>NC_047085.1:316840430-317469359 GCF_902459505.1 Geotrypetes seraphini
CAAACTTCTCTTTATTATGACAGGAGTTGCCATACAACTTATTTTGAAGAACTGGAAAAACTGGGACCGGTTAAATTATAATTTCTGGTGGGAATCTTTATGCTACATTTTTAAAATGGAACGTACGAATGCCAAACAGCACGGACATTATAGGAAATTTAAGGATGTTTGGGAGCCATTAACAAAATTCTGTAAGGAGTGATTATTGAATTTGCGTCCAGGGTGGGGAAATACTTTTAATTTAATTATGGTTAAGTGCAATTGTTGGATATATAGGGGGGGGAATGATACATGTATTTGTTATGAAATATAATTTGATAGAATTTAAGTGCTGTTAAAGTGTAAACTGCCTGTATATTGTGTTGCACTTAATTTTTAGCTTTAAAATGAATAAAGATATTAAAAAACCCCAAAAACATTTATTGATCAATAAATCAGTTTGAGCTTTGAACATCAGTGAACGATCTAATGTAACCCCTAGTATTTTTAAAGTAGAAACTATGGGGTAGTTGTGTCCATTTAAATGAAGCAAATGAGGGCGATCAGAATCACGCCCCCATCCGACTGTTGGGATTGCTCTCTAGCGATCCCGACGCATACTCAGACCATTTATAGATGGTCTGTGCATGCTTAAGTGCAGCAACCTTTTTTTTTAACTTTTATTTTTCTTGGTTTTATTCTTTGCGAGCCCGTGGTTTTAACCCGCTTTAAACCCGTGGGTTAAAACCATGGGCTCATAGTGCAGGGAAGGCAGGAGAGTCGGGGTGGCAGGAGAGATTCAGGACGAGAGCAGGGCAGCCAGTCGGGGCGGCAGGAGAGATTCGGGACAGGCCGGACAGCAGATTCACTAGGCAGGAGAGCAGATTCGGGGGCAGAGAGTCAGGAGCATGAGAACAAATTCGGGGAGTTGGGGCAAGGAGCAGGAGAGCAGATTTGGGGCAGAGCAGAGCAGCAGGAGAAAATTGCGGCAGAGAATCGGGGCAGAGAGAGCAGGAAATTCAGAGGCAGAGAGCTGTAAAGACAGCAGGCAGAACAGGAGATAGCAGTCGGAAAGCTGTGAATGACTGGTCCCCAGCAGTCGCTTGTTTGTAATCGGCCAGCCTAGTTGGTGTTGCAGGGTTTTTGTTTGTGAATTGCTGTCTGCCATCATTTCAATGCTGTTCCTCCTCATTTGCATGTGCGGATCGGAGGATGATCGGGACAGAGGTTAGTGAATTGGGTCAGAGGGAAATCAGGTCGCAAAGGGGTCACAAACAAGTTGGTACACAATCAGTTTGCTTAGTGAATCTAGCCCAAAGAATCAATTCACATCAAAAAGTAAAACAATTTTAAACTTAGCTGCATGTATGTGTATGAATGAGTACAAATGGATCTCAGGTCCTGACGTGTTTCGCAATCAGCTGTTTCAGAAGACCCTGATTGATGCAGGCAAAATAGCTCACATTTCTTTCTGTTTATGTTCTCCCACTTCTCTTTCTGCTCTGAGCACAATACAAGTATGACTTAATAAATGCTGTGAATATTTTGATATATGCCCAGAGTGTATTCATGTGATCTAACATTAATGCACAGCCATTAACTGAAAAAAGAAAAAGCAATCATTTTTCAGCGGAGTTAAAAATGGCCTTAGCGCACAGAAAAAAGACCTATGTAAGAGTGTACCTAGGTCAGCCTTTACTATAACTTGGTGAAAGAAGACCCCTTAGAAAACTACTTTGGTGTAAAACCTACTCTCCATAGTTTCTCTGCTCTCTACCCTCCTCGCCCTCCCCTTTCTCTGCAGTTTTCCAATTAAAGCCATCCCGGTCTTCTGTTTAGCTCTCTATAACCTACTTTGCGACAGAAGTAGCCATTACTCTTAGTTTTCCCATAATCCCTCCCACCCACCCTGTTGGCAAGGAAAATGGCTTAACGAGCTGTGAAAAGACAGCAGATTGGAGGGTGGATGCTGCTATTCAGGTGCACCATCTGTCTTAAAATATGAAAAACTCCTTATCCATTCCACTGGTTATTTTCTAAAATTAACTCAAGCCTTACAGTCTTACTCAAGTTTATTTAAAATTTACTATACTCGATAAAAAGATGTTCTTTCCTCAGTTCATCTCAGCTACATAGAACACTATAGGCGTATTTTCAAAGCAGATGGACATCTGCTAAAAACATCCAAATCCAATTTTGGAAAGTCAGAATGTGGACATTTTACACTGCAATCCATCCAAATAGCAGGGGTGGGGTGGGGGGCGGATGTTGTGAGCATATTTTGAGTGGGATTAGGGAGGGCCCAAAAGTAGAACAACCAACAGCAATTTTCAAACTGAAATGTCCATGTCAAAAAAATGGATGTTTTTATCTAGACCTGTTTCAGTCACATCTAAGTTACAAAAAGGTGCTTTGACCAGCTGCTCACAGAAGAGATTAAGGCAAGATCCTTAATTCCCCAGTAGCTACTGTCCCCCTCTCTACCCCCAAAACTGAAATCGGAAAGGTAGAATAACAAATGTAATAACCAAAGAAAATATATAAAGAACTGCCAGGCAATAGGAGCCTATAATGGATCCTAGGCGTGCCCAACTTTTAAGCATCTGCTATTAAACCAGCCATAGAGCTTGTGTAAGTGCAGGTGTTGCCTTAAGGCAGCAGAGAGTGTGGAATTCAAAACCCTGCTTAAGAACATAAGAATTGCCGCTGCTGGGTCAGACCAGTGGTCCATTGTGCCCAGCAGTTCGCTCATGCGGCGACCCTTAGGTCAAAGACCAGTGCCCTGAGACTAGCCTTACCTGCGTATGTTCTGGTTCAGCAGGAACTTGCCTAACTTTGTCTTGAATCCCTGCTGTCTATCAATTACTTCAACCAGAAACTAGATTTGTAACTGATAAGCAGGCTCTATTACCCCATTACAGGACCACTATTATAGTCTTGTCTTTTTGTACTTCCATCCCAACTCTTGTATCTTATTTTCCCCCTCCCCCACACTCTCCTTATTTATGCAGAATGTAACTTAAGGCCGCATTTTGTGGTCTTTTCCTTTCCATTCCTCCCCATAAATGTTATTCTAAACAACTTAGCTTTTTTTAATCTAAAGTTGCAAGATCGTTATAAATACCGCCTTTTTCTTGTCATGACCGGGATAGCCATGCAGATGGTAACCCGAAATTGGAAGAACTATGACCGCCTAAATTTTTCTTTCTGGTGGGCAAATTTGTGCTCCAGCTATAGATATGAAAAAATGAATGCCAATAGTTTTGGGCACAGTAATTTATTTAAGCTGATTTGAGGGCTGTTGACATCATATATTACCTCACTATAGTAGGTCTTTGATTATGAGTCAGTTTGGGTTTATTTTCGTACACATCCAGGAAAGAGTGGGTGGGTGGGGGCTATTTCAGTCCTAATTTGACTTTTGAGTATGTCCACCTGGGGTGGGAGGATATTATTATATGATATATATTTGTGTATTGCACTTTTGAAGTTTAGAAAATCAATAAAGAATTTATAAAAAAAATACATAAATAAAGTTGCAGGATAGCAGTTAAAAGTGAACCATGAACTCTAAGTTAACTGCATAAGTGGGAAACATCTACGTCCCATCCATTTCCAACCCTTTGTTTGCCCTCTTGAACAAAAGCACAATAAGCAGGTATTTGCAGAACACCACATAGGTGGCCTGCTAGCACTTCCAACATTGCCTTTCATGCATAGACAGAATATTAAGGAGCTCATAAATGAAACGGAAATATGTCTAAAAACTGGCCTAAATCGGCACTTAGACGATCAGTGAGACAAGTTGTCCAAGTGCCGATAATCGAACCGGTTTTTAGATGTATCTAAAAATGACTTAGGCCTTCACAGTGTTGCAGTATGCCCAGAGCTAAAAGGAGCATTTTAGGAGGAGTGGTGAGGATGGGATTTGGGCGGGACGTGGGCCATCCTAGACTTAGTCGTACTGCATGTATAACCGAATGTGTTACAACACTGCCTAGATGGAACTTGTACGCTGTGACTTAGGCCATCTAAAACCAGGTCTAAATCACATGAAATTATCCAAAGTGACCATACAACCACTATAGGGACAAAGTACAGCCCTGCACACTCCCCCAGTGATCACTGACCCCCCCCCCCCGTCATAAAAATCATAACAACAACTTTATATATCTGCCTCCAGAACATCAGCACCTGGCAGCTTGGCATAGGAAAGCCTAGTAGAGCTGCATAGAGGTGGTCTGGGTGATGGGATAGTGAACCATGGAGAGGAGGACTCAGGCCCATCAGCCACTCTAACCACTGCATGCATGGTGAAACATGTGTACCCCCCAAAACCCCTAAACCCTTATGTACTGCCATATAAGTGGCACCTGCAGCCATAAGGGCTATTGGGGTGATAGACAGGTGGGTCTAGTAGGTTGGGGGTGTTTTGGGGGGGCTCACCATGACCTATAAGGTTATTGTGGTGAGATGTGTATGTGGCACCCTTTTTGTGAAGTTCACAGCAGTGTCCTTTAAGGTTCTCCACTACTCTGGTGCAATGTTTGGGTGTCCAGTCCATCACTTTGCTGACCCTGCCCACGTCCAAAAAGTCTTTTTCTAGGCGTTTTTGACTTGGACAAATTTTTGGATGAAAATGGGGTATAAAGATGGCCGACTTAGCGGTCTGGACGATCATACGGCTGGACGTACAGTTAGATGATTTTCAAAAAAAAAAAAATGGATGTATTTTTTGAAAATGGACCTTTTCCCATGTCCGACTTTGGGCAACTAATGACTTAGGCCCAAAACTGACTTTTGATTATGCCCCTCTAAGTGTCCATTTTGATCCTCCCTTGGAAAATATTTGCATTACAGATTACAAGAACATTTTCCAGAGAAAGTTTAGCTTCAATAATACATTAATCCTCCAGAAAATATATTCTAAACAATTTATACAGTACCTGATGAATGAACGGAATGTGTCTATATATCAAGTCACATTTCAGCATCTTCCCCTGAGCAAATGCCATGCTACTGGTCTGTAAAACAATAAAATACATTTTCACATTAGCTATACAAGTTATTTCAGTTCTGTCACTGTCATATTCGGTAAATTTGTAAGTAATCAGGCAAATATCCAATCAAGCTTTCACCACCCTCTCCAGCATGTTAACTACTTTAACAGATAAAACTGACAAACATAACTGCACAGCACTGAAGGAGCTTTGGGCTATCAATACATTTTAAAATATTGGACCCTGTGCCAGCTCAAGCAGAAAACCTCTGGTCTGACTTCCAAGTTGGGTCTTCTGTTTCCCAGCATGGATGGGATGAAGATTCTGCAAAGTCAGTGTTCATAATCCTTGAAGGAGGGGTCAGGGGTGACTTTATACAGGTTTCAATGTGTAAAGCCAGTTTTATGTATAGAAACAGCCTTTTATTAAATAAAAAAGCATAACTAATACATGTCTATAAATACATACATTACCTACAAGATCCTGGGGCACAGTTTGGGTGCTGAGGAAAGAGTTGTGATGTTCTCATGTATTTTATAAATTACATGGGTATATACAGACACATTTACATCAACTCTGGAGGAGGTATAAATGTGTATCAGCAGTTATGTACCACTGCTATAGGGGCCTATTTTATTGATAACAATTGAGCTGTATTTTGATTACTGATATGTGACATAGTAATGACTTATCTTTTCTGTAATCTAAACAGAATTTAGTTGATAAATAGTGGAACAAAAATTAGATTACTGTAGACAAGATAGATGCTATGTTGCTTTTATATTTATTATTAAAAAAAACCCTGGCATTCTATGTCAAAAATTACACACATGGAGAGTTTCCCAGGATTAAAAAAAAGTTCCTAGTTCAAGGCTAATGGTGGCAGCGATAAAGAGAAGAAAACCCATCCCTGATGCAGTCATAGGCCATGTTGACACACTGCAGCAGAGATAATCACAGAAACTAATGAAAAAAAGTCAAGAGAACTAAAAACTGTTAGGTAGACTCTTGAAGATAAAAAGATAGTGTGCTACTAATATTATGCTTTAAACCCTGTATTTGATTACATAGGGTACCCAAAGAGCTCAGAGCTCATTGGAAAATGGAAGAAATAAAATATAATCAAAGGACAAGCTTCAAAAGGCAACCAATGCCAATTTAAGACCTTTGATGGGACAAGATTAAAGAATGGTACCTGAGCGAGGATGGCTTGAAACAGCTGAGTGATGCCGCAGAAAGAGAGAGAAAAATCTTGACATTACAGCATCAATATACTAGAAAAGCACTAGGAGCATGACAAAAGTTGTGGAAAGTGAGTTCTGACATCCCATCCTGACCGATAAAAAGCTGGAAGTAGTGGTAAAAGAGGAAAACACTTATTATCGAGGTGTTGGTCTAAGCGATTATGTGGTGAATTGCATGGAGAGGGAAAGATCCTCAGGTTCCAAGAAATGTAGTCCATGATCAAGAAAATGTGGCAGAAAGATACAGAAATATTTCTCACTGTTTTGGGCGCTACAGGCTTGATAAAGAACATCCAGTTATACCTGGATCAACTGCCTAGCCATGTTACATTTTATGAACTCCAGATGGAAGCTGTTACAATGCAAGTGAGCATTAGCAGTAAATTAGAGTGAGCTCATACCCAAATACCCTGGCTTAGGAGTGATGTTCATTCCTGACAGTATGTACAAACCAACCCATTTGGAGGAAAGCCCCAGAAATTTTTTTTTTTTTTTTTTATAATAGGTTGACTAGGTGGGCAGTTAAGTAGGCACATTTTAGGCTTATTTTATGCATGCACATTTTTGTCTGTTTAAAAATACACATCTAGGCATAAATATTTACACCTTCTCATGAGTTGGTATAAATGTTGCAGCTTTTGCAGAGTAAATTTGATAAAGTACTCATGCCAAATCACAACTCCACCCAAGCTCCACTCAAATTTCGCCTCAGCATATATGTTTACTCCTTATACTGACAGGAAATATGCATACTTTTATGCCTCTACAGTAGTTTTACCAGCAGAATTGTTTTATACCATCATGTATGCAAAACATACTTTAATAAAATTATCCCTTACTGACCAAATTCAGGATCAATAGTTACAGGGTTCTTGAATAGGTCTGCTCTATGGCCTCTAGCCCAGGACTATAAATCAAGACCGAAAGAGCATATGGAGAGAAATCCCAAATATTGACTCATTGCAATCAAGGCAAAATAAGAGCAAAAAAGTGTTTGAGTTAACATACAAATTTTCTGCTTCCTTTAGCCCATTTTATGTTCCCTTTCCACACACACAAAAAAACACAACATGACTCAAGGCTCCTCTGCCAACCATTAAAACAATGTCTTATAATTTGTCAGTGTAAAATGCAGAAATGTTTCTTGGGATAATTTCAAGTGTAGATGCATCTGGCTTGTACTTTTCAAAAGAAGAAATCCTAATTAGTAATTTTATAGATTTTTCATTTTAAAATGTTCTGTTTAGTTTTCTTTGTGTAACTTAGTTAGTTGTGCTAGCTAGTTATACTAGCACCTTGGACAGATCATTGCAACACAGACAGGAGTTTACAAGCAATTTCAGAACCATGGACAGCATATTCCTATATCTATTCATTAAAAAAAAAATTGGGGATAAAATAGTGCAGTTGCCATTTCAGGCCACATGAGTGCAATGAAATAAAAGCACAAAAAGTCATGTCAGGTTATATTGTTTTGACTGCACTAAATGAGAATGTTCTTGTTCATGTTTTGGGAGCCAAAAATCCCTTTCTCAGATAAAACCAAAATAAACAGGTCAGAGTAAAAAGATGTTGCCAGATAAGTGACTCATGAATTATATTACAATGATGACATGAAGGAAAGTAACGTGACTGTTAGGAATGGAATAGGACATGATAAATACCACCTTTCTGTGGTTACAATCAAAACAGTAAGCTGACAAAGAAATACAATTCTGCCTAATAACAAAGATGCAGAGACAAGTTAAAGTGTTTTGACTCCAAGGGGGGACTTCTACTAAAGATTAATGCATGCCATCTGCCATAGGATCTATGGGCCCTGCTGCAGATAACATGTACTAAGAGACCTCCTCAATGAGACATGAACTAAAAAATTACATTCAGAAACTGCATATCAATTTTTATTAAATTTTTAACAAAAATAAAACAATGAGCAAAAACGGAAAATTCTGTTAAATTAGTAATGTAAGATGTTCACTTATCCAAATGTAACACTCTGCTCATTGGGTATGTCTCTCTTATCTGTACCCTTCTCCTCTATGGCCAACTCCAGACTCTGTTCCTTCTACTTTGCCGCACCATATGCCTGGAATGAACTGCCTGACTCAGTATGTCAAGCTCCGTCTCTGGCAGTATTCGAATCCAGACTGAAGGCCCACTGCTTTGAAACTGTTTTCAATTCCAAACTCCAACCCACCTGCTAAGCACCAACATCTGTCTCATTCTCTGTAATTCCCCCCACCTGAGCACTGTGTATAGATGCACATTCTTGTCCATTTTTTCTGTCTTGTCTAGATTGTAAGTTCTTTTGAGCAGAGACTGTGTTTTGATGTACAGTGCTATGAATATCTAGTAGAACTATAGAAATAAATAGTAGTAGTAGACTTGGCTGAACAAATTGAATGGTTTCCAGATCTTTAGATGATGTTCCTTATACTTTATATTCTCAGCTTCTAGCGACATTGACACTTAGTAAGGTTAGTGCATATCACTCCGGTTACTTTTTTTTTTTTAGAAAACTTTTTATCTCTTTTATTATGTTTTATTCTAATTCAGGAAAAGGCCTCAGAAAAGGAGCCTACGCACAGTCTTATCCTAGACCAGATGATCTGCGTAGTTTTATAATGCTCCAAGCTCCAGTTATAGGCCACAAAAACCTGAATCGCTTTTAAATTTTATTCAAAATACCTTAAAGATTGTAGCTCTGTATCTTTTTATTTTTTAACTTCTGTTTAAAATGTTAGCTACATTGTTATCTATGCCGATGCAGATCAGCGTTTCACGGAATCAAGACTCTTTCCGCTGCGTCAGGGCCAAAAATACAGCAACAAAATATGAATTTAACCGTACCTATCTATGATAGGCGAAACGCTGGCCTGCGTCGGCATAGATACGGCAGAGATATTATAATGGAGAAGCATAGTTACTAATGAAACAAATATCAAGATAAGTAAAACTATCTATTTTTTCAAAGCTAGAGAGGGGTGCATTTCAAACTGTGTTTACATGTTGCTGAAGAGGAATTATTGTTAAAACAATGAAAGTAAATATAACAATGTAGCTAACATTTTAAACAGAAGTTAAAAAATAAAAAGATACAGAGCTACAATCTTTAAGGTATTTTGAATAAAATTTAAAAGTGAATCAGTTTTTGTGGCCTATGACTGGAGCTTGGAGCATTATAAAACTACGCAGATCATCTGGTCTATGATAAGACTGTGCGTAGGCTCCTTTTCTGAGGCCTTTTCCTGAATTAGAATAAAATATAATAAAAGAGATAAAAAGTTTTCTAAAAAAAGTAACCGGAGTGATATGCACTAACCTTACTAAGTGAGTTATAAACTGTGTTGGTATATTGTATACATTAACCACTTGGGTACAATTTTTTGTATTTATAGCCATATCCCACCCATGAGAATCCGTGAACCAGGTTTCAGATATTGCCACTACATCTAGGTCGGCATTCCTCACTTCCGTCTCTAATTCCAGAATTTTATTGCCTAAACCGTGGGCATTAACGTACATAGCCCTCCATACCTTATGTTCTCCCAGTCTCCATGGAGATTTTCCCATTTGAGTTAGTGTGTCTCCTGCAGTACTGTCTGCAATGTATGTACTTACCTCAGACTCAGAAATGGAGGGGCAACATACCCTGCCAAGATGGTAAGTTGAGAGAGGGTACCCTCTCCCAACTCACCTAGTTTAAAGCCCTTCGGAGCAGGTGAGCTAGTCGTTGTCCAAAGACGTTCTTTCCTCTTCTGGTCAGGTGGAGCCCGTCTGGTCCCTGTAGTCCTTGAAGTACCTCTCCATGGTCCAGGAATCCGAAGTTCATCTCTTTGCACCATCCGTGTAGCCACTCATTTGCCCTCTGGATACGATCTTCCCTGACTCTTCCCTTGCCTCTCACTGGAAGGATTGAGGAGAAAACCACCTGCGCTTCCATCCGCTTAAGCTTCTCACCCAGGGCTCCAAAGTCTTCAGGTATTTTCTCCTGGGTGTTCCTGGCTGTGTCGTTCGTCCCGACATGGATGAGAAGCATAAGGAAGTGGTCTTGGGGCTTGATCAGTCTTTCTAAGCATGCGGATGACAACAAACCTCTCTTGATTGTAGATCCGGTCTGTATATTGGTCCCTCGGTGTTCCACAGTAGGGAGTCCCTAATGACCACCACTCTGCGCTTTTTCGGGGGGAGCTGATCCGTTGCCTCTGGAACTGGAGCCATCCACTGGTCATCCTCCTATGATTCGTTGGCAGGTCCTTCCTGTAGAAGCTGGAACCTGCTCCTCAAGGTGATCTGAGGGGTTGATGTAAAGCTGCACTGTCAAGAATGGGTCTCTCTCTGGCTACCTTAAATCAGGCATTTCCTAGCAGTGTTTTCTATGTCAGCAATAATGGCTACACACTAGTTTTCCCATTAGCATGTGGCCATTGCGCTTGACTACTTACCTTCACTTAGTTTGCAGGCAGTAAGGGCTCCCATGCTAATCACAAACTAATCAGCTAGCGTGGAACAAAGTAGCCATGCTAACCAACTTAACACAGAACACGCCTCTCTCCTCAAGGAGTCATTCAGCTAGCAGCTCTGCACACAACAGGAGTGCCGAAGATTGCTCTTGCTCGATACACTGTGCGACTGCCAGGGAATTCAAAAGGTATATGGGGGAGAGAAGGGAAGTATAAGTTTTTAGTCAGCCAGGACATGAAGCGGGAGGGATCCCTTCTGTCCCAACCCACCACTGGACTACCAGGTCTTACGGCAGGCCTGGTGGAGGCCTGCAAGGCATCGGGAGGGAGAGGAGACAGGGCAGAGAGGGGTGACAGGGTCCAAAGCCTGGCAGGGCAGAAAGAAAAGGGGACTGGGTGCAGAGCTGAGCAGGGCACTTGAATATTAACCCCCTGGTTTATATTCGAGCAAACCCTTTTCACTCCTTTTTGGGGTAGAAAGGGGCTACCTCGGCTTATAGTCGGATAGGCTTATATTTAAGAATATATGGTACTTAAATCACTAATTAGGAATTCCAAGTAGTCATCTATTTTGAGACTACATATCTCCCTCCATGGGTTTGGCACTCTTGGCTTTGATTATTTGTGGTTTTCATCTTACAAGTTTCAAGTTTCAAGTTTTATTAACATTTGATGAATCGCTTATTAGAAACACTAAGCGATGAACAGAATCAAAAATAAAGTATAATACGTAAAGACAAACAAATTTACAAAATTCTTTCATATAATACAAACATGAGTGGGGGGGGAAAGAGGAAAAGTTACAATTTTTGTTTTAGAAGAAAAGAACAAGAAGAAAAAAACAAAAGGGAGTGGGGTAAATAAAACTTTGATGTATTTAGAAATTTATACTTAAAAGTTTAAATGTTAAAAGCATCTTTAAAAAAATAAGATTTTAAGGATTTTTTGAAAGCTGTATTATCTTTTTCATTTCTAATGTATTGTGGCAAAGAATTTACTGACTCTGCCTCCAAGTGACATCATTCTGGAACACCGAGAGAAAAGTTCAGCACTTTTTTTTCAGTATTAGAGACATGTGTGTTTGCTTCAGCATGGTCGAGTAAATGGCAGCATTGTAGAAATGTGTGAATGTTTTACTGGGGTGCAGAGAGAAAGGTTCAGCACCTGTTTCTTTTCAATCAATCTATGCTCATGAATATGGAGGGGAAATTTATTCACAAATTCACAGTATTCATGAAGGCTCTACCCCTCAAACCCTGTGAATATGAAAGTGAAAATTTATTTGCAATTTTTTGGTATTTGTAGGCCATCTTTGCTCCTAACCTCTGTGAATATGAAGGGAGAAGTGTATTTTATGAGACATCATAGACGCCTCTGTATCTTTAAAAAAATAGCCTCACAAAACACTAACAATTGTGGCTAAAATGCACCTGCATACATTAACAGTTCTTGAGAGTAGACATACATGTACATATATGTGTTTTAAAGTAAGCATGTATTTCACAATTCATCTCATAACCAATAGCTTATGTTGAGTTCACCACTGAACTGAGAGCCAAGGCACTTCCACTAAATGTGACATCATTCAGTATTTAAATTCTCTGTTAGACGCCGTGGCCTTCTTTGAACTAAAACATTGCAGTCGGGATGGTACGCGGTTATTGCGAAGATGTAGGAGCATAACCTTATTAGGAACGGTATTTTAGAATAAAATATTCATGTACTAATTAGAATGTAAAAAGCTTTTTGCATTGTCTGTTTTGAAATTTCAGGGGGCTGATCTTGAAAAAGCCTTATGGCGAAACATGTCGACCAGTCCCTTCCCGGCATTGAGAAGAGCTATGTATTGAAGCATAAACTAAAGATGTGGAGGGGCATAATCAAAAAAAGTCTAAGTCCCCTTTTGGCCTAAGGCCTTAAACATTGAAAGCAGAAGCAGGGAAAATGTCCATTATCAAAAAAAACATCCAAATGGAGGTTTTTTTTTATAATGGCCTGCCTCTACATTCAGCTGTTTAAACACTAAGACCACCATTACGTCTACACTTACACCATATCATCAACCTAAAAAAGCCTAAGTCCCAAATGCCCAAAACAAGGGCTTTTAGGCGAAGGAGGAGCCAGTATTTCACCTAAAAGCTGGATTCTGTAACTGGTGTCTATCAAAAACAATACCGGTTACAGAATCCACCCCCCCCCAAACAATCCGGGCAGGAGAGAGCCCAAGCCCTCCTTCCCAGCGATACTCTGAACCCCCGACTACGATCGGGGCAAGAGGGAGCCCAAGCCCTCTTGTCCCAGTGACACCGCGAACCTCCGACTACGAGCGGGGCAAGATAAATATATTAAGTTAAATGAAAATAAAAGCAGCACGGATGATGCCAATAGTGATATACACAGCTTTTCCAAATTGCATATGGCTGGTGGTGGCATGTCTGATGAGTCTGCTTTTAATTAGAAAAGTATATATATTTAAAAAATTTAAGTTGCTGCATTTGGGACATTTGCTACTACTGGTTGCAGCATAAAATGAATAGTTGACTGATTTTGAATACATTGTCAATTAAAATCTGAGCCATAGTATTCTGCATATGAATGGAGGAAAGTGTGGCACAGTGGTTGAAGCTACAGCCTCAGCACCTTGAGGTTATGGGTTCAAACCCACCCTGCTCCTTTTGACCCTGGGCAAGTCACTTAATCCCCACAATGCCCCAGGTTCATTAGATTGTGAGCCCACCAGGACATACAGGGGAAAATGCTTAAGTACCTGAATAAATTCATGAAAACTGTTCTGAGCTCCCTTGGAAAAACAGTATAGAATATTGAATAAATAAGTAAAAATGTACATGGCCTCAATAGCTTATAGATGGTATATAAGAAAAATAATCTTTTAAAAAAATTGCAGCCTATGAAAAATTTAAAGGAGGTTCCACATACAGGATTACAGAAGAAATGTAGATGTAACATTACTGCATGGGTTACTTTCAAATTCAGAAGACTAAAATTGAGGCACAATTAGCAAATTTTAGCCTTGTACAATATTCTAGAAAACACATCTGAGGCTTATCTTTCACCTCAAAATACTTTTTCTGGCGTTGGTGTGTACTGACCTAATGGACTGATTTGTTTTCTAGTATATTGTATATTTTCCCTCCATTCCTCTTTTCTGTTATTTTAGCCTTGTATACTTATATTGCTCTTTTTGAAATCCTAAGACATTTTGGAGGTAGTTTTATTAAGGATTTTTTTGCACAAATTACCTATATAAAAGAATCTGTAGTTATGATAGGGATGAATTTATATGTAATAAAGCTACTTAAATTGTATATTCATCTAGTCTGCTCTTTTCTGCTGCAACTTAACAAATAGAACATGACCCATTTTAATACTGTATTAAAAATGGCCCTAGAATGCAAGAAAAAAATCTGCATTAGAGTGTGCCAAGGCTACTTTATACTGCAGCTTAGTAAAAGGACCTCTTAGATTTTTCCATTAAAGATTTTTCCAGATTTTTTAATATTTGTAAAATATACATTTGTAATTTTAGGGCCCCTTTTACAAAGCCACAGTAGCGCTTCCTGGTGCAGCAAATGCAACAGCCCATATGAATTGAATGTATTGTGTTGCATTTGCCACATGAAAATGCTACCATAGCTTTATAAAAGGGGCCCCTGGTGCAGGTTTCGCTGCAACATGCCTCATTTTATGTTTAAATATTTTAATTTGCACTAACTTTTTATTCACTTGTTTAATTAGACTGTTTATCTCTACCTCCAGTGGTCTGCTGTATTTTTTATTTTTATTTTTTTACTTTTGCCTGTTTTCCTATAGTCTCTGTATTAGACATATTCAGATCATGAGCAGAAAAATGGAAGTCTTGCAGGACTTGCAGGAGTAAAAAAAAATCAATGTTTATGGTGTATATTAAAATGCAGTACAATATCATAAACGCCATACTATAAACTCTGGCCGACAGTATATAAACCGTAAAAAGAGTGCTGTATATAAAATAAACATGCCCTGTGTATAAAATCAAGAGACCCTACATCGTGCTAAGGACCCCTGAGGAAGGCAACTCTATTGCCAAAACACGGACCGTGTAGGGTCTGTTGATTTTATACACAGGGCCTGTTGATTTTATATACAGCACTCTTTTTACGGTTTATATACTTTCGGCCAGAGTTTATAGTATGACGTTTATGATATTGTATTGCATTTTAATATACACCAATAAACATTGATTTTTTTACTCCTGCAAGTCCAGGACTTGGGGCTCCTTTTATCAAGGTGCGCTATGGGGGTTAGTGCGTCAGACATTTCATCACGCGCTAATCCTCGCGGCAAGCCAAAAAACTAATGCCTCCTCAATGGAGGCGTTAGCGACTAAAGCGGCAGGTGGTTTAACGCATGATATTCCGCGCATTAACCGCCTACCGCAGCTTGATAAAAGGAGCTCTTGATTCCATTTTTTTGATTATTTCATTATTTACTTTTGCGGTACCAAGGTCCTTGGCTGTGTAGAGTTGGACCACTTCTTTTTGGCATTGACCATGTCACAGTCTTTTTGTTTCTTCATGAGATCATGAGCAGAGAATGTGTGGCATGATTTTAGAGACATTATAAAATGTCGGTTTACATCAGTGGCTCAAACTTTTGTTTAGCTCCGGCACAGTAAACAGAGCAAATATTTTTTTGCGGTACATTATAATTGAAATTATAAAATTGCAAAACCAGCAAAAAAATAAATTTGAGAGTTATTTATTTAAAGTTCTGTAAGCTTTGTATGGGTAATTGTAACAACGGTGAAACTAAGGGGTCCTTTTCCTAAGGTGCGCTAACCGATTTAGCATGCGCTAAATTGATTAGCATGTGCTAAATTGGTTAACACCCCTAGGTATAAGGACCCCTAAAGTAGATAGAATAGAATTGCTTATCAATGCAATGGATGTGTTTCTGAGTGCAAATTAACTCAAAACGTGGCTCGCTAGTCGACAAGCAAACATGCATTTCATCATCCACCATCTGCAGTTCTCTTTTTTAAAATTTAATTTCTGTCAGAGCTGAAAATCCAAGTTCACAAAGGGGTTCTTTTACTAAAGAGTGCTAGCCGTTTTGGCACGCACTAAATGCTAACATGCCCATTATAGTCTATGGATGCGCTAGCATTTAGCGAGCACTAAAATGGCTTAGTAAAAGGACCTCAAAGATAAGAAGATCCAAATGGTAACAAAACCTTGATTGCTTTGTTGCTCAAGTTAGGATAACTACTGCATAAAAATTGAAAGTAAAGTTACTTACCATTAGTTTTCAAGGACCAATCATGTCAAAGAATGATGCTGGTCTGGGCGGTTGTATCCTTCTGCACACAGAGGCTCATAACATTGACAAACTCTTATGTACATGCATACTTATGAAGAGAATTTTTAAAAATAAAGTAAAATTCTGGAATCTCTCATGTCACACCCGGAATCTCTTCAGGGCACACAGTTTGCGAGACACATTTATCTCAACTCCCAAGTAACTTCATTTTTGCCATTATTTCTGCAGCTTTGAGGATATAATGGACAAATGTTTATAATAAAGAAACACAGTCACTTATGTGTCTTTATAAAATAGGCTAAAATTATGAATCTGCTTGGCCTTCCAACATAAGTAAGTGGTTATAAAATTACTCTTGATGTCAAGCATGATAATTTTCTTGAAAAAAAACCCCATGCTAATGATTCAGTCATGAGATAGCCGAGTGAGAGAAAAATGGGAACAGATTTGCTAAATCACCTTAAATAATTTCTTGTTTGAATTTCTTGGCTTCGGTAATTCTTATCTTAATCATCTTTACTATTTTTTCATTTCGAAAGGCCAATTTGCAAGCTCTTATCCAATTCTAATAATGATTTCTGCCAACACTATTCTAGTATCCATTTTCCAAGTTATAGTAGACAATCTCCTCTATAAACCAAGAAGCTCATGTTTAGAGAATTTTATCCAGGGTGTTGAAAAGCTCTAAAATTTCAGCAGCTTATCAGTTCTTCTTACAGACTCAGAGTAGTTTATGAAAACTATAGCCCCCCAAATTTACAGTGCCAGAACACAGTTTAAAATAATTTCTAAATACAATTAAAACTTTTTTTATTTAAAGAAAGAGGCCAGGGTTTAGACCCCTGAGGATTATATGACATTGGGCTCTTAAAATTTTACTTAGGCCAAGTGCCTAAATTTAAACTTTAAGGGGCTCATAATAATAATTTTAAAAATGTCTAAAAAGTGGCCTAAATGTGTACTTGGATGATCAAAAAGCCTGATCATCCAAGTACCCATAACCAAAGCTGGTTTTAGATGTATCTAAAACCAGCTTAGGCCTTTCCCCTGCCTCTAAATGCATAGAGTGAAAAGAGGCGCTATTAGAGGAGGGGAAAGGGCGGGAGGTGGGCCAACGTAGATATAGGCGTACAGCAGATATAACCAAAAGTTTAGGCAGATTGCCTAGTCGGCACTTATAAGTTTTGACATAGACCAAGTCAAAACAGGCATAAGTGCTGAAAAAGGGGCCGCTGAGTGGATCGCGGCTGCAGCGATGAGCTCAGCGGTGCCAGCAACCTGCCCAACCCCCACCACAACCATCATGGCATGAGAAATGGCTCATCTACCCTGCCGCCACGGCGATTGCCCACCCCCCGAACTGTGGCACTTCAGGGGCAGAAAGTTTAGTTGTAGTTTGAGTAAGCATATCCTTTATAGTGGATAAATCTGTTATTACTTGCTCTAGCAATTCTGTCGTGTCTTTAGGCAAAGGCACCTTCGATGGAGTTGGAGGGTCATGCTTTTGACTCTTTACTATACCAAAGTTAACATCTGACTTATTTGGTTTATTCGATGCCATGCTGAAGTATTAAGACAACTACTTAACAAAATTTTTTTTTCAAAATTGTAGTCAAACTCTTCAAAAATTAATTAATTATGCAAGGCAGGAGGGAGCAGCAGATCTACGTGTCCATCCTCATACACAGCCAAGCTCTGATCAATAAATTAGATTCTTATATTTTTTCCCTTATTTTCATCCAGATGCTAAAAATTATGCGCTAAAGGGTTTTTACTAAGTTGCAGTAACACAGCCATAGTGTACGCTTATACGGGTCACTCCCACATACTAAGACCATGGCCTTAAAAGATCCCCCAATTTCCTATTTATTTCATCAGTGACATGCACTAATATTGCCATTAGCTTGCGGCCAATTTAAAAATTACCACAGGAGCACTTATGCCACGTATTTTGTAGGTAGTAAGGACTTCTGCATTGTCTGTGCTAACCAGTTAGCGCATCCATGTTACTGCATGAAATCTGGCTAGCACAGGAATATATGCTCTCTGCCTCCAAATTCCCCCCTCAAAAAAATTATGGCATTGGTAGTGCAAGGACAAGCAAAATCATGTAACACTTTAGTATGTCCTACGTTAGGTCATTTGCTTCTATGGGCACACATTTGTCAATGCAGCTTAGTAAAAGGACCCCTTAAATTGGGCTCCTAAATTTAGACAGATAATTAAGCCTGCCATTCAAGTGACAAGTTCAGAAATGACTCCTCTTACAAAGCCGCGATAGCGATGCTGCCACGTTAAATGCACCAAAGCCCATAGGAATTTATGGGCCCAAAGGCTTCAGTGCATTTGCCGTGGCAACATTACTACCATGGCTTTGTAAAAGGGGCCCCAAATGAGCTATTATATCTAACTATGAGGCCCAATCTCTCCTGCCACGATCCACCCCCCCGATAAGCGCACGCTAAAACCGCTACTGCAGCTTAGTAAAAGGAGCCCTAAAATTCATTAATAACCTAATACCTATTCCGATGCATCAATCCATGTGTCAGTCCTTATGGTTGAACTCCAAGATTCAAATTGGCGAGTCTAAGATCCTCTGGAAGCATTGGCTGCAGGCAGGCATACATACATTAGATGATGTGTTATCAAATGGAAAAAATGCTTAATTTTTCACAACTGCAACAATCATTTGGTATTTCAAAGTCTGAAACATATAAGTGGTTGCAGCTGAAGCAGGCCATTCAGAAGGGGTTCCCTAATTGGCAAAATTTAAAAAATCAATATAGCTTGCTGGGCCTTTGCTTCCAGACAGATTGGCTAGGACATCAGGCTGCCAAGTGGTTTAAATTAATATCGGAATATTTGAATAAGAAACCAAAAACAAACCTAAGGGACATTTGGAGCATTGAGACAAAGCAACAGATTTCTGCTACTCAATGGCCATGGATTTGGACTTGGAGGATGAGATGTACAGCATCAGCATCTATGAGACAAACTTGGGTTTTTTTTGTTATATAGAATTTTCTGGACCCCTGTTCGTTTGCAAAGATTAGATAGTTCTAAGTCTAATAGATGCTGGCATTGTCATCTTGATAAAGGGACACTGGATCATTTGATATTCTATTGTTCCTTGATACTTAAATTTTGGAGATCCATATGGGGTCAAGTCAATATGATATTAGAAGCTTCACTGACATTGTCATATGACATAGTGTTTTTTGGAACTCTCTTAATACCCAAGAGTCCGATTGATACAAATAAAAATAGATTACTTCTTATCATGACAGGAGTTGCTATGCAGCTTATCATGAAAAACTGGAAAAATTGGGATAGGGTAAATTATAACTTTTGGTGGGAAACCTTATGTCAACTTTATAGGTTTGAATGTATGAAATCATTACAATTGGGACACTATAATAGGAGTGATTGTAGTGAGTGTTGTTTTTTTTTTTTTTTTTCAAAGTATTTTTATTGAAAATGGCAAAAGGTCCAGACAAGCATCCATGATCTGTACAGAAACTTATACAGTATCAAAAAGAACACAGGATGAGAATATCAGCAACAACAAGCCTGAACAAGCCTCTCCCAAGAGAAAGTTGCCAATGAGAGGCATAGCAAAACACAACAAAAGGCCAAAACTTGGGGCAAGCAGGCAAATCCCACCCCAGAACCCACAAGAATAATAAGCCGGACTAGACCCTCAGCCATATTTTATAATGAAAAAACCCGCACAAGCAGCAACACCCAGACCGCTCACCAGACACACCAATCCGCACAACAAGCACCCAAGAAACACCCAGCCATCACTCAGACAAAACTATCAGACACACCTACCCCACCAAACCCAGACCCAACCCCCCCTCCCCAGAGAGTGCAAGCGCGAAGTGGACCATGAAAAGGGCAGCTGCAGAAGTGGAAAGCCCCAGATAAGTAGGTTAGCTAAAGAACGCCCACAGATAGAAGAAATCAGGATAACAGAAGTTCCAACAAGTGCTCCCACAAAGCGACGTAGTGCCTCAGATCCGGCTTACCAGATTTATTGTAGGAGCGGATCTCAAATTGCGCCATCTCTCTCAGCTTGGCCCGCCATTGGGCCGGGGGGGGATCGTCTTCGGACACCCAATAGATCAACATCATTTTCTTCCCCACTAAAATGGCATTGTAAAGGAATCGTCTCTGCGGGAGGGAGAAACCCTGATCCCGAAGGGACCCCTGAAAGCCCAGGAGGAGAGTACCATAATCCCATTCTATCGAGCAGTGGAGAACCGCATCAAGAAGGCCCAGGAGCCCCGTCCAGATAGTGAGCTTTGTACATTCAAGGAAAGAGTGAAGGTACGTGCCAGGCTGGCATTTACATTTACTACATAAGTCGCTAGTCCATAGCCCTATCTGAGCCCCCCGCTGTTTAGTAATATAGACTCTGTGCAAGATTTTATACTGCATTTCCTGATAGTCTGCCGATTTGGAGAAGAGATAAAGAGACTGAAAGCACTCCAGGAATTGGGGCTCTGAAATACTCAAACCCATATCCCCCTCCCATCTCTCCCGTAGAGCACTCATCCCAGAAACCTGAGCAGAGAGACGGAGAACACTATACCAGTGGGACAGCCGGTTGGACGCCGGCGGGGTCGCTTCAAAAATCTGATCCAGAGGCCCCGCGTCCCAGCCCCGCTCATGAACCTGCCGTGTGACCCCCCAGTAATGGCGAAGTTGAAGGAAAGAAAACAAATACCGAGAGGGGAAGTCCCATTTCCTCTGAAGCTGTTGAAACGAGGGGAAAGTACCCCCCGAGACGGCCAGAACATCGGATACGGTACGACATCCACTGCGTGCCCAGGCTCGGAATATCGTCCGTCCCCAACCAGGGAGAAAGCCCGTATTACCCTCAAAGGATAGAAAGGGAGAAACCGCAGCCGGCAGACCCTGCCTGCGCCGCCACCACTGCCAGGCCCTCCTAAAAGGAGCCAAGAAAACTGAACGACCCCCCGAGCGAGCCACATGGTCCGGTTGAAAGTGAAGCAGATTAAGGAACCGAAAAGGTAGGCTCCAAGGTTCAACCCAGCCCTGAGGGAAATAGCGCGCCAGACCGGTGTGACCCTCGTGGATCCACCGCAGAAGGGCTGCTACATTGTACAGGCGTAAATCAGGGACATTCAACCCTCCCCTTCCTCTGGCCAACATCAGCTTTGCCAGAGCTACACGAGGGGCCCTAGAGCGCCAGAGAAATCGAGAAATCAGAGAATGAAAGCGGAGGACATCGGGGCGTCGAAGCCAGATCGGGACCGTTTGGAGCGGATAGAGCAATTTGGGAAGCATGACCATTTTCACCAAAGCCACTCTGCCCATCAAACCCAGGGGAAGGTCCTGCCATTGATGGCACAACTTCCCGATGGCGTCAAGGTGACGAAGAACATTCATGGAGTAAAACGTGGTCGGCTTGGTGCTAAGATAAATACCCAGATAACGGACCGGGTGAAGCGACGGCGGAATGGGGAGTAAGGCATGCCACGGTTCCACAGGGCCGCCAGCCAATAGCAAAAGTTCGGATTTACTACAATTAACCAGCAATCCTGATAAGGCCCCAAAGTCCCGAACAATCGCCAATGCAGCCTCCAAGTGGATGGGGGCCTGATCCAGATACAATAAAATGTCATCCGCAAACATACTGATTTTGCACTCCTGTCCCCCCACTTGGATCCCCCGGACCTCCGGAGCCTGACGTATTTTGATAGCTAGGGGCTCTATAGCTAACAAAAATAACAAAGGAGATAACGGGCACCCCTGCCGTGTTCCCCGCTGCAATGCAAACGCCTCCGTCAAACTCCCATTAATAAGTATACGGGCCCGAGGGTTAGTGTACAAGGCTTTGATCCAATCCAAAAAACTCCCCGTAAAGCCAAAGTCCGCTAATATCCGAAATAGATACTCCCAGGAAACACTGTCAAACGCTTTCTCCATGTCTAAACCCGCCACTGCCGATTGCCCTCCCTTACCCCTATGCTCGTGAATAGCCCCTAACACTTTCATCAAATTCATAGATGCGTACCGGCCCGGTACAAAGCCCACCTGATCTGGATGAATCAGGTGCGGAAGAAAACAATTAAGCCGCCGCGCTAACGTCATAGCTAACACCTTGATATCCTGATCTAAAAGAGAGATCGGACGAAAAGAGCTCACCAGGTCAGGGTCCTTCCCAGGTTTGGGCAACAACACTATGTGAGCCAGGTTGTCAGAAAAGGAGTCAACCCCTCTCGCCACCGCATTACACATCCCACTGAGCGGTAGAGCCACTAGGTCCCTCAGGATCCGGTAGAATTCCGGGCCCAGGCCGTCCGGCCCCGGCGCTTTAGCCAAAGTGAGCGAGCCAATCGTAGTGGAAATCTCCTCTGCTGTAATGGGCTCGTTGAGAGACGCGGCCTGAGTCGCCGTCAACTGGGGCAACTTCAAATCAGCAAAGAACTGGGACATAGCATCGGCATCCAAAGATCGTCGGCCATAAAGGGCCTGATAGTATTGAACAAATTGAGAGGCAATGTGACGCTCCCCCTCATGTCGGACACCCCTAGAGTCCTTGATAGAAGTAATAACCTGTCTCTTTTTGTGCGGTCGGATCAAATTGGACAGGAGCTTCCCGGTTTTACTCCCCCATCTATAAAGTTGATATCTGTGATAGTGCAAGGAGGTCTCCGTACGCCTATTGAGAAGCTCCTCAAGCTGACCCCGCACCACCCGCATCTCCTCCCGAGCCGAATCCGATAAGGTAGAGATATGTGATCGGCGGAGGTCATGCAACCGGGTAGACAGCCGCAAGAGTTCCCCCTCCGTCTGTTTACGTTTGCTAGCAATATAAGCGATAATGTGCCCGCGGAGCACCGCTTTGGAAGCATACCAAAAAGTAGTGGGACCCACATCCGGTGTGTCATTTGTAAGTTGATAGTCTAACCAACGTGCCCGCAAAAAAACGCGGAACTCCGGATCCTGATACAAAGAAGAAGGCAACCGCCAAGAGGAGGTCCTACCCGCCGGCGCCACGCACAGACGGAGTCCCACCGGTGCATGATCAGATAATGTGCTCTCATAGATTTCAGAATGAGTGGCCCTGGAAAAGAGGCGTTTATCAAGGAGGAGGTAATCCAGCCTGGCATACACCTTGTGGGGATGAGAGTAAAAAGTGAAATCAGTGTCATAAGGGTGTAAAGTACGCCAAACATCTACCAGGTCTAAGTGTTGAGTGAGAAAACCCACCCCTCGCGTATCATGATCCCGGGTCCGTGCCCGAGGCGGCTTGCAATCTACACCAGGATTTGCAGCGATATTGAAATCCCCACCCACAACCAAATTGTAATCAGAGTGCTGCGAAATATGGGCCATTACAGTGGAGAAGAACTTATGACAGTAGACATTGGGTGCATACAAGTTGCACAACAGTAACTTGAGACCCCATAACTCTCCCAGCACCAGAACAAAGCGACCCTCCGAATCCTGAATTTGTTTATGAAGATGAAAAGGGAGATGTTTGTGAAGGAGAATGGCCACCCCTCGCTGACGACCCGCAAAGGTCGAAGAAAACACGTCCCCCACCCAGCCCCTGCGTAATTTGGCATGTTCCAGCTGAGAGAGATGCGTTTCCTGTAGGAAGGCGATATCCGCGCCCAACTTGCGGAGGCAAGACAGCACTCGCGAGCGCTTAATAGGAGATTTGATACCATCCACATTGAATGTGAGTACCCTGAGGTCAGCCAGGATCGATTCTAAGTGAAGTAGAACTGAGCTGACAAGAGATAGAAAAAACCGCTCCTGGGTCTCCCAGCTGGACCCAGCAGCAAGACAACAGGTACCAAATGAGCCTGCACCCCCCCGAGACCTCCCCCCCCTGCCATCCAAACCACAATCCTAACACAAACACACCAACATACAAACCCCCATTCACACACCCCCAGCAAACTCCCCCAACCCCCCTAGCCCCCCTCCCACCCTCCTCCACACCCCCCCCATCGTGTAACCAGTACACAGACCCTAACATACCCACTGCCTACCCATAGCAGAACCCCTCCCCCCTCCCGCAAACATCCACCCCCAAAGAACCACCGCAGCAGGCAGAAAGAAGCAGGTGAAAGAAAAATAAGACCAACTCAAGCCGAAATAGGCTCGAGAGCAGTGCCAAGCCCCAACAACGAAGGGCTAGAGTCCAAGGGCAGTCCAGCATAGTGTGAAGGAGAGCAGCCATTGTCCGCCCCTAGGACCAAATGGGGGTCCGGCCGATACACCATCATGAACCAGCAGAACAAGAATAACAGTCAGAGCAGCAAGTGCTCGCAGCAGATCATCATCCGAGACACCCACAAGTCCAGGCACCAAGGGCATGGCGGTGACCCGACAGTCGAAGATCAAGGAGAAGGGCAAGCCGCCAGATTGCCCACATAGGCGCGAGCTTCCTCCACATTGGTCAGGGTCTCAGATGCACCATTCCGCCATACCCTCAGCTTAGCAGGGAAAACCAAAGCAAACTGGATCCCCCTCTTGTGAAGCTCAGTGCAGAATGGCGACATCAACTTGCGTTGGGCAGCGACACGCACCGAGTAGTCATTAAAGACCAGCACCTTCGCCCCCTCGAATTCCAGGGCACCAGCCTTACGATAGGCCCGTAGCAGAGCTTCCTTGCCTCTCCAGTTGCAAAAGCGTGCAATAGCTGTGCGCGCTCGCTTGCCATCCCCCGATTTGGGGCCAATACGATGAGCTCTTTCACAATCAAACTGCATGCTGGAGCCCGACAGGCCCAGCGTCTCCGGCAACCAGGTGCTGAATACCCGGTACAAATCAGCATCACCGACAGACTCTGGGAGACCAACCAGCCGCAGGTTGTTACGGCGGCTGCGGTTCTCCAGTTCCTCAATTTGCTCCTGCAGGTCAGTGTGAGATTTACGGAGTGCCGACATCTGGGTCTCCAAAGCCGCGCACGTGTCTTCCTGGCCCGAGACACGCTGTTCCACTTCAGTTAGGCGCCGCTGCTGGGAGTCAAATTTTTCATGTACCTCGTCAACTGCCGATTGCAGTTTGTTGAGGCGATCCGCCAGGGCAGCCGATACCGACCTGGTGATTTCCTGTATCCAGTCTCCCGCAGGGATAGTGAAAGAGGCAGGCTCCGCCGCCATTTTAACAGCGGGAGACTGAGGCCGATCCCGGGTGGTCTTCGCGGATCGGATGGGCATGCCCTATGACAACGCGCCTCAGGACCGCAGCTATAACAACGCAGGACTCCCAGCACTGCTCCCGAGGAGATCGTGGGTCTAAACGGGTGGAAAATCGCTGGTATGTAGCCGATTTCAGCGGGATCAGGACGGAGCTCTCCTCTCCCACGACCGATCAAGTAGGCTGCATCACGTGACCCCCGAGTGTTGTTTTATTCTTGTACCAATTGTTGGTAAATGTGTTGCACTTTGTGTTGGTTTTTAAAATGAATAAAGAATTGGGGAAAAAAAAGAAATCTAATTTATCTTCCTAAGTTTGGGAGCTCAGAGCAAGCAGCTCAAACAGCTTCTCACATAGTGGTTGAGCTGAGCCATTGAGATATTGCTGTCAATGGTTCACTAAGGCAAAGTATAGGGATGGACAAAACCAAGTTTGTAGCAGCTACAATTTGAGATACTTGTATGCAATATGGAACCCAACCAAGTTCTCTTTTTCTTTTTGTAAAAATGTTGGACCTGATATTCAATAGAGAAAAGTAGACGACCAGTCTTGGCAGACAAAACCACAGCAAAAGAGATGACAACCCAGGAAAGGAGATCACAGATAGAGAATGACATGGGGACCAATTTTTCCCCATCCCCGCGGGAACTCATTTTCCTGGTGAGTTCTTTTCCTGTCCCTGCCTCTTTCCTGCAAGCCCTGCCCTCATCTGTACAAGCCTCAGAAATGAGGCAGGGACAGGAAGAAAACTTGAGGGGACGGGGAAAAATTTGTCCCCGTGTCATTCTCTAATCACTGATACAAGAGTCCCAAGATAGTTGAGATATCTTTTGTAAGGTATCCAAAGCTTCTCTCGGTCTCCCTGACCCAACATGGCCACAGTTTGGCAAGATGAGCTTGGATCGGTGGTCCAGAACTGAACAGATACAGCCAATAATATTTAAACCCGATATTTAAAACAGGACTTATCTGCTATCCAGATAAATCCCACTGACTGGGGCCATGCACAGATTCAGTGTCATTATCCAGTTGAAAAATCAGACCGTCCTGCTGCAGTCCAGGTAGCACTGGAGAGAAGCCAGAATTTTTACAGAGACCATTTGAAAAAGAATGCATAGGACAATGCATGTGTGTAGATCATTTGTTAATTCACTATCAGTGTGTTAATGCTGAGGCAGGTATTTTGTAGGATTTGGATTGGTTACCATTGGACTAGTTAGATAATTTCCCCCAGATTTTCCCCGAATTGATAGTATTGTTTCTTTGGCACACTGCTCATGCCATCATGTAGGTCCTTTTGGCTTGCTGTGAAGCATTTTTGGGTTCACTGAAGCTTTTATGCATGTATGCAGTGTTGTATTACAGAAACTGCTTGGAAAATAGACATGGAAGAGCTTTGCTCTTCATTCTGTTCAGCTGAGCAGAGAAAAGCCTCCTGAGAACTGTGGAAAGTGATGTTCTTGGAAGGGCTGTGTATTTTCAGAGTTTTATGCTACATTTGTGAGCACTGGAAGAGCTGTTCCTTCCTGATGCTGCAGGACAACATCACTCACTTGTGTGCTTGACTGTTAAAGGTTAGTACTGGGAGTGGATTGAGGGTTATAAAGGTATAGAATGATAGTCACATCAGTAAATCCTATTTTGACCTGTCAAAACTAGGCCTAAATATGGTGCAATTAATACTTCAGGCTTTTTTTCCTTATAAAAATCAACTAATTTTGAAGTCTGAAAGGTTAAGTCATGACACATGAGAGGCAGAACCCTGTTGAATAGCTGGGGGATGATGTCCTGAAGGACTAGAACAACTGAGAGAATGACACAGGGACAAATTTGCCCCCATCCCCGCAGGATCTATCCTCATCCCATCCTCACGAGTTTTGTCCTGTTCCTGCCCCATCTCTGCAAGCTCTGTCCTCATCGTGTTTGAGGCTTGAGCATATGGACAAAACTTGAGGGGATGGGACAGGGACAGAATTCGCAAGGACAGGATGGGATTGAGATAGATCCTGCAGGGACGGGGACAAATTTGTCCCTGTGTCAGTCTCTATGAGTTGATCAGAGCATAGTGCAGGAGATAAAAGTCAAGGAAGCTGTGTCTACTAAAGAGCTCCAGGATATGAAGGAGGAAATTGCTGGATTAGATGAGAATTGGACGGGGTGGAAGGGCCAGAATAAAGGGTCTGATTTGAATGACTGGGAATCAGGAGCTGCAGAGCAGTTCTCAGATAAACAAGCATGTTTTGAATGTGCCTGCCAAAGGATATTCAGATATCCAGATTGTGTAAGTTCCAGAGATGCTGGAGAGTAATACCTTGGATATTTTGGGATAAACTATTCACTGAAGTTCTGAGGCCCAGAGAATGGGATCCTAAAGTCATGCTCGATAAGGGTACGAGTGCTCAGATAAATACTAGGATAGAATAATTCATGGCCCTTTTTAGCTGAATGCTATAGATTCCAGATCAAGTTCTCCAAAAAGCATGTGCAATGTGGATTATTTGGGGCCAAATTAGGGGTGGGGTGGGGGGGTGAAGGAAGTTTGTCCATTTACTAGATTATAGTTGAGATTCAGAGGAGGCAAGTTGCATAAGCTGAGGCAAAGATGCTTCAAAAGTTAAAATGTAATTCAGATTGCAATACCCATCCCATTTCTATTAATGTGGATGGGACATGGAAGGAGGGGGTTCCCTCCAACAGAGAAGGGCCATCACATGTGACCTTGTGATTGGACAGCACACATGGAAGAAAACTGTCACCTTCTTACCTTTATCCTTTTTAAATTTTCAGCTATCAATTTTCCATCTCCCCTCAGTCCCTATCTCCCTCATCTCACTTATTTCCTAGCCTCCTATTTCCTTCTATCTACTCCCTATTACTGCATTTATAACACATGTACTCATTATTCTCACTCATCCTGTCATCTCCCTGGAAGAAGAACATAGGGCTTTTACCTGGTGAGCCACAGCTGCTTCCTTTCAGTTATGGGGGTTCCTACCATGAGAGCTTAGTGATCCTAGCCATATAAAGATAAAAATACCTGAGAAGATCATAGCTTAGCAGATTCCTAAGCTGATGTGGCTCAATGGGTAAAATCCATGTTCCCATCTTCCAGAGGACATAGGTTCAAATCCTAGCACATATTTTAATTGTGGTATTCTACCTTGCAGGTGCACCTTGATGATCTCACAATGACATCAGCATTGTGCAGCTGAACACCTTCATTTGCAATGAAGCAGAAGCCATGCTAAGGTCTATATCTATATTTTTTTCAGTTTTTAAGCTTTTGCAAATGAAGTTATGTATGCAATCTATATA
The DNA here is from genome assembly GCF_902459505.1 of Geotrypetes seraphini. Lineage (NCBI taxonomy): Eukaryota > Metazoa > Chordata > Amphibia > Gymnophiona > Dermophiidae > Geotrypetes > Geotrypetes seraphini. Next base: position 316,868,940 of record NC_047085.1, read on the forward strand.
TTTTTTTCATGTGCTTTCCTTGCTTTCAGTAATGAGCTGACTGATGCACTGTTTAGTTAGAAAAAAAAGGGTAGCTTTTTAGCAAGAAACATAAAGCTGTGTTTTTCATGTGCTGTACTTCAGTTAATGAATCTTTTCATCTAATTAGCAAATAGCATTGTTTGTCCACAAAAAAGGAAGATTTTGCATGCAATATATCTGTTTTGATGTGCCCTGTTTATGTGGTGCCTTATTAAATCTATTTTGAGCTTAATAAAAAATAAATAAAAACCCAGAGAGCTATTTAGCAGATCACAGTAAGGACGTCCACTGTGCCTAAGTTTCATCCATAGAACTCAGGTCTATATGAAGCCAAACTATGCTGAAAAGTATTCCTTCTTTACAATGCCCATAGGACCTAGTTTTACAATTGCTATGCATCTTGCGAGCTCACTGTGTAGCACACTGGTTATACCTACAGCCTTCTACTCTAATATTGCTGGTTTGACTCCCAGTCATTCTCTCTGATGGAAGAAAAATAAATAAAAGCATTAAACAGATCTAACTCCCAGTATCACAATTATAATGAAAAACACCATAAAATTACCATAATAATAAAATATTATAACATTAAAGACATTGTTTAGATGTCTAACTCTCGCCTAAAACCTGATTCTCTAAAGGACGTCTCAAAAATTGGATGTCTAAACAGTGCTGATCGTCGCTGAGCGTGATTCTACAAAGGATGCCTATCTTGGACATCCAAACTATGGCTAACATTAGGCGCGCTTTGCAGAATCAGAGTGTGACATCTCCCTGGCATAACTATATACAAAATATATTAGCTGCATACAATTTATAATTGGCTTAAAATAATTTAAATTGCTTAATACCATTTAAATAGCTAAATAAAAGAGAAATTTCATTATACTTGTGCGAGTCTCTGGTGGCCAATCTCTATTGAGTAGAGTATTGCAGCCTAACCTAGTCAAGCCCTGGTCCCACCAAAGAAATGACTTGTGCCCCTTCTCCCACCATCCAAGCAATGTTTAGGTGTTCATCTAGGCACCTTTCTAAAACAAAATGGGGGGGGGGGGGGGGGGGAGATACAGTTTTTACATATGCATACTTTGCTAGCCTGCTCGATACACCCCTTCCAAACCCTGCATGTTAGAAATCTTAATGCATACATAGAGCCTCTCCTAAAATACTGCTTGCACAATATATGGGCCAATTACACTTGGCATTTACAAGTGTTATAAAATGAGACGCTTAACTTTTATACACACATTTATAGGTGGTTGAAATGGTCAATTAACAAACAGGATCAAGAGAATAGAAGATTGCAAATTGAGGTTACTCATATCAGACAAACTACGGGTCTGCAGTAAGCATAGTGCTGTGTCATTTCATTTGTTTGCAGTAATAAATACTGGAGAATTCTCGGAAACATTGGTATCTAGTTTCCATTACTGCCCTTTACACTGCTTGAAAGTGCAAGCAATGACTTGTCAGCCAATTCATGCATTACTTTATCTAAATTATTCAGATGCTTCCCCCTTTGTTGATCTGGAAAGATTTGAGATTTTCTAAAAACATCTCTTACTGAATCCAGTCTATCAATATCCCTGGCATAAAAGATGAAGAGAAGTGCAAAACCAGAGAAGTATATGAAGAACTAAAGCATGGTTTCTTCGAGAAAAACAGGACCAGGAGATGGTCTAACCATAATTTTAACACATACTGATTATCAATTAAAATGTATATATTATACATAAACACACACACACACACATCCTATATAATAAAAGCCTAGCTGCGCATGCACACTTACCTGCGTGCTTCCGTGATCTCTGATCTTGATCAGTAGGTCTGTGGCGGCAGGAGTGCGCATGCGCGCATATATCGCTCCCTCTCTCCATGGATGCCAGGACTGGCCTGCAGCGCTGGACTCCCTGCTCTCCACCTCCTCAAGCAAAAATTAAAAGCTGCAGTGTCGGCTCCTCTCACGAGCCGCACCAGCGTCGGAGAATGCTTCCGACGCTGGCGGGGATCGTGAGAGGAGCCGCGGCGGCACTTTTAAACTTTAAAAAAAAAACTTTGGCCACAGCAGGCTGGAAGTGAAGGGGGAGCCGACAAAGAAGAGGACTCCAGCCATAGGAACGCAATAAGTGAAGGGAGGGGCATGGAGCAGGCTAGACCATGGGAAGGGAAAAGGGGGGGGGGGGCCGAAAGGAGCAGGCCACATCGAAGCAGGACAGAACACAGTAAAAGAAGGGGGAGGGGACGAACGGAGCAGGCCAGATCGCGGTAAGAGAAGGGAAGGGAGGGTGTGAGAAAATGCTGCTACTGCTGCACAGGGATCTGGAGGGGAAGGGAAATACCGCTGCTGTTTCAGCACAGGAAATTGGAGCGGGGGGGGGGGGGAAGGAGGGAAATGCTGTTGCTGATGCATAGGGAAGTGGGGTGGAAATGCTGCTGCATAGGGAAAAGGAGGGAAAGAATGACAGACAGACAGCGGGAGGGAGGGAGACAGAAAGAAAGGAAGAAAGACACAGGGGCAGGGAGAGGGACAGAAAGACAGACAGAGAAAGGGGGCCAGGGAGAGAGAGAGACAGCGGGAGGGAGAGAGACAGAAAGACAGACAGACATATTTTCTAGCACCCATTAATGTAATGGACTTAATGACTAGTATAAATTCGCTAAAACTTGTTCGTTTTATTTAGGGTGACCCTTGATACAGCTCTCTGAGCGAAACATGTCGGGTCTTATTCCCAAGTTTGGCTGACCACACAGTAAAGTTCAAGCGAGTTTTAAAGCTAAGTACTAAGCATTACACATTTTGATATTGTGAAAGTACCTATTTATTGAAAATGATAAAATATTAAAAAATCATATGATACAATCATTTTGAGCAGATTAAAGGGGACGGCCAATGATGAGGCACCACGTAATGCTTCCCGCGGTTGCAAGATTATACAGCGGTGGAGTGGTGGGGCTGAGGCTTCCTTGAGACATACTATAATGCAATGATTTATCCATAGCCTACCAATTGGGTAGTTAGTATATATATATATATAAACACACACATACACCATACCCCTAATTATGTACTGTATATATTGTAAGTGCAAAAGGAATTCTAAGAGAAGACACCCTAGGACTAAGATTCAAAGTAAAAATAGATCCAAGAAACAAATGTTACAGTACTATGGTAGGTAGTTCTAAATTTGAATCACATCTTCCAATTGAGGTTCCCTTTCCTTTGGATAGATACACTGACCTTAGACCTGATCCAAGGTAGCTAGTAAAAAAAAATTGCTTTTTTTGGGAAGGCGGGTCAAGGAAGGTATTGATTTCTTTTTCTCCTTGTCTTCAGTTTTGAATTGGTTTCTTAATCTTCAGTGGTTGATTCTTACTTGAGTTATAAGTACCATGTGGTCTGCTAATTCGGGGGGTGGATGGGATTGCCGTTTATCTTCCAGAAGCCCCCTGGATGGTCACAATTTTGGATATTTATTTTTAGGGGGGTAACAGAGGAGGGAGGAGGGAATGGGGAGTTGGATACGTTGTTAGAAAACAAAAATTTGACGACAGGACATTCTCTGTGTTTGCTGTGTACTCGCTGTCATATTGACTGATATATTGGCAGTTCTGGCCTTTGTTATTTGTACTCTGCAGATGTCATCAATAAAATTGATTGAAAGTAAAATTGCTTTCAGAGGATAATGTCAAATTTACATGTAGAAAGCTTCTTATAAAATGAGATGGTGCCTAAAAGTGCATGCAGTGCACACCATTGCATACGTATAGAGTAGGTGTGTTTAAGGAAGGAGTTTGGAAAGAGCATAGGTGGACTTGTGATTTCTGTGTATATTTGTGACCATCTCAGGGAACAGGCAACCAAGGGCTCCTTCTACTATGCTGCGCTAGTGGTTTTAACGCACGCTGCATTTCCGCACATGCTAGACGCTAACATCACCATTGAGCTGGCGTTAGTTCTTGGCGCATTGCGCGGGGTTAGCGCGCGTGGCAATGCAGCACGCGCTAAAAACGCTAGCGCACCTCAGTAAAAGGAGCCCTAACAATCAAACAAAAAAGTGGTTTTAATTAATTCTGTTAGATCAAATTTGTAATACAACAGTCCAAACCCTCATCCTTTTATGTGAAACAATTTTTTAAAAAGTTACAGAGTCCAAACATGCAACTTTGTTTGCTTATGGACCCCATGATATGAAAAAAAAATAAAAATAAAAAAGCCAGCCATTCTCAGCTTTTAGGATTCACTGCTTTAGTCACATTATAAAATGTGACCGTCTCTGTGAAAAGGTATATGATTAACATTTAGGCCTTTTCCAGAGCAACTGTTAAATGTCATCACCCACAATCTGGGTGCTATTTCTGCATAGTCTGTGCTAGTTTATAAAGAGACAGATGTCTGTGTGTCTGTATAAAATATTTATTAGCATTTATTTATCAGGTTTTGAAGAAATTCTCCCAAAGTGATGCAAGATGAAACTCAGTATCACTTATTGAATTAAAAAACAAAATACCACTAGCATAAGGAAAGCAGAGGTAAAAGGATAAGTGAGCCATTTGTCAAGGTGGGGTAGTGTGATGGGGTAGAATCTATCACCCCAATCACAGCTGAGAGAAAGCTGCATGGAGAAGCCCTATGCTAAAACCTGATGGGTATAGGCTTTCCCCAGCAGGCCAAATGAAATAAGCTCATTTGCATTTTGTGTCAAGTTGGAACAGATCTCACCCTGAGAGAAATAGGAGCTTGCAGACAAGACCAAGAGCCATATCCAGAGGGAGTGCCAGTTGATGTAATGTGCATTCTCTGGATTTGGGCAAAGAAACTCTGGAGACTGAATATACCACCTCTCTCTATTAATAGCCTGGTGGTGAAGTGACAGAAGTGACCGCTTGGCCCGTCACATTTTGTGGCAGTGGTGGGATTTGAACTCATGCCTCCAAAGAAACTGAAGAAAATTAGAGTGAAAGCTCACGAACACTTAAGAACAGCACAAAAATGACAAAGTACAGTATGATAAGATGAAGTAGCATGCATTTCAACCCAACAAAGTCCTCATGATGCTGCTCAATTCTGGTAATAAATTACTATCCTGATGGAAAATAAATTAGCATCTGCAAATTACAAAATAAACTCGGCAAGAAAAAGGAGTCAGGTCTATTACATTAACTTGTTGAAAGCATGAATCAACTGAGAGAGCCTCACTAGTATTTGGGGGACCAAGGAGATAAAACTTTGCCCAGACGTAAAAACCATGTACAAACAGCAGACAGTAAAAACTGAAGAGGTTCTTACCCAGCAACAGATTCAATTACAATCCCTAGTACAACAACTTCCAGGATGTTTTACACCTATTCTGGGATGATCCCAAGTGGGAATGCACCACATTGGAGACAAGTTAGTCTTCTTCAGGGATCTCTGATAATCTTAAAGTAGTAAATACGTGGATTGAACAATCCAAAAAAGAACAAATGCGTGGACCTCCGCAGAGAAAGAGCTGCATGTTCTTTTTTGGATTGTTCATTCCACGTATTTACTACCTTAGGATTATCAGGGACCCCTGAAGAAGACTAACTTGTTGAAACATGGACCGTCCCATGGTCTTGGCAAAATAGGTCCATGCATATTGGTTTTACTGACTTGTGGAACTTTTTAATTTTCAATAAAGTCCATTTCAGGAACATTGTCACTCCACTGTGTGTTTTGGTTTCTTCTTTGTGGATATCTTGGGGTCAATTTCTTTGGTTTGTATGTATGTTCCAGCATAACTCTGAAACGTATGGAGAGATTTCAACCAAACTTGGTACAAATATGACTTACTTTCTGGGGAAAAATACTATGGGGGTGGAAAGGGGGTGACATTTAAAAATTATTGAAAACGACAGATATTAGTGTCTAACCCATAGTTTTCGGGCTCACTAAGATGAATACTGGCACTCCCAATGCCGTTGAAGTCCAAGTACAGCCCCATAGATAGGGACATTCGTGTGGGACATGTGGGGGGTGGGACATTTGGGGACAAATGTGACATGGGGGATGGGACATGTGTGGGGTGGGACATTTTGGGATAAATAAATATCCGGGCGAATGTGGGAGGTGGGACATGTGAGCAGGTGGGACATGGGGGTTATGTAGAGGGTGGGACATGTGGGATGGTGGGACATAGGAGGGACATGTGAGAGTTGGGACATGTGGGGGATGGGACATTCCAGGATAAATATATATCCGGCAATGCCGGGTAATCTGCTAGTAAATATTTAAAAAACCTCTGGGATCTGGATGACCAAGTAGCTGCTTCTCAGTACTGAAATTATGAATCTTGTCAAGAGGAATCACTATGCAACTAATTTCTATATTGCTACTAGATGTGGGCAATGCTCTACAGATATTCATAAAGATACCTATAGCCACTGTACCTCATAAAAGTAGTAACTGCAATCTACCTGAAAGCATAGACCTCAGAAAAATCTGCCACCACTTCTAACGAGTTTTTAGCAGACACAACAGATGAATCATGGGCCCTAAGTTAGTCTATCATGAACCAGAACTTCTGATACAGAGCTACACATTTTGGTTAAAGAGCCCTCTAGAAGGACAGTGAAATTTGCTGCTTTCTGTTCTATAAGCAGTGTAAACAGTGAAAGCTATTTCTATGAGCGTCGGAGCATTTACTGTGGCAGCTTGATAAAAGGGGCCCTAAATTAATTAAATAAAGGTACTGGGCTATTTTATCAGGAACATATTGTCTTGAATACCATTATCACCTTATTAGAGTGATTGTCACTGTTTTCCAAAGCTACACAGACTTCTGTTAGCAACATTAAGCCACATTCTTAAACAGTTTTCCTCAGAATTGAAAAGGGTGTTATTTTTCCATTTCTGTGCAGGGTAACAGTATGTCACAGAAAACTTATTACACATTTTATTATGTGTCTAAATATGATATTCAAACCCTTCTTCAGGTATGTGAAAGGGAAACAATCAGCCAGAGAGGAAGTGGGACCACTGGATGATGGAGACAGGAAAGGAGCGATAAAGGAAGAAAAAGAGATAGCTGACAGGTTAAACAATTTCTTCTCGTCAGTCTTCACCAGAGAGGACACATCCAATATCCCAGAACCCGAGGTGTTTATAAACGGAGAACACGACGAAAGACTGATTCAACTAGAGGTAAGTAAAGAGGATGTCCTCAGACAGATAGACAGACTAAAGAGCGACAAATCACCAGGCCCGGACGGCATCCACCCAAGGGTACTAAAAGAACTGAGAAACGAAATAGCAGAGACACTTCAACAAATATGTAACCTCTCCCTAAAAACTGGGGAGATCCCAGAAGACTGGAAAATAGCAAATGTCACGCCCATCTTCAAGAAGGGATCAAGGGGTGACCCGGGAAACTACAGGCCTGTGAGCTTGACCTCGGTTCCGGGAAAGATGATGGAAGCAATGGTAAAGGATGCAATCTGTGAACACATAGAAAACAATGGACAACTGAGGGCGAGCCAGCATGGCTTCAGCAAGGGAAGGTCGTGCCTCACGAACTTGCTGCACTTCTTTGAGGGAATAAACAGCCAGATGGATAAGGGGGAATCCATAGACATCATTTACCTTGACTTCCAAAAAGCCTTCGACAAGGTACCTCACGAACGGCTACATAAAAAGCTGTGGAATCACGGGGTGCAAGGGGATATCTACCGATGGATCAAACACTGGTTGGCAGGCAGGAAACAGAGGGTTGGAATAAAAGGCCAATACTCAGACTGGCAATGGGTCACGAGCGGAGTTCCGCAGGGATCGGTGCTGGGACCTCTACTGTTCAATATATTTATAAACGATCTGGAGACAGGGACAAAATGTGAGGTTATCAAATTTGCTGATGACACCAAACTCTGCAGCAGGGTTAGAAACACGGAAGACTGTGAAGACCTGCAAAGGGACCTAACGAGACTGGAAGACTGGGCAAACAAGTGGCAAATGAGTTTTAACGTACAGAAATGCAAGGTCATGCATGTAGGGAAAAAGAACCCGATGTTCAGCTACAAAATGGGGGGAACACTACTAGGGGTGAGTAACCTTGAAAGGGACCTGGGGGTGATGGTAGACACATCACTGAAACCATCGGCGCAGTGTGCGACAGCCTCAAAAAAAGCAAACAGAATGCTGGGCATCATCAAAAAGGGTATCACAACCAGGACGAAAGAAGTCATCATGCCGCTATATCGCGCAATGGTGCGCCCGCACCTGGAGTACTGTGTGCAGTACTGGGCGCCGTACCACAAGAAGGACATGGCAGTACTCGAGGGAGTGCAGAGGAGGGCGACTAAACTGATAAAAGGTATGGAAAATTTTTCATACGCTGACAGGTTAAAAATGCTGGGTCTGTTCTCCCTGGAGAAGAGGAGACTTAGAGGGGACATGATAGAAACCTTCAAAATCCTTAAGGGCATAGAGAGAGTAAATAAGGACAGATTCTTCAAACTGTGGGGGGCCACAAACACTAGGGGTCACTCGAAGAAATTGAAAGGGGACAGGTTTAGAACAAATGCTAGGAAGTTCTTTTTTACCCAGAGGGTGGTGGACACATGGAACAAGCTTCCGGAGGAGGTGATAAGCCAGAACTCTGTACAGGGGTTCAAGAAAGGTTTGGATAGGTTCCTGGAGGACAAGGGGATAGAGGGGTACAGATAGAACTTGAGGTAGGTTGTAGAGGTGTTCAGAAACCACTTCACAGGTCGTGGACCTGATGGGCCGCCGCGGGTGCGGACCGCTGGGCGAGATGGACCTCTGGTCTGACCCAGTGGAGGCAACTTCTTATGTTCTTATGTTCTTATGATATTTTCATGACTAAAACTCATTTTAAATGTTAGAATGTAGAGAAGTTCTCTAAAGCCATTTCTGAACCTTTTGCATATCATGAATATATCATCATTTTGAAGATCATAGGCTTGTCTTTGGATTTGTTTTCCACTGCTACCAGTGATCTCCCACCTCCTGGTAGCAGTGGAAAACAAATTTAGAAGCAGTAAGGCTTCAGGAGAAAAACGTTTTAAATGGATGTGGTTCACAAGCACTGAACACTGAGCACTTTATTTTTGAACTGGGACTTGGCTGCACTTAACAAGAAAAGTAATTCGGACAAAATAAATTTCTGAGTGGTAAGACTACAATGGACTGTGAAAATTGAACTGTTGTGAGTAATTTAAGGACTGAAAAAACTTTTCCTGTTAGTCTTACAGAAACAAGACTCTCTTCAACAGATTGAGGAGAAATTAAATGAAGTTGATGGCAGGTCTAAGATAGCAGCCATTTATAAGTTTACACAGCACTTTAATTAGCACTTTAGCTTGCACTTTATGAATATAATGATGTTATGTGTATTATGTATATTGTTAAATTTTAAATAAATAGTGTTTAATAAACAATTGATTTAAATTTAATAAGAGGGCATTATATATATATATATATTTATTTATTGTCAAACCTTTCTTAAAACCAGCTACTCTATCCGCTCTTACCACATCCTCTGGCAACGTGTTCCGGAGCTTAACTATTCTTTGAGTGAAAAAACATTTCCTCCAATTGGTTTTAAAAGTATTTCCCTGTAACTTCATCGAGTGTCCCCTAGTCTTTGTAATTTTTGACAGAGTGAAAAATCGATCCACTTGTACCCGTTCTACTCCACTCAGGATTTTGTAGACTTCAATCAAATCTCCCCTCAGCTGTCTCTTTTCCAAGCTGAAGAGCCCTAACCTTTTTAGTCTTTCCTCATACGAGAGGAGTTTCCTCCCTTTTACCATCTTGGTCACTCTTCATTGAACCTTTTCTAGTGCCACTATATCTTTCTTGAGATAAGAGCACAATTGAACGCAATACTCCAGGTGAGGTCGCACCATGGAGTGATACAGGGGCATTATAACATTCTTAGTCTTGATAACTATCTCTTTTTAAATAATTCCTAGCACCTTGTTTGCTTTTTTGGCCACCTCCACACATTGAGAAGAAGGTTTCATTGTATTGTCTACGATGACCCCCAGATCCTTTTTTGGCCACTAACTCCCACGGTGGACCCTAGCATTTAGTAACTGTGATTTGGGTTATTCTTCCCAATGTGTATCACTTTGAATTTATCCACATTTTGAAGATGTGGTCTCCAGAATCGTACACAATAATCTACCCAAGAATCCTTCCAGATTTTGCCATACCTTTTCAACCTGTTTGGCTATCTTTAAGATAATCTCATACTATCACACCCCAAGTCACGCTTCTCTTTTGTGCAAAAATTTCACCCCCCTAAACTGTACTATAGCCCAAATGCTTGATCTTGCATTTCTTAGCATTAAATCTTAGATGCCGCCGGAACTTGGAGCCGGAGTGAATGGCTGGCTAACTGCAGAGCTCCTCCTGAAGGCATTTAGTAATCAAAATTAAAATACTAATTTTCTTCTGATTTTAACATTAAATTCCTGGGAATGGCTTCTAATAAACAAAAGCTGCAAGAAGTTTCTTTAAAATCAACAGGGAAAACCAAAAGGCTGAAAAAAGACTCACAATCTTCCAGTGAGGTTCCCTTACCTATGGACGCATTGGATTTTATTGAAGTTATGGAGGAATTGAGGAAAATTAACACAAATATAATGGAAGTGAAACAAGAGATGAATCTCATGAACAGTAAATTTGATCTTTTAAACAACAGAATAGATAAGATTGAAAATAAAGTGGAAAAAATTGAAAACATTCAACAGAAATACAAAGAAGATCATAAAATGTTAATGGATATGAATTAAAAAATGATTGACATGGAGAACAGATCGAGGAATCAGAATTTAAGAATTATTGGACTAAAAGAGGGAATTGAAGGGAAAAACATGATCTCTTTCCTAGAAGAGTTAATACCAAAAATTCTTCCATTAAAAATGGAAGGATCACTGGAAATTGAAAAAGCACATAGGGTTGGAATGAGGAAAGATCAAAACAGAGAAAGACCAAGAACTGTAATATTCAGGCTACTAAAATTCCAACAGGTACTGGATATTATACAAGCTGCAAAGGAAGTTAAAAATCTTGCATATAAAGATTCTAAGTTGTTTTTCCTTCAGGATTTTGCTAAAGAAACTGTTCAAGTTAGAAAGCAATTTTTACAACTGAGACAACCACTGAGAGAAATAGGTGCTAAATATGGACTATATTACCCTGCATTAATGAGAGTAATGTACAAGGGGAAATTTCATCAATTTGATGATCCTGGAAAACTTAAAGAATTTTTGTCATCTCTAGAAGTTCCTATGAATTAAGTTCAACTGATTTTGGAAGTCTGGAATTGGGGTTTTTAATTTTTACTTACAAAAGTTTAATTTGAGAAGATAAGTTTGTTTTTGAGGGAATATAAAGAGGAATTTTAATTATTTCCATATACTTTATTAAATTCAAAGATGGTAACTGGCATTAGTATGTTAACTGTTTTGGAATGACTGGAATGATTTCAAATAAAAATGATTAAAATTCTATAAAAGAATGGAGAAGGTAAACATGCAGTTAATATTCAAACTTACCTAACGTCAAAGGAATGTGAGGGATGGTAAGAGGAATGTTGAGTCGGGCCTGCATGATTGTGGTGATTTTGTCCTATGGTTTGGGTTGGAGGATGACGGTGAAGAGGATTGGAGAAAGATCATTTTTGTGATGAAAAAGCAGCTGCGGAACTTTATCAACCTGAAATAAAGTAAATACTGGCCAGACCCGAATACAAAGGCAGGCGAGTGAAGAGTGGTTATGGCAGGATGCTGTGGGGTACGATCGAAGAGCTCTCTGACATGGAGGATTTTGGATCGTCGCTGTTGCCATTCTAAAATGCAGTTCCCTATCTGCAGGTCAAGCACAAAGTTATTAGGAGGTCTTCCGGAAATCACATGATGAGCTGTAGAGGCGGGGGCTTGAGAACTGCTAGACGAATCAGCGGTTTGAAGAATTAAGAAATGACTGGTTTCTTGGTCTTGGATTACTCTGCCTGCCCCCTCCAATATCCGGCTTCAGTTCTCGTGTGAGAGAAGCCGTTCTCGCTGCTTTTGCTTGTCATTAACACATCCGGTCTGAAGTGTTAATGTTTTACTCTTATCTGGGCTGTAAACATACTCCTGCTAATTCCTCCTGCTCAGACCGCGTTAGATAGGAAATCACCAAGTTTTCTTTAATCTATTGTTTTACATCTTCAGTAAGGCACAGTAAAACATTATGCTGGGTCCCTGGCCTTGGAAGTCTTCGCCTCTCCTCACATTACCCGTCTTCAGTTTTGATTTGATGCAGCCCTTTTCGCCGCTTCTGCTTGTCTCCAGCACATCTAATTCCGGTGATAGTGGACAAATAAATGTAATGTCAGGCTTAGAATATAAGTATTTAGTATATTATTGAATTTTGTTCAAGTTTAACACATTTTGGATTCTAGAATTAAAAATCTTTGATGACCATCTTCAAATGTTTTCTTTAGGGAATGTTTTATTTTTTATTTTTTTTATTTTATCTATTTATTTATATATATATATATATATATATATATATTTTTTTTTTTTCCTCATGAGAAAAAAGAAGGGGGGGAGGGGGGAAAAAAATCATTCTATGTATCTATGATTGGGAACTGGGTTGATTGAGTTATTTTAAATCTCATTCAATGTTTTATTTACTTGTTTTAATTTGATTTTATTTCTATAATTTTAAATTTCTTCAGAATTCTTTTATTTAATGGTTCCTCCCTTTTGCAGCTATTCTATATTATAGTGGATTTTACTTTGCTTGGGATTCCAGTTTTGTGCAAAGGCATGTGGGATTTGGTTTACATTTACATAAATAGTTTGTATTATTTTTTCTGTTGCAGTATTTCTTTTGATTTTTATGTATTGAATGATGAAGGTCATTTATAATAGTGAATGGCCTTTCACATGGGGATTAAAAGGTAGAACTGAGATCCAGATAAGTAGAGTGTTTCTTTAGAAAACCTTTAAATTGAATATTTTGTAAGTGAACTAATTGAATTTTTAATTTAATTAATTCTGAAGTATATGAAATTTATATTGCATTTACATATTAAAGCTGAATTAAATGTTGGTAAGGGAATTGTTACAGAAAATTATAAGAGTCTTTGACATTTAGATTGAAACAATTAGTATAAAATATTAAATTATACAGTTCCTTTTGGTATGATTTATGGGTAGAGATCTATGTAATAGATTAGGGATATATATAGAATGGAAATTAGGGGATTTAATATTTGGAATGATCAATTTTTTATAATATGGGGGAAATAGTGAAGTAAAATGCTTAGTAGGGGATGGGTGCTGGTCTGATCTTTTGCCTTCAAGTTACTGTATAATAAGAAAGGGAGGGTTGTGGGAGGGACTAGGGAAGGGGTTATGGGTCTTTAGAAATATAAATTTTAAGGAATTAAGGGAAGGGAGGGTTGCACCTTATAGTAAGTTAAGGGAATTAAGATTTGAGCAGAAAAATTATATGTTGAAGTATTTGGGAATATCATATGTGAAAGAATTAATTTGATTAATGGAGCTTAAAATTCTTTCACTAAACGTTAATGGTTTAAATCATCCAATAAAAAGGAAAAAAACTCTTGTTTTTAAAACAACAAAATATAGATATTTGTTACATTCAAGAGACTCACTTGTCAGCTTTAGAGTCTCAAAAGTTGAAAGAAAATTGGATAAAACATTGCTTTTATGCCCCAGCTGTAAAGAAGAAAGCAGGTGTTGCAATATTGGTTAATAAAAGATGTAATGCTACCTTCAAATTTATATCTGGTGATCCTTTAGGAAGGTGGATACATGTGGAAATGAAACTGGGAAATACTACAATGGCGCTTTTCAATGTCTACGCACCTAATATCAATCAAATTGAATTTTTTAAAAAACCTACAACAATTGTTATTACCACTGGCTGCTTCTAATTTAGTTGTGGCTGGGGATTTTAATGCTGTTATAGATCCTATAATGGACAAAAAACCTAGTAGAATTATGAAATCATTAGGATTAGATAATTTGGTACAAAATTGTGATTTGAAGGATATATGGCGAATATTTCATTTTAATGATCGGGAATTTTCGTTTTGTTCCCATGTTCATAAATCTTTTTCAAGAATTGATTACATATTTGTGTCAAATACATTAGTTCAACAAGTAACACAAGCCTCCATAGATCCAATTATTTTATCTGATCATGGTGGGGTGTGGATTAAACTTAAAGTAATTGATCAAGAAGATAGTAGACCTATATGGAGATTTGATAATGCATTGCTGGTGGAACCAAGTTTTATTGAGGAAATACAATTAAAAATAAATGATTATTTTCAAATTAATAATACGAAAGATATCTCTATAGAAACATTATGGGATGCTTTTAAGGCAACCATGAGAGGTCAAATTATTTCTTTTTCGGCATTCCTTAAAAAACAATTTCATAGTTTAGAACAAGATATAAAGATATTAGAATCAAAATTAGTTGAGAAATGGGATTATTCTATATTACAAGACCTCATGAAAGTGAAAGGGAAATATAATGAGATTTCTTCAAAATTGATTAGAAAAGATATATTTTCTCAACAGGCATTGTATTATGGAAATTCAAATAAGGCAGGAAGATTATTGGCAAATTATCTAAAAGCAAAAAAACAAAAAACAAAAATAGTGATGATTAAAGATGAAAAGGGAAATAGTTATTCTAAAATTGGACCAATATTAAGACAATTTTTAGACTTTTACAAAAACCTATATTCTTCTGAGCCTTATTTTTAAAGTTAATTACGGGACTGAAAATTCCTGAGCATATAAAAGAAAGTTTAGAAAAGCCAATATTAATTAATGAATTGCAAGCAGCATTGAAATCCCTTAGAGTTGGATCCGCTCCAGGTGGAGATGGTTATACTGTAGAGTTTTATAAATCATTTCAAATTACTCTGTTACCATATTTATTAAATTTATATCGGACTCAACTTACTAAAGGTTGTATTATGGGTACCATGGCTGAATCATTAACTATAGTTTTGCCAAAGCCAAATAAAGATCCCACACTGGTTTCAAATTACAGGCCTATTTCTTTAATTAATGTTGATGGAAAAATTTTAGCTAAGATTTTGGCTATACGTTTGGCTACAGCTCTCCCTTTTATGATTGGTATGCATCAAACGGGTTTTGTTGCTCAAAGACATTCTTCTAACAACACTAGGCTTGCATTACATATGTTGAATTTATCCAAAGCCTTAAAAGATCCAGTTTTTTCTGTATCACTTGATGCAGAGAAGGCTTTTGATCGTGTTGAATGGACCTTTATGTATCAAGCGATGGAATGGTTTGGTATTGGCTCGGGATTTATACAAATGGTTCAAGCATTGTATAGCTCCCCTATTGCTAAACTATATATTAATAATAATTTCTCAGAAAATTTTAGGCTGCAAAGGGGGGTTAGACAAGGATGTCCCTTGTCTCCTTTGCTTTTTGATATTGTATTGGAACCCTTGTTATTAGCCATTCAGCAAGCGGAGGAGATACAAGGCATTCCTCATAAAGATAGGGAATATAAGATCTCGGCTTATGCGGATGATATTTTGCTCTATTTGAGAAATCCTGAGAAAACCATTCCTTGCTTACTAGAAATAATTGAGAATTTTGGAAAATTTTCAGGATATAAGATAAATTGGAATAAATCAGAAATTCTTCCACTCAATGTTTATTGTACAAAAGGTTTGTTTGATTCTTTTCCCTTTCTTTGGAAAGAGGAGGGAATAAAGTATTTAGGCATTTGGATTAAAAATACATTGGATGAAACAATGAAAATAAATGAAAAATCGTTATTACAGAAGGTTACAGAGATGTGTGAGCAGTGGAATCCGTTACACCTTTCATGGTGGGGGAGAGTCCAAACTATTAAAATGATGATTTTACCTGTGGTTTGTTATCAGATGGGAATGTTGCCGATATATTTTCAAGGGTCCTTTTATAAAAAATTAAATAGCATTCTTTTAAAATTTATTTGGCTGGGTAAAACTCCTAGAGTGGCTTTGGTATCCTTACAAAGATCAATTTCAGAGGGAGGGGTAAATTTTCCAAATTTTTATAGGTATCATCAAGCCTATATTTTGCGCCAAGGTATGTATTGGGTCCTCCCAGAACTCATGGAAAAACTCCCTGACTGGTTGTGGTTAGAATGGCAACTCATGTCTCCTTTGCGTCTGTGCCATGTACTCAGTATCAAAATGCCTAGCTATAGTAAAGATAATAATATACTAGTAGATACATGGAAAACATTGCGATATGTAAGCAACTTAACAACTATTCCAATTTATAAATCTACAAAACAGTCTATATGGGTAAACTCCAAGATCCAAATTGGCGGGGAGAGACTAGTCTGGAAGCAATGGATGATAGCAGGAATTCAAATATTGGATGATGTTATTGCTAATGGTACTATGCTTGAGTTTTCACAGTTGCAACATAAATTTGGTCTTAAAAACTCAGAAAACTTTAGATGGATGCAGCTGAAGCATGCCATTCAGGCGGGGTTCCCTGATTGGAAAAACCTTAATAATCATAATAGTATGGAGTTTATGTGTTTTCAGACAGACTTCTTGGGTCACCAGGCCGCCCAGTGGTACAAAACGTTAAGTAAATTTAATAAAAAGAATTTAAAAACTGGTCTAAGAGATATTTGGAGTATTGAGATTAAGCATGAAATTACTGCATCTCAATGGCCACGAATTTGGTCTTGGAGGATGAAATGTACGGTGTCAGCATCTATGAGACAAACTTGGTTTTTTCTGTTGCACAGAGCATTATGGACCCCTGTTAGATTACAAAAAATAGATAGCTCTTTGTCCAATAGATGTTGGCATTGTCATTTAAAAGCAGGAACTTTAGATCATTTATTGTTTTATTGCCCATTTATTATGAATTTTTGGAAATCAATTTGGGACCAAATTAATAATTTATTAGATAACCCGGTGGCATTATCCTATGATACTGTGATATTTGGTATGGAAATGAGAGCAAAAAGTCAGATTTCTGCAAATAATAACAAATTATTACTTATAATGACTGGAGTTGCCATTCAGCAGATCACATCTAATTGGAAGGATTGGAGGAGATTAAATTATAGCTTCTGGTGGAACTCTTTATGCCATATATATAAAATGGAAAGGTTTATTGCAGTACAGCGGGGTTATATTAAAAAGTTTCAGGATGTGTGGAAACCATTAACGAAGTATTGTAAAGATTAATTCAAAATTGGTTCCCTTATATTTTAATTGTTAATTTAAGGTGCAGGGAGGGGGGGATTTTAATATTACATGTTTTATATGATAATGGAATATATGGGAGGGTGGGTTGGGATAGGGATGGGGATAAGAATTTTGTAAGATATGTAAATGATTATTTCTAAGTGATGTATTGATTGTTTATATGAATGCATATATTTTAACACTTAATGTAATCTTTAAAATGAATAAAGAATATATATAAAAAAAAAAGAAGGCAAACAAAAAAACAGTAAAAAAAAAAAAAAAATCTTAGATGCCAAATTCTGAAGTATTCCTCAAGCTTTGCTAAATACTTCCTCATGGTTATCTACACCATCAGGGATGTCTACTTTATTGTAGATTTTAGTATCATCTGTAAAAGAGGCAATCTTACCAGACAGCCCTTCAGCAACATTGCTTACAAAAATGTTAAAACAGGCCCAAGAACTGAACCTTCTGGCACACCACTGGTACCATCCCCTTCCTCAGGAGTGATCTCCATTTGACCACTACTGTTGCCTTCCACTCAACTGTGCTGATCCAGCCCATCACTTTAGGGCCCATACTGAGGGCTTTCTAATAGATACCTGTATGGAAATGTCAAAAACTTTGCTAAAATCTAAATGTAGCACATAAGTGCCTTCCCTCTATGCAATTTTTTGGTCTCCCAAATCAAATAAATTTATTAGATTTGTCTGACAAGACCTGCCTCTAGTAAATCCATGTTGCCTCGAGTCCTGTAATCCTTTGTATTCCAGAAACTTCACTATTCTGTTCTAAAAGTGTTACCATTAATTTACATACCACAGATGTCAGACTTACCGGCATGCAGTTCTCCACCTCTTTATTTCTACCTTTGTGGAGAGGGACCACATCTGCTCTTCTCCAATCCTCCAGTACCACTCCCAATTTTAGAGAAGTATTGAAGAGGACAGCCAGCAGAGCTTCCAAGTTCCTTCAGTACCCTCAGATGTATGCCATCTGACCCCATCACTGTCTACTTTTAGTTTAACTAGATCCTTACAAAGTCCTCTGAAAATCCTTCATGGTCTACCACACCTCAATCCCTTTTTAAATTGGTCTTTTGTGGTCCTGCTCTCAGCGCTTCAGCTGTGAACACAGAATAGAAATATTTGTAACGCAATTCAGCTTTATCTTTAATTAGAACATAAGAATTGCCACTGCTAGGTCAGACCAGTAGTCCATTGTGCCCAGCAGTCCGCTCACGCGGCGGCCCTTAGGTCAAAGACTGAGACTAGCCTTACCTGCGTATGTTCTGGTTCAGCAGGAACTTGTCTAACTTTGTCTTCAATCCCTGGAGGGTGTTTTCCCCTATAACAGCATCTGGAGGAGCATTCCATTTTTCTACCACTCTCTGGGTGAAGAAGAACTTCCTTATGTTTGTACAGAATCTATCACCTTTTAACTTTAGAGAGTGCCCTCTTGTTCTCTCTACCTTGGAGAGGGTGAACAACTTGTCTTTATCTACTAGGTCTATTCCCTTCATTATCTTGAATATTTCGATTATGTCCCCTCTCATTCTCCTCTTTTTGAGGGAGAAGAGGCCCAGTATCTCTAATCTCTCACTGTACAGCAACTCTTCCAGCCCCTTAACCATTTTAGTCGCTCTTCTCTGGACCCTTTTGAGTAGTACTGTGTCCTTCTTCATGTATAGTTACCAGTGCTGGATGCAGTATTCCAGGTGAGGGCGTACCATGGCCAGGTACAGCGGCATGATAACTTTCTCCGATCTGTTTGTGATCCCCTTCTTAATCATTCCTAGCATTCTATTTACTGTTTTTGCTGCCGCCGCGCATTGCGCGGATGGCTTCATTGACTAGTCGACCAGTACTCCCAAGTCTCTTTCCTGGGGGGTCTCTTCAAGTACTGCACCAACAATCCTGTATTCGTGTATACGATTTTTGTTACCGACATGCATCACCTTACACTTATCCACGTTAAACCTCATTTGCCATGTCGCAGCCCATTTCTCGAGTGTGTTTATGTCACATTGCAGATCTTTGCAATCCTCCTGCATCTTCACTACTCTGAATAACTTCGTATTGTCTGCAAATTTAATCACCTCACTCGTCATACCAATTTCTAGGTCGTTTATAAATATGTTGAAAAGCACAGGTCCAAGCACCGAACCCTGCAGCATTCCACTCGTGACGCTTTTCCAGTCCAAGTATTGTCCATTTACCCCCACTCTCTGCTTCCTATCCGCCAGCCAGTTTTTAATCCATGTGAGTATATTACCGTCGATTCCATGGCTCGCAATTTTTTGAAGAGGGACCTTGTTGAACACCTTCTGAAAATCCAGATATACAATGTTGACCTGGTTTCCTTTGTCTATCTGTCTGTTTACTCCCTCGAAGAAGTGCAGCAAGTTCGTCAAGCAAGATGTTCCCTTGCTGAAGCTGTGATGTCTGGTCTTCATCAGATTGTGTCCGTCAAGGTGATCAATGATGCGGTCCTTTATCAGCGCCTCTACCATCTTTCCTGGTGCTGTGGTCAGACTCACCGGTCTGTAGTTTCTTGGATTTCCCTCAAACCTTTCTTGAAGATCGTTGTAACATTTGCCACTTTCCAGTCTTTCTGAATCCTTCCAGATTTGATCGACAGATTGGCTATTAGTTGAAGCAGTTCAGCTATAGCCCCGTTTAGTTCCTTGATTACCCTCGGATGGATGCCATGGTCCCGTGGATTTATCATTTTTAAGCCTATCAATCTGCTTCTACATATTCCTCCCCTTCACCACTAAGTCCTCTCTATGGAACTTTTGCACTTCCTCCTATCACTGACATCTAAAGAATTTCTTGTCCCCCTCATTTTATCATGTCAGCTATATTTTCTTCCATTTGTATCTTGGCTTTGCTGACTTCTTGACCAGCCTCTTAAACTTTTCCAGATATTTTTACCCATCTTCCTTTTTCTGCGATCTTTTGTAGTTTATGAAAGCTAACCTATTTCTCCTTACCTTCTCAGTTACTACTTTTGAGAACCAAAGCAGCCTTTCACTTTTATTTATTTGGTTTGTAGTCCTTATAATAGCTCCTTTCAGTTTTGCCCTTTTTTCCTGAAAAAAAAAGGGGGGGGGGGTTGCATAATGTTTGTAAGGATTGCTCCATAACCTTTTAATTTTAGAGAAAAATGTAAAAAAAAAAAAAAAATTCAAAATATGGGAGACCAATGAAGAAATTGGTGGCTATGAGTACTTCACTGGAAATGAACCACAGAGAATCACCATATTTTATTGTGGAACTGTTGTGACATGTTTTTTATTTAAGTTTTTGCATATTTTTTTTTTCTAAAAGACTGAAAGAATTGTTGTTCCGGGTTTACTTTATATTGAGTTTTTCAGTTACCCCACACTGTGAATATAGTCGACTCATTGACATTAAGCTTGCTGTAGAAAGTCATATGCTAAGCCATCAGCACACTCCTCAGTGGCCTCAGTGTGTGATCAAAAGCCTTGGTTCAGTAGATTTCCTAACTGGGAAATCAATAGAATATTTGAATAGGTGTAATGTTGCCCTAATTCACGATAAAAGGGTCACTCTACAGAAGTTTTAGAAAATCTCTATTAATATACTGCTTAGGTATTCTCATTTATTAAAAAGATTTTCTTTTATCATTCTGAAGACCCAAGACCTTTTCATAGTAACATAGTAAATGTCAGTAGATAAAAACCTGAATGGTCACATACATTATAAATTCATGATTAAATTGTCTTCTTTGATATTTCTAGGATGTAGACTGTAGAAGTCTGCCTGGTACTGTCCTTAGGTTCCACCTACTAGAGTTGAAGCTCACTCCAGCCTATCCAAACCATTTCATCATTTGTGGTATATAGACCGTGAAAGCTTGTGCAGCACTGTCCTCATGTTCCAAATTACTGGAGTTTGTCAAAGTCCTCCCCAGCACATCCTAAACTGAATTGTCATATATGGGATATAGACTGTAAAAGTCTGCCCAGTACCAGCCTTAGTTCAGTTTCTAATTAGAGATCCTCTGTGTTCATTCCACAATTTTATGAATTCCATCACTGTTTTCTATCTCTTTCACCTCCCATGGGAGGGTATTCCACCCTCTCCATGAAAAAGAATTTCCTATCATTGCTCCGAAGTCTACCATCCCACAACCACCAGCAGAGAATTCTATAACAGGTGCCACAATTTAGGTATATAAGGCAGTGGCGTACCAAGGGGGGGTGTGGGGGGGGGTCCGCCCCGGGTGCCAAGCCCTGAGGGGGTGCTCCCGGTCCGGTCCGGATCTCCCCCCCCTGCACCGGGTGTCGCGTCTGGAAACAGCCTGAAGCAAGATCACGATGCCAGCGATCTTTGCCTGCTTCGGCTGTTTCCTCCGCCACGGTCCCGCCCTTCCTCTGACGTCAGAGGAGGGGCAGGACCACAGCGGAGGAAACAGCCGAAGCAAGCAAAGATCGCTGGCATCGCGCGATCTTGCTGTAGGCTGTTTCCCCAAAGAAATGAAGCGGGGAGGCCAGGGGAATGAACAGTGCTTCGTGGTGGTGGTGGTGGGGTCGAGCGGTCCTTCGAGGTAGTTGGGGGGGGGGGCAGCAGGCATTCAGGGTGGGGCGGGCAGGCAGACCTTGTGCAGGGGGGGAGACAGGCCTTCAGGGGGACAGGCAGGCCTTCTGGGGGGGGGTGACAGGCCGTGGGGGGGTGCAGGCCTTCAGGGGGGCACAGGCCTTCAAGGGGGGGACAGACAGGCAGGCCTTCAAGGGGGGGGACAGGCCTTCTAGGGGGGTGTAGGTTTTTTGGGGGGGTGCAGGCCTTCAAGGGGGGGCAGGACTTTGGGTGGGTGCAGGCCTTCAGGGGGCGGGGAAAGGCCTTCAGGGGGGCAGGCCTTCAAGGGGAAACAGGCAGGCAGGCCTTCAAGGGGGGCAGGCCTTCAGGGGATGCAGGCCTTCGGGGGGTGCAGGCCTTCGAGGGGGTGCAGGCCTTCAAGGGTGGGGACTGGCCTTCAGGGGGGGCAGGCCTTCAAAGGGAACAGGAAGGCAGGCCTTCAGGTGGGGTGCAGGCCGTCAAGGGGGGGGACAGGCCTTCAGGGGAGGGGGGCCCTGGTGTAGAAGTACACGGAGGGAAGGGGGAGGGGTTCAAAGAGACGTGCATATGCCGGACTTTGGGTGGGAAGAAATAATGGGTCTGAAAATAGAGGAGAGAGAGAGAGAGGTGATGGACATGGGTTTTAGGGAGGGAAGGAACAGAAAGGGAGAGAAGTTGGACACAAGGGATGGTGTGGAGGGGGGGATAGAGATACTGATTAGGAGGGTAGTTGGGAAAAGAAAGGAAGAGATGGTGGACCCTGGGGTGGTGGGGAAGGAGGGAGAGCTGCTGGATGAAAGGGTAGTTAAGAAAAGGTGGATCTGTGGAGGGAGACAAAAAAAGGAAAGATGCCAGACATCTGGGGAAGGGAAGGGAAACGGAAGGGGAGGACAGAGATGGCAGATGGATGGTTAGCACGGAGAAAGAAGAAAGAAGGAGACCCTGGCAAGCAAGTTATCAGAAGACAACCAGAGCCTTGGACCAACAAGATTTGAAAAATAACCAGACAATAAAAAGGTAGTAAAAACTAATTTTATTTTCTGTTTTGTGATTACAATATGTCAGATTTGAAATGTATATCCTGCCAGAGCTGGTGTTAGACCGCAAACGTGAACTAGGATTTAACAGAGAGAGGAAAAGTCCTTTTTGTTTCTTTATTTTATTTACACCACAGCGCCAGTGTGGTTAGGAGAAGCCAAAGGGGGGTGAAAAAGCTATAAAATAAACCCACCAGGATGTTTGAAAAAAAAACAAACACCAATTGGGCAGGAAAATCGAATCGATAAACCAATTCAATAGGCTGAATCGAGTCAAAATTTTTTTTCCTGAATCTGGCAGCACTAGTTTGTGCTACTGTCTTAGACTTTAGGACCTGGGATTGGGGAGAGATGGCATCCTCAGTACTATATAATGCAAGTGAAATGAGGATTTGGTCAGATTTTTGAAGGGTCTGCACTCTGCAAAAGAAAAATATTGTATAGGCCGGGGACATGAGACAGCAGGAAATGGGAACTTTTCTTCCTTCTATTTTTGTGAATGGCAAGGCTGAGGATGTCAGAGAGTTCAGTTAAAATATGTGCTTTATAAGAAAATATAATAATGTATTTTATAAAGTTTATAATTTTGCTGGCCTATCCGGTGAGGTATTCATAGTGGTGGTGGTGGCAGCGTGTCAATGTGTTGAGAGGAAGAGGTGATCTGGGAAATTCTGCTGAGCAAACTCCGGGCCCATTTCCACCCCCCAGTTAGTCCACTCCACTCAACTGGTTCACACACTGAGTGGGTCTTTGGGTGTTGTTCCTGGGTAGTTGTTTTGGGATCTCTTCCAGTGGTTTGTCAGTATCTCCTTCTGGTTCAAGGAAGGAAACTTTGTTAACCTTAGCACTGACCTACAGAATATGTTTGTAACAGCGCTGCTTGTGTGGCATTAGTCTATGTAGTGATCGAAAGAAAAAACCAGACCTTTGCACATTTTTACACTATATGGTGGGTGTATGAGGAGATTCACATTTCCTGCACAGCTAAGTCCGTGTGAAGTTACCTTGTGCTGTATTTGACATCTAGTAAAGTCTCTGTTTGGAAGGAAAGATCTCAGCTTAAAAATGAAGTGGCCAGAAGTTATGGTAAAAACAGATAGCGTAGCTGGTTTTAAGAAAGGTTTGGACAAATTCCTGGAGGAAAAGTTCATAGTCTGTTATTAAGACATGGGGGAAACATCTGCTTGCCCTGGATCGGTAGCATGGAATGTTGCTACTCTTTGGGGTTTGACCAGGTACTAGTGACCTGGATTGGCTTCCATGAAAATGGGTTACTGGGCATGATGGACAATTAGTCTGACCCAGTTAGGCTATTCTTATGTTATGTTCTCATCTGTAGGGGCCTTTGTTTTCACTTCTTATTTTAATGTATTTTTTTTCTGAGAACTTATCAGTGTTTTTTATAATGGGAACAAAATTGGAAGAGAATTAATGTGTGTGGAATGGGGGGGTAACTAATTTCTTCAGCTAAATAATTCAATCCACCTCAACCAGACATAGGAGAACTCACGCACCATTCACACACCCTCCAACCAAAAACGTCAAAAGAAAAAAACAGTTCGACAACCTCCTAGCCATTCGAGCTGCAACACTCGACCCCCATCTCTACAACCTATTGACCTCGACCACAGACTACAAAACCATCAAAAAAGAAATAAAAACCCTTCTATTCAAAAAACACATAAAACCGAACTAACACAATCAGAACTGTCCCAAGCATCACCTGCAACTACTCCATATGTACTTCTGATGTCATGACAATTCAGACATAATTTATGTTATGTTATGGTATGTTTGGAATAATGGTTACATATATGAGGTTCAATAAAATAAAATTTTCACTGCCTGTTTCTATTATGACCATTTATTCAGTCTCATGGTTATTACAAAAAAATATTTTTTTACATGGGGGGGGGGAGATGTCAAAAAATGATGGGCCCCGGGTGCCACATACCCTAGGTACGCCACTGACATAAGATATTGCAAGCAGCATTAATAACAGTGTCTGGGTGTCAGGCTACTATTATTAAATACTAGCGTTAAGTTAGCATCAACACCTATATCTAAGCATGCCCACTTTCACCATGTCAATAGCAGCCACAAATGTGCATGCCTAAATCAAGCACTTTAGGGCCTGATATTCAGCCAGTCGTGATCAGTTTTTGATGACTGCCGCTGGAGTTAAACCCAGGAATTCAATGCTGGACCATATCTGGGCACTGGCACTGAATTTCCAGGTTTGCAGAGCTGGCTGATGCATAGCTGTTATGTGCGATATTCAGTACTTAACCAGGTATGGGGTACTGCATATAGGACTGACGTGGTCCTATTTAAAGTAGAGAATGACGCGGTGACAAAATTCATCACCGTTCCCTTGGATAACCGCAGGAAATAATCCCATGTCATTTTCTAGTGTCTATTTCAACCTCAGTCCTTCTACACCAGCATTCTTCAAAGCAAAGCTTGCGGGTCAGTGGTTGTGCCCAATTATACTTTGATTCTTCCCTCTCTCCTTAAATGTGCTTTATTTTAAATGCTGTAGTTCTTCCCTTTTCCCTTTTTGTGTGTAGTTTATCTCCTTAGTCTCAGTCTATGGTTTTGTTATTTGTTGCTTTTTAATATTGTCTTGTTTTTAATATATCAATATTAATTTGTTTTGTTATTTTTAAAGATTCCCCTCTTTTATTATTGCTGTACACCGCCTTGAACTTTGTATAAGTGGTATAACAAACTTTTTAATAAACTTGAAAGATGGTTTCCCGCGGGGATGGGAACGGTGATGAATTTTGTCACAGTGTTATTCTCTAATTTAAAGTCATTACCTTGGCTGGTTAAGTGTTGAATGGATGGATTATGCCACCAAGTTGGCCACTGACTCTTGGCAACACCACAGTGAGAAATCCACCCTGTGATGTTTCATGACAGAGCACAGGAGTGGTTTGACATTGCCTTCTCCCACAAAGTATGTGGCTCCATTAGGTCACTGCTGTCCAACATAGGGCCCCTCACCTACAGAACCTGGTATTCCCAAGTGGTCTCCCATCCAGGCACTAGCCAAGCCTAACCCTACTTAGCTTCCAATAGTAAGAGCAGGCCTACTCAGGGCGGCCCCAGAATAGCTAGTTTTTGGTTTATTGCCAATGAAAATAACCAGTTACCACTAACCAGTGAAGCACCACTAAGAATTAGCGGTTAGCCTCATAAAGGCAATTTAACTGGCCAAGATACATTTCTGATAAGTTAAATTGCTTTGAATATTAACTCCTTAGAGCATAACTTACAGTATTCTCTGTGTTACACATGTGAATGTTGGTGCTGCCCTTGACTTACCAAGTTCCTTCCCTGTGAACCACTCCCTGCATTTTTACGTTGTATTAGCCATTTATATATCGTTTCCCACAAAATAAGACAGTGTCTTATATTCTTTTGGGGCCCAAAAAAAGGCACTAGGTCTTATTTTCGGAGTATGCACATGATCATCTCTCCCTTCCTCTCCTTAACCCCAATGCTTCCTCTTTCCTTTCTCTCCCCCACTTGTGCAGCATCTTTCCTCCCCTCCCTCCCTCCCTCCCATCCCCCTGTGCAGCAGAAGTTTGCCCAGCTTCTATCCTTCCCACCCTCCCATCCCTCTGGCAGCAGAACCCTTGCCCAACTTCTATCCTTCCCTCCATCCCTCCCATCCCTTGTACAGCAGAACCCTTGAGTACCCCCCGCCCCCACCACGCTGCCGAACCCCTGCTGACCCTCCATCCTTCCCTCCCCGCAAGCAGCGTTGGGCCAGCAGCACTCTAAACAGGCTGCTTGGCCTTGTCCAGCTGGGATTTCACTCTGCTGCATTACTGATGACTCAGTAACGTGGCAGAGTGAAATCCCCGATGGACAAGGCCAAGCAGCCTGTTTGGAGTGCTGCCGGCCCGAAGCTGCTTTGGTTGAAGTTAGGGATCGCTCAAAGTCGGCGGGGGTTCAGCTGTGTGGTGGGGGGGTGGCACCCGGGGCCCAACATTTTTTGACACCCCCCAATGTAAAAAAATATTTTTTGTAATAACCATGAAACAGAATAAATGGTCAGAATAGAAACAGGCAGTGAAAATTTTCTTTTATTGAACCTCATATATGTAACCATTATTCCAAACATAACATAACATAAATTATGTCTGAATTGTCATGACATTAGAAGTACATATGGAGTAGTTGCAGGTGATGCTTGGGACATTTCTGATTGAGTTAGTTTGGTTTTATGTGTTTTTTGAATAGAAGGGTTTTTATTTCTTTTTTGAAGGTTTTGTAGTCTGTGGTCGAAGTCAATAGGTTGTAGAGTTGGGGGTCGAGTGTTGCAGCTCGAGTGGCTAGGAGGTTGTCATACAGTTTTTTTCTTTTGACGTTTTTGGTTGGAGGGTGTGTGAATGGTGCGTGGGTTCTCCTATGTCTGGTTGAGGTGGATTGAACTAGTCAATTGTTCCAATAGGCTGGGCTGTCTCCGTTTATTGCTTTAAATAGTAGGCAGGAAAATTTGAAGTGTATTCTCACTTGTATTGGGAGCCAATGTGAGTCGTGGTATGCCACTGTGATGTGGTCGAATTTCTTCAGTGAGTAGACCAGTCTTAGAGCTGTGTTTTGTATTGTTTGTAGTTGTTTTATCATGGTTGTGGAATCTTGACTGTTTTTCCTCCATTTTCTTTCTAGTTGTCTGCATTGTCTTTTTAGTAGGAGTAGTTCATTGCTCTGGGAGTTGGTAAGTATGAGAGAGAAAGATGAATGTAGGCAAATTTATTGGAGACAAGACTTTTCACAAGGTAAATGAGAAAGAGAGGAGGAATAGGATTAAGATTGGAAAGGTGGCAATTTGAACCAGTGGTGTAAGAGTTTAAAGAGTTAGGATTGGGACCGATAGCCCAAGCAGGGGAGAACAAACAAGAGAGAGAGAGAGTATGGAGAACAGAACGGAGATGGCTGAATGAAAAGACCAGTAAAAGCCATCACATTGTTTCAGATCAACTGTGAAAAATATGATCTACTCTTAGGTATTTGCCAGCTACTTGTGATACAGACTGCCAAGGAACTTGGCTTGACATAGCATGGCTTATCTTAAGAACATGTGAGGAAAGTGGATACTGGGAGGGGTGAAAGAAAGAGGAAGATAGGTCAAAAAAATGGAGACATTAAAAAGTTTGGGAACCTCTATTCTAGGATCCTATATTGTTAGTATATCCATTTTTAATGGCCTGGCTTCTGAACACCAAAGTAAACTTATTTAGCTGAAGAAATTAGTTACCCCTCATTCCACACACTCCTCTGGTACGTTCCACTCCATGTATGGTAATTTTTAACAAAACAACAAGGCAAGTGATCCACCAAAGAATCCAATGTGGAACAAAAGATCGGCAGACAATAAAGAGATTGAAATCAAGTTTATTCAAGGTGCTCCCAGGAGCCATGCCTGATGCATTTTGCAAAACAAAGCTGGTCAATGCTAACAGAAAACCATGTCTTTCATATACACAGGGCACAGAACCACCCTCATCCAGTATGGAATAAGTAATCACAAAATACCCTCCTCCCCCCCCCCTTTTTTTACAAAAGCACGGAAGAGGTTTTTAGCGCTGGTGGGCTGAAAGTTCTGCGCTGTTCTGACAATCATAGGAATTCTGTGACCATCGGAGTAGTGCAGAGCATTGAGCATGCTGGCTTGTGCTACAAACCGAAGGAACTGTACAGTTTAGGGGGTGAAGAAACAGTGGTGCGCATATCCCCCAATACTGAACAAAAAATAAAGATAGCAGATGTAAATTTGAAAAAGAGAAATACCAAATCACTTTACAAATTAACAAATAAAACTAAAACAAAAAATTGAAAATAAGATAATACCATTTTATTGGATTAATACAGTTTAAAATTAGCTTTCAGAGGTCAAACCCTCTTTCCTTAGGTCAGTAAAGTATTACAATATCCTGTCCGGACCTGAGGAAGGAGAATTTGGTCTCTAAAAGTTAGTCAAAAATGTATTAAAATTAGTCCAATAAAACAATCACCGTATTTGCATTTTCTATTTATCAACACAGCTACAATATTACTTTATCCTATAGCAAAAAAATTAAAAAATAGAAATTTTTTCTACCTTTGTCGTCTTGATTTTCAGCTGAATTATGTGTTTGGGTCTTCCCATTTGCACTAGCATTTAGAGAATGACACGGTGGCGGTTTACCCGCGGCCACCGCATTTTAGCCGCGGGTCACCCGCCGAAAACGGGGAAGAAAACTAGCAGTCGCTGCGGCGACGGGGACAAGGCCATTCACCGCCCGCGGGGCGGTGAATGGTCTTGTCCCCGCAGTGAGGCATGAAGGATCGCGCGGTCCCCGCAGCTCACACCCGCCTGCCCAATCGATTCTAGTGTTTAGCCAGCTCTCTCCCTTCTCCTCACCTTAGTTTGTAGATTTTCTTTTTCGGCGACCCGCACGCTATCAGAGAGCCGCGCACCCGCTGCTGCTCAGTTTCGATCTTCTGCTCTGACGCAACTGGAAACAGGAAGTTGCAGCAGAGCAGAAGATTGAACACTGAGCAGCCGCGAGTGCGCGGCTCTTTGGGAAAGCGTGCAGGTCGCCGAAAAAGAAAACCTATAAACTAAGGTGAGGAGAAGGGAGAGAGCTGGCTAAACACTAGGATCGATTGGGCAGGCAGGTAGTGGCTGCGGGGACCGTGCGATCGCTAGTGTTCCCGGCTCAAATTGGAAGGAGGGAGTGAAAGGGAAAAGAATTCTGGGCCAAGGGGATGAAGTCGGAAAGAAAAACCCACAGCAGGAAAGAAAGGGAAGGACTGGCAGGTGAGCCAGATGCTAGAAGCAGGGGGGGGGGGGAAGAAAGAGGGAAAAAAGCTAGATGGGGTTGAAAAGAAGAGACACACTGGTATGGAAGAGGAAGATAGGGGAAATCTGGACACAGGAAGGTAACAGAAAGAGGGGAAATTATGTGCATGGGGCATAGGGACAGAGACATAAAGGGGACATGCCATGGGGATGGTATATGGACACAGGGGGGGGGGCAATGACAGATACATAGCGGAGATATTAGAAATGGAGAAAATAGGAGCACAGAAGCGAGATGGTTTGTGGGGATGGGACAGGGACCGAGCTTGCAGGCTCCAGTGGCTTGCACAAATTACATTGTAACGTGCCATGAAAATAAGAGGAAGGAAGGTAGATAGGCCACGCGAGAGGAGCTGAAGGGTAGTAGAAAGGAACAGATGGTAAAGGAGGGAGGGAAGGGTGGTGGTGGAAAGGAATAGAACAGACATTGAAGGAGGGTGGAGAGGAACAGACCCCCAAGGGAAATGTGGAAGACAGAGTGGGAAGAAGACAGATGCCAGACTATGCGGGAGCGGAGGGAAGAAGATGGGTGCTAGACCAATTGGGGGGGGGGGGGGTTAAGGGAGAGGCACAGTAACAGCAAATGGAAGACGCAGAGAGAAAACACACAGTGGATGGAAGGAATTCAATGAGAAGATGTGGAAAGCAGAAACCAGACAACAAAGATAGAAAAAAAAATTATATTTATTTATTTATTTTTTGCTTTAGGATAAAATAGTATATTAGTTGTGTTGATAAAAATTTATAAACAAAGCCCTGCCAGCTGAACATCTCTTTCTCTAGTTCAGCAGCAGGAACTTTGATTTATAAGAAAGGAATAAGCTAAATATTACAGTACTAAGGCTTATATGGATGCAGCGGGGACGGTGACGGGGCGGTGAATGGGATGGCAGTGGCGGTGACGGGGCGGTGAAAGGGATGGCGGTGACGGTGACGGGGCGGTGAAGGGAACGGCGGTGACGGGGCGGTGCAGAGGATGGTGGGCCGGTGACGGGGACAGATTTTTTCCCCGTGTCATTCTCTACTAGCATTCTCCATAGTTTATTGTAATCCACACAGTGAAAAGCTTTGATGTAGTCGATGAAACAAAGGTATATGGGGTTTTGGTATTCTTTGCTCTTCTCCAATATTCATCTAATATTGGATTAGGACTTGAGCACAAGTTGATGGCAAATAACAACCTTTGTCTCCCAGTTTCTGCTGTCTTCATCTTGTCATTTTCTTCCTTCCAGCCACTGTCTGCACCTTCCAGAAACTGTCTGCCAACCTCCTTCCATCTTTCCATTTCTCCTCCTGCCCTCCCCCTGCCCCCTTGGTTTGGCATCCATCTTTTTCCCTCTGTTCCCCTCTGGCATCTCTCTCCTTCCATCTTTCCTTCCTTCCCCCTTTCTTCTCATTTCCTCCACTCAGATCTGATATTTCTGTCTCCTTCCCCCTTTCTCCCCATGCTCTGGCATCTCTCTTTTCTGCATCTGTCTAAATTAAATTCTCTCTTACTATTCAGTCCTCAGTTTCCCTTTTTTAACTGTGTCTACCCATAGATTGCCACCCCTTTCCTTCACCCATCCACTATCTCACTAACTCTCTTCTTCCCCCATCCAGTATATACCCTTTTCCTTAATCCCCTCCTTCCATCCAGAATGTGTTTTTTCTCCACTTCCATTCAGCATTTGCTCTCTCCTCTGAACTGATATCTGTCTGCCCCCTTCTCTCTCTCTTCCCACTTCCATCATCTGCCTCTTCTCTCTCTTCCTCTACGCCAGGCCCATCTCCCTTCCTTCCCCTCACCTTTGCGGGTCACCACTCACCTATGTTGCTGCTTTTTTTTTTTTTCAAACGGGGACAAGTAAGATCAGCAATGCCCCCATCCCTCCGGCATCAATGACACTTAATAGGGCAGAGAGCAGCTGCCCTACCTACTGTCTCCCTTCCCATCGCCTTTTTTTTTTTAAATGGCTAAGGCCCCCCTCCGGGCAGTTAAGATCGGCTACGGCCCCCACACTTAAGATCGGCTATGGGCCCCCCCTTAAAATTGACTATGGTCCCCCCTCCCTCCGGCATCAACGGCACTTATAAGATCAGTAATGGGCTCCCCGGTATCAGCAACAAATAAGATTGGCAATGCGGTGCTCCGCCCAAAGCTTCCCTCTGACACAGCTTCCTGTTTCCGCCCGGGCAGTTCGTGTCAGAGGGGAAGCTTTGTGTTGAGCACTGCATTGCCGATCTTACTTGTTGCTGATACTGGGGAGCCCGTTGCTGATCTTATAAGTGCTGTTGATGCCAGAGGGAGGGGGGCCGTAGCCAATCTTAAGTGTGGGGGGGCATAGCCAATCTTAACTGCCCGCGGGGGGGATATAGCCGTTAAAAAAAAAAAGGCAAGGTGAAGGGAGATGGTAGGGCAACTGCTCTCTGTTTTTCCTCCTTCAGCGGGCCCCCCCTGATATTTCGGGCCCTAGGCACGTGCCTCCTGGGCCTATTCATTAATCTGGCCCTGGTCTTTATCTAGGAGTACAAACTGGGCCATAGCTAAGGAGGCCCAATGTTCCTCCTGGCACGATACAAATAATCTTAGGGCTCCTTTTACTAAGTTGTGATAGCATTTTTAGCACAGGCAGGATTTTAGCGCACGCTAAACCCACGCTATGCAGCTAGAACTAACACCAGCGTTAAGGTCTAGCGCAAGTGGCAATTCAGCACGTGCTAAAACCGCTATCACAGCTTAGTAAAAGGAGCCCTTAGCTTTTTACTGCTTTATTTTACTGTCATTTTTAAGCCATGAATGGAACTTGTGGTGTGTGCCTAGTGCATACTACATGTTGCATTCTGATGTTTAAATAATGATCTGCTTTACATGCATTTGCATGTTTTGCATCTCATTACTATGCAACTCAGTGATTAAGATATACCCAATGGAGCCTAAAAGGCTCATAATCAAAAAACAGTCATCCATAAAGCATCCTAAATTAGCATTTGGATGTCCTAATTGCCAGGATGTCCAAGTGCCGATAATCAAAACCATCTTTCTAAAGCACAAGATGGGCGTGGTGGAAGCATGCAATGGGTGGGCTTTGGGCATTCCCAAGGGCGGGTAAGACATGGATGCCTTGCAGCTATAATCAAACATTTTGTAAGACATTCTGGATGGAAAGATGCACTAAAGATAGTCGGTAATATGGACTTGATCGCTGTTGGCCAATTCTCTGGCCGATTATGAACCAGCGATCAATGCACGACCAAGTTTCCATGCAAATGATTTGCATGCAAACTCGACAGATTAATTTCTCAGTGAGTGATTGACACATGCGCAGAGCCCTAACAGCAGTGACAGGGGAAGCAGCCTCCTGTCATTCCTGTTAGGGCACTACTCCCCCCTCCCCAGCAGCGAAAATTGCAGGAGGGATGCCTAATCTGCCAGATGCCCTTTGAGGATTTCGGTCATCCAGAAAGGTTCTCCACACCATATTGAGAAATTCTTGATGCCATGTTAGGCAGTGCGGAGTCTCCTTTAGATGACTATAGTTACTTGCCTATTATTCTATAATAGCACTGGGATGATGCCGATATAGAATTGCTAACTTGAGAATTACCCCTATGTTTAGCTTGACCTTTAGGTTCTTTGCCCTCACACTTGAACACTCCACCACTGGAGAACTCTTACAAAAAGCTTTAAGTGGCAAAATTTAGCTTTTTCACCTTTTTTCCAATCTTTAATTTGGTGGTGCATAGAAACATAGAAAACATAGAAACATGATGACAGATAAAGGCCAATGGCCCATCTAGTCTGCCCATCTGCAGTAACCATTATCTCTTCCTCTCTCTAAGAGATCCCATGTGCCTATCCCATGCTTTCTCAAATTCAGACACAGTCTCTGTCTCCACCATCTCTTCCAGGAGACTGTTCTACACATTTACCACCCTTTCTGTAAAAAAGTATTTCCTTAGATTACTTCTGAACCTAGCACCTCTTAACTTCATCCTGTGCCCTCTCATTCCAGAGCTTCCTTTCAAATGAAAGAGACTCAACTCGTGCATTTATGCCACAAATTTAAACATCTCTATCATATCTCCACTTTCCCGCCTTTTCCCCAAAGTATACATATTGAGATCTTTAAGTCTGTCTCCATATGCCTTATGACGAAGACCACAAACCATTTTAGTAGCATTCCTCTGGACCGACTCCATCCCTTTTATATTGTTTTGAAGGTGCTGTCTCCAGAATTGTACACAATATTCTAAATGAGGTCTCACCAGTCATATACAGGGGCATCAATAGTTCAAGTTTCAAGTATTATAAAAATTTCTTAGGGGGTGCTAGCGTGCCGCGTTGGTAATGGCTGCTTAGACGCACGGCTCCGGCAAGAGTCACTCTGAAGAATCAATTTCAGCACATTTAACCACACCAAATATATTTCACTACTCACCGGTGAGCGCATAAGAGGTATGGCATCAGGAAAAACCGGCATACGCCGGAGTTTAGAGCCGGTTTCACCGTCAAAACCGCCACTCAAAATAGATGATATCACGGCGGCCTCGTTGTTAGAAGAGCTGCGTGCTCTCCGCTCCCTCATGGCGGATAACAAGAATGTGACGGACGAGATTCTTGTTGAAATCTCGACCTTTAAGTCGGAGATTACTGACTTAAATAATAGGATGGACACTGCTGAAACCAAAATCGCAGTAAACGCTGAGAATATCAAAACAATCCAGCGTCAGGTAAAACGTATTTCACAACTTGAGGCCGACCTGGAGGATTATGGCAATCGATCACGTCGCAGCAATTTTCGTATACTAGGCCTACCGGAAGCGCGGGAGGGGAGAGACATGATCAAATTTTTAGAAGAAATGCTCCCCAAATTGCTTACCTTAAATTTCAAACAGGCATTTGAGATTGAAAGAGCGCACCGTATACCTACACAACAACCCGTGCACCCTGATAAATATCCGAGGCCAGTGATAGTGAAATTGCTTCGGTACACACAGGTACTTGAAATTATGCAGCAGGCCAGACTACAGGCGCCAATAAAATTTGAAAGCCACACGCTCCTGTTTGTTCCAGATCTCTGCAAGCAAACTCTAAATCAAGGAAAAAACTGTTGGAGTACCGTCCCAAACTGAAACAACTCGGAGCAAAATTCGGGATGCTGTATCCAGCTAAAATGAGAGTCACCTTAAACAACTGTACCAAGGATTTCACAAGACCAGATGAACTAGCAGATTACCTTGAAAAACTATCACCGAGCAGTATTGAGAATACTTGATGAGTATACTATCTCTTATGCACTGCTTTCATATACAACTGTAATGTCAATGTATGATTGTTATGTGTATACATGCATAGTTCATATTTCTATGGTATTAATATCGACATGTGGTTTGATGCGTTGTTATTTTTATATTACTACTGTTCTTGGGCTGGGGATTGCGTTTGAGCTCTTGCCACGTGCTCACTATCCCGTGTTTAACTGCCTTCATGTTTAATGAGTTGTTGCTCTGTTATCTTATTTCTACTTTTTTTTTTCTGAATGTAGATGACAATACATATACTTACTATTGCATATCTGAAAAGTATTATATGCTGTATGACACTGTTTCTACTATGAGAATTCAATCTTTAAAATATTTATGCCTCTCCACTGCCTAACTTTTAACGTCAAAGGTCTCAATAATCCAATAAAGAAGAAAAAAATCTTTAATTCCATATCTAAACATCAAGCTGATATTGTATGTTTACAGGAATCTCACTTAACAGAAACAGAGGCTAAAAAATGTTGTCTGCCCTGGGCCTTCCCCGTCTTATATTCTCCTGCGCTGGGGAAAAAGAATGGTGTTCTACTGTTCATCAGAAAGAGACAGGACATTACTATCCAATCACATTCCACCGATTCGCAAGGAAGATGGATAAAGGTATGCTTAGAGGTAGCTGGCACAAAACTGATGTTACTTAATGTATATGGTCCCAACCTAGATGATACCAACTTTTTTACTGATATTGCTGAGATATTAAATGACAACAGAGATAGACATTGCATTATTGGAGGAGACTTCAATGTTATACAAGACCCATCGAAAGACAGAAAATCCAACATCTCCTACAAAAAAATCTAAAAATTGGTTCGCACTCCAAGATATCATCTCTCAATTTAAACTGGTAGATGCTTGGAGAATTACTCACTTAGATGACAATGATTATACTTTTTACTCCACGCCACATAACTCGTATTCTAGATTAGATTTCTTTTTGATCAGCCAATCGTTAGTGCGTTTCATCAGGTCATCTATCATAAATGAAATCAGTGTGTCAGATCATGCTCTGGTTCAGTTACAACTGAATGCTTTTGGGAAAAGCGATTTATCAGGACAATGGAGACTTAACAATTCTCTTTTACAAGAGGAGGATTTTCAACAGCATATTGGGCTAGCAATTGATGAATACTTTACCAATAACTCTCCTAATGATACCAGATGGCCATTTATTTGGGATGCATTCAAAGCGTATGTAAGAGGTTTAATTATTTCATATGCCTCCTCAAAAAAAAAAGGCAATATTGCATGACCTGTCTGTCACTGAATCTGAGATCAAAACTCTGGAGAAAGAACACTGCACGGATCCTACTAACTTAGTCAAGCTAGGAAAGTTAAGGGCTAAACGTTTCTCCTATAATATCTCTTTGAGCAGGGTAGCTGCGAATCAAATTTACTCACAACATGCTGCTTACTACGCAGATACTAATAAATGCGGTCACAACTTAGCCAATTACTTAAAGGGCAAGAGGGATAAAACAAATAGCACAGCATTGCAATCAGACGACAACATCCTGCTGACTGAACCTCAGGACATTCTATCCACTTTTCAAAGTTACTACAGCAAGCTATACACAACTGAATTGGAATCGGAGAGAGAAATTGAGGGCTACTTAGCCAAACTGCCACATAAAACTACGGATGAATTGGATAATCTGAAATTAAGTGAACCCATTACTGCTTCTGAGTTGGGTGAAGTAATTAAATCTATGGCCAAATCTAAAACTCCAGGTCCAGATGGCTTAACGAACGAGTTTTATACTGTTTTCCATGAACAATTGATACCACATATGATTGCATATTTCAATTACCTCATTGAGACTAATGATGTCACTGGTTCATTTACGGAGGCCACTATTATAGTCCTTCCTAAGCCGAATAAAGATCCTTTGAAAGTTACTAATTATAGACCGCTTTCAATGATTAATTCTGATGCAAAAATATATGCCAAACTCTTGGCTACCAGACTACAACTTGTGTTACCTAAAATTATTGCAATGGATCAAAATGGCTTCATGCCTAACAGATTTTCCAGTGATAATACACGTACCTTTCTTAATGTTATTCTCAAAGCAAATGAAATTACTGACCCCATGGTTGCGGTAAGCCTAGATGCGGAAAAGGCATTTGATAGGATAGAATGGTCTTATCTATTTCATGTTCTTAAGTGGTTTGGTTTTCCTGCTTCCTTTATCAACATGCTTCGTGTTCTCTATCTCTCTCCTCTCACCAGGATATACATTAATGGTCTATTTTCAACTCCATTTAAGCCAGGTAGGGGCATGCGACAGGGCTGTCCTTTATCCCCTCTTTTGTTCAACTTAGCATTAGAACCTTTACTGATAAATTTAAGGACTGCTCTCCATATCAAAGGTATATGTCTTGGTACAAAAGAAATTAAGATATCTGCTTATGCAGATGATGTGCTACTGTACATATCTGTGGATTCTATTTCTCCTGCTCTGCAAGTCATAGAGTGTTTTTCACTAATATCAGGTTATAAGCTAAACCTTACAAAAACTGAAGTGATGATGTTGAACGCCCCAGAAGCGTGCACAACAATCCAAAAGCTGGGGTTAAAATGGGCTGGCAGAAGACTAAAATATTTGGGTGTTTTGTTTGCACCAACTGTTGACGAAATAATTCAACTCAACACGGATCATTTACTGGATATTGTTTCTAAGATGACGTCTCATTGGCCACCACTTTGCTTATCCTGGTGGGGGAGGCTTGAAACTATTAAAATGATGATATCGCCAGTGATAAATTATACTCTGAGCATGATACCGGTATATCTTAAAAAATCGACTTACAAAATGATTGAATCCTTACTCATCAAATTTCTATGGAACAATTCCACTCCACGTATCAGCATACAAAAATTGAAACGGGACAAACTTGAAGGTGGAGTTTGTTTCCCAAGTTTTCATGACTATCACTCAGCCATGTTACTTCGTCAGGGTATGCATTGGATTTCAGACTACACAGATAGAGATCTTCCCGCCTGGGTTATTTTAGAAACTGCTGCAGCTAACAATGAGAATATTTTTCATTCCACATTTACCACAACCGGCACTGGTATACCTAGTGATCCTGTCTCCTCTACTAAATTGGCTCTCAAGGACATGGATAATCTATTAAAAACACATTGCAGAGACACAATTTACATTTACTTATGGAACAATCCTAAAATCGTCATCCAGAACAAACCAGTTAATTGGGCTTCCTGGAAAAGAGCTGGAATCGCCTTTATAGCGAATTTATACTGCGATAGTTCATGGATTCCCTTTGAAACTTTATGTAAGCAATATCATCTACTACCTACACATCATTATAGATGGTTACAATTAAGACATGCTATCACTGCGGGTTATGAGTTGAGTTCTCTCAAACAGACCACACCTTCTATACTGAAAATATATGAGCTGATGCAACTTAAACATAAGGGTCATGTAACTACGTGGTATACATTACTCATTAATCTTAAATTCCAAACCACATTAGGATTATGTGATGTTTGGGCGCAAGACACTGGTATCACTTTACAGATGCAAACTTGGTCGAGATTATGGAAAGACACTTTCTCTACACTTCATTCTGCATCAATTATTCAATCTATTTACTTTATGATGCACCGGGCCTTTTGGACACCCTGCAAGCTGGCTAAGCTACCGAATTCGGATGTTAAATGCTGCTGGTCCTGCAAATCTGATGCTGGTAAATTAGATCATATGATCTTTCATTGTCCCGCTGTACATACTTTCTGGTTGAGTATATGGAAAACCGTATCTGAGATATTGGGTATCAAAGCACAGTTATCCATTGCTGTTGTGATATATGTGATATATTGCTTAGATGTTTAATTATGATTGCACTGAAGCTCATATTCACAAACTGGAAAAACCCTGCAACTTTATCGCATGCACTATGGTGGCATAATGTTTGCTTAATTATGAGATATGAACGTAGTTTTGCCATTAAACATGATAGTGTCTCCAGGCATGATGATGTATGGCAACCACTGTCAGATTACTGTGAAAATATGCTTAAACATACATGATTTTTGGTATGAATATATATTGATATGTTTGTATTGTATAGTATGACGGAACACTGTAAGATGCAAATTACTTGTTCTTGATTGTCATCTTTTGTTTATTCTCGTTCTTTTTTATTTTCTGTTGTTACCAACTCATTATCTTTTCCAGACTCTGGTAAATATTTGTATTACTGTTTATTCACAAAACTAATAAAAAAACATTGAACTTAAAAAATAAAAATTTCTTATACCGATCATTCAGACTTCTGAGCGGTGTACAATAGAATTACAATTTTTTTTTTTACAAGAAACAGAATTACTGGTTAAAACTTTACAAAATAGACCACAGGGGGAGTTAGAAAATGAATAATGTATAAACTTGAGACAGATGGAAACAAGAGGGAGAGATGGGGAGGACTAAAATAATTAAAGGAAAGTGAACATAAAAAGAAAAAAGGGTTATGAGTAAATATTAACAGGAAAAGATTAGCCCTAATAAGGGCAATTAAATATCAAGAAAGTTTTTAACTTGATTTTAAAATGGGGAAGGGATGCTTCTAGGTGAAGATGGTTAGGGATGGAGCTCCAAAGAGAAGGAGTGGTTACAGCAAAATTGTTTGATCTAATAGTATTAATGCACTTTAAGGAGGGAATCGTTAGAAGATTTTGCAAAGTTGAACGGAGAGCTTTAGATGGACAGGAAGGTATGATAAGATTATTAATGAATTCAGGTTGATTACTTAAATGATTTTTAAATGTCAGCAGAAGGATTTTGTAATTTATTCTGTATTCAACAAGAAGCCAATAAGCTTTGTAAAGAAGGGGAGAGATATAATCGTATTTTTTTAGCGTAGAATATAATTTTTATAGCAGTGTTCTGCACAATTTGAAGGTGCCTGATTTCCTTTTTGGTTATGCTTTTGAAAAAGGCATAACAATAATCTATGCAGGAGATTACTAAAGAGTGAATTAAAGTGTTTAAGGATGCAGGTTCTAGGAGTTTAGCTAGCGATCTGATCATTATTAATCGATGGAAACAACATTGGACTACTGTGCTGGTGTGCTGATGGTACATAAATTTACTGTCAAAGGTGACCCCTAATAGTTTCAAAGAACTGACAATTTTAATTGGCAGAGATTTGAGTTTCAGTAGTGCCTGTATAGTTAGGCCTTCTTTGTTGGGGAATATCATTAATTTTGATTTTTCAATATTTAGGGCCAGTTTATTTGCATCTAGCCATGATATTACTTTCTCCAGCTTCAGATTTATAATGGGAACTTCAGCTGGGTTACTAAGATCTATTGGGTGGTTTAATTGGACTTCATCCGCTTAGGCGAACATTGTGAAACCTATAGACTGACCTAGTTTTAAGAGCGGTGACATAAAGATATTGAATAGTAAGGGAGATAAGATCGAGCCTTGTGGGATACCATGTTTATTTTGAAAGAGTTCTGAGGAGTTAGAATTAAAAACAACCTTAGAGGACCTGTCTGTGAAGAAGGAAGATAACCAGTCCAGGACCTGGTCCGAAATTCCAATTTCTTGGAGACGTGATAATAGAAGTCTATGGTCAATTTTGTCAAATGCGGAAGAAAGGTCAAGAGACATGAGCAGGACTGACTAGTAATGATCAAGATGATAAAGTATCTTTGTTATTAGGCCTGTAAGAGAAATGATAGAATGATGGTAGAATGATGTTGGCAGAATCCAGTTTGATTAGGGTGTAGGACCTTGTTTTATTCTATGAAATTTGTTAATTGTGTATACACGATATTTTTTTCAGTGAGTTTTGCTAAGAAAGGGATGTTGGAAATAAGTCTGTGATTGAATAATTCTAAAGAGCTCATTTTATGATCTTTGACAGTGGGGTATACAATTGATTCTTTCCATTGTTTAGGTAAGGATCCAGAGTCGAGGTTGGTCTTGACCATATCTAGGATTAGTGGACCGAAGATAGTAAAGAAACCATTTCAAAAGGAATGGGAGAATTGATTCATTACAGTTTCCCTTGATGTTGAGGCTATTCAGGCACCTCTTGATTTCTTGGATAGTTGGAAGAATGAATCATGAACATTTTGAGAAGGGTAGACTGTTTCTTTGGATTTGATTGAATCGATATTGCTATTGTCAGTTGGTGTGATGGATTCTCTGATTTTCTTAATTTTGTCAACAAAATATGTTGCTAGAGCTTCAGCTGTAGGAAGGGAATCGGTCATATTAGTACTTTCTTTTTTATTGTTAGTGATTTAGTTATAGCATATAAGCCGGCTGTGTTTCTGGCTTTTTTTATTTGTTTGGAATAGTATACTTTTTTTGTGTTATTTGTTTCTGATTTGTAGTATGACGCATGTTCCCTATATTTATTAAGGTTCACTAGTGTTTTGTTGTGTCGCCATTTCCTTTCTAGAGAATGCAATTGCTTTTTAATCAGAGATAGACGAAGGGTGTACTGAGGATTTTTATACTTATGGAGAGAGATTGTTAGAGTGGTAACAGGGGCCAGTGAGTCTACGTTCTGAAATGGAAGTATTCCATATGGCCAGTTTATTGTTGATAGAGAGATTCTTCATGTCATCTAATTTAACACTGAAATTCGAGGTTTTGTAAGCGGTATCTAATTTAGTGTAATCATGAGTGGTGATCTTTTGGGGTTGAGGCCATACCTCTTCCTATGCACCTTAGCATCCTTCTAGCTCTCGCTGTCACCTTTTCAACCTGCTTGTATATGATGATCTTAAGATGGTCAATACACCCAAATCTTGCTCTTCTGTCATGCACATCAGTTCTTCACCCCCTAAACTGTACCGTTCCTTCGGCATTTCTTAGCATTACATTTTAGCTGCCAAATTTCAGATCATTCTTCAAGCTTTGCCAGGTCTTTCATCATGTAATTCACTCCATATGGGATGTCTGCTCTATTGCAGATTTTGGTATCATCTGCAAAGAGGCAAATCTTACCTGATAGCCCTTCAGCAATATCGCTTACAAAAATGTTAAAAAGAACAGGCCCAAGAATAGAACCTTGAGGCACACCAATTATAACATCCCTTTCCTTAGAGCGATCTCCATTGACCACTACCCTCTATCGTCTTCCACTCAATCAGTTTCTGACCCAGTCCATCACTTTGACTTAACAGTCCTGACTTAACAGTTTTCCAGGCCTCTCTCCCACTTACTATTCCCCAAAGTCTCAAAAAGGTCCTAAACAGATTCAAAGAAGCCTTTTAGTCAACAGCTCTCTCCTCAAGCAAATATATGCCAATTATATATGCAGTTCACAGGTTGCTGTGAAACTATCTTTAATGCTGAGCCTCTATATTCTCTCTCTTAGAATCAGGCTTACTGAAGGTTAGGCACCAGGTTGCAGTATATTGGGTATACATAACAACAAGCATTAGGTATTCCTTTTTGCCCTCTGTTAGAAAATCAACTTTTGTTCCACTGATTCTTCTATTCATCCCCTTCCTTGTGTTTCATTCAATGATAATTTGATGATGTTTATGGACTTTTGTTTTTGATTTGTAAACCATTATGATGGCTGTGTTCAAATGGCAGTACAACAAAATGTTCAAATAGAAGTACTGTACGCACTTTCTCAAATCATCTTTATGCACCAGGAGATATGGTGAAGTAGTACTGCTTAAGAAGTATTGAAAACGGCTCCAAAAGCTGTTCCTCCCATGTCTTGTGTTATGTTATATTCCATCAAGGAGGGATGGAATGAGAAAGTGTGGGAAGAGAACCAAGGAAAGATATGGACTTAACTTCTAGAATCCTCAAAGGAGGTGGTGTCAAAATTCAAAAATGTGGCAGTCTTGAACATAATGCAATACTGTGAATGTTCTTTACAAAGCAACATAATAAATGACAGCAGATAAAGACCTGCCTGGTCCATCCAATCTGTTCAATAGACACTCATCATGAAGGCATATTGAGACAACAATCTAATAATTATTCATTTTACTTGCTAAGTTCCTCTATATTAGTGGTCTCAAACTCAAACCTTTTGCAGGGCCACATTTTGGATTTGTAGGTACTTGGAGGGCCTCTTAACAGTAGCCTACATTGATAATTTTCCCTGTTAAATAAAGAAAAGAGAAATGTTTCTAAAAAGAAATTACAATTTTGCTTGAGGTAAAACTCTTTATAGTTTATAAATCTTTCCTTTTGGCTAAGTCTTAATAATAATATTATAATTTATAGTTAAAGAGACATATGATCAAGAAACTGTTTTATTTTACTTTTGTGATTATGATAAACATACCAAGGGCCTCAAAATAGTACCTGGCAGGCCGCATATGGCCCCTGGGCCATGAGTTTGAGACCACTGCTCTATATGATATCCTCCCCTCCCCCTCAATAAACAATACCTGTACTTGGATGATATGAATATGGCTTAAAATATGCACAACCTGCTCCTGATCCTTTAGATATCTTAATGAGCAGTTTTTGAAGTCTAATGTGTGCAATTTCACCGATTTTTCTAGGGATACCCAGCAAAGACACAAAGGGTTCTTGCCCTTTCGATCAAGGGAGGAGGGGGGAAGAGGGCATGTTTTGCAATGAAATTTCCTTGGAAATATTTTGCAAGTTTGGGGATGCAGATTAGTGTTTTT
The DNA here is from genome assembly GCF_902459505.1 of Geotrypetes seraphini. NCBI lineage: Eukaryota > Metazoa > Chordata > Amphibia > Gymnophiona > Dermophiidae > Geotrypetes > Geotrypetes seraphini. The sequence continues at coordinate 316,912,661 of NC_047085.1, forward strand.
CAAAGATTTTCTTTTTTATTAGAAAATTTTTATTAACATTTTTCAGTACAAAAGTACAAAGTGAACCATCAGTGAAATTAACATATCAACAATTTGGTACAAAAATAAATAAAACACAAACACAGTTCCCTACTAAATACAGATCAGTGTACACTTCCAATGTAAAGAATAAGCAAAGAAAGGAAGAATAGAGGGAGTAAAGAGAAAAGTTGAGGTATGGAAAATGCATTGAAATATCATATAGTATTAGTAAGGCTATTCTGTACATACTGATCTAGAAAAGTCCAAGGTGAACACTGTGTGGATGAAGAAGTAGGCGTATGACAAAAAGGAAAGCCATTGCTTTTTCCCCTCTTTTCCCAGGTTGCTTGTTCATATTTTTTATATAGGCATATAGAATTCCACCAGAATATGTAGTCCAGGAATTGAGCAGATTTCCAATGTAGAATGCCAATTGTTAAGAAGAATGTCTATCAGTTTGGGTGGACAATCCGATCCTATAAAGTGGGGATATTGCAAATGGAGGGTGATCATGTCGTATGAGATGTCTGCAGGACAGTTGGTGATTTCTTTAATTGTTTTCCAAATTTGAGACCAAAACTGATGAACATTAGAACATCTGAAGAGCATATGTTCCAGATTGCCCTCTTCATTGCTGCAGTGCCAAGTGGCTGTTGATCTTAATTTCGCTTTCCACATACGGAAAGGGGTCCAGTTGGCATGCCACATTAGGAAATAAAGGGATTGTGATATCTGCACAGACAGAAGCGGTCTGTTGGTGATGGACCAGAATCTGACCCAATCAACTTTGTATGTAGTCAAATCCAGTTCTTCAGACCATCGTTTTTAAAAGCAGTTGAGAGTTTGTAATGATCATCTCTTAAAATCTTATATATGAGTGAGACAGCTTTCCCATGAGTGATGGTCAAATCACCCAATTTTAAGACAGTTTGTGCGGAATCTAAAAGCTCAAATTTTAAATTAATGGTTTTGAGAATGGAAGTTAGGGTTACCCATTGAGCAAAACAATGTTGTATTTGAGGATTGCTTGCGCTTAGTGTTGAGAAAGGAAGTAAAGACTCTTTGGAAAATAATTGTTGTACAAGCTAAATTTCCGTTTTGACATTTTTTTCCAAGAAAATAGTTTGCCATTATGTTTGATATTGGGGTTGCCCCATATAGACATAGAAAGTAAATTATACATGGATAAATCTACTGATCTATCTAAGAAACGGATTGCATATTGTGTTGCCCCCAATAATGTGAATTTCTTAAGTTGTTTAGGGATGTCATAGTACACTTGGAGGAGTGTGTGGCGCAGTGGTTGGATCTACAGCCTCAGCACCCTGGGGTTGTGGGTTCAAACCCTGCGCTGCTCCTTGTGACCCTGGGCAAGTCACTTAATCCTCCATAAGCCCCAGGTACATTAGATAGATTGTGAGCCCTCCGGGACAGAGAGGGAAAATGCTTGAGTACCTGATTGTAAAAACCGCTTAGATAACCTTGATAGGCGGTATATAAAATCCTAATAAACTTGAAACTACAAAGAACTGGCAAGGGGAAACTAGCCAAGTGGGTTGTTCTGTCAATGGCAAGTTATGTGTCCAATACACTCCGTATTTTGTTAAAGAAGCCAAGTGATAAAATTTGAAATCAGGTACATTCATACCCCCATTTCCTTTAGCTACTCGTAATTTAGGGAAAGAAATTATAGGTTTCTTATTACTCCAAATGAAGTCAGAAAGCTTTTTCGTAAGCCACTGATAAAACGAGGGATTGCATGAAAAAGGTAGCATAGATAACAAATAGGTAATTTGGGAAGATAAGGTCATTTTAACAAATAAAATCCTACCCCACCAAGAAAGATATAGTGGGGACCATCTTGCAGTCGATTGGGTCACTAAATATTTGATCTTAGAGACATTGAGGTCCATTATATGGGAAGAATCTTTGTGTATTAAAATACCCAGGTATTTAACAGCTGTAGATGACCATGTAAATCTATAATGGGATACATCAGACATAAATTTGAGGTCGTTTAAAGGGAAGATTTCTTTTTTTTTCCCAATTGTCTAAGTATCCAGAGAGGGAATATGCATTAACCATGTCAATGAAAGCTGGTAGTGAATAAAGGGGATTTCTGATAAATAGAACATCATCTGCGTAAGCAGCAAATTTAACTTGTCTAGAGCCAATAGGGATTCCTTGAATTTTTGAACAATGGCATATGAAGGATAGTAGTGGTTCTAAAGCAAAGTTAAATAAAAGTGGTGAGAGGGGGCATCCCTGGCGGGTGCCCATGGCAAAGGGTATAGATTTTGAAAGTGAATTATTAATTAGAAATTTTGAAGTAGGGCACCAATACAGAGTTTCAATCCATTTTATATAGTATTCTCCAAAATTGAACCATCTCAGAAGAACCCGTAGCAGGAATGGCCACTCAACACGATCAGAAGCTTTTTTGGCATCAATGGCCAAACCTATAATGGGTTCCAACATGCCCTTAGCCATCATTTATATGGTGGAAGAGCCTCAAATTATCACCAATATGCCTATTTGTAATGAATCCCACTTGATCTTTGTGAATTAGTGAGCCAATAATTTTATTTAGTCTAGTAGATAGAATTTTTGCCATAATTTTGTAATCTAAATTGAGCAAGGAGATAGGTCTGTAATTCTTAATACAAGTAGGGTCCCTATCGGGCTTTGGAAAAACTATGGGCTCCTTTTACTAAGGTGCGCTAGCATTTTTAGCATGCGCTGCCAATTAGCGCGCACTAACCCCCACGCTACGCGTAAAAAGTAACACCAGCTCAATGGTGGCGTTAATGTCTAGTGCATGCTAAAATCGCTAGCACAGCTTAGTAAAAGGAGCCCTATAATAGTAGCTTCTGCAAAGTTGTATTGTTTTTCTGGACACTGATGAACATAATTATAATATGCTAGAAGATGCGGGGCCAACAATGAATTGAAGGTTTTATAGAACTCATTAGGGAGTCTATGCGGCCCTGGAGGATATAGCTACTAATATTTCCGAAACCGAAATAGGGGATTCTAGCTCCTGTTTAAATTGATCCTGTAGAAGAGGATGAGGTATAGTTTCTAGATAGTTGTCAATATCAGAAGTAGAGGAGTGGAATTCAGATTGGTATAAAGTGGTATAGAATTTCTCAAATTGGGTAGCGATTAAATCTTGATTTGTCACTGTATGTCCTATATCAGTCCGAATAGAGGTAATGTTGAATCTTCTCCTTTTGTTTTTAAGGTACTTTGCCAGGGACTTACCCATTATATTATCCCCCACGTAATGCCCTGAGACGTGCAGGAAAAGATCTTGTCGTGCCTAATGGGAGAGGAGAAAATTATATTCATATTTGAGTTTCGGAATTTGATAATAGGTATCAGATTGTTAAGAGGAATCTGTTATATGTTTAACTTCCAGTTGTTTGATAGATTGTTCCAGATCTCTCTCTTTTTGCAAAGACAGTTTTTTCTTCCAAGAAGATAACTTAATAAGCTCGCCCCCTTATAAGTTTCCCAAACAATAGAAGGGGCTACCTCTTGATTCTTGGAATTTATAAGAAAGAATTCAATCATGAATTTTTTTAAATTTCGTCAGTGATGTCTTCATCTGTCAAAAGATGGTTATTAAGTCTCCAAGAAAAAACCTTCTTTGAAGTGGAGGTAATCCATAGATGTAAGGAAATGGGGGGCATGATCCGTAAGTGTGATAGGATGTATGATAGCACTGGTTAGAGTGGGCAAGTCTGGAGGACATGAGGAAAAAATCTATTCTCAAATATGTATTGAGCGGTGGAAAATGATGAGTATAATCTTTACCTGTTGGATTCAACAGTCTCCAAGGATCAATCAGAGGATAGTTGTCAATAATATTGTGCAGTTCTGTATGTGATTTGGATTTAGAGGGTTTGCATGATGATGAGCTATCCAAAAAAAAAAAAAAATCAATAGTTTGATTAAAATCTCCATCAAAGATTATAGAACAGTGAATGTGGTTTGAAAATCTATGAAGAACTCTGAGTGGTCATGAACAGGTCCATAAAAATTCACTAAAACAAATTTAGCAGAGTGTATCTCAACATGCACCATACACTATCTTCCCTCTGTATTGGATTTGTGAGATATGAGTGTGATTGATAAGGAATTCTTTAAAAGAATAGAAACTCAATTTTTCATTTTATGAGTGGCTGGGGAGAAAATATGGTTAGAGTATCTAAAGATGGAAAATTTAAGAGCAGAGACCAAGGGAAGATGAGTCTCTTGAAGAAAAGTAATGTCTGGGCTTTTAGATTTAATATAGGAGGCTATCTTACGTCTCTTAATGGGGTGATTTAGACCATTCAAATTAAAGGATAAAATATGTAGATCTGCCATAAGAAATAGAGGACATCATTATATCCAACAGATAAAGCCTTATCAAGTCAACATCAAGACCATATTTGTAAGCCAGCAAAATAGTTAAATAAAGGAAGAGCATAGAAAGCAATAAGCAATGAGAAGAGAACAGGTGAAAATCAGCACAGAGCATATCAACACACTAAAAAAAAAAGGGGTATACTGTTGTGCAATAAAATAGACAGTTTATGGGTGTACCTGTAAGGATGATGGAGAGGTCACAGTGGAGCAATTTGCTACCTCCAAACAATGTGCGATATTCAGTGTCATACCCTTGCATTATAAGAATTAGTAGCCCATCTCACCAAAAGATAGTCTTAGAGAAAGACTGTCACTGCATTTTCAATGAGTCCAGGAAGCTGCTTAGTTCAGCGGGTCCAAGTAAGTAGTGGTGCGATTATTGTGAGTAACTTTCAATCTGGCTGGGTATATAAGCCCGAATTTGGCACCAGTATCTTTTAGGTTTTGCCGAAGAGACAGAAACTCCTTGCGCTTATCAGCAGTGGTTTTCGCCAAGTCGGGCACTATAAAAAATTTTTTCCCTTGGTACAGAAGTTGAGGATGAGATTTTGCAGCCTCCATAATCTGTAAAACAGGCTGGAAATGAAGAATCTTCGCCACTATTGGTCTTGGTGATTTCTGAAAGGACGACATCTGTGATGGAACACAGTGAGTGCGCTCTAGCTCCAACAGCATCACAAATTTTAAGCCTAGTATTTTAGGCAGAAAGTCAGTTAGGAATGCGATGGTATCCGATCCTTCATGATTTTCTGGCAGGTCAATAATTCTTATATTATTGCACCTGCTTCTATTCAATAGGTCTTCAATATCACGTTGCAGCATATGAAGTGTTTTGTCATGCGGATCCAGAAGCAAAAGTTTAGATTTCATCGATGCAGCTTGTTCTTCCAAGGCATCTAAATGATGTCTTGCATCCACAAATTGTGCATTTAGAGATTTGAGTTCAACTCACACCAGCTTGGTCTCTTCTACTTGTGCAGTCATTATTGCTTTGAAAGATCTCATTTTGGTGATGAGCGTGTCTATCTGTGATTCTGTAGTTTGTGTCGCCATTTTGTCTGACAAGCTGGGCTCCGGTTTAGACCTCTTCCCACTGGGCTGGGTCGTGGAAGCCTGTTCCTTTTTGTTGTTTCTTGGTGGGGTCATCAATATTGAATTGTGTGAACCAGATACCAGACGAAAAGAGATTTTTGTTGCTAAAAAGTGGGTAATTCAGTAGTATTTGGAGTTGTTTTAGAGAAGCTATCACTCCATGTGACTGCTTGCTGTTCTTGCCAGGCTCCTCCCCTTTTTCAAGGATTTTCTGATTGCTTGAGAAGAGTTGAAGGCAGTACTATCACCAGATGTTTTGATTATCATGTCACCTGGATATGTGGGTAATTTACAGTATCACACCTGTACCCCCAAACAGCATGGTGGGCAACTAGGTAATGATACACTACTTAAGTTTGGCGTGGTCTCCCTGGAACTAGGGGAGCCCTTCAGGACTTTTAACCATAAGCAACAGCATAGAACTGATCTTTCAGTAGACCTTTCAATAAATAGATCACAGTCAGGATGGTAAAATAAAAATGTAGACTTTATTTGGCCTCTGGCCTCAAAATTAAAGTTCATAACAGGCTTCAATGAAGGCATGAAAATATAATCCAAAAGAAAAGATTCATCAAATCAAGCTTTTTAACTCAGCCCCAAGCTCTGGGCTTTAGTATGTAAACCATACCCACCTTTAAAGTTTCTTCTAAAAAAGATAAGTGCGGAAGTTTTGATATTTTTATAAGTTATTTATTGCATTCAGCACTTTAAGAGAACTTGTTATACCATTTTATTCTTACACATAAAAACAACTGCTCGATGAAAGAAACCATTTACCTGTATACGTTGTTTCAAACACTGATGTGCTTGAATAACACAGGTCTCTGAGAGCGGTGTAGCAAAAAGCAAGAATTTTCATTCGTATAAGTCCTCAATTTTGCCTGTTTGTATTATCTGATTAGAGCCAGATCATTCCAGGGGCAGAGTTGGGGCAAAGGTATTTAGATATCTATTTAGGCCAGCACTGAATATCAGGCACGTTGAACTACATCTATAGCTGCACTAATGATACTTAGTTAGTGATCCCAGTATGGCACAATCATCAACTGTACCTGGATAATTTCTGGACACTGCCAAACAAATGGCTATTTAAGTGCTGGTATCTGGATAAGGGCCGGTACTGAATTTCTGGGTCTAATTTAGATATGGTAGCCAGTATTTGAAGAGATGCTGACTGCTGCTGACTGAACATTGCTTGCTTAGAACTTTGAAACAAGTTTGAGGGCTGGAGGAGTGTTGGGCTTTTGAGATGCTTGAGTGCATAGGGAGAGGAATGGTCAGTAAGACATAGGATGTATCATGCCCCTGTATAAGACCGGCGAGACCTCATTTAGAATATTGTATACAATTCTGGAGACTACATCTCCTAAAAAGATAAACAGGATGGAGTCATTCTCGAATGGGTCAGTAGTCTTCATCACAAAGCATTATGGGAACGGACTTAGATCTCAATATGTATACCTTGGAAGAAAGGCAGAAGATATTTGATAGATATTTAAACATCTCTATGTAACATAAATGCATAGGAGGTGAGTCTCTCAATTGAAAGGAGGCTTTGAAATGAGGGAAAATAGAGAGTGAAGGTGAAAGGGGATAGACTTAGAAGTAACTGAGGAAATACTTCATGGAAAGGATGATAAATTTGTTGAGGTAGTAGAGATGACAACTATCTAATTCAAGTAAGCTTGGGAAAGGTACATTGGGTCTCTAAGGGAGTGAAGAGAGAGTAGATGACATGGATGGGCAGAGTAGATAGGCCACGTTGTCTTTGTGCATCATTTTTCTATATTTCTGTGAGGAAAAAATGTTCATTTCACTACTGTAATAATGTGGATTTTCCTATTAGAAATCTAAACTCTTGGAAAGGGGCTAAGTACACAGGGTAATATTGATCACTGCGTAATTTAAAAAAAATGTGTTTTTTTTTTTTTAAATTACCTCTTACGATACTGATACAGTAAGTGTTTTTGGAAAAACCTACCTCATAGGACTGCAACAGGCAAACATTTGAAAACCACATATATCAAAAGTGCCTGGGAATGATTAAGGTTCTTGAAACACTGCCTTTAAAAAAACCAAAATAAAACAAAACAGCCACCCATCAGGAAGGTGTACATAAAGCAATAGATACACAAAATATTAAAATGAAATCAGTTTTGTCTTACTTCTGAAGATGTTTGGAGGACATGTTAAGTGCGGATGCTAGAGTATCACCCCCATCTCCAGTTGGTTTGGCAGGGCAGCTTTTTAGCCCTAGGCAGGAACTAGGGATATGCAATGTAAACATTTTCTGCTCATTTTCAGGTCATTTTTGGACATTTCCCCCTGATTTTCAAACTTCTTTAGGTTTGTTTTACATGTTTAATACATTTTTAGTGCATGTTAACATTTTAATGCACATTAATATAACACTTTAATTCACAGGTTAACAATGAAATCGATTTTGCATTCACTACAATTCAATGCATCCCTGATAAATACTGAAAAACACACATGTACAGAACATGCAACCTGTGAATACAAGGTGAACTCTGTTGTACTGTATAGTAATTGAAACCTAATTTTCATGTGTTACTGTTTGATCTCATTGAAAATAAAGAATTGGATTGGGCTGTCAGCAATCCATATGTTTTAAGTAAAAACATTTAAACCCCCTTTTATTAAACTGCGCTAGCAGTTAGCATCGGGAGCAGCGTGAGGCATTCAGCGCGGCTCCTAGCGCTAAAAACTGCTAGCGCAGTTTAATAAAAAGAGGCCTTAATATTCCTCTTAGCTACATCGAAGATTAAAAGCTACCCTCTGCTGTAATAGAAAAGCAGTAGCTTCTACTCTTCATGTTTGTAGGATCAATCTGGTTTGGCATGCAGACTGTAGCCTGGCAAACAAGAATACCAGATCAAGGCATTACAAATGGTCCAGACCTCAGCGGCTCGGATGTTGATAGGAATGTCTCGCTACGGACACAGATCCCCAATCTTACATTGGATACCGCTTCATTTTCAAATTCAGTTTAAAATATTGAAAATTGTCCAGCAGGGCATTTATGGCACATTGCCTGATTATTTGACAAAGTGCCTGCTATTGTACAAACCATTCAGAGAATTGAGGTCTGAGAACCACTTGTTACTTGATATGGGCAAACTAAACACAGTCCGTTATGTGCGAACAAAGAAATCCTGTTTCTCCACTGCTGGACCTGGGTTTTTTTTAAAAAAATGCTTTGACAGGCACGTTGAGATTTTGTGGGAATCTGCTACATTTCAGAAAATTGTTGAAAACTTATTCAATATAAAATTAGGTACAGCTAGCAGAAAAATGTTTGTGCATAAAAATATCTAATCATTTAGTAGAATGAGGATGATATAATGTTTCCATTTAGACCTCTGTCTCCTTTTGCTCTTGTCTGTGACGTGAATTTTAAGATTTTTTTGTGTATTCAAAAATTGTGTATGTTAATTGTGAACCGCTTTGGCTAAAAGCGGAATACAAATGTTTTAAATAAAATAAATAAATAAGTTGAGCAGCATGGCAAGCGGCGAGCCCAGGCTCCATCTGCCAAAACCGGAGATACCATGGGACATCTGTGGCACAGCATGCAGGGAACATGTCCAAAGAGGAGCAGGTTCCAGCACTCTTATCGCAACCATGCCAAAAAAGATGCAGTGCTCTGTGGTTTTCCTACACACAATCAGGAGGTGCCAGTGGAGGTCAAAGACGTACTTTGGCAGCAATGAGCTGTGGCTGATGAAAACCCTGAACCTGCCAGCAAGAACTGCAGTGAAACAAGATGGGAGCTGGGACCTTGGATTTCTATAGTCTTGCAGAAGCCTGGCAGAGATCTACAGCTTACTCAGATTTACAGACTTCTGTAATTATAGACTATTACAATACATATCCTGACATGCAAATCCAAAGGGAGAAAAACCATAGATACCACAATTGCAATTACATATTTTGGGAATGTCAAAGTAAAGATTAAATAATCTCCACTGTAGGGTCAGTCTGGAGTCCATATCAGGCTCAGAGACACCTCATATTGAGATAGATGAATTAAAAGTATAGTTCTGTTCCCATGCAACACATTCATGTGGGAATTTAACAAATACATTTTACATCTAAAGAAGCATCCTTAGTACAAAAATAAGTACCTGTATATATATTAAGTACAGTGGTACCTTGGATTATGAGTATAATCCGTTCCAGGAGCATGCTCGTAATCCAAAATGCTCGTTTATCAAAGCGAGTTTCCCCATAAAAAATAATAGAAACTCGCTTTGATACGTTCCCCCCCCCCCCCCCGATAACAGGCATCGCTCCCCCCCCTCTCGCAAAGGCCCCCTCGCTCCAACCGGCACCCCCCTCCCACGCGAAATGGCCCCCCTGCCCGAACAACTTAAACTTACCCCCCCCCCCGTCTAGCGCAGGCACAGATCGTGTGCCTAGAAGATCTTCCGGCTTCCGGCTTCTGCCTGCCTGCCTTGAGCATGCATCTGCGCATGCTCAAGGACTTCTAATTCTCCCTCTCGCCGAGAATCGGTTGGAGCGAGGGGACCTTTGTGAACGGGAGGGAGCGATGCCGGTTATCGGGGGGGGGGGGGTACTCGCAAATCGAGTCAACACTCGGTTTGTGAGTCAAAAGTTTGCTGAGTGTTTTGCTTGTCTTGCAAAGCACTCGCAAACTGGGTTACTCGCAAGCTGAGGTTTGACTGTATACTGCTTTGATTGTAACCACAGAATTACAGGCAGACTTTAGGAAATTGGAAGGCTGGGTGTCCAAATGGCAGATGAAATTTAATGTGGACAAATGCAAAGTGATGCATATTGGGAAGAACAACCCAAATCATAGCTACAAGATTATAGAATCCACCTTGGGGGTCAGTGACCAAGAAAGATCTGTGTGTCGTTGAAGACAACACGCTAAAAACCTTCTACCCAATGTGTGGCGGCAGCCACCCTCCCCCTAAAAAAACAACAACAAAGCAGCAAACAAGATGGTAGGAATTATTAGACAAGGGATGGTAAAGACAAGGCGGTGAGGGATGCCAAAAAGGACTATGAGGAGAAAATAGCGCAAGAGGCCAAAAATTTCAAGCCCTTCTTTAGATTCGTAAAAGGAAAAAAACCTGCAAAAGAGGCGGTGGGACCACTGGATGACCAGGGAAGAAAAGGGTACATCAAGGAAAACAAACAAATTGCAGACAGACTAAATTTCTTCTTTGCGTCTGTCTTTAAGAAGGAGGACACCGCAACAATACCAGAAGCAGTGAAAGTGTTCAAAGGAATAATAGAGGACAGCCTCACCACAGTAGAAGTGGACTTGGACCAGATATACTACCAGATCGACAATCTTAAAAGCGACAAATCCCCTGGACTTGCCAACCTGTCAATTACTGGACAGATACCAGATGATTGGAAGATAGCGAATGTCACGCCAATTTTCAAAAAAGGATCAAGAGGAGAACTGGGCAACTACAGACCTGTGAGTCTTATGTCTGTCCCTGGAAAGATGGTTGAAGCACTGATTAAAGATAGCATAATCCGGCACTTGGATACATACGACCTGATGAGAGCCAGTCAACATGGCTTCAGGAAAGGGAAATCATGTTTGATGAATTTACTTCAATTTTTTGAGACTATGAACAAACAAATTGATAGTGGAGAACCGGTGGACATAATATACTTGGACTTCCAGAAAGTGTTCAACAAGGTTCCACATGAAAGACTTCTCAGGAAACTACAAAGCCATGGAATAGAGGGATACTAAGATGGATAGGCAAATGGCTGGAGAACAGAAAGCAGAGAGTGGGCATAAATGGGAAGTTCTCAGACTGGGAGAAAGTGACTAGCGGTGTGCCCCAGGGATTGATACTTGGGCCCATCTTATTTAATATTTTCATCAATGACCTAGAAGAAAGAACATCCAGTGAGATCATCAAGTTTGCAGACGACACAAAGCTATGCCGGGCAATCAGATCACAGAAGGATAGCGAGGAACTCCAGAGTGACTTGTGTCAGTTAGAGAAATGGGTGGAGAAATGGCAGATGAAGTTTAATGTGGAAAAGTGCAAAGTAATGCATTTAGGCAGAAAGAACAAGGAACACGAGTATAGAATGTCAGGTGCAACTCTGGGTAAGAGCGAACAAGAAAAGGACCTGTGTGTACTGATAGATAGGACCCTGAAACCGTCGGCACAATGCGCGGCAGCGGCAAAGAAATAGAATGTTAGGCATGATAAAGAAAGGAATCACGAGTAGATTGGAGAAAGTTATAATGCTGCTTTATAGAGCAATGGTCAGACCATACTTGGAATACTGTGTCCAACATTGGTCTCCCAACCTAAAGAAGGATATAAAACTGCTGGAGAGGATACATAGACGAGCAACAAAGCTAATAAAAGGTATGGAGAACTTGGAATATGAGGAACGACTTAAGAGACTGGGATTGTTCTCCCTTGAAAAAAAGGAGACTGCGAGGGGATATGATTGAGACTTTCAAAATACTGAAAGGAATCGACAAAATAGAGCAGGAAAAAAATTATTTACAATGTCCAATATGGCACGGACAAGAGGACATGGACTGAAGCTAAGGGGGAACAAGTCCAGGACAAATATCAGGAAGTTCTGCTTCATGCAACAAGTGGTGGACACCTGGAATGCTCTCCCAGAAGAGGTTATTGCGGAATCCACTGTTCTAGGATTTAAAAGCAAACTAGATGCACATCTCCTTATGAGAGGCATAGAGGGATATGGGTGACTAAAATTACGTCAGGTGTACACCTGGCTGGGCCTCCGCGTGTGCGGATCGCTGGACTTGATGGACTGAAGGTCTGATCCGGAGATGGCAGTTCTTATGACTAAGAATGTTATAATGTCTCTGTATTGCTCCATGGTACAACCTCACCTTGAGTATTGCGTTCAATTCTTGTTGCCTTATTTAAAAAAAAGATAAAGTGGAACTAGAAAAGGTTCAAAGAAGAACAAGCAAAATGATAAGGGGGAGAGAAATCTCATATGAGGAAAAACTAAAGAGGTTAGAACTCTTCAGCTTGGAAAAGAGATGACTGAGGGGATATTTGGTTACAAACATAGAAACATGATGGCAGATAAAGGCCAAATGGCCCATCTAGTCTGCTCATCCACAGTAACCATTATCTCTTTCTCTTTCTGAGAGATCCCACTTGCCTATCCCAGGCCCTCTTGAATTCAGACACAGTCTGTTTCCACCACCTCTTCCGGGAGACTTTTCCACGAATCTACCACCCTTTCCGTAAAAAAGTATTTCCTCAGATTACTCAGGAGCTTATCACCTCTTAACTTCATCCTATGCCCTCTCATTGCAAACGAAAGAGACTCGACTCATGCACATTTATATTACGTAGGTATTTAAACGTCTCTATCATATCTTCCCTCTCCTGCTTTTCCTCCAAAGTGTACAGATTGAGATCTTTTAAGTTTGTCCCCATATGCCATATCAAGAAGACCACACATCATTTTAGTAGCCTTCCTCTGGACCGACTCCATCCTTTTTAGATCTTTTTGAAGGTGCGGCCTCCAGAATTGTACACAATATTCTAAATGAGGTCTCACCAGAGTCTTATACAGAGGCAAAATCTTCTGTAGAACAGGTTCAAGTGGATCGATTTTTTACTCCATTAAAAATGACAAAGACTAGGGGACACACAAAGTTACAGAAAGATTATTTTAAAACCAATAGGGGGAAATAGTTTTCCACTCAGAGAATAGTTGGAATGTATTGCCAGAGGATGTGGTAAGAGCAGTTAATGTAGCTGGTTTTAAAAAAGGTTTGGGCAAGTTCCTGGAGGAAAAGTCCATAGTCTGCTTTTGAGACAGAAATGGGAGAAGCCCACTGCTTGCTACTATTTGGGTTTTTGCCAGGTACTTGTGACCTGGTTTTTGCCAGGTACTTGGGACACTGAAGATGGGATATTGGGCTAGATTTCAGAGTTCATCCCCTTTACCAATTAATGTTTGCCGTTCAGACTACAAAAAAACTTTGTATGTTTTAATTCAGGGGTGCCCACACTTTTTTGGCTTGCGAGCTACTTTTAAAATGACCAAGTCAAAATGATCTACCAACAATAAAATTTTAAAAAACACAAAGCACACTGTACACAGAAAATGTTAATTATCATTTATATTCGGGGGTTTTTTCCAAGAGGTCAAGGCAGCTGACTTTAAAATATGCAATGTCACCTCAGTAACAACTATACAAAAATAGACAAATATACCCCCTCCCCTTTTACTAAACCACGATAGCGGTTTTTAGCACAGGGAGCTGCGCTGAATGCCCCATGCTGCTTCCAACACTCATAGGCTCCCTTAGCTAAAAATTGCTATCGTGGTTTAATAAAAGGGGGCCATAGTGTAAAATATAGACAGCAGATATAAATTCAGACACATTTTGATCACTAAACTTAAAATAAAATCATTTTTCCTACCTTTGTTGTCTGGTGATTTCATGAGTCTCTGATTGCACTTCCTTCTTCTTACTGTAAATCCAATATGTATTTATTTCTGCTTCTCTTTCTTCCTGCCTCCTGCATGCTTCCTCTCTTCCAGACCTCATTCCATTCCCCAACCAACATCTCTCTCTGTCCCTCCATGAATCCAACTTTTTCTTTCTCTCTCCCTGCCCCTCCCCTTTCTTTCTTACTTTCTTTCTGTCTTTCTTTCTCTCTCCCTGCCCCCTTTCTTTCTTTTTTTCTCTCTCCCTGCCCCCTTTCTTTCTGTCTGTCTGTCTGTCTTTCTCTCTCCCTCCCCTTTCTTTCTTTGTCTTTCTTTCTTTCTTTCTCTCTCCCTCCCTCCCCCTTTCATTCTTTCTCTTTCTCTCTCCCTCCCCACCCAAGCAACCACCGCCGATTTCTCCCTGCTTCCCCGACACCAGACCAGGAGCGTACAAGCACCAGGCCCACAAGCCTTCCCCCCTGATGTCAATTCTGATGTCGGGGAAGAAGTTTCGGGCCAGCCAAGCAGCAATTGAGCACCCCTGTTATAACCAATCACAGTCCAGTAGAGAAACTAATACTCCTGGAAGAGTGTAACTTGTCAAAGTCTTTCATATAACTAGGTCTAAGGTCATAAAGAAATTTAAATATAAGTCAAGATCTTAAATTTAATCCTGGCATAAACTGGAAGCCAATGCAACTCAATCAGGTAATGAGCTGGATGATCATGCAATTTTCCACTCAAAATCAATTTAGCAGCTGCATGTTGAATGACTTATAACCTTGGAATTTTTCTTCAGTAAACCCATAAATACCACATTAACAATAGTTCACAGTAGTAAGGATCAAAGATTGTATAATCCAGCAGAACTGAGATTTCTCTAAATGGCTTTTAATCTTTATAAAGTTAAAACATTTCTGAAGATCCATAGTTAAGCTAACTTTAACTCCTGCCAACCTTAGGTTAATTTCAAGCATAGTCTGCTAGTATTTCCCACCTATTAAATATTTGTCTTGTCAGTATTAACCATAAAATGATTCATAGACATCCAAAAATAGCCTTAAACTCATTCATTCATCAACATATAAACTGAAGACACATGTGCATAACTGGCCTTTAAATGTCAAAGCCTGCTTTATTTATTATGAACAAAAAATAAATTGTTGCGTACAAATAAACCACTTATTGCAATATAGGACCCAACACAGTCCATGTTTCGATCACGGATTGTGTTGGGTCCAATATTGCAACAAGTGGTTTATTTGTATGCAACAATTTGTTTGTTTGTTCATAATAAATTTTGCCTGTATCTTTTACACCTGTCTGCAGTTCCTTTCTTTGTCCTTGGTTTATCGTATCTTCACTGAAGATCTGTTGGATCTTCTTTTTTTTGTTTTCGTAATGCCTGCTTTATAATATTGCCTCCCAATGGATAATTTAGTCTGACAATTGTTTATCATCTATTAAACTTGATACACCGCCTTAGCAGCAACACAATTCAAAGTGGCTTACAATAAAATGCATCATTAAAATTGGAATAGAACACCATTAAAAATAGGATAGCATACTTCATTCGTACAAAAAGAAACATAAAAAACATTCATTCAAAGACAAACACTGCAAAAATGTGCTTTATACTGCCTGACATTATAACAGAAAGCAGATCACCAATGTTGAAGAAGGGTTTATTAATCCAAATACCAGACATGGCCACGTTTCACCCATAGGCTGCATCAGGGGTAAAAACTATAGAGAACTGGTAAACTTTTCCCCATTAGTCAGCAACTCACAGTTTTTTCTTTTGAGGAGGAAAGGCTGTGAGTTGTTGAGTGGATATATGCGCTGACCGATAGGGAAATGTTTCATCACCAGTCCTTTATAGTTTTTACCCCTTACGCAGTCTGTGGGCATAACAAGGGCATGTTGGTGTTTGGTGATTTACTTTGTTTATTCTGCTTTGTGCAGGTCATTGCCTCTGATATGTTTTTCCTGATACGATCCATGTAAGGTTTGAAAATTTCCTATAAACTGCCTACAAGTCCAAAAACTAGCTAAGTGGCATACATTCAAGTAGCTGCCAGTGAATATATAACTTATGTTGCATATTGGCCCGATTATACATTTGAAGAGGAATTGTCATGAATTTGCCTGGATGATTAAGCAGTTACCTTGTAAAATCAGGGGCTGAAAAATAGCTTAAGTTACAGATACTGAAAAGAGCAAGATTTTTCACCCACTGCAAAAGGCCAGAGCCAGGAAGAAAGTGTAAGGACTACGGCAGCTTTCCCATGTTCACAGTCATCAGAAGGAAAACTCTACAGGAATTACCTTTGAAAATGCAATAAGACAACCTTCTTCAAACAATTATTAATATTAATGGTCAGCCTAATGGGTAAAGGTAATGGGATTTGATATAACAACTTTCTGTGGTACAACCAAAAAAGTAGTTTACACGTGGAGGGGCATAATCGAAAGGGACGTCTAAGTCCGTTTGCATCCAACTCGCAAGTCGTCCAAAGTAAAAAATATGTCCAAAATTTTTTTCTTTCGAAAATCATCTAATTATACTTCCTGCCGATCTGATCGTCCAAGTCACTAAATCGTCCATCTTTATACCACATTTCCATCCAACTTTTCATCCAAGTCCAAAACGCCTAGAACAAGCCCTGTTGGATGTGGGAGGGGTCTGCAAAGTGATGGACTGCATACCCAGACATGCCACCTAAATAATGGGGTACCTTACAGGGCATTGCTGTGAACTTCACAAAAAGGATGCCATGGCTTCTCTTCCCTACAGCTCCCTTATAGGTCATGGTGAGCCCCCCCAACCACCTCCAGAATCCCCTAGACCCACTTATCTACCACCCTAATAGCCCTTATGGCTGCAAGAGCCAGTAAAAAGAGGGTTTTGGGGGTGTATAGGGGAGTGCACATGTTTAAGTATCAATGCAGTGATTACAGAGGCTTATGGCATGGGTCCTCCTCTCCATGAGTCCCTAACCCACCCCCAAGACGACTTAAGCCTCCTCTGTGCTGGACGACTAGGCTTTCCTATGCCAGGCAGCCAGGTGATGATGGTCTGGAGGCTGAATTTTAAAGGTGTGATTAATATTTTTATGGGGATGGGGTGCGTCGGTGATCACTGGGGTAGTGTGTGGGGGTCTGTTTTATGTGTTTGCAGTGCTTATCTGGTGACTTTAGGTGGGTTTTTGTGACTTAGACCATGTTTTACAACGTCCAAGTTCCGTTGATCCCAGCCTGTATAACTTTTGGTTATATATGCTGTACGATTAAGTCTAAGCCGGCCCACGTCCCGCCCTCGACACTCCTCCCGAAACGCCCCGTTTAGCTTTGGTCGTTCAGCGGCACTATGAAGGCCTAGGTCCTTTAGAAATACGCCCAAAACCCGTTTTTAGTATCGGCACTTGGACGTATTTGGGAAATGTTCGTCCAAGTGCTGACTTAGGCCGGTTTTTGGACGTTTTTCTCTTTTGATTATGAGCCCCTTATTATATACAGGTACTTTATCCTAGTCAGCTGAAAATCTAGGTTGTTTTTTTTGTACCTGGGCCAACGGAAGATTAAGTGACTTGTCCAGGATCACAAGGAGCTGCAGTGGGAATTGAACCCACTTTCCTAGGTTTTCAGCCCACTGCACTAACAATTAGGCTTGGAAAGGCCAATGAGCAGCACCAGCATTGGAACTCAAAATGGCGGCACATGTTTTGTCCAGCTATGTCAACTGAATAACTATGTGGAAACTGCGCTGCAATGGCTTAATTTTCACAGTAAATCAAAAACCGTGTGTGGAGTTTTTCCTTCTCAGCATTTTTTTCCGGTTGTGGGCCAATAAGAATACTGGTAACTCTGGCAGAAAGGACTCTTTCCTCCTAGGGGTTCAGATCCTGGTGGATTTTGGGGCCCCTGAGGACTAATTATTGGTGAACACAATCTATTTTTTGATTTACTGTACAGTATTCCCCCTCCTATAATATTGATAATGTTAATATTCATAGTCACATGGTTCACTTAGCAAACCAAAGGAAGATACATCAAATCTCTGCACAGATCTTCTCCTATGGATGAGCTGAAGCAACCACTATTTAGTGGCTGCAAAAAATTCTCAGAGTGCAGAAATCAAAAGCGCATTATCAATTACAACAGTGGTAATCTGAAAGACCAGCACAATGCAGAGCTCTGAACACTCACAAACTGATCTGAAGCTTTAAATAATCAGTCAAAAAAGGAAAGAGTTGAATGCACTGAATCATAATAAAAACGTGGACCTAAAAAAATTTATGACCTGTGCCCTGAACACAATGCATTTTCAGGGTTTCTTAGGGCCTTTTAAAAAAAAAATCAGACTTTACATCTTAATATGGTATAGTAAATCTTCAATATCTTCAAACAACTAGAATTAGCGTTTAAACGCTTCCACGACATGACACCTGACTATGTAGCAAAGAAACTCCCAATATATCACTCTCAGCGGTTCCTCTGTTCGCAATGGGAACTCAGACTTTCCAACCCTCCAGCAAACAGTCTCCACTGGGAGACATCCCAAAAGCAATCATATTCCTATAGCATACCTAAATTATGGAATCAACTCCCTCCTACCATAAGGGTAATTGATAACCCACTGACCTTCCGGAAAGCAGTAAAGACGCTTCTTGTCATGGACCAGATCAATTCTGGTCTAAAACTTTGACAGACCTTGCTTCCACGTACCTTACCTCAGAACACCCGTGCCTGCTAACCAGTTCTTCTACCGTTCACTGCAGATATGTTAATACCCATTCGTGACTCTGATTCATTTTCTTAGATTCTGCAAAGCATGTGTTCTTAGTTACATTCTCTATAAGTTGTAAATTACTGATTCTATAGCTTTGTGTTTTGATCCTGTAGCATGTTATTGACACTGTAATGTACGTAGCTCTGTTCCTGAAAACTGTGTGCATCTATCCTTGTAACCCGTTCTGGGCTCCTGGGGTGGACGGGCTATAAAAATGAATGAATAATTAAATAAAGTGCCCTTTAAAAATCACACAGTAGTTTGTACTACCAATCACAAGATAACACCACTCAGACAAATGAATACAAGAAAACCAATTCTCTGGTATGCCAACCTGTCAGAATCATGCCACTTTCTACATTGCTTTACTTGACAGGAAGATTTTTTTTTTTTTTTTTTTAAGTTTCCGCACTGCTACTAAAAATAGATGCAGAAATTTGTACTCAAAACCCCCACTTCAGGGAACCAGGGAGTTAGCTTAATCAAACCAATTACAGAGCACTTCCAGTACTTAATAGATTATTTGGTCTAACCCCACCTTTGAAATGGAAATTTGTGTATTTTACTCATGGCAATGATAGGGATTGGAAAAATAGTGTTGACAGTGAACATAGGGCTAGATTTACAAAGCTTACTGATCGAGTACTGATCGGTTTGCAACCCCTTTGCGGCCCCGACCCGATTCACTAACCTTGTGGCTGATCCGATTCCGATCCATGCATTGAAATGAGGGGAAACGGCATGCAAAGCAGGAAGGACGCGATTCACTAAACTTTTTCAGGAACATTGACTGGGCTGGCCAATCAAAAAAGAAGCAACTGGTGGGGACCAGTCACTTATGACCTTTATTGCTCTCTGCCAACTTTTCCTGCCTTGCCGCCCGGACTTCTCCTGCCTTGCCACCCTGACTCTCCTCTCGCCGTCCTGTTCTCTGCCCCGACTCGCCACCTATGCCCTGAATCTGTCTTGCTGCCCCGACTCGCTCCTGCTATTTTGAAGACTCCCAGGTATTTTAGGAATTGAGATGGAACCAGTTGGCTTTTTTGGAAATTTACTATCCAACCCAGGCTCTGCAGAATCTGACTATGTGAGTTACCATTTGTTATCCTTCTGGGAAAGACAGTCCTGATCAGCCAGTTGTCCAGCTATGGATGAACCTGCAAGCCTATCTTGCATAGATGGACAGCTACTACTACCATTACCTTAGTAAATGTGTGAGATGCTGCCACCAGCACAAAGGGAAGATCTAAGAACTGGTAATGGTTCTCCAGGACAGGAAGTCTCAGGAACTTCCTGTGTTCTAAAGATGGGAAAGTGCAGGTAGACCTCCATCAAATCCAGAGAGGCCAGAAATCTCCCAGGCTATGACTGATTGTACTGTCTCCATGCAAAAGCGTGAAACTTTCAGCGCTGCATCAATTTGTATAAGATTTAGAATGAGCCTCCAGCCTTTCTTGGGCATGACAGAAGTATATGGAGTATCAGCCTGGGCCTGAATCTTTGGTCAGCACAAACTCTATGGCCTGAAATAACTAACAGACCCTGAACTGTAGCCCCGACCTTGCTTGTTTTCTGTGGTTTCCCAACTGGGGAGTCCATAAACCAGTCCGTTAAGGGATGGGCCAATTTGAGCTTGTAACTGCTCTAAATGATCTTCAGCATCCAACAGTCTGTGCCCAGGTCTCCGCATACTCTGAGAGTCATCCCCCTATCTTGAGGGGAAGTGTTTCAGACCTGGCATCATTGTGCTTTCTTGGAGGTTGTAGTGGAATGAGAACTGGCTCTGCTTGGAACCTGGTAATCTGCCTGGCTCCCTGGAAGGATCTCTGAGGGGGAGCCTCTAGTGGTGCTTGGTCTGCTGTCAGGTAGAGATTTCAGCCACTGGTTATGATGAGCTCATCCACTCTGTCCCTTGAAAGGAAATCTGCTGAGGGTAGTCTTGGAGGTAGAATCTCCTGTCCATTGCCTGATCCAGAGCATCAAATATGCCAAAACTTGGCTCATGACTGATAATATCATAGCGGTTAGCTGAAGCAGAATATGTAGCCAATTAGGAACTGGGGCAAAGGCTTGACCTCTGCCAGCTCAAAGGAAGCTGCTGAAGCTGATTTGATTCCCAAGGCCAGCGCCTCGAACTGCCTTTAAAGAATCACATCCACTCTGTATTTTTTTTAATGTGTTAAGTTCTTTATTCATTTTTAAAACTTTCAATAAGTGCAACATAAAATACAATCATTTTACACTTCAACTTCACTTAATATACCATCAAAATCTAGTACACAACATATATTCCTCCCCCTCCTTATATCCAACAATTGTTCTAAGCATATGAAAACATAAAGTATCCCCACCCCCCTCCCCACCCTGGATATGTATGAACATAGGGAAAAAATAATATTCATTATGTACAATATTTTGTTAATGGCTCCCAAACATCCCTAAATTTCTTAAAATGCCCCTGCTGTATGGCTATTTCCCATTCCATTTTAAAAATTTGGCCTAACGAATTCTACCAAAAATTATAATTCAGCCAATCCCAATTTTTCCAGTTTTTCATAATTTGCTGTATGGCAACCCCTGTCATGATGAGTAATAATTTATTATTATTAGAAGAGATTTGACTCTTAGCTCTCATGGAAGTACCAAATAACACAGTAAAGTATTTTGTTCCCATTTCAAGGCCAATTGTGACTCTAAGTGCTTAATATTTTGTTCCAAATTAGAGAATTCCAATTTAAGCTGTTTCCTAACATGCGCCGAATATGAGATAATTTGCCCTCTCATGGTAGCTTTGAAAGCATCCCATAGTGTATCTAAAGAGATTTCCTCTGAGGCATTGATTTGAAAATATTCATTCATTTTTAATTGAAATTCTTCAATACAATTAGAATCTGCAAGCAATGTATTATTGAACCTCCACACAGGTCTATTACAATCTTGTTCCTCAAATTTTAATTCAATCCAAACTCCAGCATGATCTGATAAAACAATTGAATCTATGCCAGGTTTGATTACCTGTTGAACTAATTGATCTGATACAAATACATAATCTATTCTTGAAAATGATTTATGAACCTGGGAGCAAAAGGAAAACTCCCGAGCATTAAAATGGAGAATTTGCCAGATATCTTTTAAACAAGATTGAACTAAATTATCCAATCCCGTTGATTTCAAAATCCTACTGGGTTGTTTATCTTTTTAATTTTTCTCCTTCTGCATACAAGGGTGATTTGAAAATTTGGTAAAAAAGAAAATTAAACAAGTGGAGGGGCATAATCAAAAAAAGCGTCTAAGTCCCCTTTTGGCCTAAGTCCCTAAACGTTCAACCCAGAAGCAGGGAAAGTGTCCATAACCAAAACAAATGTCCATGTTTTGATTATGGCCTTCCCCTGCCTAAACGCCCAATCTCCACTATGTCTAAAAGTACCCCCACAGCACGTCTACACTTTTAAGCCATAACAAAAAAACGCCTAAGCCAAAAACGTCCAACAGAAGGGCTTTTAGGCAAAGGAGGAGCCAGTCCTTCGCCTAAAAGCTGGATTCTGTAACCGGTGTTGTCAAAAACAACACCGGTTACAGAATCCCCCCCCTCCCCACAACCATCCAGGCAGGAGGGTGCCAAGCCCTCCTGCCATGGCAAACTGCGACCCCCCCCCTCCCGACAACATCGGGGCAAGAGGGAGCCCAAACCCTCTTGCCCCTTTGAAGCCGCGACCCCCCCCCCCCAATTCGATCGGGGGAAGAGGGAGCCCAAGCCCTCTTGCCCCATTGAAGCCGCGACCCCCCATGACTCGATCGGGGCAAGAGGGAGCCCAAGCCCTCTTGCCCCGTTGAAGCCGCGACCCCCCCGACTCAATTGGGCCAGGAGGGAGCCCAACCCCTCCTGGCCCAGGCAACCCCCCTACCCCCACCCCCCACTACATTACGGGCAGGAAGGATCCCAGGCCCTCCTGCCCTCAATGAACCCCCCTCTCCCCCAACGTCCGCCCCCCCAGAACCCCTGATTGGGCCCCCCAGCCGACCCGCGACCCCCCCGGATGACCCCACCCCCACCCCCCTTCCCCGTACCTTTTCGTCGTTGGCCGGACAGACGGGTGCCAAACCCGTCTGTCCGGCATGCAGGCCACCGAAGAATGGGACCGGATTGGCCCAGCGGTACCAAAGCCCCGCCTACTGGGTTGTGATTTTCCAGGTGCTATCCTTAATTAATGCTTCAACCATCTTCCCAGGAACCGACGTAAGACTCACAGGTCTGTAGTTTCCCGGTTCTTCCCTTGATCCTTTTTTGAAGATTGGGATGACATTTGCTATCCTCCAGTCATCTGGTATTTGCCCGGTTATAATTGACAAGTTAGCTAGGGATTGTAACAGCTCTCCGATTTCTACCTTAAGCTCCTTTAGCACTCTTGGGTGAATTCCATCCGGTCCAGGGAATATATCACTTTTTAGTTTGTCGATCTGATAGTATATCATGTCCAAATCCACATTCACTGTGGTGAGGCTTTCCTCAATTTCTCCCTTGAATACTCTCCCTGTTTCAGGTATTGATGCAGTGTTCTCCTTGGTAAAGACAGACGCAAAGAATGAATTTAGCCTATCTGCAATCTGTTTGTCTTCCTTGATATACCCTTTTCTTCCTTGGTCATCGAGAGGGCCCACTGCCTCTTTTGCTGGTTTTTCTCCTTTTATGTATCTAAAAAAGGGCTTGAAGTTCTTGGCTTCTTGCGCTATCTTTTCCTCAAAGACCTTTTTGGCGTCTCTTACTGCCTTGTGACATTTCTTCTGGTCGACCTTGTGACTTTTCCAGGCCTCCGTTGTTTGTTCATGCTTCCATTTTTTAAACGAGTTCCTCTTTTCCCTTATCGCATCCTCCTTAGTTAGCCAAGCTGGTTCTCCTTTGTTCTTATTTTTCCTTCCTTTGGATATCTGCGGAATGTAGAGATTCTGTGCTTCAGTGATGGTATTTTTTAGTAGGGACATGCTTGTTCGACCGTTTTGAGTTTGTCTGTCCTTTTCTTGAGCTGTTTTTTACCATGGCTCTCATGCTGTCATATTTCCCTTTTCTGAAGTTAAAGGTTGTTGTTTGGGTCTTGGTTCGTTTCCCCTACCCGATGCCGATTTTAAAGTTGATCATGTTGTGATCGCTTGTCCCCAGTGGGACCGTGACTTCCACTTCTGATGTCCTTCCAGTTATGCCATTCAGGACCAAGTCCAAAGTTGCGGTTCCTCTTGTCAGTTCTCCCACCATTTGTTCTAGGAAGCAGTCCCCTATCATTTCCAGGAATTTTGTTTCCTTGCCGCAGTTTGAGATTCCAAGGTTCCAGTTTATCCCTGGAAAGTTGAAGTCTCCCATGATCATTAAGTTACCCATTCTACATCTATGGTTGATTTCCTCTATCATTTCAGCGTCTGTTTCCTCAGTCTGTCCTGGGACTCGGTAAAAGAGTCCAATTTTTGTGTCTACTTTGTATTGTCTAGGAATCTTTATCCAGAGGGACTCCAGTTTTTCTTTTTCTTCCTTCTTCCCTTCTCTGATAGACTCTACTCCTTCATGGACCTTTTCTCCTCCACAGAGGTTGTCAAACTAGGAGGTGGGACTTCTATGTTTCTGTAGGACTCCTCTGTAAACCTCTGTGCCACAGCTCCTCCGTAAACCTCTGTGCCACAGCTCCTCCAAGTCTGCTATTCTAGCCTCCAGAGAGCAGACCCCATTCCCTAAGTGCTAGGAGCTTGTTCCACCAAGTACACACACACCTAGCTTCTCACCAACTTGGAGATAGCCATAACACGTAACACTGTGCAAAAGATTGGATAGCCCCTATTTGATTTGAATTTAATATTTGATATACTGCTAAAAACCATAGTGTTATAGTGATTTATAACTCTAAATACATATCATACATGTTATAAATTTGTAATTCGTATTATACAGTAACAATTACCATTACACTAAAAGAACCCTTTCAGCCATCTCAATGCATTTTTAAATTGGCAATTTCTTTGTTAAGTTGCTAAAGGAGTAGGAACATATAACCAGTAATCTTAGGGGACTTGTGTACTTAGGTTATGCTAATATTTAGTGTTAATAGGTTCCCCTCTATGATCAAATAGATTATTTTAAGACCTAATTACTTGCTGTTAGAGATGCCCTAATTACATTTGTAGCCTTCTAATTGGTTCAAGGACCTATATATCAGATCAGGTCAGGAGTAGGGGGAAATTAAAGTCTAAATTGAGGCTTCTTGTGCCTACTTATACTGATCCTATACTGTAGCAATTTTAAAATAGCCCCCTTAAAATGCTAGCTTATGAAATGTAAAACTTTGGGGCTCATTTTCAAAGCATTTAGACACAGTTGGTTGGTTTGAGACAGATCTCCTGCAGGGTTTTTCTCCCTGAGTGAGAGACAGGCTTGCCTTGGGGAAGGGAGGGAAGGAGAGAGAGGGTTCTTCTGCCCATCCAAAGGGTCCAGGCTCACTCAAAATTGGGCATCTAGCTATGCCACTATTCTAGCTAGTGTCAATGTTTGGTCCATACACATAGAATGCTGTCCAAAAAGAGTTAAGCATTTTAAACTATCCATATAAAAGCATTATTTAATCTAAAGTTCAGAAACTGTCCCATCTAGCCTTCCTCCCAGCATAGGAGCCAACTTTCCAAATGATTGGAGGTGCTAAAGCCAATGGAAAAATCACCCCCTTCCTACATATAGTCATAATTTGCTCAATATTGGGGGTGCTCAAACACCCACGGAATCTACAGAGCTAGCTCCTATGCCTCCCGGCACTATCTGCACATTGCAGGGGTAAACTGTAGGGATATTCAGGAGACACTAGTGCTTCTGAATATCTTGGGCAGCAGGATTATCCTGATAGCAGGTGCTGTTATCTAGATAAGGGCTTTTGAAATAAACTGTATCAGCATTTTCAAAATGGCAACTGTGATGAAGTGAGAAAAACGGTTTAAAAGCTACTAAAGAGCAGCGGAAAGGTTAGGACTTTAAAACAGGCATGGACATTATTTATATGTCATTGTGGAAGCCCAGACCAGATGTATTCCACACTGCGTCTTCTGCCCAGTGTGCAGCTGTGACAAAAAAAAACAAAACACCCCAACAACAGAATGCTTGAAGTTATTAGGAAAGAATGGCAAATAAGACTGAGAATATTATAATGCCTCTATCGCTCTATGGTGCAACCTCACCTTGAGTATTATGCATAGTTCTGGTTGCTGTATCTAAAAAAAAAAAAAAAGAATTAGAAAAGGTTATAAAGAGCGACTTGAATGATAGGGGGATAGAACTCTTGTGTGAGAAAAGACTGAAGATGTTGGGGCTCTTCAGCTTGGGAAAAAAAGACACCAAAGGGGGGATATGACAGGTCTACAAAATCCTGTGGCATAGAATGGGTAGAAGTGAAAACTATTTTTCACCCTTTCAAAAAAATACAAAACAGGAGAGCACAATGAAATTACATGGGAACACTAACAAATAGGAGAACTTCTTTTACTCAAAGAATGGTTATGCTCTGGATCTTGTTGCTAGAGAATGTGGTTACAGCAGTTAGTGTAATTGGTATAAGAAAGGTTTGAACAAGTTTCTGAAGGAAAAGTGCACAGTTTGCTATTGAAAGACTGGGGAAGCCACTGCTTGCACTGGTTTGGTCAATCAAGAGTGAAAATGTCTGAAATTCTATTTTCACTTAGAGTTTCCAACCTGTTAACTAAACAAATTCTCTAAGATGCTTCCACTTATTCCAACTCTTCTCTCTTCTCTCTTCATTCATGTAATACGCTATCTTAGCCAAAGACCTCAGAAACACCACTCCTGCATCCCATGTACACAAACTTTCACGGGGAGAATTATGTGTTAAATCCTCATTGGTCAAGGCTTCCAGATTTGCATTTTTAAATTTTTTTAATTTATCCTCAACCTCTATATTTAGTGAGTTCAATTAATCTTTATATTAGTATTAGTATTTGTTTTTACTTATCTTGGCAGTAGTCAACCTCATTTACATATTGGTGGACTTAGCGGTTGGACCCAACATGTTTCGCACTAGCTTCATCAGGGATCCACTCACTGCTGCTGTCATCCGACTCATATAATGTCTTGTTTCGCACTAGCTTCGTCAGGGATCCACTCACTGCCGCTGTCATCCAACTCATATAATGTCTTACTGAAGACATTATGTAATGTCTTACTTTATTTCTAGTTTTCAAAACATTAATCTCAAATGAACCCCTATTCATATCAAAAATGATAGTCCCATATAATCCTCCTCGATCCTTAAGATCATCTTTATCTAATCAGCTTTCAGTTCCTTCATTAAGAATAATCGGCACTAGACGCAAAGATATGTTTTCTGTGGTTGCTCCATCTTTGTGGAACTCCCTACCAAATTTTATTAAAAATGAAAAAGATCTTATTTCTTTTAAAAAATTGTTAAAAACTTACTTATTTCAAGATGCATTTGATTTATGAAATGATCTATTTTATACCCTCATATGTCTCTAATATTCTTTTCTCTTGCTTCATTCCAATCATACCTATTGTATTATCCACTCTATGTAAATTTTAACAAAGAATGCAATTGTAACTTTCCCCTTCCTTCCTACCCAATCATGTTTGTCCACATTGTTTTGTCAATTGTCTAACTTAGTGAAATTATATGTATTACCACAATCTGCTGGTTTTTAAATTGTACATCGCTTAGATATTTTTTATAAGCGATACATCAAATGTAAATAAAACTTGAAACTTGGATCCCTGACGAAGCTAGTGCGAAACATGTCGGGTCCAACCGCTAAGTCCACCAATATGTAAATGAGGTTGACTACTGCCAAAATAAGTAAAAACAAATACTAATATAAAGATTAATTGAACTCACTAAATATAGATGTTGAGGATAAATAAAAAAATTTAAAAATGCAAATCTGGAAGCCTTGACCACTGAGGATTTAACACATAATTCTCCCCGTGAAAGTTTGTGTACATGGGATGCAGGAGTGGTGTTTCTGAGGTCTTTGGCTAAGATAGCGTATTATATGATTGCACTGGATTGGTAGCATAGAATGTTACTACTGTTTGGGTTTCTGCCGGGTACTGTAACTTGGATTGGCCACTGCTAAAAACAGGAAGCTGGGCTAGATGGACCATTGATTTAAAACCAAGTATGGCCATTTGCATTTTCTTAATATGGACTATCTGTAGATATTTGTGGCTCCACCTCTTTACATAGGGCACTACCTTAGTTCTATAAAATAGGATGCTTATATCTGTACTCTTGATTATGCTTAAGAGTGGAGAAATAGCCTAATGGATAGTGCAGTGGGCCAAGAACCTGGGAAACTGGATCCAATGGCCACTGCAGCTCCTTATGACTGGTAACTCATCTAACCCTCCATTGCCCCAGGTGCAAATCTAAGATTGTAAGCCCATTAGGGACTTATATAAATCATATCTTTGTGGTACAACCAAAACAAAGCAGTTACATTTTTCAAATTCATGATGACCCTTCAAAATGATTGGCAATGATGACAGTATGTGTGCCAAAAATCCATCTAAGCACTATCCTATTGGTACACATTTATGTCACATAACATAACTTTTAAAGGTAGGTGCACACATATGCAGAGTCTGGGCAGAGCATGGGTAGGACTAGCACTTATAGTATTCTGTAATTAGGAACATAAATTACAATAACTCTGGCACATGAGGATTCCACAGGAAGTCTTGACAGCCATTTGGATTGAAGCAGAACATGAGGAAAGAATGAGAGGTTTGATCCCATCTCTGAAGAGGCCATTAGATCAGTGTTCTTCAACCTTTTTACACCTATGGACCGGCAGAAATAAAAGAATTATTTTGTGGACCGGCATCGGTCCGCAAACTGGCGGTTGAAGAACACTGAGCTAAGTTGTGGGCCAGACCCTGCCCATCTCTACCCATACTCCACCCAGACCCTGCCCCCATAGTCCTAATTGTATCACTATTTTTTCCATTCATTTTTCATATATACACACAATATAATCTTATTAACAACGCATCGATCGCACTGCAGACCGGCAGTTGAAGAACACAGTTTTGGGCCTGATGCACATGCCGGCCCTGTAGACCGGCAGGAAATTTCTGTGGACCAACACCAGTGCATGGACCGGTGGTTGAAGAACACTGCATTAGACCACCAGAGCTTTACTAAGGTGGGCCCAGGAAGGCCTATGGGTGGTTGGGCAGGAGGTTAGCTGACAGTGCTGAATCTGAAAAACAAAATTCAGTTGGAGTCTATGTCAGGACTGCCCAAGTCCGGTCCTCGAGATCTACCGGCAGGCCAGGTTTTCAGGATATCCACAATGAATATGCATGAGAGAGATTTGCCTGCAGTGCTTTCTTGGTATGCAAATCTCTCTCTCATGCAAATTCATTGTGGATATCCTGAAAATCTGGCTTGCCAGTAGATCTCGAGGACCGGACTTGGGCAGCCTTGCTCTAGGTTCAGATCTAGACAGCCATTCCCATTCTATAGCTGCTTCTACACCTGTTTAATGTTTGAGGTTTTAAGTGTTTTGGTCAGAGCTTTATACAAAGATTAGTAAGGAGTTACCTAGTCCTGAAGGGTTTGCTCACCTCCAAGTGAAACCATGCTAGAAAACTGCAGGTCACTACTTATCCCCTTCTTTACCAAGCCACGGTAACAGCTCCGCCGCTCACAGAATTCCTATGAGCGTCTGAACTGTTACCGCTGCAGCTGGCGCTAAAAACACTAGCGCGGCATGTAAAGGAGGGGGTTAACTTGCAGTACTCACATTTGAAGGTTTGTAAACTGGGGCAACTATATGTTGAAATGTGGATGTTTTATCTGAAAATGACAATACTTTCACATGGAAGATGCTGGGTCTGTGCCATTAATTTTTTAAATTATGTATATTTTGTAAAATAAAACTGCAGCCAAACAGACGTACTTGGAAGTATTTTAGTAAAGACTAGGTTAAATCCTTTTCTAATATTATGAGGGTGAATCAAAAATTAAGGGCAATTGTTAAATTAAGTGATAACCGGAACAGAGCTAGCGAAATGTAACATATGTACTCGTATATTGCCTATTTGATAGTTTGTCCACGTACAGTGCAGCGCTCGGCCTTTAGTCATGTGGCAGCCACAAGGTCAGAAACATGGACGCTTCGTTGCAGGATTGCACCATTGAAGAACAATGTGCAGTAATGTGCTTTCTTTAGACAGAAGGAGTGAAACCTGTGGAAATTCACCATTGGATATTGACTCAGTATGGACATAGCACCATGAAAGGTTTATGAGTGGGTATAAAGGTGGGAAGAACAGGGGTAACTGATGGTCATTCTAGATCCCCCATCATCGTGCACACAAGAGCACATTGACAGGGCTGATGCCTTGATTAGTGTCTCAATTGGCTGCAAATTGCATTTGCCATAATACATGACGGGATACAGGAAAGTCTGCGCTCAATGGGTTCCCAGACAGCTTTATGATGTATATAAGCCATAGCAAGTGGAGGTTTTGACCCAATTCCTGAGACAGTATGAAGATTCAAGTATTCTGGAGAGGATTGTCACCGGCAATGAGACGTGGGTGCATCACTTCGACTCAGAGAGCAAAAGACAAAGCATGATGGAGTAAAGGAAGCAATGCTTACCTGGCTTCGGGAGCAGCTGAAAAACTTCTCTGCAGGAATGAAGCTAGTTGAATGATAGAACAAATGTATGTCTTGCATGAGGACTATGTAGAAAGTGATATGTTCAATTGCTCACCGTTCCTGCTATTAAAGCTGTTAAATGTATTTTGCCTTTACTTTTTGATTTACCCCAGTTCTACTGGAATAAAGCACCTCCTGGCCTGGACCTCTCAATTCCAATGTCAATGCAAAAAGTAGGGCTTCACATGTTGAGACTCTCGAATACATATATTTAAGGCAGTTTACCACTGTAGAAAAATGCTTTTGCATGTTGAGCTCATATTGTTTTAAGTATTTTATCCCCACAAAAGAGACCATAACCCATAATAAAAAAATTCATGCCTCTGCTTTTCAAATCAGTCTATCCTGATCCCTATAATTTAGATCACATAATATGCTACTTATCATCCAGCTTTAAGACCAGGTTCTGTTTCTAGGCCACACACACACACAAATACAGAAAACTTACATTTTAAAAGCTTTTGGTTTAGTAATATAGAATTAAAATTAAACTGAGACGAATTTAGCATACCAATATAAAAAAAAAAGGTAGAACCCCCTTTAGAAATGGAGCAGGCCGACTTCCTACTAATGCAAAGAGAATGTATTCCATTCTTCTGGGTGCCAGTTGTATTCCTTCATCTTTACAAAAGGCTTAAGCAGGAGACAAAAAGTGACCTTAAAGCCATGAAGAAAATGAAGCAGAACAGTTACAGGACTTCTGTAGTTTTCCCTGTAAGTTCAAGGCCCATCTGGCAATATTTAAGTATTTTACTAGGAGAACAAACCACTATTGCCCGACTATGGAAGAAAGGTGCAATTTACTGCAAAGCCTCTCTTACGGCAAAGTAAGATGAGAATATTTGCTCTTGCAGAAGAAAAGCACTTGGAACCAGTCCATTAGTGCATTGCAGTATCCTTTAACAACAAAAAAAAAAGGGGGGGGGGGGTGTCGCATCACAGTATACAGCCCTTTTCCAAAATGCAGTTTGAGCATGAATTTAGTTGTTCAAAGGCAGCATCAAAGGAAACGAAGCAGATAATATAACACGTTATTTGTGAACTGCTAACAAGATCTGGCTGCAGCAGCTCAGAAGTCAAATCAATTGAGAGTTTGTGGTGTCATTTTGACTCCCTTCTCACCCCCTCCCCCATCAACTGCCAAGGGGTGAAGCAATCGTGGGTGTAATTATTCACCTATTCCACACATGAAAAATATATCCACATACTGACAGTATGACATGAGATATTAAGATGTGAACAGTAACTTAGACCAGTAGATATTTCATACATCAACTGGATTTATCTCCATATTATTCAGTAAGATACACCATCCCTTACACAAAACCCTGGGGAAATTCCTTTGCTATTGTAAATTTAGTGTAGCATATTTTTCCCACCTCCCATCTTATTTGGTAACAAAACGATATTTCTCAGTCTCCATGAGATGCACATTTACAAAGAAGTCCTTTAGCTGTGCTGCACACATCCCAGTGATCGTATCAGAGATGCACAATAAAAACCAAGAATGATGGAGGGGGAAAAAAGAAAAAAAAAAAGACCGTTGTAAGTCCCCTCTTCATTTGGCCACAATTGCAGTGTCAAACCCATATATGCTCCTCTTTGCAAACAGGAATACACGTAGCCAACGTCCCTCACCCATGGAAACTGCGGGATGTACAGACCCTTATCTTTTAATTCCCATTCGAGTGGGGCTGGGGCAACCTGAAACCCAGCAAGAGCAGCGTCTCTCTTACCAGCAGCAAATGCGGCTGTGGAGATCCTCAGGTGAGCCGACAGTGTTCTGGATCCCAGCCGGAAATCAGCACAGCTGGCTCCTGTAGCCAGGAGACAGAGGAGCTTAAATTAGAACAGCAAGGAGGAAGAGGGAACCACAGCGACCCCCTTGACCCTGACAAAGCAGCACCCATACAGCTGTTTTATCAAGCCTCCCCCCTCCTAGGAGCCCCTCCCATGCCAACGCCATTTAATATTAATAATGCAGATGGAAGAAGTTCCTCCTCACCACCACCTCCACCCCTATAATAAATCAGAAAAGTAACTGTCCTTGTAGTAATACGAATGGATGGAAAGAGTTAAGAGGACAGACAAATTGCCGCCTTGGTTCTCCCTGTTGCTGTCCTTCCCCCACACTGATTTGGTAGCTTAAAATCAATGCAAGGCAGTAAACATCTGCACTAAAGCAGACAAAGGCTTCCTGCCAGAAGACAGCTTCTAAAGATCTGATTGTAAGGAGGAAGGGGAAGGGAGGGGTGGAGTATTATTGTTCTCTATTGCCCATCTTCAACTAGAGTTAACCCTTGAGATGCTGCAATCGGCAAACACACCTGCTTTTACCTGGCTCAGAAGGCAACTACTTCTTGCTAGAGGATTTCGTACAGTTGAAACCAGATAGCTGTTCAACCCTACCGACTCCCGAGCTGGAGAGTTGGGGAGCACAGATCACAGCAGCCGCATGCCCAAACTGCCCCGACAGGATTTACTAGTTTCTTCTCTAAACTTACATCCCTGAGGTAAGTTAAAATCCTAAACAGTCAACCCCCTCCCTCCCAATTGCAGGAAACAGAGAAAGTAGGATACATATTTAACCCAGCTTTTTAACACTTACAGGACAGGTGCTGGGCGCATCTGGACATAGCTTTTAATTTCTCCTGTTATACCAGTCATTCTTAAACTTTCAGAAAAGTGCAGAATGTATGGTTGCCATTTAGAGAGTTTAGGTTGTGTATTCATGCCATCAATCCTGCATTTTTTGCTTCCAAACAAATCCAAGCAATACAGCAACTTCCAAATGCAAGCCAGCATAAAAATTCCATAATTAACCCCTTACCTGCCAAATCCAAGCTGCTTCCAGCACACCTGAAAACCTCTCCCGCTCTATATTAACTGTCCGTAATGCAATATTTCAGGGTAATATATTTATATTAGATGTTTTGTGGCTTACTGTAGGAATGAACCTCACTCCTAAACCTGCGTATAATGTCGATCTCTCAGATTCTGCTGCTCACGCGTGCCTTAATCCTTGAATTGTGCCTCAGTAAGCCTCCTTCTGGAGTTTATCGGGTGTCGTGTGTACAAGCAGCATCAATTCCCTTTGGCAAGGATGCATCTGCCTTGTTTAGTCAAATGAATGGATTAATTTTTCCTGCCGCCGACTGGGGCTGCTCCGTTTCCATTCACTGAATGAACAACATGGATTGCCGTCGCCTTCTTGCTGCTCGCCCACCATCCAGCCTCGGTAGGAAGGCAGTAGCTGAGCTGGCAGACTTCTTCACACAAGTATGATCCTAATGGAGGGGACGGTGGCAGGAGATTCGTTTTAAAAACTGACAAAGGCTTCCTCCTGGGAAAGGAATCCTGGAATACCCCCTCGTAAATATAAAGGACAGCCAAGGATTTTTTTTTTTTTTTCCGCTCCTCTTAATAGAATCAGAACAAGCCTAACAAATCCTTAGTTCATTTCGTTGTTGAAGAAAAGAGCATGGTTTTTGACAGTTTGCTGGTCGTGAGCCGGATCCAAGCCTCAATATCTTCATTGTCTTGCTGTAGGTTTCTGGCTCCTCCAAGCATCCACGGTGAGCTTTCCTCAGCCACACCTTACCATACTCCATAAAGGGCAGCATGCCGACAGTGAGGGGCTTTGAAAAACTGAAGTGAAAATCTAAGCCTGAAGAATTTGCAGTAAGATTCAGATTTTCATCACCTGCATTCCTTTAGTTTACAGTTGCTATTATTTCATCGTCAGATATTTGCAAGCTTTTCATTTCTAACCTCATAAATACTGAAAAATACCAGAGAAATCCATCTTTAATATAATGTCTACAAAGAAAACTGTTAGCCCTGCAGGTCTTTTGTCGGAGAGGGAGTGTTGATCACTGATGTGCATATCAAGGCAATAGCTGATTTCTAAATTTCTAAATTTAAATCCATGCTAGTGCACTGGTATCAAATGCCAGTTGATTTGGAAAACAAAATAGTACATGTATAGTATAAAGACTGGGGAGAAAAATTTCCTTCCAGAAAATTTTCAGAAGAAAAAAATTCTGCAACATACAAGTCACTTCCATTTCTATAATGAGAATGGAATTTTTGTCATTAGAAGAAAAGCTGCTTTTTTTCCACCATAAAGGTTTTAGCAGTATGTACACAATCATACTATTGTAGTCAAAGATAAAAAGTAAGTAAAAGCTTATTCTAGTTTTAGTGTAAAAAAAAATTTGTGATAAACAAAATAAATTATCCACCAAGGAGAATCTGATTTATAGCAGGAGAATTTTTTCTAGACTGATGAAAATGAATTCTACATTGCCCTCCTCCCCACAAACTGGAACCTTATTTCAAGTTCTCCCCATTCTGAAAAGTGGCTTAGGGAGGTTAAGGGGGAGTCAAACAAGAAGGACAAGAACATGGAGCAGTTTAAGAAAAGACTAAGCAGCTGTGGGCATGGTGGAGACTTGTCACCCCCTCCCCCCCACACACACACATAGGTGCACCGACTGGTGGGGGCCGAGATGTGTGGTGCCAACTTGCAAGGGTACCTGCAGCACCTGATTGCAGAACAAAGAGCATCTCTCCCTGCATCAGTTACTAGACACCAAACCACACCCTTCCCTGCTTTGCAGTCACCTCAGACTCTGCCATATCCTTTTCACATAGGTTCTGGATTCTTCCTTAGGTACCTAATCTTTCAATTTCAGAAATATTGAATCAGCCACAAATTGATAAGTGAGGAAACTCAATAAATAAAGTGTTAAGTATTTTACTGATTTAAAATAGGACTTGGATTAAACTGCTAGAAGCATCCTTTCCATGGATTTAGAATTTATGCCTCTTTATTTAATCATATTTTATGCTTTGGGATATAAAGCTTTGTTTTAATGTTTTTACATTTGTATCCCAACTAGAATTATTGGATACTGCTGGTACAATTAAAACCTAAACAAAACACCTAGAAGCTATCTTTCAATATATTTACAGGAAAAAAAAATGAATAAGTTACACACTTTTCTCTCCAAATCTTTAAAATAATGTTTCTTATGATTCACCAGTATATTCCTATATCCTCTTGATTGTATTATAACATAATAAATGATGACAGATAAAGACCCGAATGGTCCATCCAGTCTGCCCAAACATACACACTCTATAAGTTAATGATTTAATTTAAAATGTTCTTTTTCTTAGATATTTCTGAGCCAGAAACCCAGAGCTCTGTCTGGTACTGTGCCTAGGTTCCATCTACTTGAGTCTCCGTCACAGCTCACTCCAGCCCATCTAAACCATCCCAGCCCATCCTCAACTGAATGGCCATATACGAGCCACAGACCGTGCAAGTCTGCCCAGTACTGGCCTTAGTTCTTCAATATATACCATTATTTTCTGATTAGAGATCCTTTGTGTTCATCCTGATCTGAAGGTGGTTCTGGCTAGTTAAAACTGTCTAGTCCAATAAAACAGGATCTTTTTTTCCCTTTGTTTTATTTCTATGTAGTCTAAATTAAAAAGAGTAATAAAATGGGAACCAAACTACTTTAACCAAGTCTTTTTTTTAAGCCCACACTACAGAGCTTTCTGTGCTTTTCTGTTGATCATATCTTTGCAAGAGTGAATCACACAGCATGCATTTTACATCAGTCAGTATCTTCTTGATCAGCAAACAGAACGCCGATTGAAAACCTATAAATTATAATCTCTACACATCCCTCTTGTGGCTCCAGCAGTCCAGCAAAAAGGAACAATATTCTAACAAGTTGGCAAAAAGCAAAATTTATTTATTTAGATTTATAACCCATCCTTCCCAAAGAGCTCAGAACGGGTTACAGTTTACATTCACAGTGTTACAATATAGAGTTTACATACAGTGTTTTGCAATATATCTTTATATAGGATTACTTACTGACACCGGTGAAGGCTTGAGGGAGTGACTAGGCAAAAAGGTAGGTTTTGCTGCTTTTCTAAAGTTAAGAAGTCCTTTAAGGGCTCTGATATGAGGAGGTAGGCTGTTCCAGAGGATTGGTAAGAAATGAGAATAGGATCGTTTCCAGGCTGTCTGGGGTTGGAGGGAGTGTCCTCATGGTGTATGTAGGCGTATTTCTTCTTGGGAGCATAGAGTTCTCTTTGGGGTGTAGACAGGAAGTTTGTCTGAGAAGTATTTGGGTATCATGTTGTAGAGGGATTTATATGCCAACCCTAGGCCTTGGAAAAAGTGGTATCTAACATAATAAAACGCTAAGCACGCATGGGCACTCCTACCTGCATGATCCATGATGCATAGGTCCGTGGCCGGCAGGAGTGCCCATGCACGCTTCCAACAGCCCCATACTCGCGGACACCAAGATAATGTTGCGGTCTGGCTGGCTCCCTTAAGTTTATTTTTAAGTTCAAAACCGCCGCTGCCGCAGCTCCTCTCACGAGCTGTACCTGCATCGGAGAAGGCTTCCGATGCGGGCAGGGATCATGAGCGGAGCCGCCATGGCACCTTTAAACTTAAAAATAACTCCGGCAAGGGACTAAGAGAGCCGGCCAGACCGTGGGAAGGGAAGGGAAGGGAAGGGGGGAGGGGGAAATGCTGTTGCTGCTGCACAGAGAAATAGGGGGGAGGGAAATGCTGCTGCTGCACAGGGAAGTGGGGTGGAGGGAGGGAAATGTTGCTGCACAGGGAAATGGAGGGGGAGGGAATGCTGCTGCTGTGGCTACTGCACAGGGAAGTGGGGTGGGGGAGGGAAATGCTGCTGCACAGGGAAATGGAGGGGGAGGGAATGCTGCTGCGGCTGCTGCACAGAGAAGTTGAGGGTGGGGTGAAAGGAAATGGAGGGGGAGGGAATGCTGCCGCGACTGCTGCACAGGGAAGCGGTGGGAGGGAAATGCGGCTGCTGCACAGGAAAGTGGGGGGAAGGGAAATGCTGATGCTGCATAGGGGGCAGGGAGAGAGACACATAGAAAAAAAGACAGACAGACAGAGGGAGGGAGAAAGAAAGATAGCGGGAAGGAGACAGAAAGAAAGGAAGAAAGACACATGGATAGGGAGAGAGAGACAGAAAGACAGACAGACAAAAGGGGCCAGGGAGAGAGACAGACAGAAAGAAAGACAGCGGGAGGGAGAGAGACAGAAAGAAAGAAAGAGAGAGGGGTAGGGAGAGAGACAGAAAGACAGACAGCCATATATTCTAGCAACCGTTAATGTAACAGGCTTAAAGACTAGTATAGAAATAAAAGAAAACAAAAATAAAATAAAATGATAAACCTTTTTATTGGACTAGCTTAATATATTTTTTTAGCTTTGAAAGTAACCCTTCTTCAGATCAAAAATTAACAAATGTTGATGAATATCAGACTATACACTGTGAAATGAAAACCCTCCCCCACCAAAATGTTTGTTGCATCCTCCACAAAGCCCAGCCGTCCCTCATGAAATCCTGTGCATCATATCCTGAATGAAGCTCATGCAAAATGTTGTAAATACTTCCCACCGCACCACAACACTACTTTGTGAAAACGAATTGTGAACTGAATAAAAACACATCAAAAAGTTTTATGTTGTATCTCGCAGAAAACTGAGAACAGAGGAAAACCATTCTTAACATACATTTAGGGCCTCTTCTATCCAACTGCGCTAGCAGTTTTTAGCGCAGAGAGCCACGCTGAATGGGCCGCACTGCTCCCGACGCTCTCTGCACTAAAAACTGCTAGCGCAGTTGGATAGAAGAAGCCCTTAGTAATGGTATATGCTAAATTCTAAACAGAGATTCATGCAAATATATTCAGTAAAGCAGACGTGCTGTTAAATAAATTCCACATATTGTATTATATGTCAATAAATGATCTTCAGCTAACTTTCAATGCACTATTACCCAATTCAGCAACCAGAGGGGGGAAGATATTCAGCATGGTTTAAGTGAGCAGGCTGCCGACATTCAGTAGCACTTAACTGGACCTTAAATATGCACCTGAATATCCCTTCCGATTGCTGCGACATTGTTCAGGCAGTGCTAGGGGTGGAGTTAGGGCAGTCCCAGAAGCTTTGGGCAGTGATTTTCAGTGTTGTACCCACTAACAGGGCAAATTTAGAATGTCTAATTAACCTTACCCGCATTATTTCCAGTATTGCTGCTTACTTGGATATTCAGTGTTGGTGTCTGACATGGCCAAGAATTAACTTTCAGAGTCTATCTAGCTAGCAATGGAAATATTTTTTTTTTATGTTCATCACTGACAGCTGAATATATACCAGTGAGTTACTAGTCATGAGGAAAATATTTGACAACTTAAAATGCATAATTAAAAGCTTGAATCGTCTAGAAAAGAAAAATCCAACATTGTTAAAAAAAATACAGTGAAAGGAATAGTACAGTTGTGGTTAAATTCAAAGCAGCTAAAAGCCTATAAAATGTGATATTAGTAATTTGATCCTCCCTGCAGTAAAACACCTGTTCATGGGATCAGTGTAATATGTGGCAACCCATGCTGGTACCTCTAGCAGTTACTTGGCGTGATAGAAATTGGGCAAATTGTCATTCAATTAAAAAAAAAAGTCTTCAGCCAGGACTACCATTCATATGCAAGACTTCAATGTACACATGTGCTCCAAGTCCTAAGCAGGTGAATAATGTAAATTTTGTCGATTTCTTTGTACAAAGAAGACATTTCTAAACAAGATAAGTTACTAAATGAAATAGGATTGGATTTGAACACACTGGATTCTGTGTGTTGAATATCTGCTCTGGCACAATATTCCCCTCCTTACACTCTCAAAAGGCTGATACATTAGATCAACTCGGGCTCCTTCCACCCACATCCCCTCTTTAACATAAGTCTGTAGTGCTGCTTAAGAAGTCAGCAGGAAAATGCCTAAAGGAGGCACTGAAAGAATCCTATTAGAGGCAGTGAGATCCCTAGCACAACTGCAAGAGAGTCAAAATAGCAAAACTGTTTGGAGAGGAAAGTGTAGAAAAGGGAGAAAACATTTCAGGTTTAGATGGCATGTCCTTAGACTGCCCCACACAAGAAAGCAAGTGCTCGCTTTCCTTATTCTAACACACAAGCAAGGGTTTCTCATCTTAAAATACAGATGGTACTTTCAAATGCCGAATCTATGCAAAAAGGAGACCAAGTCATGCATCAATGAAAACAGAATACTGAATTTGAATGAAATGTTAGTTCTCTATCGCATTTAAAAGTGATCTAACATGGCTACCACACCATTTTATTCAAAATGAAAGAAATATAAAATGTTAATTGACAGCCTGATAACGTGTATCCTTTTTAAACTCAAGAAATCCAAAAAAAGTTAAATTCAATTTCTCTCTGAGATCAGGGAAAAACAGACATGTATTATGGAGGACAATCTATTGTGTCTGTACTATGCACTCATGTTGGGAACATGAAACATGGGAATCAAAACTGAAATTATAAATATACCCCCCTTTTACTAAACCTCGATAGCGATTATTAGCGCAGGGAGCTGTGAAGAATGCTCCGTGTTATTCCCAGCGCTCATAGGAACTCTATGAGCGTCGGGAGCAGCGTGGAGCATTCAGCGCGGCTCCCTACGCTAATAATCGCTATCACGGTTTAGTAAAAGGGGAGGGGCAAATTGTTAGAATAGCAATGATAGGTTATAGCTGACTTCACAAAGGTTCATGTTTCTATTTAAAGACTTCCTTCAAGGTATATAAAACTGCTTGTACTCAAAGCACTACCAATCTGGCCGTATCCTGAAAATAAAGTTTCAGCTGCTTTCTTAACCACCATGGGTAACATAAAAATATCTATTCCACATTGACATTTTTAAAAATCACCAAATCCAAATATATAAACACATCAGTACCCAAAGATGCTTAGATATCCAAAATAGATAGGCAATGATGCTTACTGAAGCAGCAGAGATCAGGACTGGCCAGTAATACACAGCACACAGCTGCTTCAGGGTAACTGAAGGATTTACATTCACATTCATGTGTTATATAGCTATTAAAAGGTGAAGTAAAACAGAGGCAGTCCCTCGTTTCATTCTCTTAGCAGACAGATCTGCACAGCCGAATACTGCAGTGAGCCCCACCCAGCCGGCTCCAAGAACTGCCATAATCTACCTCAGATCTCTGCAAAACCTGAAATTTACTAGCAAAAAGTTGAACCACTTTATACACTGTAGCTATGGCCAAAGAAATTGTGTGCAAACCAGGAAATATTACCTGTTTCAAGACTAGTTTTGGTTCTACTATTAGCTGAGCTCTAGATGTCAACAGGTACCATTACATGCTCACTGGATTTTATCAAGTGAAAAAAATGACATTCCAACTACAAGATAACACACTTGCACACATCTTAACTTAGGAAAATAAATCCATTTTAGCCGGTCCAGTCAGGGACTTGAAGTTTAGCACCATAGTTAGAAAACCACAGTCCACATAGCAAGCAAAAGCATTCCAGAGTGTGGCTGCAAGGAATGCAGGTCCTTTGTTCATGTCCCCTTCCATCTTCCCCCGTTTTAGTTATCTGGTTCCACAGAGGAAGTAGCAACATGCCTTTAACCGAGTGTGTGGCAGCAACATGTCCAACTGTCAGTTTTCTGATCTAAACAAACAAAAATCAGATCCAAAATTGAACTGCTCTTCATGATCATGACACATACACCTGACACACTGAATTATTCACTGTATGTAATGAGCATTATCAGAAAAAAGCTTGCTGCTTTCAGATCACACCAAATATAGCAGAGCCGCGAGACATTTCTCTAAACTAGTCTGGAATAAGGGTTTCTGCTGCAAAACCCAATTCCAGCACATGTACAAAAATATCCCAGACACTTGGATTAGCTATGACAGCTTTCTATGTCTGAAGTCAGATTGCAACACTAATATTTGGGAGTTGGTAAAAATCACACATCTCTTAAAATAAAATAAAAACAATTCTTTTAAAGGCAAAAGGAGAGTCTCTCTGGATATGGGCTTCTCAAGATGCCTTCTAGATGACTGAATTAACAAAACACATTGTCTGTTCTGTTACTATTGCAGGTGGTTGCAAATCTTATTATCAAGTGATTTTCAAATCAATTCTGTACCTGTAGATTAGGCAGAATCGTTCCAAATTACAAAGATGTCCTGATTAGATGCTACTACTTAAGTACTGATTAGATGCTACTACACCCAGCTATGCTCGGAGGACATTCAGGGGGTCTTTTACGAAGGCGCGCTGGCCGATTTAGCATGTGCTAAATGCTAACACGTCCATATAGAATGTAATCTATAGCATGCGCTAAATCGTCCAGTGCGTCTTAGTAAAAGATCCCCTCAGTGCAGCAGAGAGCCAAATCACAGTCCACATTCAGCAGGCCCATTTACCTCACCCAGAGGTGATAAAGAGTTGTAAATAGCTTTGGGTGTGTCCTCAAGTGGAAGAAATGAAATGAAATATATGGAGGTGCTATGAAAGAGCAAGAATTTAGACCATTCGTTTGGGTTTTAATAGGAATTCTTAAAACTGTGGTCTGGAATTGAAGTAGATCTGCTGCATGACAGTGTATGACACTGTTACTGAACACTAGGCGAGCAATTCTTATACCTGAAGTCAATTGATTTAACAAGCCAGCATGGGAATGGCTAGGGTTACTATAATTATGAAGAAAAAAAAAGAGGATACAACTCCGCCCCCATCCTTCACTCGTTTCCTTGGTCCCCTGCTGCGGGTGCTTTTTTTCCTCTCCCCTTCCAATCCTGCAGGTGCTTTTCTCTTTCCAATCCCCCTCCTTCCCATGTGGGTATGCTTTCTCTCACTTACTCACCCTCCCCCCTCTCCCAACATGGCCTCTCAAGTTCAGAAAACTGTCCGTATACCCTGATAGTCCCTCTAAAAAGAGGATATGTTGGGGCAAAGTGACGTCACCTGAAACAGAAGCAGCTTGATCCTTGCTCTCCACGGGTCCCTGTCCTCTTAAGCTGAATTTCAGTTATTGCGTTTTCACGGACTGCTTATCTTTATTCATCCTGCACCTTTAGTGTATTTTTGATGTTCCTGATGTTGAAACAGCACTCAATCAATTTAGCCGACTTCAACTACACTAAACAAAAACCAAAGGACAGACAACAAAACAATAAGGCGTTGGCGCCATTGGGAGAGGCCTCGTGCGCCTTACAGCATAGAAACATAGAAACCATAGGCAGCGGAATGCTTTTTTGTTTGGGGGAAGCTCCGCCCTAGACCCCACCCCAGACCTGCCCAAGCTCCTCCCCAGACCTCACCCCCATAATAATTGTACTAATTGTAAACACCATTTCTTCCATTCATTTCTCACATACACACCATATAATCTTATTGATAATACACAATGGTAACCACAAACTTAAACTACACAAAGTGCACTCTTTTCCCCCTCCCCACCACTGTACAGCATTTCTTCCTCTCTCCTCCATCCCCATGTGCAACGTCTTCCTCTCTCTCACTGTCTACCATCTCTCTCTCATTCCCTCCCTTGCTGCAAAGGGAGTGGGGAAAGAGAGAGAGAGGGAGAGAGGGAACCAGGGTGCCTCTCTCCTACCCCCTTTACTGCCACATCCAATATTTCTCCCTCACTTATCCCTCCTGACTGTGTGTAGCATCTTTCACCCCTGCCCACCAGCCCCATATCCAACATTTCTGCTTCTATCACCCCCTCCAGCTCCATGCCACATCTCTTCCTCCATTCCCTCCATCACCATGTCCAATACTCCTCCCTATTGCATCCATTTCTATCTGTTCCACTGTTTCCTCTCCATCACCACATCCAACATTTCTTCCTCTTATCTCTCTCTACCACACACCTCTCCCATCACCATGTCTAATAATTCTCGTCTTTCTTCCTTTCCCCATGTACACCATCGCTTTCCCTCTCACTCACATCCATGCTTAACAATTCTCCCTTTCTATTCCCTCCCCCACCTCAGCATCTCTTACCCTCATCCTTCCATCCTATGTCCCAAGTTCATGCCTCTCCCTCCCTTCTGTGTCCCAAGTTAGTGCTTCCTCCCTCCTTTCCAGCCTTTTCCCAAGCTTGTGCCCCCTCTTTCGTTTCTGTGACCTAACACATCCCCTCTCTCCATTCTGTGTTCCAAATTCATGCCCCCTCCCTCATTTGTCCCAAGTTCACACTCCCTTCCTTCCTGGTCTCAGTGTGCCCCTCCCTCCTGTGCCCCACCATGCCCCTCTCCCTCCCTCCTGTAACCCAATGAGCCTCTCTTCTTCCCCTCCGTTTGTATCCCAAGTTCATGTCCCCTCCCAAGAGTGTGTACCTCTGTTCTGTCTGGCTCTAAAACATCCGAGTAGGTCTCCTCCTCCTTCTTTACAGGTGCACTTCTTTCTTCACAAAGCCACAGGCAGCAGCAGCAGCAGAGTATGGCCAGCGGTTCTGGTGTGTTCCCAAGTATGACAT
Source organism: Geotrypetes seraphini (assembly GCF_902459505.1). NCBI lineage: Eukaryota > Metazoa > Chordata > Amphibia > Gymnophiona > Dermophiidae > Geotrypetes > Geotrypetes seraphini. Next base: position 316,956,576 of record NC_047085.1, read on the forward strand.
CTCTCACCTCTCCCGCCCCCAGTCCATATCCCCTCAGCCTTTCCCTAGCCATGTCTTCTCTTCCTTCTCTGCTTTCCCCGAGTTGTCCATCTCTCCCTCCCCCTTCTGTCCCCTCCCCTGAATCTCTTTCCCTTTCCCCATCTTTCCCCCTCCACCAAATCTCTCTCCCTCTCCCCATTTTGCCCCCTCCACATCCATTTCTACATTTCCCCCCCGCTGCCTTCCCTCATGTCCATCTCTAACTCTCTCACTCCCTCTGTTCTTCTCCAAATCCATCTCTTAATGTCCCTCTTCTGCTCCCTCTGCCACCTCTCCCTGTCCTCCTTCTACCCCCCTCTGCCATCCCCAAATCCATCTCTCCCTGTCCCTCACATATCTGACATCATTCCCTCCCTCCCTTACTCCTTGCCTCACATCTCTCCCTCCTTCCCTCATCTGAGTCCAATATCTTTCTCTTCTCCCAGTCCCATATGCTCCTCTCTACCAGTTTTCTACACTTAGCTACTGGCCAGCGTACCTGCTGGTCAACACTTTGATGCACCCCTGCCGGTATCTACTTCTCCCCCCTCCTCCCGCCCTCCTGCCACGTGTCTACATTTAATTTCTTAGAAAATCACTGCGCCACCCTACATCTGGCCCTGGTGACTTCTTTCCACTGCGGCCCGCCCTCTTTGACAAATTCCTGTTTCCGCTAGGGCTGGCCGCAATGGAAAGAAGATGCTGGACCAGCGGCAGGGCGGCACAGTGCTTTTCTAAGAAGTTAAACATAGACACACAGTGGACGGGCAAGCAGGCGGGAGGAAGGAAGGTGGAGGAGTAGATGCAGGTGAAGGGGTGCAGCAGGGTATGCCCACCAGCAGGCACACGGGCCGATTGCAAGGTGCTGCTTCCAGCCTCACAAGAAGTGGGTTCCCTCCCCCACCCCACACACAGGATCACCCACAGGATGGGCAATTTTTGGGGAGGCCATGGCCTCTGTTCCCCCCATTCCAACACCTATGATAGAAACATAGAAACATGATGGCAGATAAAGGCCAAATGGCCCATCTAGTCTGCTCATCCGCAGTAACCATTATCTCTTTCCGAGAGATCCCATGTGGCTATCCCAGGCCCTTTTGAATTCAGACTTGCTGAACATTTGCCACCCATGCTCTGCTCTGCTTCTGCCAATCAGGATGCTGTGCCCGGGGAGCTTTGCTCATGGATGGCAGAGATTAAAGTTGATCTAAAAGCGATTCGAGCGGACCTTACCGCCTTCTCTGCTGAACTTCATAGTGAAATTGCTGAGCTGGGCCACAGGGTAACAGATGCAGAGACACACGCTGAGGCAGACGCTTAACAGCTTTGCAACAAAACTAATTGAGACTGCAGAGAAACAGACACCTATCTGCCTAATATGATGTAGGATTTTGAAAATAGGAATCAGCGCCATAACTTGTGCTTTTGTGGAGTGCCAGAGGTCGCTGAATATATCAAGGTGGAAGAAGTGGTCCAGCAGATAGTCTATACTATCTTAAAGGATGAGACTCCAACCCTGGACCCAGCGGAGGTGTGTTAGGAACAGGCACATAGGTCCTTTGGTTAGTCATGCTCCAATAAACCTCAGAACATTGTATCCTGTTTTTGTGACTATAAGCTTAAGCAGCGCGTACTTTCTAAGGCCCGTGCACTGAGGTCTATCTGCTGGGATTTATAAGAACATAAGAATTACTGCTGCTGGGTCAGACCAGTGGTCCATCGTGCCCAGCAGTCCACTCACATGGCAGCCTTTAGGTCACAGACCAGTGCCCTAATTGAGTCTAGCCTTACCTGCGTACGTTCTGGTTAGGCAGGAACTTGTCTAACCTTGTCTTGAATCCCTGGAGGGTGCTTTCCCCTATAACAGCCTCCGGAAGAGCATTCCAGATTTTTACCACTCTCTGGGTAAAGAAGAACTTCCTTACATTTGTATGGAATCTATCCCCTTTTAACTTTAGAGAGTGCCCTCTCGTTATCTCCACCTTGGAGAGGGTGAACAATCTCTCTCTACTAAGTCTATTCCCTTCATTATCTTGAATGTTTCGATCATGTCCCCTCTCGATCTCCTCTTTTCAAGGGAGAAGAGGCCCAGTTTCTTTAACCTCTCACTCTACAGCAACTCCTCCAGTCCATTAACCATATTTGTCGCTCTTCTCTGGACCCTTTCTAGTAGTACTATGTCCTTTTTCATGTAGGCGACTAGTGTTGGACGCATTATTCCAGGTGGGGGTGCACCATGGCCCGGTACAGCGCATGATAACCTTCTCCATTCTGTTTGTGATCCCCTTCTTAATCATTCCTAGCATTCTGTTCGCCTTTTCGCCACCATTGTCATTGCGCGGATGGCTTCATTGACTTGTCTACAAGTACTCCCAAGTCTCTTTCCTGGGAGGTCTCTCCGAGTACTGCACCAGACATCGTGTATAAGATTTTTGTTATCGACATGCATCACCTTGCACTTATCCATGTTGAACTTCATTTGCCATTTCGTGGCCCATTCCTCGAGCGTGTTTATGTCTCATTGTAGGTCTTCGCAATCCTTCTGTGTCCTCATTACTCTGAATAACTTTGTATCTTCCACAAATTTAATCACTTCGCTCATCGTACCAATTTCCAGGTCATTTATAAATATGTTGAAGAGCATGGGCCCGAGCACCAAACCTTGCGGCACTCCACTTGTGAAACTTTTCCAGTCCGAGTATTGTCCATTTACCCCCACTCTCTGTTTCCTATCCGCCAACCAGTTTTTAATCCACCCTCAATTCCATGGCTTGCAATTTTTTGAAGTAGTTGTTCATGCGGGACCTTGACAAACGCCTTCTGAAAAACCAGGTATACAATGTCGACCAGGTCACCCTTGTCTATCTGCCTGTTTACTCCCTTGAAGAAGTGCAGTAAGTTTGTCAAGCAAGATCTTCCTTTGCTGAATCCGTGCTGGCTGGTTCTCATCAGATTGTGTCCGTCAAGGTGATCAATGATGCGGTCCTTTATCAGCGCCTCTACCATCTTTCCCGGTACTGAAGTCAGACTCACTGGTCTGTAGTTTCCCGGATCTCCCCTTGAACCTTTCTTGAACATCGGTGTAACATTTGCCACTTTCCAGTCTTCCAGAATCCTTCCTGATTTGATCGACAGATTGGTTATTAGTTGAAGCAGTTCCCTCGGGATGGATGCCGTCCGGTCCTGGGGATTTATCATTTTTAAGCCTATCAATCTGCCTGCATATCTCTTCTAGACTGACCGTCGAACATGTCAGCTTCTGGTATATTGGATATATCCTCTTCGGTATATACAGATGCAAAAAAATGTGTTCAGTTTGTCGGCAATGGGTTTGTCCTCCTTTAGTACTTCCTTTATTCCATGGTCATCCAACAGCCCCACTGCTTCCTTCGCGGGTCATTTCCCCTTAACATATCGAAAGAAATACTTAAAATGTTTTGCCTCCTTGGCTATTTTTTCTTCATAGTCTCTTTTGGCCCCTCTCACCACCTTATGGCACTTGCTTTGATGTTGTTTGTGCTTTTTCCAATTTTCGTCCTTTTCCATTCCTTAAACAAAGTCTTCTTGTCTCTCATCGCTGTCTTCACTGCTACACGCCGGTTCCTTGTTCTTTTTCCTCTTGGAACCCTTGTTGATACACGGTATATATAGATTTTGCACCTCGGTGATTGTGTCCTTAAAAAGGGACCATGCTTGCTCTAGCATTTTTACAGTGCTTATCCTCTTCCTAATCTTCTTCCCCACCATGGCTCTCATCCCTTTGTAGTTCCCTTTTCGGAAGTTCAGTGCCATGGCCGTCGTTCTGGATCAATGTTTTGTTTTTATGTCCAGGTTGAAATGGATCATATTGTGATCACTGTTTCCCAGCATCCCTTCTACTTCTATACCTTGTGCTAGTCCTCATAGTCCATTTAGAATTAAGTCCAGAATTGCATTTCCTCTAGTATTTTCCTTGACAAGTTGTTTCAGGAAGCAATCACCTACAGCATCCAAGAACTTGGTCTCCCTACTATGGAAGTTTTTCAGGATTTGGCATCCATGATTATGCGGTGCCGACAAGAACTTTGGCCTTTGGTGCAGCTGTTACGTGAGACTGGAGTCCGCTATAAATGGCAACATCCTTTTGCTCTAGCTTTTTATAAGTATGGGAAATTACATTGTATATGGAAGAAGCTATAGTGCTATTCCCAGCTTTAGCAGTGGATTCCACCTTACCAGCCAAACTATCTAACATCGGCCAAGGACTTGGTCAATCACCCAGATGGTAGAGGGTCCTGACGAACAAGAAACAGTTTCAGGGTCAACATTCTCAGACAGGATTATCTGCAAAGTTATCCACCTGACTGATATTTTTGCTGCAAATTGGCAGTCTTTGATCTATAGACTGTATTATTATCTGCCTTCCAAGAGTCCTTTCCTGTCTAGGGTTTCTGCTGGCTCTGATTAGTGGGTGCAGGTCCTGAGCATGGGTTGACAGCATGGTTGACTGTTTACTTCACATGTGCAAATTTTATGTTCTGGTTGGTTGGATGTTGTGGGCCCATAGGGATGGGATCACCTTCCCACTTTTCTTTTTCTTTTTTTTAAATCTGCTTTGGGGTTAGTGGCTCCATTTTTAGATCTGCACTATGTGTGGAATTGTACAGGGAAGGTGAGGAGGTGGGGAGTTCTGGGGAGTTTGAAGTGGGATGTGTGATGTTAGTTTGGCTTGAGTGGGGATTGGATGGTGTGGGCAGGATTGAATTGTCTGGTGAGGGGCTGAATGAGCTGGGATATGTTTGGTTTTTCTTACCTTAGGTTGAATGGAGTGTAGATTTTATTCTCTTAATGTGTGGGGCTTGAACACCCCTAGGAAATGGCAACTCCTTTTTAAAGATTTATTGCGTCTGCATTCAGATGTCTTTATTCAGGAAATGCATTTCTTGCTTAAGCATGAATATTTACTTAAGCATGCTAAGTATCCCCATGTATATCTGGCATCTAAAATGGCTCTTAGGAAAACTACAGGGATAGGAATTCTGTTTAGGGACCTCCTGACTTTGCAAGTGCAGCATGTCATTCGTGACTCTGGTGAGAGGTATCTTTTACTAAGAGTAAATCTTAATTCCCAGATTTAGACTTTGTTGAATGTGTATGCACCTAATACTGATCAAGGAACCTTTGAGGGGCTGCACATAGTGCTTCAGAACCATGCTGAGGGGAAGCTTTTAGTTGGAGGTGATTTTAATGTCACCTTAGACCCTGCCAGGGCAAGATTAACCAATAGGCCAAGTAGGCATGTGCCTAGGGCCCGAAATGGTCAGGGGGGCCCGATGAAGGACAGCATCAACATTGGTTTTTCCAAACGGCGATGGGCCCCTCCAGCATCGATCAGCAACGCAGGCCCCAACGATTGGCAACACGGGCCCCCCCAATTGGCAACATGGGCCCCACCCCGATCGGCAACATGGGCCCCCCCATTGATGGAAAGTAAGACAAGCAAGCAACGCAGGTAAGAAAGACAACGGGAACTGTAATTTTGCAAGCGGTGCTGCTTGCCCAAAGCTTCCCTCTGATGTAGCTTCATGTTTCCGCCTAGGCGCATGGTGGGGTGGGGCAGGGCAGGGGGCTCCGTGTACTTGTATGCCTAGGGGATCTCGATGAATTAATCCTGCCCTGGATCCTGCTCTAGATAATACAGCTATTAATGTGCATTATGCAGTGGGAGATAAGAACCAGACTGCAGCCTTTCCATGCCTCCTGGGGATTGGGTAATATTTGGAGGGAGACTCATGGGTAGAAGCGGGACTATACTTTTCATTCTCGGGTATATAATTCCTTCTCCCAAATAGATTTATGGTTAGAGGATGGCCTGATTTGCAGGGAGGTTTTGGAGTATAATATTCACCTTAGCACTATCTGATCACTCACCCCTAGAGTTGGGTTTCTGTGATACCATATGCTCTGAGTCCTGGTCCCCCTGGCGCTTCCCTGATCTCCTTTTCGGGGATAACCAGCAAATAGAAGTTATAGCTAATTATATTATTTTGCCTTTATTGACACTTCGCAATGGGTCACTTTCTATCCTGTTCATGGAGCTAACTACTGTTAGCTAGATAGACAGATATCAGGGAAAGATCTGGAGGAATATGGATCATACCGGCCAATCTCCGTGTTAGACACTGATTTTAGTAAAGATTTTATAATCTTAGCATGGAGGTTGCAAATGGTTCTGCCTATCCCGATTCAGAGAGATCAGGCGGGGTTTGTCAGTCAGAGAAAGACTTTTCAACATTAAATTGGCCTTGCATTTGATTTGGCAGTAAATAGGTATATTGAAGACCGAACGAATGAAATCTCGACAAATTGAAGAAAAGCCGAAAGAAAAAAAAAAAAAAGATCTTTTGGTGATGGATATAGTGGGGGAAGTTAAGAAAACAAAAGACAAAAGGGGCAAGAAGCCATTGCAAGTTAAGAGAAATCAGATCGAGATATATGTAATTTAGAAGATTAAATGGCTAGACAAAAATGGTGGAAAAAATTGGGGGGAGGGGGGCAATATTCAAAGCACTTGATCAAGACAACTTCCTAGCTATTTAAAATTGCTTAGCCAGGGCCGACCAGATATTCAGCACATCTGTTAGTACCAATGACTATACACACGTGGTCCTAATCTGAGAAAAAAAACCCAGCTAATATGTGGGCATCCTGGAGCACAGAGTTGGCACTTACACAGTTAAGTGGAGTACATTTGTCATCATTACAAGCCCTTTGGTACAGTGTTGGATGCTTTTTGTAATTGCACACTTGCTCATATTGAATTTAAAGCACATTTGAAAGTTGTAACTTATTGACATTAATTGGAAATGCCAGGGGGCCACCCCTTTACCTTTCTTGGTTTCTTATCTGCCAAAATTCCATCTATTAGACGGAGGATGGGAGAGTCATAACCTTTACTGCCAGATCATTGTGAATCCACTCCTTCTATAACAGGTTGCCTAGGCTGGGAGGCAAAGTAGGTACCTATTTCAAGCCGTTCAGCAGATGTATTTGCATGCTTATAACCTATGCACAAACTTCATGACCATCTCTCCCATCCACACCCAAGTTTAAGTATAAGTTCCTGCTTACTTGTCATAGCACTGGGGGGGGGGGGAGGTGTAGGGGAGGTGTGCAGTCAAGTATGCAAACACTTTATGAAGTGACATTATCCACACAATCCTCTGGAATAGTCATGTAATCTTGTCAGGTGGCTTTAGAGGACCACATTAAATTGAGATTCTTTAATGCAGTAGTCCCAAATCTTTTTCATGAAAGAATTTTTCCTTGGACTTGGGTTTGGGTGGGGGGGATTCCAGTGCATAATCAAAAAAGTGCATAATATATAATCTAATTACATATATATGTAAATGTAATTTACATTTTATATTATGCATTTATATATCACAATGCAATAGAAACAAACTCAGCATAATACAGAATCAGTGGGATCCCTGAGTATGTTTCCCTGCAACTAGACAGTCCCATCCCTATGCCTAACAATTCTCCTTTTTCTTCATTTCCCCATGTGCATCTCTTTCCCTCTCACTCAGACACCCATGCCCAACAATTCCTCCTTTCTATTCCCTTCCCCACCTCAGCATCTCTTTCTCTCACTCCTCCATTCTTGCATCCTATGTTCCAAGTTCATGCGCCTTTCCTTCCATTATGTATCCCAAGTTCATGCCCCCTCCTTTCCATCCTTTGCCTGAAGTTTATGCTCCCTCCCTTCCTTCTGTAGCGTGCCTCCTCTCTCTATGTCTCAATAAGCCCCTCTTCGTACTTCAATTTTATCAAGTTACAAGTTTATTAAAAATTTGTTGTACACGCAATGTCAAGTATTTCAGTATGACAATATTAAAAGTAGGGGACAAACTACAAGACAATTTGTTACACACAAAAAAAATAAGATAAATAAATAAAATATATACGTTCAAATTTACTTACTTGTACAAAAGGAAAGGGGGATGAACTACAATCATTAAAGAAAAAGTTGAAACATTTAAGGAGAGCACATCAGGAAGGTGGCAAAGAGTAAAGATAAGAAAATGGAGTAAAATAGAGGGGATAGAAAGAAAAGTTTGGGACCTTTACATGGGGTCTAATTGAAACTGAATATTAAAATATAAAATGTTTAATTGTAAACGAGTTATCCTATCTATGTCTCAAATGTGCCTTTATACAGGAAACTTTTTAGAAAACTTTTAAATTTTTCAAATGAGGGTTCACCACGTAAATAATTTGGTAGGTTATTCCAGAGCTGGGGGGCTATAGCTGAAAAAATAGTAGATCTCCTAGTAATTATTACTTTTAGAGAAGAGATCGTCAGTAGATGCTGTTCTGTTGATCTAAGTGTCCTAAATGGGGTGTATAGTATCAAAAGACGGTCCAAAAAATCAGTACTTCCCTCCTTCTTCTGTGTTCCAAGTTTGTGCCTCCCTCCTGCGGGTATTTACCTGTTCTGGCCAGCTCCCTCCTCCCAGTTGCACTTTTTTTTACAAAGCCATGGTTCCTACATACGGCCCACGACCAATCCGAAAGCCTAGAGGGAAGGTTTCTTGGTCATGGGTAATTGTAACAATGGTGAAACTAAAGTAGATAGAATAGAATTGCTAATACATCTGCCCATGAATTGGCAAACTACTTTATTGGAAAAACTCAAAAAATAAGATCAACTCTTCCTCAATAAAATACTAATATAACCCTCCTTGATAAAGAAGAAATTGCTATGCTTCCTTTTTCCATGTGTTTGCGTTTTTCTATTCCATCATTGGTCGACATCAAACGTACAATAATGACTATGAATCTAAAAAGTTCCTCTTCCGAAACTATACCCCCTCTAATATTAAAGCGATTCTTTTCCATTTTCAGTACTTATATTCATGACCTGGTTAAAAAAACATGTTTATTGACGGCCACAGTACCCAAAGCTTGGAAGGAAGCAACGATTTATCCAACTATAAAGGATTTCGCAGTAAGCTCATCAGATATAACTAATTATCATCCTATATCCAATATTCCGTTTCTGGCCAAACTCACAGAAAAAATAGTCTTCAACCAGATTTCAGATTTTGTACAGCACACGAAAGTACTTCACCCCAATGAAACTGGTTTTAGACAGCACCACTCTACTGAATATGCCCTCATAGGTTTGACAACTTCTATTATGTATCACTTGGACCACCACAAATCAGTTATCCTAATTTCGTTAAACCTTTCAGCGACATTTGATACAATTGATCATAACTTGCTTTTGCATCGACTGCAATCGATAGGCATAACAGAACAGATTCTGGTTTGGTTTTCTTCCTATCTTGCCAACCGATCTTCAACAGTTACTTTCAACAAATCATCTAACAAGTATAAAAATCCTTTTGGGATTCCGCAAGGATCAATTCTAACCCCCTGTTATTTAATATCTTTCTCGCGCCACTGTTAACATTAGGACAATCAATCAGTTTTCTATCTACGCCTATGCAGATGATATTCAATTGGTTCATGTATTAAACCCGGAAAACTTATCGGAGATACAGGAGATTAATTCAAAGATGGAACTAATAAGTAATTGGTTGAGCGGGAATATGTTATCTCTGAATGTTGAGAAATCCAAAGCTATGCTATTTACAAGTAAAAAGGGACTTCAGCTTCCCAGCCCTATCCAAATTAAATCAACACCACTACAGATTGTCACAACAATAAAATTATTGGGTGTAATTTTTGATGCAAATTTTACATATCATGAACAAATTAGTGCAGTTGTTAGGAAATGTTTTTATAGAATGAGAATGATTTTTCCGGATGTCTCTAGAGCTACTCAATTAAGGAGAAAAAATTTTTTGAAATTAAAAGTTAGTGCTTTAGCTCTTGAGGCATCATTTTATTTAAAATGTCTGTGTAAATGCCTTGTTAAGTTACAAGATACTGAATTTGTATTTTGGGATCCCATACAGCTACAACAATTTTTATTAGCTAGAAAAAAGAAATGACTTATTACTTACGATTGATGAATTTTGTTTCACTACCGAGATAAGAGGAACAAATGAATAATCCTTATCAAGTTAGGAATACATCGAAATCCATAAGGGTGGATTTTGAATTTATTCCTTTTAATTACTTATAACTTTTGATTTAAAATTGTAGTATGTCTCTCCATTAATGTGAGCTTGAAAAGGAATTTTGTATGGAATTGATTATGGTAATGTTAAATATTAATGAATGCTTTTTTTTTCCTTTTTTGTTCATTATGATAATGTAATGATTGAAAAGTATATAAAAAAAAAGAATGAGAATGATCAAAATTCTTAGACTCAGTAACTATCAATATACTAATACACTCACTTGTAATCTCAAGCCTTGATTACTGTAATGCTCTTTACAAGGGCATTACACAGAAAGAGTTCCATCATCTCAAAATTATTCAAAATACATCAATAAAATTTATTACCAACTCTAAAAAATACGATCACATTACCCCACTATTGAAAAGAGCACATTGGTTACCAATAGGACATAGAATAACTTATAAAATTCTTCTTTTGACATTTAAAACTCATACTACTAATTGTCCTGAATTCATAAACAGACTTTTGATCCCCTATAATCCCTCAAGAGCTCTACATTCCTCTTCAACTCACCTTCTATCCGTACCTTCACTTAATCATATTTATATATTACGTACATCTATTTTCTTGGTAACTGCTCCTTCTATTTGGAATGCCACTCTTGTTAAAGGACTCTTGCCTGATGCCATGGGGAGGAATTTTTGATCTATAGAAATCTATAGATTTCTCCACTTATACAAGGCCCATCCAGCAATATTTTACTGGAACCTATCTGAGTTAAGAAAAAAAAAACAAATCCTGTTAGCCCATCTATGTAAGAAAAGTGTGATTTTGCAGTAAAATAGGAAATTTGCCCTTTCTGAAATACATTTCGAACAAGTCTAGTGCATTGCAGTAGCCTTTGGGAAAGGGTCACAATGTGAGAATGGGCAGTGGTCCTCTCGTTACAAAATATTAAAGGAACAGAAACAAGGCAGACATGTTTTTTGTAAACTGCTATAGCTCAAACCAAAATCTAGGGACTCCTTTTACAAAGGTGCGCTAGCGTTTTTAGTGCACGTATCGGATTAGCGCGCGCTCTAGGGCGCGCTACCTGAAAAACTACCGCCTGCTCAAGAAGAGGCGGTAGCGGCTAGCGCGTGTGGCATTTTAGCACATGCTAAGCATGCGCTAAAAACGCTAGCACGCCTTTGTAAAAGGAGCCCCTAGTGAGACTTTACGGTGCCATCTTTCTACACCCCTCTCCCCTTATCAACTGCCATCATCTACCTAGTCCACACATACAACATGAGATGTTAGAACATGTGAATAATAAATCCAATTAATGTATGAAATATCTACTGGTATAAGTTGTCCTATTATTCAGCAAGATACCTGGAGAAATTCCTTCGCTACTGTACAATTTAGTGTAGCATCTCTTCCCCACCTCCTATATTACTTGGTAACAATACAATTGTTCAGTCTTCATGAGACAGACATGCATACATTTCTCTCTACACACGTATGCACAATAAAAACCAAGAATGATTTGAGCTGATGAGGCTTTAGCTCTAACCACTTGCCACGCTCCTTAGCACCCTGAGGTTGTGCGTTTGAACCACTGTGCTGCTCCTTGTGACCTTGGGCAAGTCACTTAATCCTCCACTGCCCCAGGTACATTAGATAGCCTGTGGGCCCACCAGGACAGATAGGGAAAATACTTGAATACCTGGGTTTGTAACCTGTTCTGAGCTCCTTTGGTAGGACGGGCAAAAAAAATTGAATAAAATTAAAGGGCAGCTTTAAGTCATGTTCACTTGGCCAGTATCAAACCCTAACACTCCTCTTCGCAAATGAATAGCCAACAAACCTCACCCATAAACTGCAGGAGGAAGAGACACTTTTTTCATTTCCCATTCAGGGGGGTCCTGAAACCAGCAACAGCAGCATCTCCTTTACCAGCAGCAAATGTGGCTGTGGAGATCCAGCAGTTTTCTGGAATCTAGACACCCAGCTGAAGTCAGCACAGCTGGCTACTGTAGCCAGGAAACAGAAGAGCTTAAAAATTAGAAGGAGCCACAGTGATGCCCTTGACTCTGGCAAGAGTCAAGCCATCTTCACAGCCGTTTTACCAAACCCTTTCCCCATACCAGCACCACTTATCTGCATTAATATTGTCTAGTTCCTCCACAACACACCTCTCCCTCTATTCATCAGAAAGGGGTCACTTTTTAATAATAGAAGGAGAGAAATGCCCAAGTTGAGAAGAGGAACAAGACAGAAAGCACCTCCTTGGGGGTTCTGGCTGCTGAAACTCCTCTGCTGCCAATTTGGTGGCTCAAAATCAATGCAAGGCAGTAAAACATCTGTACTAAAGCAGACAAAGGCTTCCTGTCAGAAGAGAGCTTCTCAAAGATCTGATTGTAAGGCGAAAGAGGAATACATGTGATTCCTGGGTAAAAAGGTTGACTTCCTGCTAGGATTTAATGCAGTTGAACTCAGATGGCTGTTCAGCCCCACCAACTCTAAGAGCTGGAAAAAAATTTAAGGGAGCGGCACAGCAGAATGCCTATGCTATCCCCATCTGTATTCACCATTTCTTCTCTAAACCTCTATGCTCGACATAGAGTCATTAACCCCCCCAAAAAAACACCACTTCTCAAGCACAGCTGCCCCCCCCCCCCAGTAACAGGAAACAAGCCAATATAGGATACATATTTGAGTTAATAATAGTGCTCTAACCTTAGAGCCAGCTCCTACTTTCTTGCCAACACCTTTCAGTTTAGCTTACCATTTCAGAAACAGTAGAAAGGGCAAACACAGAGGGAAGGAAAAGCCTCAGATTTTATTATTATTATTATTTTTATTTTACAGAAGTCATACAGATTCTCCTAAACTCCCTAGCTCAGTCACTGGCATATAAACCTCCCCTCTGGTGCCTTTGTTTTCTCAAATTTAAACTCAGTTTCAATCAGTTCCAAAAATATGATGTTTAACCAGTTCTCACTGTGCATTCAAAAACAATAAAGTTCATTCCTAATAGGCTATAGAAAACTTTCAAAAATACTTGCTGTGTTCTCCGTTAAGCCTTTAAAAAGTACTTCACTGGCTTCCAATGCCCCTGCATCGGGGAAATTACAGTCTCAGAAAATCAACTGTGTCTTTGCTACAAAATCCTTTTACCCACAAATTTGAGCCAGCTTAATCTTTACAGAAGGTGGCAAGGCTCTGGAGTGCATATGGAGATATTCCAGAGCTTTGCCTCCTCCTGGCTAGAAGTAGCTGTTATCATTTTTAAACTTTCAAAACGTGCAGAATGTGGGGCTTTTAAAGAGCTTTTATACATGTATTCTTGTGCCAGCAATCCTGCATTTTTTGTTCTAAACAATCCAAGCAATACAGCAGCTTCCAAAGCAAGCAAGCAAGCAAGCATCAATTCCATAATGAAACCACTTACCTGCTAAATCCAAGCTGTTTCCAGCATACCTGGACACCTTTCCCTCCTCTTAGACAAAAAGGTGCGGTTGCTGTGTTATTAGCCTTTAATTCTATAAAGTGTAACCAATTAAACCATGATAAGCTGAACTACTACATTTATGACTAGATTTTTGAAGTGAGGAAAGAGTTTAGCTCCCAGATGCTAGCCCAATAAAACCCACCTTCCCCTCCCTCAGAGTAACATATCTAAAATTGAATTTTGTGCCTATTATAGGAATGAACTTCACTCCTAAACCCAACTATAATGTGCATCTCAGATTTGCTGCTTGTGTCAATCCTCACATTGTGCATCAGCCAGCCTCCTGGAGCTCATTGGATATCATGCGCCTCAGCCAGCCTCCTTCTGGAGCTCATTGGTTGTTGTGTCATATGTACAGACAGCATCACAATTCCCTTTGTTAAGGGTACATCTGCCTTTAGTCTAAAGGACTGATTAGTTTTTTCTGTCGCTACAGACTCTGGCTGCTCTGTTCATCTCCATTCATTGGATTAGACTGCACGGGTTGCCACTTGCCCAACACCCAGCCCCAGGAAGCAAGCAGTATCAGAGCTGACAGGCTGCTTCATACATCGGGCTGATGACTGGCAATATGATCATGCGGTGGGGAGATGGGAGCAGGAGATTCCTTTTAGACTGGCAATTTTCCATACTCCCTACCAGTCTGGGAAAGGCATCCTGAAAAAAAACCTTTTAACATTTAAGTAGCTGGGAATTTTTTTGTACCAGTTCTATTGTTATAAGTACAATGCATTGTCTTTTGCTGGTTCCTCATATTGCCCATATGAGTCCTTCTCAGCCACACCTTAAAATTTTGCAGCAAGTTTTAGTTTTTCACCTGCGTCCCTGTAGATTACAGATTCAATTTTTGTTTCTCTGATTGTTTGCAAGACAACTGCCTACAAATATGCAAGACACTGGAAAGTGCATCTTTAGTCATATCTGCAGCCCCTCCCTACTTGAGTTGCAGAGGGAGGGTTGATCACCAATGTGCATACCAAGGTAACAGCTGTTAATTTATGTTTACACCACATTGTTCCCTATATTGCCCAGCACATTGATTATATGAAGAGGTATTCTTCTGTCTGTAGAATTAACTGGTGTTGAAGTCAAATTTGCTGAAATTTCTTGGAAAGTATATAATTTGAATAAAGCTTTTTTCTAATGGCTAGGCTCCACTTTCAAGAATTTACCAATATCTTACACACCTGGTTCCTGACTAAATTAAGAGAATACCACATTGTATATCACTAAAAAAAAAAGTTTAAACAGCTAAACTAGGACTTTAATGATACAAATAAAAGATTTTAAAACAGTGTTCCTAGATTAGAATTTAGAATTCTCCTTGAGACTTCTCCCCTCAAACCAAAACAGTATTCCAGATTCTGAGGGGGGAGGGGGGGATGAAGCCATTACAATAATTAAACAGGAAGAATAAGAATGTGAGTAGTTTAAGAAAGAGGGACCAAGCAGCTGTGGGGATAGTGGGGACTTATCACAAACCCAGTCAATGAGCCTATGAGGGGAGGGAGATGTGAAGTGTGACATTCAAAGGTATCTACAGCACCTGATTGTAGAACAAAGCATCTCTTTCCCTACACTAGTTACTGGACCAAGCTCCCCCCCCCCTCCTCCCTGCTTTGCAGCACAGCACTTTCCCACACCCTGTGCCACCTCAGACCCTGCCATATCCTTTTCCTATTAGGTACCCAGAATGATCCAGAACTTTCTGGGAACTGAAAGATTGAGTGATCAGTTTGTGATCAATTACATATTCAAGTTGGACAAGAAAAAAAGTGTTTGTGTTGTATCGATTAAAAAAAAGTTAGGAATACTGGTTTTGCTTGGATTAAAAGCACTTTCCATGGATTTAGTATCTAAGCCTTTGTATCTAGAATTTTATGGTTCTGAACACATCTAAATTTAACATAACATAACAGTAGTCTTATATACCGCTACAACCTCAGAGTGGTTTACAAGAAAGAGAAGTGTGCATTCGCAGTGAAATGACAATTCTATGATAAAAAGTATTCAAAGAGAAAAAAAAGAGGAATTTTGACAATAGAGTTACTAAAAGTTCTTAAAAAGATGGGTTTTTAATAATTTCCTGAAGTTAATGTAAGAGTAGGAAGTGGAAATCAACTTACCAAAGCTCCTATCCCAAAGGGTAGGTTGGTAAGCCAGAATTCGACTGAAAAATCTCTTATACCGGCAACCCCTTACAGTGGGAAAAGCAAGGAATCTAATTTCTCGAACAAGGCGTCTACCATTAGCAAAGAGGAAATGCTCAGAGATAGAAGTTGGAATTAAGCCATGTAGAGTTTTGTAACAAAAACACCCAAATTTACTTGATTCAATTTGCAACCAGTGAAGTTTCTGGTAATAGCCTGAGACATGATCAAATCTCTTGAGGTTGAATATCAATCTGACAGTGGTGTTCTGGATGAGTTGAAGTCTCTTAATATTTTTCTTACTTGAAGCTAAATAAATCAGATTGCAATAATCTAAGGTGCTCAGAATCAAAGACTACACCAAGAATTTAAATGCATTAAAATAAAATAGACCCTTATAGTCCGGAGTTTCCAAAGCAAAAAAATAACACTTTTTAACAACAGAGTTGATTTGTGCCTCCTTGGATAGTTCACGATCTAAATTAACCCCTAGAATCTTAATACTGGAGAGCATTGGATAGATTATCCCATTCAACTCTAATGAATTCGCTTTGAGTTTGCAGAGGGGGGAGGCCAGAAGCAATTTGGTTTTATCAGGATGCAATTTCAGTTTGAATGTGTTCATCCAGGATTCTACTTTTTGAATGATAGAAGATATAAATTGTAAAGTGTCTTGTGAAAATCTGGAAATGGGTACAATGATTGTTATGTTGTCTGCATAACTATAAAATTTAATGTCGAAAGAAGATAAACTATTACTTTAACAGTAACCAAGTTAGAGTGCATGTTGTCAGCATCTGCCTTGAGAAGCAACAGAAAATCTCTCATATCTAATCTATACACACCCCTCCTGGTGAGCAGTTATAAAAAAGGAACAAAATTCTTAAAACTAGTAAAACGCAAGAACAAGATATGACAGCACAAGGTTGTTTAACTACGGAATCTGCTAGAATAAAAACTGGGATTCCAAGTTTATTAAAATTTTGATAAAACACAAATCAAAATTTCTAAGCGTTTTACAATTTGTAATTACAAAAAAAAGTGATGGATGGGAGAGGGAATTTTTATTTTTTGTATAGATTTTGATTGTTTATAAGTGCTTCTTTGATTATTATTATTTGTATGTAAATTGTATTGCACTTTCTGTTGGCATTAAAAACTAAATAAAAAATTTTTTTTTAAAAAAGGGGGGGGGGACAATAAACAAGCAAATACTCACAAAAGCATACTTGACCAACTAGAAACAATAGGAAAATAGGAAGAACTACAAATTAAAAGTAAAGAATACATAAAAGGTAAACCACAATGGGAAAACTAGGGAATAAAGATTATAGAATAACTCTAGCTGTAACCAACTGCTTCTTTTACTAAGATGCGCTAGCGTTTTTAGCTCACGTAAACCACGCGCTAAATGGAAAATACTAACGCAAGCTCTAAGGAGGCATTAGCGTTTAACGCGCACAGCATTGTAGCACGCGCTAAGCGCGTGCTAAAACTGCTAGAGCATCTTAGTAAAAGGAGCCCCAAGTCTATTTAACAGTCAAATGCGTCTTGGAAAAGGTAAGTCTTTAGATTTCCCTTGTTAATATAACTTATACTGTATAAAAAAAAAGCTCCATACTGAATTTTGGGGCACAGTTTGCTACACTGAATTTTGTTCACCTGACTTCCAACGCTTGTCCAAATATTTGGAAAACAGCTGAGCTCCTAAATTTGCACCCTACTTTAAGGCCTAAAACGTAGAAGCCTAAGGGGTCATTTTACCAAGGTGTGCTCAGTGCTGCACAGCCCATTATATACCTTTTGGCTCTATGTAATGCACAGAAGTTTGTATACTATAGTAAAAAGGATCTAAGTTTTCAGAAGAAAATTGTGTCTTAATTTAGGATCTTAATTTAGGAGCTAAGAACAACAACAAATTTATAAATTTAGGTCTACCATTGGGTTGACTAGATGAGCCTAATTTATATGTGCCCAGAGCAGAAAAAAAAAAAAATCAGTGTTAAATGCTTAAATCACCCCTCCCCCCCTTTTATAAAACCGTAGTGTGGTTTTTAGTGCCGCCTGTGGCGGTATCATCTCTGACGCTCATGGGAATTCTACAGTTTTGTAAAAAAAAAAGGGGAGGGGCTAAAACATTTTCTGGCCTTAGTTTGCCATGTTGCCACCTACTTAAGCTCAAACATGTAGGGGTTTTAGACCAAATCTCACTAAAGTTAAGAACTCAGCCCTAGTGCGTTTTCAAGATGGCCAATTTAGAGCATAAATCCTTTTGATCATCAAGTTGCGAGAACAATTTTAACTGTCCATGAAAAAGATTTTTCTTGAAACTGAACATCCAACCTAGTGGCATTATGATGAACCACACATTTAAAGTTGCAAATTAAGTTGTTAAATTGACAGCGAATGGATCACACAAGCTGTCAGTCAAATTCAACCAGAACCTGTTGCATGCAGCTTGTCTAGGACCTCATGGTACATGTATCCTGTTTCAACAAGGTAAATGGAGAGAAGTAGCCGAATGTAGTTTTCCGTAATGCAAAGAAATGGGCTAAAATGAACACATTTCTAAACAAGCCAAGGTGAGGAGTGGTCTGGTGGTAGAGCTGCTGTCTCAGTACCTCATGGTTATGGGATCGAATCCCAGTGCTGCTCCTTGTGTCACTGGGCAAATTCTATAAGAAGCACTCAAAAGTTAGGCGCTGATATAGGCATCGTTCAGCTCGATTCAAGTACAGTTGGCTGCTTAGTGGGCACATATTTCAGAGGCACCCAATAAATAGGCCAGCTCTAGGCACAACTAACATGTAGGCGCCCATGGAAGTGCTTAAGCACACTTAATAGCAATGATTCTGTAACAAAGCACCTAACACGTAGCCACACGCCTACGCCCAACATGCATAGCGCCTACTTTTTTGAAGACCGCTTAAATTTTTTGAGGCGCCTTGTTACAGAATCGCTCTTTCTTGATAGGTGCCTACGTTTCAATTATTGCTGATTACTAAGCTTAATTGAGCTTGTTATTCAATTTAGATAGGTACCCATCTTGATGGCACCTCCAAAACAGGTGTCTAACATTAGGCACCTGTTACAGAATGTGAGTCTTAATCTTTGCCCCATGTAAACCGCTTTGAATGTGTACCAACAAAAAGGTGGTACAGTGTTCCCCCGGTCATTCGCGGTTCGCGGTCCTGGTCATTCACAGTATTCTCCGACCGCCTCTTCCTGTACTAAAATCAGGCTTCACCAATCAGGAGCTGCGTGTTAAAGCAGCTCCTGATTGGTCAAGTCCTACTTTAGTACAGGAAGAGGTGGTTGGAGCATACCGCGAGTGATTTCTTTAACTCGTCGGCATCCAGCTGCCCTCTCCTGCCTCTCCAGCTGCCCAGTTCTGCCTCTCCAGGTGAAAAACTGTATTCGTGGGGTTTTTTATATTCATGGAGGTTCCTGGAATGGAACCCCCGCGAATATTGGCGGAGTAATGTATTCCCTTTCATGTATTCTATGAAATAGGATTTGAACAAACATTCACTGGATTCAGTGTTGAAGGTTTGCTTTGGTTGAGATTAACACACCATTCTTCTGGTACATTTCCCCATCTTACACTATTGAGAAGCAGATACATACATATTAACTCGGGCTCCTGCCTGCCACCTTTCCTCCCCTTTCTGGCAAAATCTACAGTGCTACTTCAGAAATAAGCAGGAAAATGCTTAAGGAGGCACCAGAAGGATCCTATTAGAGGCAGCAAGATCTCCAGCACAACTGCAAGAGACAAGTCTTAAGAGACTGCAAATGAAAAAAAGCAAGCAAGTGCTCGTTTTCTTCATTCTAAACATACAAGCGAGGCTTCCTAATCTTAAAATAAAAGACAGTACTTACATATGCTGGAAGAGCTATTTTTAACAATCTATGCAAAAAAAAGACAAAGCCAAGTATCTATAAAAACAGATGAAATTGAAATTCTTTGCATGTTTTGTTATTTCTTTATACTGTATTTCACATTTGAAAAGTGAACATTTATCACTCCATTTTATTCAAAATAAAAAGATTGTTATCAGGCTGTCCATTAAGCATTAACCTTTTCAGTCTCTAACACAAGATGTTTTGATCGATGTGAAGTGTAATAAAAGCTAATTCTGATTAAATGCCATTTGCTCAGAGGGAGATTCAGGAGAATTGCTGCAGAAGTGTGAAAGTTGTACCTGCCTCTATAACAGTATCTGATGTTCTTAAAGATTCCTTTTTTCAAATCTTTTTCCCATAAGAACCAAAAGAATCTGGGGATTTATATTTTAGCTGAAGCATTTCTAGTAGTAAGTCAAGGTGCCTTACATTCAGATAGTGTACATATTGCATTCGCGAGATCTATCTAGTAACCTATCAGGGGGGGGGGGAAGGGGGGGAGTCAGGTTTTCAAGATATCCCTAATGAATATGCATGAGAGAAATTTGTCTATAGAGTACGTTGTAGGCATACAAATTTCTCTCATACATATTTACTAGGGATCTCTTGAAACCCCGACTGGCTGGGGATCCCCCAGGACCAGTTTAAGAACCACTGCACTAGATTTCAGTCGCATCTTTCAAGTTTAGTTTAATATGGATGCTTAACAAATGATTGAGAAATCTGACTTAATTCCACAATTATTTTTAATTTTATGTAGGCTATTGTTAAAGACCTGTTATTTTATGGTTAGCCCCAGATAAATGACAACACTCCACAAACACCCCCGTCCAGATATCCTTTAAAAACATCTGATGTTAACATAGCAAGAGATACAGTACAAGTTTAGTTATTCAATTAGGTAAGCAATTATAATAGGAGTGGCTAGATAAAACCCAGCTCACGTGAGGGTAACTGGAAGATTTACATTATAAAAAGATGAAGTGAAATACTGAGAAGCAAACAGTTGACCTGTTTTGTTAACTTTTAGCAGACAGAAGAGCTGCACAGACGAATACCGCAGTGAGCCCCACCCAGTTGGCTCAGAACTGCCACCATCCTTCATGAAGGACTGCAAACACTCACAGGAATTGAAATTTACTTGCAAAAAAAAAAAAAGTGTAGTCTGGGCTCCTATTTATCCTGTATATACATATCACCCAAACTATAAAGACCAAACGTTACTTGTTCACCTGTTAAGACAAAGCTTGGCATCTAATCTTCAGCTAATTCTGATTTCAAACCCGACCGTTACAAGCTTATACTCACTGGATTTGTCTCCAACAAGGCATATTCCAAAGATTCACATCTGAATTAGACTTTTTTTTTTAGCAGGCTCTGTCATGTACTTTGTGATATTCATAGGTTAGAATTCAAGACATGAGTGAGTAAAAAAGCAGTTCTAGATTGGCTGCAAGGAGGTACAGGTCATTTGTTTCCCCTTCCACCTTCCTCTATTTTAAATCTCTGGCTCCACATATGAAGTAGCAGCTTGTCAATGAGTCTCAACAGTGTCCAATTTTCATCAGTTTTCTAATGTAATCAATACAAAAAGATCCAAAATCTAACTGCTGGTCACAAGCACGGAAAACACATACTGTATTTACTAATCTGACACACTGAATTCTTTACTGCATGCAATATCAGAGAGAGAGAGAGTGAGAAAAAATAAAAGCTTGCTGCTTTCAGATCAAATAATATAGCAGAGCTCAGAGAGATTTCCCTGAACTGATCTGGAAACAGGGTTTCTGCTGCAAGACTGTGAAAGACTGATTTCAGCAAATGTACAAAAATATCCCAAATACTTGGATTAGCTATGACAGCTTTTTCTGGCTGCTATCAAGTCTGCAGAATCAATGTTCAATACAAAGTCACCTGTCTCTTAAAATAAGAGAAGCCAAACATTTAGTGCAAAAGTAGATTTGTCATCTCTGACTACAGAACATACAAGGTGCTCACTAGATTACGTTTAAAAAGACTTTTTTCTGTTTTGTCACTGACAATTGCCAGTGGTTACAAGTCTAATTTTTATTTCCAAATAGTTTTTAGAAGTATAGGTACAGAATTGGTCTGAATTACCAAGGTTGTCCTCAAAATCCACACATACCAAATATAAAATAGATGTTACCACATCCAGTTAAAGGCCAAGGATGTTCAGGACAGAAGAGCCAGACCATAGTCAGAAGCAGTTTATAAAATTAAATACAGCATACTCATTTTCCTTGTCTAGTGGTGATAATGGATTGAGGTGTGTGGTTATCAATGTAGGCTACCATTAAAAGTTTTTTGTAATATTACACAGGTTCCATTTTATGTAATGAGTCCTTGTTACTAATGATTGGGGTTAACAGTAAAACATGTCTTAATGGTAGCCTGCATTAACTCCTCCCCCGAATATTATTTTGCTTTGGGTGTGTCCTTCAAGCAGAATAAATAAAATATAAGGTAGGTTGGAGGAGTAAGGAATCTTTTTAAACCACTCAGGGCTAGATTAAACCCCCCCCCCACAAAAACCCATGTAAAAATCGACATCCGTTAAAATAGTGATTTTAAAAATACAGTCATTCTCAAAAAAACACTCATGCAAATGAGGTTGGCGGAGAATAGGGAAGACTCGCTAAATTTGCATGTGCCTATCGCTGGTTATAGTGATGGGCACATGCGCAGAATAAACGGAAAATAAACAACAACCCACAACAGCTGCCAACCGACACACCTCCCCAGCAGTGAGAGAGTTGCCCACGCTCTCCTGCCACCATGCAATCCCCACACCCCGTATCTCTGATGACCCTCGCCTTCTCCCCCTTAACTTATTTTCGGATGGCTGGCCGGAGGGATGCCTATTCCCTCCAGCTAGCTGGCCCATCTCTTCAAAATGGTGGGCCTTCCCTTCCCCTCCCTGGTGGAAGTAAAAAAGGTTAGAGTATACATCCTTCTGGAGGGGCATGCTGGTGCTTGTGCTTTTTGGAAAAACATTAGGTTTTAAGAAAAGCTCAGTGGAGGGGGTCAGAGCAATAGGGAGAATGCTTTACAATCAATGCTTAGCTCAGGAAAACTTACTACTACTATTAGTTAATATCCTATATGGATATGAAAGATCTCAAGGCTGGGCTATTTACAATCCAGGCAACACCTGCTTGTTACCTGACAAACCTGGCTGATCTGTTAGGCCTTTCTCAATCAGAACCAGTCACCTGAACAATCCAAGACCGCTTCACATTTATTGTATTATCTCAGAATTGAGTTCAAAGGATTTGAGAAATGGTCTGACAGGTTCTTGTCCAATCAGTTGTCTTATATACTCCTTTCAGTATCATCGACTCCGTCAGTATTTATTGTGTTTAGAGCAAGATTTAACTCTGGTAACAAAAGCTATGGTTTTTTTTCTCCGATGGGGTTAACCCATAGGCGTTGGAATGGGGGGGGGGGGCAACCACAGGGGCCGTGGCCTCCCCCAAATTGCCACTTTCATCATCCCTGGTGGTCCAGAGGTACAGCGGACAGGAGCGAGCTTTCCAGCTCCTGTCCCGCTGCTAACCCAGCTGGTCGCGGATGGTTTCTTTTGCCTCTCAGTGGTAGAAGAAACCAACCACGACTGTCTGGGTTAGCAGCGGGACAGGAGATGAAAGCTCGTTCCTGCTTGCTGCACCTCTAGACCACCAGGCCAGAGGAGGTAGGAGGATGGGGCAGAGTGCAGAGTGAGCGAAGGAAGGGGGCTGGAGGCTAGGTGCAGAGTCGGGGGGGGGGGGGGCGGGCTGTGTGTAGAGTCTGACAGGGAAAGAAGGGTGCAGAGTCGGGGGGGGCTATGTGTAGAGTCTGACAGGGGAGGGAGGGTGCAGAGTCGGGGGGGGGAGCTGTGTGTACAGTCTGACAAATGAGGGAAGGGGGATGGGTGCAGAACCTGACAGGTGGGGGGCTGGGTGTAGAGTCAGACAGGAGAAGGAGGCAGGGAAGGGGGCTGGGTGCAAAACCTGACAGGGAGAGAGGGGGGCGGAGTGCAGAGTCTGACAGAGGGGGACTGGGTGCAGAGTCTTACAGGGGAGGGGGAGGGAAGGAAGGGGGCTAGGTGCAGTGCCTGACAGGGGGAGGGAGGAAATGGGGCTGGGTGCAGAGCCTGGCAGGGAGAGGCTGTGTGCAGGGGATAGGAAGTTGGGAAGGCAGGGAGGACAGATGCTCAGGGATTTGGGAAAGACAGATACTGCACATACTGGGAGAGGGTTGGGAAGGACAAATGCACGGGCTGGGGGGAGGGGTTAGGAAAAGAGAGATGCTGCACAGGTGGAGTAGTGGGAAGGGAGAGAAAGAAATGCTGCCAGTGGGGAAGGGAAAAGGAACAGAGAATTGTTGGACATAGGTATGTGGCATGAGAGGGAAAGAGAGATGATATATATATATGAGGAAATATAAAGAGAATCTCACTCTTTACACCAAAACAGTTCACTCCAACTTAGATAGTATAGTAGCGCTGGATAATATATGAGTGTTTTATAAATTCTTTCTTAGTCCAGTTTCTTTACAATAGTACATCTTAGGAATTCAGATATCCACCCTTATCAATAGATACAGGTGGTGGGATTCTTCATGATTCCAAGTACTATTTCCCAACTATTTACTTATTTCAATTATTTTATATAAATATAATAAATAATAGACTTAGCTTATTCAAAGTCCATTCCCCTTCCCGACGCGTTTCGCCGAACTTTCTCAAGGTCGGGGGAACTGAAACATAAAGGTTAGCAAAAGAGGGGGTTACTCTGCAAGCGTGCGAAGTATGTTCAGCGCGAACTATTGTTACTATATGATTCACATGATAATACTACTCAAGAATCCATCACTTTTGTTCAACAATATTCTATTTCACAGATTGTGCTGAAACATTGGAACTTCAGTAAAGCCATGAAAACCTTCCTTTTTACAAAACCAGTTCCATGAAGACCCATGTATACACCCCGGATGGATGGAATCCCAAAGATACCACCTAATATACCATACGGAAACTCACAATAACTCGCATGCCACCACAAATATAACTTGAATTTCTACCACATTCTCTGACAATCAAAGTTGTACCCACCTGCAAAGAAAAGCTATTCCACATCCTAGTATCTCTACACTGAAAATGCTGCAATTTAAACCACCCTATGCCCACTGTCTGTATTTATAAGTCTGCATGTTATGTCTATACTGTAAATACTGTAAAGTCTGTAAATGCTGTAAACTCTGTAAATGTTGTAAAGTCTATGTCTCACTAAAATTTGTCCTACTCATACTATGAATGTACTCCTGTAACCCTGTTCTGGGCTCCTTTGGGATGACGGGCTAAATAAATGACTAAATAAATAAATAAGGACTGAGGTAGAGATAGACACTAAAGAATGACAGTCCCTGGTATTCTGAGCAGATATTGTGATGTCATAATGCCTCATTCCACCAATGCCTAACAGCCAACCTCATCAATGATGTCACAATGGGTTCGTTATCCTATACTTGGCTCAGATAAGAATCAGAGTATGAATGGGCACAGCCACTGACCCTCGAGCATTGCATTGAATGCTGCTGTAGAAGGACTGAGATTGAGATAGACACTACAGAATGACATGGGAAGGTTTCCCGCAGTACTGGGACAGACCGAAGGTCCATCAAGCCCAGCATTCTGTTTCAAACAGTGGCCAACCCAGGTCACAAGTACCTGGCAGAAATCCAAATAGTAGCAACATTCCAGAGCTGATATTGTTATGTCATAATGCCTCATTCCACCAATGCCTAAGAGCCAACCTCATCAGTGATGTCACAATGGGTTCATTATCCTATGTTTGGCTCAGATAAAAATCATAGTATGAATGGGCACAGCCACTGACCTTCAAGTTTTGCATTGAAAAATGTTGGTGTAGAAGGACTGAGGTTGAGATAGACACTAAAGAATGACATGGGATGGTTTCCTGTGGGGATGGGAACAAATTGTGGTTAAGTGCCGCTGAAAATGCCCGCTTATACCCTGACATGTGATTTAAATGGTCCTCTTGGCCATTTAATTCACCTGTCAGGGCATAAGCGGGCAAGCTTCATATGTAGTACTCAGGGAACACATGTAAATTATCAAACCAATGAAATTTCCTGAATCTCTGTGTACAGGTACAGTATGTGTGTGTGTAACATAGCTCTGGCTGTTTTGTTTTTTTTAAATTACCAAATATAGAGACACCTCAGTAATAAACATAGTAGAACTACCACCTAACAAGAATTATAACCTAATTAGCAACTATTTCAGATTGAGATTTCCAAATTCTAGATGTATTAAATTCAACACAATATACCCTAGAACTTTCTCATATCTATCAGTAAAATGGTGGATCTCCTTCCCAACACAAGAACCTTTCACTCCTACAATGGCTTCTGTAAAGGTCTGGAAACCTATGGGGCTCATAATCAAAAGAGAAAAATGTCCAAAAACCGGCCTAAGTCAGCACTTGGACGATCATCAGTCAAAAATGACCAAGTTCTGATAATAAAACCGGGTTTTGGACGTATTTATAAACAACCTAGGCCTTCATAGTGCCGCTGAATGACCATAGCTAAATGGGGCGTGTGAGGAGGAGTGTTGAGGGCGGGATTTGGGCAGGACGTGAGAAGGCTTAGACTTAGTCGTACTGCATGTATAACCGAAAGTTATACAGCACAGGATCGATGGTACTTGGATATTGTGATTTAGACCATTTAAAACATGGTCTAAGTCACATAAACCCACCTAAAGTGACCAGATAATAACTGCAAACACATAATACAGACCCCCACACACACTACTCCAGTGATCACCAACCCCCCCACCCCCATAAAAATATTAATCACAACTTGAAAATTGTGCCTCCAGAACATCATCACCTGGCAGTCTGGCATAGGAAAGCCTAGTCGTGCTGCACAGAGGCGCCTTAAACCATCTTGGGGGTGGGTTAGGGACCCATGGAGAGGAGGACACATGGCCATAAGCCCCTTGTAATCACTGCATTGATATTGAAACATGTGCTCTCCCCTATATACCCCCAAATCCCTTTTGTACTGGCATATAAGTGGCTCCTGCAGCCATAAGAACTATTGGGGTGGTAGATAAGTGGGTCTAGGGGATTCTGGAGGTGGTTTGGGGGGCTCACCATGACCTATAAGGGAGCTGTAGTGAGATGAAGACATGGCACCTTTTTTGTGAAGTTCACAGCAGTGCCCTGTAAGATTCCCCACTATTTAAGTGCCATGTCTGGGTGTTCAGGCCATCACTTTGCAGACCCCGCCTACGTCCAACAGGGCTTGTTCTAGGCATTTTTGACTTGGACAAAAAGTTGGATGAAAATGTGGTATAAAGATGAACGATTTAGCGGCTTGAACGATCAGATCAGCAGGACGTATAGTTAAGACGATTTTCGAAACGAAAAAAAATTGGACGTATTTTTCGAAAATGTGTCCTAAGCTGTTTTCTTACTTTGGAAGACTTGCGACTTAGACGAAAACGGACTTAGACGTTCCTTTAGATTATACCCCTCTATCTGTTTACAAAATATCTCATTCAGGCAAAATAATGCCTGTCGCAGAAGTTTTGAAACCCTATACCCTTAACAAGGTTCTCAGCCAACTTAACAGAAATTCAAACTGTCAGGGCTCCGTATTGTTATTTTTTGATCCCTAATATAAGACTTGACTCCTGGATCTGATCCCTTATATATCATTGAAACTCCTGGATATGACCAGTCTCTTAACCTGCAAATTGCATTGAACCCCTCCTGGGAAATATTAGCGATCTATAAATACCTACATAATGTAATATATAATTCTTATAACTAGCAGTTGTCAGCACTGAATTGCCCCACTGTAGAGCCAGCAGAGGTATCTGAGGCGCTGCAAGGGTATTGGCATGCTCTGCCTGTCAGGTTTCAAGGGTTTTGCTTCAGATGTAGGAGGGGAGCAAAAGATGCATGTCTTCTTGATTCTTTATTCCATATGTATGTGAAGATTTGTCCATGTTATTGTCAGCTGACATTTCAGAGCATATCTCTGGTTCTTGCTGATTCTGAATCCATAGGTTAGCCACTTGCCCCTAATCGGCCCCAGATGTGGCAAGATGGGCTGCCCAGTGGCATCGGACACTATTACATCAAAAGCAAGGAGAGGGCCTCATATGTTAGACAGAATGGCTCCCTCCTGGAAGAGGCACAGGGGCTTATCTTGTACCAATTTCATATTTTTGTTAGAGAACATTATGAGGGTGAAGAGTAATAAAGGTCAAATTGAAACAATTCAAGTTAGTGGTGCGCGAAAGGATGCACTGAAAGGTTGAATGGGAATGAGCTATTAATCATCCATAAAGGTAATTGCTTCTCCTATCAGAAGAAAACATAGCAGTAGCATTGGCTTACACTCTATGGCATTATACAACTCACTTTCCAGCTACAGATGCAATTGGATTCCCTGCATTCCCACACCCTGTAAAAAGGCCTGACTCATGGAGAATTGTAAGAAACCAAAGCAGATTTTCCGACCCTTTAATGCTATGCAAAGTTTGGAGAAACTGAACAAATGCCTACTGTATCTGAATGTTACCTTGAGCTACAACTGAAAAAGACTGAGTCAAATCCAAATCAATATATAAATACAAATTATATTAGAGACCTTGCTCTTGCCGAGACTAAGCAGACAATAATGAAACTAGCCACAGGCCAGTATGCTTTTTACCACGGGATTCCTCAGAAGGATCAAAGTAAAACCGTACATATGCTTTTGCTCTGATAATGCCCCACCCAAAAGTACCTGCACAAATTTATACCCATTTTTTTTGCGCAGGTTCTTTTCTAAGGCAAAAGAGCACATATTTTTATTTCAAACTAACACATCCCCTGAGTAATTTCCACACTCCATACTCCTTCAGTACCTTCCCTCCCCCCCAAAAATCTATGTGTTGTCAGACTTGACTCCACATAGGGAAGGCAATAATGGCAAAGGTTGTGGGCTCAATCCCAGTGCCACTCCTTGTGACCCTGGGCAAGTCACTTAACCCTCCATAATTAGATTGTGAGCCCACCGGACAGATAAGGAAAATACTTGGAGTACTGTACCTGATTACTATTCAATGTAAACCACTTAAGATATAAGTGGTATATAAAAAATAATTGTATAATGAAAAATCCAACTCCCTCCAGCTCCTCAGCATTATTTTCCCGTGGGTGGTACGTTATGTCTCATTCTTTGGTAGCAGTAGCTAATATTATCCAGTTCACAGAGCTGTGTGCTGATAAATTCAGATGTCCAAAAACCTCTGCAGTAAAGCTCACTCTAGAAGGGGATCCTCACCTTGTGCCCTCTGTAAGAATCCTAGTGGCTTGCTAAGATTGTGACTTTCCAGATTGTAGTCAGTCTTGAATGTGTATTTTAGTCTTATAATTTGTTCTGGTGTAAACTTCCTTGAGTCAAAACAGGAAGGTGGACAACAAAACCAAAGTAAAGAAATAACATGGAGAAAATAATTGTGTTTTCATACATCATAGCCAGCACCCAAATTTTCAATGCAATAGGCATCATTTTATATTATTTCCATGTGAATGTGGCCTCTTATAAAATATCGACTGGCAATAGACGTACAGGCTTTGACATAATAACAAATACTTTGTTGGTAGGCCTGCACAGGAGCAGAGTTTACAAGTACATGCGTAGATTACAAATGCGCTAACAGCCGGATGATCCTATGGACCTGGTGAGGCTCTAGCCTAGGGTGCCAGCGTTAAAGGGCACCAAATGCCTGGCGTTGTGATGTCACCAGCCCATAAGTTAAGATTCGAGATGGTTTGAACACTCTCCAGCTCTTCACTTCTCCAATGCTGCTGCTTTGTTCATAAGAACTTAAGAATTGCCATATTGAGAACATAACATAACTTTATTCTTCTATACCGCCATAATCAAACAATTTCTAGGCGGTTTACACAGAAGAAGGCTGGACAATCAGTGAAATACAATTAATTGAAATACAGCAATTTTCCAAAAAAATTCAGTATAAAATTTTAGTTAACAGTAATGTACTCATTTAGGTAATAAATTTGTCAAACAACTGTGACTTGATTAATTTTCGAAATGCATCATAAGACAACATAACTCCACCAATACAATTTCCCCACCAGGACTGCTGCCTACTTGCTTGAAATGCAAGAGTCCTGTCCAAAAAGGTCTTGTATCTGCAACCAGTAATTTTTGGATAGGCAAATAAATTGGAATTCCTAGTTATCCTTGTTGAACTACCGTATTTTCGCGGATATAACGCGCGCGTTATACGTGATTTTACGTACCGCGCATACCCCTCGCGCGTTATATGCCTGAGCGCGGTATACAAAAGTTTTTAAACATAGTTCCCACCCCGCCCGACGCCCGATTCACCCCCCCAGCAGGACCGCTCGCACCCCCACCCCGAACGACCGCTCGCACGCGCTCCCACCCGCACCCGCATCCACGATCGGAGCAAGAGGGAGCCCAAGCCCTCTTGCCCGGCCGACTCCCCGACGTCCGATACATCCCCCCCCCCGGCAGGACCACTCGCACCCTCACCCCGAAGGACCGCCGACTCCCCAACAATATCAGGCCAGGAGGGAGCCCAAACCCTCCTGGCCACGGCGACCCCCTAACCCCACCCCGCACTACATTACGGGCAGGAGGGATCCCAGGCCCTCCTGCCCTCGACGCAAACCCCCCTCCCTCCAATGACCGCCCCCCCCCAAGAACCTCCGCCCGCCCCCCCAGCCGACCCGCGACCCCCCTGGCCGACCCCCACGACCCCCCCACCCCCCTTCCCCGTACCTTTGGAAGTTGGCCGGACAGACGGGAGCCAAACCCGCCTGTCCGGCAGGCAGCTAACGAAGGAATGAGGCCGGATTGGCCCATCCGTCCTAAAGCTCTGCCTACTGGTGGGGCCTAAGG
The DNA here is from genome assembly GCF_902459505.1 of Geotrypetes seraphini. Lineage (NCBI taxonomy): Eukaryota > Metazoa > Chordata > Amphibia > Gymnophiona > Dermophiidae > Geotrypetes > Geotrypetes seraphini. Next base: position 316,987,205 of record NC_047085.1, read on the forward strand.
CGCGTGGGCCAATCAGAATAGGCCCTGGAGCCTTAGGTCCCACCTGGGGGCGCGGCCTGAGGCACATGGGCCAAACCCGACCATGTGTCTCAGGCCGCGCCCCCAGGTGGGACCTAAGGCTCCAGGGCCTATTCTGATTGGCCCACGCGCCTTAGGCCCCACCAGTAGGCGGAGCTTTAGGACGGATGGGCCAATCCGGCCTCATTCCTTCGTTGGCTGCCTGCCGGACAGGCGGGTTTGGCTCCCGTCTGTCCGGCCAACTTCCAAAGGTACGGGGAAGGGGGGTGGGGGGGTCGTGGGGGTCGGCCAGGGGGGTCGCGGGTCGGCTGGGGGGGAGGGGGGTTTGCGTCGAGGGCAGGAGGGCCTGGGATCCCTCCTGCCCGTAATGTAGTGCGGGGTGGGGTTAGGGGGTCGCCGTGGCCAGGAGGATTTGGGCTCCCTCCTGGCCCAATATTGTCGGGGAGTCGGCGGTCCTTCGGGGTGGGGGTGCGAGTGGTCCTGCCGAGGGGGGAGAAGAATCGGACGTCGAGGGGGGGCATCAGGCTTTCAGGATGGGGACAGGACTTCAAGGGGGGACAGGCAGATCTTCAAGGGGGACAGGCAGACCTTCAAGGGGGACAGGACTTCAAGGGGGGACAGGCAGACCTTCAAGGGGGGACAGGCAGACCTTCAAGGGGGGACAGGACTTCAAGGGGGACAGGCACGGAGAGGCGGGGCAGTGCACCGAAAGTCAGGGCGGGTGAACGGTGAGTCGGGGCAACCAGAGGAGAGTCGGGGCAGTGCACCGAAAGTCAGGGTGAGTCGGGGCAACCAGATGAGAGTCGGGGAGGGCGAAAGGAGAATCGGGGTGGCCAGAGGAGAGTCGGGGAGAGCGAAAGGAGAGTCGGGGTGGCCAGAGGAGAGTCGGGCAGCATGCGCGTTATATGCCTGAGCGCGGTATAGAAAAGTTTTTGTACATATCATCGTGATTTCTGCGCGCTATACCCCTGTGCGCGTTTTACAATGGTGCGCGTTATATCCGCGAAAATACGGTATATAACACAAAATGAGATAAAAGGTAATTTGGGGCAGATCCCCAAACCAGCCTAAAACAAATGCACGAAAGTTTGAAGAGCACTCGTGCTTCCACTGGGAGCCAATGCAGCAGTCGATAGTAAGTACTAATATGGTCATTTTTCTTCAGCCCAAATATCAGTCGGACAGCCGTATTTTGTTTTCCATCAAGTCCAGTATCCTGTTTCCAACAGTGGCCAAACCAGGTCCCAAGTACCTATTTAAATTCCAAGTAGTAAAACAGATTTTATGCTGCTTATCTTAGGAATAAGCAGTAGATTTCCCCAAGCCATCTCAATAATGGTCTATGGACTTCTCTTTTAGGAAAGTATCCAAGCCTTTTTAAAACTCCGCTAAGCTAATTGATTTCACCACATTCTTCAGCAACAAATTCCAGAGTTTAATTACACATTGTGTGAATAAATTTTTTCTCTAGTTTGTTTTAAATCTACTACTTTGGAGTGCTCTTCCAAATCACATTCGAATAGAACAAAATCTTGAATGCTTTAAAACATTACTAAAAACCTTTTTTATTTTACAGATGCATATGACCCAATGAAACTTTAAAGATGCAGAAGATGGTTCAGACTTTGATGAGAAATAACAAGCATATAGATAACTTTTATTTATAATTTTTAATCCTCTTTCCTTTACTATTGAAATTGTAGTTCCATCTTTTAATTATTTTTATATACAGTATAGTAATTTTATGTAAACCACATGTTTTTCAATTGTGGTATATTAAGTGTAAAATAAACTTGGAAATAAACTTAGTAGCTTCATCAAATGCCCACTGGTCCTGGTATTTTTGGAAAGAGTGAACAAGTGATTCACATCTATCCTTTTCATTCCACTCTCTATTTTATAGACCTCTATCATATCACCCCTGAGCCATCTATTATCCAGCTGAAGAGCCCTAGCCACTTTAGCCTCTCTTCATAGGAAAGTCGTCCCAAACCTTTTATCATTTTCATCTCCATTCTCTGTACCTTTTCTAGTTACGCTATATCTTTTTTGAGATACGGCAACCAGAACAATACACAGTATTCAAGTTGAGGCCGTGTCATAGAGCAATACAAGGGCATTATAACATTCTCATCTTTGTTTTCCATTTCTTTCCTGATAATTCCTAACATTCTCTTTGTTTTCTTAGCTGCTGCCACATCCAACAGGATGTTGCTTCATAGGCCTGTTGCCACAAAGGGGGGGGGGGGTCCAGCATCAGAGGAGGAGCTTGATACTGACTCTCGCTTCTCATAGCAGCTGGCCTCTGAAGCCACATCCTCTCGGGACTGGGCAATGGCGTCAAATGAGGGAGGAAGGAACTAGCCTGGGGAAAGGCGGGGCATGGAGGCACTGAAAAAAGTTGGTTCGGGTCCAGGGTGCCAAAACATAAGTAGGTCTGGGGCGCCATAACCTTCTGAGCTGGCCCTGTGCAGTAATCTATCTGTGTTCTTGCACAGTCCAAGGGCAAACATTTACACCTGCCTGGGAGGAGGAAATAAATGACTCACAAAACAATATCACCTAATCAAATATGTTAATTAAATATATTTTGTGGATCTGCATTCTGGTATGTATCCAAAGCCCCAGCAGTGTCTGAACACTAAAGACATTTGCTTTATCTACACGGGGCATCAGTTCTTTTTCACCCAAAGAAATTAAATCAAGTTTCATGTTCTAGCACAAGAGGATTGAAATATCAATGTCTATTACTTCTTTAAAAAATGTTGGCTCAACATTCAAAGGGGCCGCCTATATATATACATATATATATATATATATATATATATAAACACACACACATATATACATACATACATATATATATATATATATATATATACACACACACACACACACACACATATATACATACATACATACATACACACATATATATATATATATATGTGTGTGTGTGTGTGTGTGTATATATATATATATATATGTATGTATGTATATATGTATGCGGCCCCTTTGAATGTTTAGCCAACATTTTTTAAAGAAGTAATAGACATTGATATTTCAATCCTCTTGTGCTGGAACATGAAACTTATATATAGTGGCAGCTCCTATCTTTGAATTTTCAGTGGCACTATATGAATAAAACAGTTGATAATCCTTATGGGTAAATGCTGAAAGTAGCAGCAGAGAAAATGTCCATTCTAAACAAAAAAGTCCAAAATGAGGGTTTTTTTTTTAGAATGGCCTACCTCTACATTCAGCAGTTTAATCGCCCAGACCACCACTACATCTAACCTTAGAACACATTATCAGCCAAAAAATTGTCCAAGTCCCAAATACCCAAAACAAGACCTTTTATGTGAAGAAGGGGCTAGTCCTTCACCTAAAAGCTGGATTCTGTAACCGGCGTCTGTCAAAAACAACACTGGTTACAGAATCCTCCCCCCCCCCCCCCCGCAACAATCGTAGCAGGAGAGATGCCTCATCTCCCCTGCTGCGATCGCAATCCCCCCCCCCCCTCAAACTGCTGTGAACCGCAGCAGGAGAGATTGGGCATCTCTCCTGCCGCGGTTCACGGCAGTTCGGTGGCAGGATTGTTGCGGTGGGGGGTGGGTAGGTTGCCGGGGCTGCTGAGCTGATCACGGCAGCTACGATCAGCTCAGCGGCCCCTATTCGGAACTTATACCTGTTTTGACTCGGTCTAAGTCAAAACGTATATGTTTTGACTGGGCAATCTGTTAAAAGTTTTTAGTTATACTTGCTGTATGACTAAGTCTAGGTTGGCCCACCTCCCGCCCTTTCCACTCCTCTATAAATGCCTTTTTTCATTCTAGGCGTTTAGAGGCAGGGTAAAGGCCTAAGCTGGTTTTAGATACATCTAAAACCAGCTTTGATTATCGGCACTTGGACGATCTGGCTTTTTGATCGTCCAAGTACCGATTTAGGTCACTTTTTGAACATTTTGTTGTTTGTTTTTTTAAATTATGAGCCCCTTAGCATTTTCTTAAATGCTGGCCATTACATTTAAATATTATATATATGAGGGTACATCAAAAAGTAAAGGCAAAATACAGTGCATTTAACGGTTTTAATAAAAGTAACTGTGAGCAATTGAACATATCACTTTTCCACATAGACCCCATACAAGATGATGCATTTGTTTTATCATTCAACTAGCTTTTGCATTCCTATAGAGAAGTTTATCAGCTGCTCCCGAAGCCTGGTGAGCACTACACTTCCCCCTCCCCATTTGCGGTTTCCACACTCTCGGTTTCACAAATTCATGATTTTTATGGGGGGAACCCCATATTTTATCACATTCCCACCTCTCTCTCGCCTTCCTCCCAGCATCCCGGCCTTACCTGGTGGTCTAGCAGGCTTTCAGGGCAGGAGCGATGTTCCTTTGCTCCTGCCCCGTGTAGATCGCCAATAGGAAATGGCTGCCGTGAGCTCCCGCCGTAGTCTCGAGAGACTACGGGAACTCAATTTTCCCGCCCCGTCCCCCAGAGTTTTGTTGCAATTCCTGTCCCTATCCCTGCCCCATTCCTGTAAGCTTTGCCTTAACCGCACAAATCTCAAACACTTATAATTTTAAAATGTTTGAGGCTTGTGCAGATGAGGACAGAGTTTGCAGGAATGGGGTAGGGACAGAAAAAATAGTTCCCGTGGGGACGGTAAAAAATTTTGCCATTTACTAAGTTTTCTCATTCCTTCTGTGTTGGCTCAGGTGAGCCTAATAAAAGAACCTTTGTTTTTGCACTCAAGTTGGTTTCAGAACTCTTTATTGAGCAAGCAATCCTAGTTCAGCCACTCCAAGGTTCCACTCGGCTTGGTGTTTGGCTATGGTATAGGCAGGCTACGGCTTACGCATACCACCCCGCCATACAGTGCAGAACATATACATAGCACGGTGATTTCCACTGCTATATAAATAGTACATAATATTCAGCCACTATCTCCATAACTAAACTTTTAATTTATGATAGCCTATTTGCCTAAATAAAACTGCTTAGCTATTTGAATGGATGGATCATGCCACTGAGTTGTCCACTGACTCATGGCAACACGCACAGTGAGGAATCCATCCTGTGATGTTTCAAGGCAGAGTGCAGGAGTGGTTTGCCATTGCCTTCTCCTGTGCAATGTGTGGCTCCACTATGTTGTTGCTGCCCAACATGGGGCCCCTTAGCCTACAGCACCTGATATTCCTCACTGAACCCCGTGTGCTCCTCCAACTATTTCCCCATCTCCCTCCTCTCCATCCTATCCAAGATACTTGAATGTGACGTTCACCGCCATTGCATGGACTTCCTCTCATCCCAAGCTATTCATGATCTGTTTCAGTCAGGCTTTCACCCGCCTGCATTCTACGGAAGCTGCCCTTACCAAAGTTTCCAATGACTTGTTCCTGGCCAGATCCAAAGGCCTCTATCCTCATCATTCTCAATCTATCTGTCGCAGGATTACACGGTGACGAAACTCATCCTTGTCCCCATGGATAACCGCGGGAAACTATCCCCATGTCATTCTTTAAGGAGAGAGGGAAGAATCAGATTATGAATGGACACAACCACTGACCCTCAAGCCTTGCATTGAAGAATGCTGGTGTAGAAGGACTGAGGTTGAGATAGACACTAAAGAATTACATGGGATTGTTTCCTACGGTTATCCACGGGGACGGGAACAGTGATGAATTTTGTCACTGTGCCATTCTCTATATGCTGCCTTTGATACTGTTGATCACTGCTTGCTCCTTGATACACTGTCCTCGCTGGGATTCTAGGGTTCTGCTCTATCCTGGTTTTCTTCCTATTTCTCCCTTCGTACCTTCAGTGTATGCAATGGTGGTTCCTCCTCCACAGCAATCCCACTATCAATTGGTGTACCTCATGACTTTGTCCTGGGAGTGCTCTTTTACTCAATCTACATCTGCTCACTTGGAGCACTGATCTCCTCCCATGGTTTCCAGTATCACCTCTATGCCGACAACTCCCAGATCTACCTCTCCAGACCTGAAGATCAGCCTGCCTGTCCGACATTACAGCTTGGATGTCTCACCGCCATCTAAAACTAAATATGGCTAAAATGGAACTGCTCAACTTCCTACCTAAACTCACTTTCCCGCTTCCCCATTTCTCTGTGGACAACACTCTCATCCTCCCTGTATTGTCTGCTCATAATCTCAGGGTCATCTTTGACTTCTCTCTCTCCTTCTTTACGCAGATACAACATATTGCTAAAACCTGCTGCTTCTTCCTCTATAATATCACCAAAATATGACCCTTCCTCTCTGAACATACTACCAAAACTCTTATCCATGCCCTCATCACGTCACGCTTAGATTACTACAACCCCTACTCTCAGATCTTCTTCTCAGTCATCTTTCCCCTCCTCCAATCTATCCAGAATTTGACTACATGACTCATTCCATGAGAGCTGCTATACTCACATTACCCCTCTCCTAAAGATACTTCACTAGCTTCCCATCTGTTTCCGAATACAATTCTAACTCCTCTTGATGACCTAGAAATGGCTGCCCCCCACTATCTCTCCTCACTTATCTCCCCTTATGTTCCTCCCCGCGAGTTGTGCTCAGCTGGTAAGTCCCTCCTATCTGTGCCATTCTCCTCTTCTGCCAACTCCAGACTTCATCCTTTCTATCTTGCTACGCCATATGCTTGGAACAAACTGCCCAAATTCCTATGGCGGGCTTGAGACTGCTTTCAATTTCTATCACCATACAGGGTTCTTCATACCCAACCCTATATGTCATGTCTGTCTGTCTAGGTTAGATTGTAAACTCTTCTGAGCAGGGACCGTCTACTTGAGAGAACGGAAGAGGAGGCAGCCGGCAGTTCTCGAAGGAAGCGGCGGGAACCTGGCAGCCAGTCTGGTGCGCCTTTCTCAGCGAGGCGCCGCATCCAGAAGTTTTAAAAAAAAAGGTACGCGCGGGAGGCATCAGAGAGGAGGAAGAGGGCCAGGGCCTGCCTGTCGCCTGCCTGGGGGGTAAGGAGGGAGGAGGGAGAGGCTAGGACCTGCCTGCCTGTCCTGCCAAATTAAAAATAGGGAGCAGGGCAAAGCTGGGTCTGCCTGTCTGCCTGCCTGCCGGGAGGCCTGGAGGGGGAAAGGCCTGCTTGCATGCTTGCTTGCCTGGGGGGACTGCCTGGGAGGGGAGAGGCCTGCTTGCTTGCCTGGGGGGGGGGGGGCGGCTGTCGGGGAAGGGGAGGCCAGCCTGCATGCCCTGTCCCTACCTGCCTGCCCTGTCTGCCCTGTGCCCTGTCCCGGCCTACCACTAGACCACCAGAGAGGGAACAGGGTACAGAGCCTGGCAGGGAGGGGGGACAGGGTGCAGAGCTTGGCAAGGAGTGTGGGGTTGGGTACAGAGCCTGGCAGGGAGAATTTGGTTCAGAATGGTTTTATTCTTGTTTTCCTCCTCTAAATCTGGGGTGCGTCTTATGGCGAGGTGCTTCTTATGGAGCGAAAAATACGGTACATCTTCCTTTGATATCCCAGTTCTCTCAGATGTTTTACAAGAAAACATAATGTATTACAAATGATTTTTTTTCTTCTTCTATTACATCTTTTCTTGGCAGAAAGATTCACAAAAGACCCTTGTTCTGGATATTTGCCACTGATATTTTCTAACAGCAGCAGTATTTTTTAGCTTGTTACCCCAGGTATAAAAAGTGGGCAACTAGAAATTCTTGGATGAGAGACAGGGAAAAGGCTGGAAAAGTCCCCAGCTTTCAATGGAAAAAGAAATGGGCTTCAAGTCAGTCATTGATAACAATGATTGAGTCATGGTTTCTTTGCATTTAGCTTAAGAAGAGAGAAAATTGGAAACTGTTTTGCAAATGATAGGGGTAAATTTCATTGTTAAATATCTAAACATGATTAAACATTACAAAAAAAAAAACAGAGCACAGTTGGACTTCTGAGGTGCCTCTTGGTTTTTGGCAATGGCGTGCGGATGTGCATCAATTGGCCTGTTGGGAAGCCTGAGATGCGACCTGGTCTCGTAAAAAGGGGAAGTTCTTTTTGAAAATTTGGGACCCGTATATTCAGCAATTGCATCATATGGGTCGTAGTCTTCTTTTGAATATTTTGGGTGAAGTGTGAGGGCATGGGGTTTTCTGGATGATGGGCTTTGGGGAGGGGTTCCGCTCTACTTCTTTAATCTGAGGGGATACTTGTTCGGGTGATGGGGGTTGGGGGTTTGCTGTTTTTTTGTTGTTTTTTTTGTGGGATGGGGCGTAGGGTATTCTGGGGGGAGGGAGGGGGCTGGTTTTTGGGTCTGCTATAATAGCGTGCGGGAATTATCAGAGTTCAAATTCCCGGTTTGTTTAGGCCTGGTGGTTACGCAGGTCTGGGGCTGGTTCTTCTTCTGTGGGGGTTGGGAGAGTTTGGGGGAAGGGGATTGGGGGGTGGTTTGGGGTATTAGGTTTGTGTTGTCAATTGCTGCTGTTTTGTCTTGCAAATATAATAAAAACTGTTTCAACACTAAAAAAACACAGCACAGCATTGTAGTTATCATAACATGAAGGGGCCGATATACAGTGCATTGCGATAAGCAGCTTGAAAACCACTAATAGCCACAGGATGAATTAACTGTGGATATTCAATGCTGGGACATGCCTGGCCTCTGGCATGGAATATGCAAGTCAGTATGGCAACCCGGAAGTTAACCAAGCACTGGCCAATATTCAAGCCGGGCATTTTACTCTCCTAATTTTATTCGGTTACTTAACTGATTAGATGACTGAATATCACCCATACATCGGCTAAATAACAGCTACACCCCCAGCCCACCCCTAACTGACCCAATGGCCAGTTTGGGACAATATTCAGTGGCACTACTCATTTAAGAACCGCTGAATATCGGTGGCCAGTCAGCTTAATGGGTTTAATCAAGCTTGAGTTTCTCCTGCACGGTTAAACCCCTTTGAACACTGACCCCTATATTTTTAGAAAATGTGCTTGAAGAGCAGAGAAAAATCTCTTGCCCTGATCCTTGCATGCTGACTTGAAAATCAGTTGTGCTTAACTAAATTATTGTTTCAATAATACCTAGTTAGCCTTTAAGGTTTTCTCCTCTTTCATGTGAGGTATGAACAACACACGAACATCATAGCAGTTCAATAGCAACAAGTTTGATTGTCTAGAAGCGTCTGAATGCCATCTCCATTTTGTTTATGTTTTATGGTTCTGTGCAGGAAACCGCCTGTCCTTGTAAATCACACAATGCTTCCCTGAAAAGCTGAAGTGACAGCCTATCATCCTGCCTTTGGTATATCTTCCTTTCATTGTGACACTGTGATATTGCAGTGGAAAATGCGAACCCAGGCTTACCGTGTGGGAAGTGCTTTGCTGTTTCTCTCTCCTTCCCACTGGGGAGTGCTCCTGCTGCTTATTGGATTCTCCCTGTAGCCTCTGAGGTATCATTCCTCTTCCTTTCTACCATGCACTGCCTTGCTCCCTTCCCCTTCCTTTCTTTAATGGAAGCCTAAGCGCTGATATCAAGTCAGCTTCTGTAGCTGCTATTGCCAGGGCTCCAGTGCTTGACAATCTGTGGTCCTCTGATGGCATCTCATCATGTATGGGCATTAGGGCCCCATCTTGGCACATCACCTAAATGAACAGCGTGCTGCCTGACTGCCAAATTGAACTCGTGGGAGCACTTAGCAGAGGGCAGGGTAGCAGCAGCCTAACTGATTCAGGCTGGCACGCTGCAGATGCCTGGTGGCTGTGATAGACTGCAGGAGAGGAAATAGAATTATACTACCATAGAACTGTAGTTTATGTAGCATCTTTCAGACAGAAATATAGCTAACATGTTTTTCAGTCACTGCAGAGCATAATGAAATAATACCACACAGATCAGGGAGAGGATGAAGAGAAAACTCGAGGGTTGCCCCAGGCCTCGAAAGCTTGCTCAGTCAAATATGTAGTTGAGGGTACAAATGGGTTTCTCTGATCACAGTGCTTGCAGGTTTCCTGTTCTGTCAGTACTTGCAGTAATATAGGCATCTCCGTCCGCCTCCGCCCCTCATCTAAGCCATTTGCTAACAAAACCCAGTTATGGGATACAGTATCCTTGCAGGTGGTGTGACATAATTGCACTCAAAGAGGTGTTAAATTTGCAGTTTCTTCATTATAGCACTGTACATGAAAAGGAACATTATAACCCTTCCCACATATCCTTTGTGAAACTGGTATTTCTATCCTAGTAATAATTATCTGAAACCAGCTTTCTCGAGCTGGTTGAGGGATAGAACCCATTTTCAGGATCCTTTTACTGTACTTCCTGAACTGTGTTGATCTATTGACACTTATGCAAAGCTGTGCCTAAAAATTAGCAATTAATCTTTCTATTACTTACCTTAGCCTTTTGTTATATGCTCTTTGAGATCTCTGCAGTCAAAACCATTGTCTTTTACCATAAACCAAGGGGCCAGTATTCATATTCAAATGATGTTGTATGTTGACCGGTGGCTCATGAAAATATAACTTCATTATCCATGTATTAAAAAAAATATATACAGATAGTATTGTGATGATCAGTCCGATTTCCAGCCTGATACTATCTCTATAATATGGGACTGGATTTTTGGGCAGAGTGAGGGTAGGCTTTAAACTTATTTGTAGAGAAGCGATATTCAGATGCTGTCTTGGTAATGTACATGTTTATAGTGTATCAGATTCAAACTAAGCAAACAGGGATCCTCAAGCATGATGGCCTTATTTTAAAGCTTTAGTGATAATTTACACATGCAAACATCAGCCTTTACACGTGTGTCAAAGACTGAAAACTGAATTTTAGAAAGCTGGGATTGATACATATATGCAAATTGTAAGTTGTGGGGTTTGGGAGGGACAAGAGAAGACCAAATAATATGCTGTTTTCCTCATTTTAATAGGGGATCAATGTTGGGATTTACAGCTGCTCTCAAGTACATACAAGTTTTGCAAAATGCTCATTTTTGGCACCTCCTTAATCCTCCTGTGTTTTTTGCCCCATCCTAATCAATTATACCAAATGACTGCAGTCTGTGTAATTAATTGGGGACATTTAGATGGTAAGTTTCTCAAATGACATATCACATGTGTGAGTTCTAAAATACCAACTTTCATGTGCAAGTGCTGACACCTAAGACGTGTATGTTGCCGAGTTGCCTCCACTGATGTTTTTAGACATTAACAACTGTAAAATGCACAATCCAGCAAACAGGGCCGCCATCAGAAATTTCTGGGCCCCTTACTGAGCAATCCTATTGGGCCCCCCACGCACCCCTTCCCCCCCCCCCCCCCGACGCCCCCTCTTCTTCCATGGGCCGAATACACACATACTTTTCTGTTAATGCTCCACCTAAGCCAGTCCCTTAAAATCTTCTCACGTCCATTGGGTGATTTGGCATAGAGGAGATATTCATAAAAAGAACGTCCGTCAAGATCTTTACTCATAGACTGTGCCATTTGCTTTAAATCATCTTCCATCATTAATCCAAATTGCACAATTCTTTCTCTGTCTTTGTCCTGAATGGCATCTGGCCACATTGCTGGATCCTTTCAGTCAACAAATTTATGAGCAGGCGCGGAGAACGCATTTTTAAACAAATGTAGTTTATCCTTGTACTCCTTATGTAATTTTAATCATCTATGGATATGTTTGTATGTTTATTGTTCAAATGGTTTTATTTATTTCCCCAAATTTATTTTTGTTATACGCATTGAAAATATTTGATATTGCGTTTAAATCAAAATCTCAATAAACTTGAAACGAGTGCCCGTGAGATTGTGGGAGGGTTAAATACTCAAAACTTAGAAGAATAACAATTTACTTAAAGTTTTTGCTACGCCAGCTTTCTGGTATCTTTACATACAGTGGCGTACGTAACTTATGTAACACCCAGGGCCCATCATTTTTTGGCACCCCCCATCTGTAAGAAAAACATGATTTTTAGCAACAAACCACACATCACACATGAGTACCTAGAAAAAGGCAGCATCTTACATATTGCAGTGAGCAGTACATCAATACACCCATTGTAAAACTAAACAAGCCAGACCAGCACAGATCAATCCTACACCATCAATCCTAACAGAAAACCATGTCTTTCGAACACACAGAACACAGAAAACACCTTCGCCTAGTATGGAATATGTCATCACAAACTAACCCCTCACTCTTTTACAAAACTGTAGTGTGGATTTTAGCCACAGTGGTAACAGCCCTGACGCTCATAGAATTCTGAGCATCAGAGCTGCTACCACCACGGCTGGTGCTAAAAAACGCTCCACAGTTTTGTAAAAGGGGGGATAAAATAGAAATACACAGTTTCAACGCTCTAGCTCAGAGATGCCCAAACTTTTTGAGCTTGTGAGCTACTTTAAAATGACCAAGTCAAAATGATCTACCAACAATAAAATTAAAAAACACAAAGCACACTATACGCTGAGAAAATGTTAATTATCATTCCTATTCTGGGTTTTTTTCAAAGAGGTCAAGGCAGATGACTCTATGCATTGTCACCTCAGTAACAACCATACAAAAATAGACAAATATACCCTTCATCCTTTTTATTAAACCACAATAGCAGTTTTTAGCGCAGCTAGCTGCGCTGAATGCCCAGCGCTGCTCTTGACGCTCATAGGCTCCCTGCGCTAAAAACCACTATTGCGGTTTAGTAAAAGGGGACCATATTGTAAAATATAGACAGCAGATATAAATTCAGAACTGTGCATAGTAAGTGAAGGGAAGTTTTCATCTCTGGGAATTTACCCAGTTAACTATTAAGTTATTTGGGCAAATTCCTTTGAAAACTGTGGTAATACTGCCTCCACTTTGCTAAATTTAAAATAAAATCATTTTTCCTACCTTGTCTGGTGATTTCATGAGTCTCTAGTTGCACTTTCTTCTTCTGATTGTGCATCCAATCTTTCTTCCCTTCCATCAGCCTGTATGCTTTTTCTCCTCCACACCTCATTCCCTCCCCCAACTTTTTCTTCCTCTCTCCCTGACCTTTCTATCTTTTTTTCTGCTTCTCTTCTTTCCTTCTGTCTCCCTGCCTGCCCCCTTTCTTTCTTTCTCCCTGCCGTTCCCCAAGCCACTGCCACTGCCGCTGCCATCGGGGAACAGGACCCACCAATGGATAACAGGCCCCAAAGCCGACGCCGACGCATGCTGTCCCTGATTCGGGCCGATCAGTCTTCCTCTCCCCGACGTCAATTCTGCCGTCGGAGAGGAAGTTCCGCCCAGCCAGGCAGCGATTGGCTGGCCCAAACTTCCTCTCCGACTGCAGAATTGACGTCGGGGAGAGGAAGACTGATCGGCCCGATAGATTAGATCGCCAAGACAAAGTGAGTCCTGGGTGATCGACTCACTTTGCCTTGGCGAGCTACTGGCGCCCCTGCCTTAGAACACTGCCTAGGACCCTGGGGGAGCCCGGCCCCTGGCTCCGGCCCTTGAATGCAGAACTGGTAGTACTGCCCTGATGGCGGCCCTGCCAGCAAATATAACTATCACATAACACATTTAAATTATTGCATCATTTATAGGAAAGACTCTGTGACAGGCTGAGGAAGGCATTTATATTTTGCCAAAACACAGCCCATATTGGGTCATTTATATTTTATACATTATTTAGTTTTCATTCTGTGGATTCTTGTGATTGTATAGATCCTTTGTGGATTGTTTTTAGGTATTTTTTGGACATTTATTAAACTATAATCTGGTATATCCGATCTTCTGTTCTACACTCCCCCCCACACCTCCAACACAAAACACAAAAAGTTAATACCTTGGCTAGCAAGGATCCCCAAGCCCCACAATCTGAAGACATCTTCTGTCGGAACTCTGTGGGTGTTGGCAGTTATACTTCCAACTGCCAATGTTGGCACTTCATACATGCCCAAGTCTCACATATGAACTGAGTATGTGTGAGGTGTCAGTGTCAGTACCTGGGAGAGTGGCTTCCACCAGCCACATTGTTTTGCCAGCCAGGAGATTCCAGAAATGGATGTCTTCAGCTGGTGGGGCTTGTGGAGCTCTGCCAGATACACCAATGACGTGTGCCACTGCTGGGCGGGCCTGAGCTGAGCAGGCCCATCTTTAGATATGGCCCCTGCTCATAGCACCAGAGTATTTACAAACTGAAGTACAATTTTCCACCTTTCTTTTGCAAACTGTAAGTTCCATAAAATGGCCTAAATTGGGAATGCTGGGACAGATGAACAAATATTTGCCATTAATATTTGGGGGGAGATCAAGAAACAGGGCCACTACCAATGATCGTATATTAATAGCCACCACTCCACCCCTGCACAAGTTTTCATCTCTACACATATTTGCCTCCTGGAGACAGTTATCCACTATAATAAAACCCTTAGCGCATGCACACTTCAATCTCCATGAGTCCGTGCTTCGTGATCCGTGATCCATACTTCTGTGCCGCGCAGGCGCAGTGCCTGCCTCAGCTGATTTTCTGCCCCTATCTCCGATGCTGGCTGACCTTCTGCCTTCTGACTATGCTGCTGCTGCCGGGACGCCTCTTCTTTTCACCCCTGGACCAGCAGCAGCAGCAGCTGCAGTTTCATCAAGCAAACGCAGGGCATTTGCTAGGCCGGCCCACTTCAATAATGCGAGGCGGCCCAGCCTAGCAAAAGCCCCGAGTGAGGGAGAAGGGCTACTGCTGGACAGGGGGGAAGACAGTGGGCAGGGAGAGAGACAGAAAGAAAGACAGGCAGGGGGCAGGGAGAGAGACAGAAATAAAGAAAGAAAGAAAGGGGGCAGGGAGAGAGAAAGAAAGACAGACATACAGAAATAAATAAATAAATGCCTGAATCTACACATCTATTCTAGCACCTGTTAATGTAACAGGCTAAAAAACTAGTCATCAATATATTTTATGTCTTTTCAGGGCAAATCATTTCACCTTTTTACTCGTAGATTTCATCTATTTTTTTCTTTTTTCTTTGGGGGGGGAATGAAAGCTGTCAAATTTATTTAACTTTCCTCCATGAGAAACTTATGGGAAATGGCTGTTGAACCTTCTGTCCTTTCACTCTCATATTCCACTCAGGAACATAACAATGAATGTCAAGACAGCGATCTCAGAAGACATCTTATCTGCAGCCTTTCTTACTTCTTTTCAAGAGAAAGCATCACTTTGCTCTCTGAAGATTTTGGCACCTGTCATTTAAAAAAATTCTTTGGTAAAATGTAGGTACAGAAATGCATCCTATACCTCTCAGTGCTCATGTACACCCTTCCCTAGCATTTACACCGATAGGCATCAACATTTGAAAATGATAGAGGCACTGTCCTTCCACTATGTATGTACTGAATGTATTTGACCTATGCAATGAATGTATTGTATCTCGAGCTGCTATACTCATGTTGCCTTATCATTCACCTTGCTACTGTGCTCACCCCTAAACATGTTCTCAGTCCTACCTAGGAATTATCTCACTGTTTCTTTCTATCGGTTCCTCTGTATATCTGCTATGTGTGAATTTGTAACTTTGTTGTTATCCTTTCACTATGTATGTAAAATTATAACCTGTTGTTTAGATTGTAAGCTCTTTCGAGCAAAAACAGTATATTATTGGCAGAACCCTTTGTGGAATGTTGGTTGTTTAGTACTTTTTGCTTCTGCTTTGTTGTATGTGCTTGTTTTGGTTCAATAACAGTTACTAAGTCTTTAAAAAATGACCTCATAACTGGGGTAAGCTTGGATGGCAGCTATTTGAATGGCTGCCATGAGTTCTCACAGCAACCTTGTGAGTTCTCGCAGTCTTGCGGTTGCAGCAAGAACTCATGGCAGCCATTCAGATAGCGGCTCTGTATAGGGCAGGAGTGTAGGAAGATCATTCCTGCCCCAGTTCACCGTTGGACCACTGTTTCGGGGAGGAGGGAGGGAGGTGAGAATTGTTTGAGTTCACCAGGTCTTACAGGAGGCCTGAAAAGCATTGGAAGGAAGGAGGGACAGGGTGTAGAGCCTGGCAGGGAGGGAGGGGGACTGGGTGCAGAGCCTGGCAGGGCAGGGAGGTAGGGAATGAGGGGGCTGGATACAGAGCCTGGCAGGGCAAGGCACTTGAATATAAACCCCCTGGTTTATATTCAAGTCAATCTTTTTTCCTTCTCTTTAGAGGAAAAAAGTTATCTTGGCTTATATTCAAGTATATACGGTAATCCTCTAGTATATATGGTAATCCTTTGAGTATATAAGGTAATCTTCCATTGCCCCAGTTACCACAGGTCTTTAACTGCCATCATTTACTATGTTACTCTACAAGAAGTCATCACAAATTCTACACTATTCTATAATAATAGAATTGAGATACTTATTCTGTTTATTTAAATATTTGTTCTCTTTCATTATTTCATTGAAACCTATAAGCCTTATAACTAAGCAAATGTATTAATTAAAAAACAGTTATACATAAGAATGTGATGTTTCAATAAGGTATTTACCCCACAAAAGTATTTAATTGGATCTCTATGAGATTAATAAATAAATAATTCTCACCATTCAAAACCACTTTGACCTAAAATGTTAAGGGGTTTAAAGAAAAGCAACCAAGATGATAAAGGAGATGAAACTCCTCTCATATGAGGAAAGGCTAAAGAAGTTAGGGCTCTTCATCTTGAAAAAAAACATGGCTGAGGGGAGATACAGTATGACTGAGGTCTACAAAATCTTAGTTGTAGAATGGGTACAAGTGAATCAATTTTTTACTCTATCAGATATTACAAAGACTAGGGGAAACTCAATGAAATTACATGGAAATACTTTTAAAATCAATAGAAGGAAATATTTTTTCACTCAAATAACAGTTAAGCCCTGGAACTTGTAACCAGAGAATGTGGTAACAGCAGTTAAAGTAGCTGGGTTTAAAAAAGGAAGGTTTGGACAAGTTCTTGGAGGAAAAGTCTATAAACTCATAATAAGACAGACATGGGGAAAGCCACTGCTTGTCCTAGGGTTGGTAGTATGGAATATTACTACTACAGTATTTGGTTTCTGCCAGGTACTTGTGGCCTGGATTGATCACCATGGAAACAGAATACTGGGTTAGATGGGGCTTTTGCTATTGAAAGACAGCCAATGCAGATCCCCACAGGTATATCTTGGGGGGGAGAACAGGGAGAAAGGTTGGTCTCTGGTGGGCAGGGCTTCTGATTCAGGGGGTTGGATTTGTCATCGCAGATTGAGATTATGCTTCCGTGGGTTAGGAAACTGATCAAGGGGGATTGGGGTTGTACTTGGGGAGGGGCTTGAGGAACTTGATTGGGGGATGGGTTTGTAAAACAATGGAGAGGTCAGGTTGTGCTTGGGGGGGAAGAGGTGGAAACAAGTAGCACTGCTGTGGTTAGCTGTCATGTTGTGTCTTAACATGGCCACTATATAACCTGCTCTGGCCACGATGGCTGTGCATTAACTGTGTGCCAAATTTAGGGCAGACTTGGGGCACACCCCATGCATATACCAGAAGGGCTTTGCCTTTACCACATGTAAGTTTTGCTTTAGCATATGATAAATGCAAAACTGACTGTATTTTAGTACATGGGACCCCCAGATTTCAAATTTAGGGGTGATTTTCAAACTGTCTAGAAAGGATCTGCAAGCTTAGTTTCACAGGGTAACTCCTTGTGAATTTCCCATTGACAATGTAGGTTAGCAGGGCTACCCATGAATTTCATAATTTTGAAATACCATTTTCACATGGGTAAACATATGCTGCTTACAAAAAAAAAAAATAAAATCAGAGTGTCCAGAACATCAACAACAGCAGGTAAAGCAATCCAAACAGTGTTAGTTTAAAAAAAAAAAAAAAAAAACTAGAATCTTCCATGTTGATGACATCATAAGGGTCACAGAGGGGCAAATTCTATAGGAAACGCTCAAAGGTTAGGCGCTGATATAGGCACTTTTCAGCACGATTCAAGTCTAATTGGGTGCTATTTAGTGAAGAGCGCTGAGCGGCACCTATTTGGGCACCTATTTTGGAGCCATGCGAGTGCTTAAGCACGCTTAAGAGCAGCGATTCTGTAACAAGACGCCTAACGCAAAGCCACGCCCACGCCTCACATGCATAGCGCCTATTTTTTTGAAGGCCGCCTAAATTTTTAGAGGCGCCTTGTTACAGAATCGCTCTTTCTTGATAGGCGCCTACATTTCAATTATTGCTGATTAAAAAGCTTAATTGAGCTTGCTATTCAATTTAGATAGGCGCCTATCTAGTTGGGCGCCTCCAAAATAGGTGTCTAACATTACAGAATTTGGGCCAGAGTTCACTGTGCCCCACTGAACATAGGACAGGCAAAAATGAATGTGCTGAATGCATAAAAACTAATCAGAGAGCATCCTCAGACCCAGAAAAGCAGCAGCGGGTGAAGCAATCCAAACATTTCTATATAGACTAGAAAGTACTACTGACAGTGTTTTGGGGTTTGTTTGTTTTTTTAACTGTTGAATTGTTATACCTAGTGGCTTTTATATGTTTTTATATATTATAATAATAACTTTATTCTTTTATGCTGTCAGAACCAAACGTTCTAGGCGATTTACACTAAAAAGAGCTGGACAATCAGCGAAATACAATAATACAGTAAAAAATACAAATATTTATAAAATAGAATTTCAATAATAAAAATCTCATTAAGTAATAAACTTATCGAACAAAGTGGTCTTAATTAATTTCCGAAAACTGCAATAGGATAACATAGCTTGCTGAATACATTTACCTAACCAAGATTGTTGTCTACCAGCTTGAAATGCTAGGGTCCTATCTAAGAAGGTCTTATATCTATTCTACAGCCATTAATTTTGGGATAAGCAAATAAGTAGAAGTTTCTAGTTTCTCGTGATGGTCTATACAACACAAAATGAGGGAAAAGGTAAGCTGGAGACAATCTCGATATCAGCTTAAAGCAGATACAGGAATATTTGAATAATACTCTTGCCTCCAAAGGCAGCCAATGAAGTAAATGATAATATGGACTAATATGGTCGTTCTTTTTTAAACCAAAAATCAATCGAACAGCTCTATTCTGAATTGCATAGAATGGATCTGGAATTTGGATATGCAGTCTATAAGTGTAATCCAATAAACAGATAAATGTTTACTCATGTGAATCCTTTTTAAAAATCTCTCAGTAAGAAAATAACCCAAACCTTAGATATTCATTACTATGACGTGGGAGGCAGTTGAATCTTTTGAAATAAAGTACAGGTATATCTAAACTGAGATGAACCAAAGTAGTGGTTAAGTGGAGTCAATACTGAATGCTCCAGGATACCAACGCCATGCTCTAGTGAGTTCTGCCAGGGAAGACTGCATTTCTATTTAGGATTATGACTAGTGATCAGTCACTGTAGACTTGATTTATCCAAAATATTTTTACCCTCTGAAGTGCAATAGTGAGAAAAGGCAGGCTAACATCATCCTAGAAGCAGATATTAGGAAGATACTTGGCTCAGAAAAAAAGATAATATTTATCATGAGCCGAAAAATAGGTTTCCGATGCACAAAGCTAGAAGTGCTGTTTGTGTTTGCTGTTCTGATCACTCAAATACACACGTGCTTTTCATATACCCCTCCTGAGGAAGAGAATTATCTTGAAACTGGACTCAGTTGAGCCGCTATTTTACCAGTATTGAATATGCGCCAGAAATGTTTATTGAAGATACTCCACTATCTGGAAAATTGATAACAACGGAGAAGCCCCTGAGATAAATTCTTAGATATCGCTAGTTTGAGCACTTTTCTGATTTTATGGATTGTAATTTTGAATAATGTATTATTTAAGATTTGCACTTTTTGGGGATTTATGTAATGTAATGTAATTTATTTCTTATATACCGCTACATCCGTTAAGTTCTAATTTATTTTATATTAATGCACATGATGTATACCTATGATGGTGCTAAGGAGGTGTGAGAAGCAACCCCTTTACACTTAATTAAGCCTGAGCACTCAAGTCTCCGAGACCTATAGCTTTGATTATTGCACTGAGGTTACATTAAAAAAAAAAATAAATAAAAAGAATATTTTACATTTATAAGGGTTTTCCTCATTTTATTATACACTTGTACAACTCATCATTTCAGAAGAGGAAGAGAGGAAGTAGTATTGGTTTCATATACCCCTAGCAGCCTTCAGGCCCAAATACATTAGATTCCAATGGAAATCTCAGGTACTTCCGGTGTCCCGGGAAGATGGTAATATGCAGATAAGCCTCCGTTAAATCCAGCAAAGCCAGGAATTCTCTCTGAGTCACCGCCACAATGACAGAGCACACTGTCTCCATGCAAAAATGTGGGACCCACAGGAAGGCAATGTCCAACTTGAGATCCAGGATGGGCCTCCAGTCTTCAGAGTCTTTCTTTGGCACATGCAGCAGAGGCCAAAAATCTGGAGGGAGATGAAAGAACTCTATCTTGTGTCCCTCCTGTATGAAGTCCAGTACTCAATGGTTTGAGGAGATCAGCTTCCACCCCTGGAAAAACTCCGACATCCGCCTCCGATACATGCAGGTGCGGCAGAAGTCCTGGTGTCTTTGGGACTTCATAGAGGTAGGAACCTGAAACCTGCTGGCATCTGGGGTTGTTAAAGCATTTTCTGTAGCTCTTGGAATAGCTTTGGCCAGTGGAGCCTGTGGAATTCTGGCAAAACCTGCAGGAGGAACAAATTACTTTGACTGCCTCCCAGGGTCTGACGGGACCTGTTATCCAGGAAGGACTTAGGGCAGCAGTCTTCCATACCAGTCATAAGGTCATCTAACCCTTTGCCAAAAAGCATTTAATCCTTAAAAGGAAGACTGCTGAGAGTTGCCTTGGAGAATGAATCTCCTGCCCAGTGGCAGATCCAGAGCATTCTGTGCGCTGAGACAGTATAAGCTGAAAATGAATGGAAGAAATTGCATTACAATTAATACTATTATAGGGGTGGGGTCAGGGGTGGAGCTTGGGCGGAGTACTTGGTTGTTATTTGTTAGACTTAGGAAGTATTTGGCTTGAAGAAGTTGAGAAATTCTGATATAAGGCATCAGCAACATAATCCACCCTCTCGAGCACCAGCTGGGAGCAGGCGTCATCCTCTATAAAGGGATCTTGACGCCAGTGGCGTACCAAGGGGGGGGCGGGAGGGGCGGTCCGCCCCGGGTGCCAGCCCTGAAGGGGTGTTCCCGGCCTTGCCATTCAGTCCCCCCACACCCCCGAAGGACCGCTCGCCCCACTGACCTTCCTGCACCACCTGTGAAGCAGCAAGCAGCAGGATCGCGAGGTCAGCTATCCCTAAGCTGCTTGGGCGCTGCTTCCCGCGCCGCGGTCCCGCCCCTCCTCTGACGTCAGAGGAGGGGCGGGAACGTGGCGCAGGAAGCAGCGCCCAAGCAGCTTAGGGATAGCTGACCTCGCGATCCTGCTGCTTGCTGCTTCACAGGTGGTGCAGGAAGGTCAGTGGGGCGAGCGGTCCTTCGGGGGTGGTGGTGGTGGGGACTGAACGGCAAGGCCGGGAGCATAGGTAGTGCTGCTTCATAGGTGGTGCGGGGAGGCCAGGGGGGCGAGCGGTCCTTCGGGGTGGAGCGGGTGGGCAGGCAGGCAGGCAGGCATTCAAGGGGGAGGGGGGTGACAGGCAGGCAGGCCTTCAAGGGGGGGGGGGGGGACAGGCCTTCGGGGGGGGGGGGGCAGACCTTCAAGGGGGGGGGGACAGGCCTTCAAGGGGGGGCAGGCAGGCCTTCAAGGGGGGACAGGTCTACAAGGGGGGACAGGCCTACAAGGGGGTGGGCAGGCCTACAAGGGGGTGGGACAGGCCTTCAGGGGGGTGCAGGCCTTCAGGGGGTGTGCAGGACTTCGGGGGAGGGTGCAGGCCTTCAAGGGGGGACAGGCCTTCAAGGGGGGACAGGCCTTCAAGGGGGGGGACAGGCAGGCAGGCCTTCAAGGGGGGGACAGGCCTACAAGGGGGTGGGACAGGCCTTCAAGGGGGGGACAGGCCTTCGGGGGGGGGGGGGTGCAGGCCTTCGGGGGGGGTGCAGACCTTCAAGGGGGGGGGGGCAGGCCTTCAAGGGGGGGACAGGCAGGCAGGTCTTCAAGGTGGCGGGACAGGCCTTCAAGGGGGGAGGGACAGGCCTTCAAGGGGGGGGGGACAGGCCTACAAGGGGGTGGGACATGCCTTCAAAGGGGGTGCAGGCCTTCAAGGGGGGACAGGCAGACCTTTAAGGGGGGACAGGCCTTTGGGGGGGGACCCTGGTTTAGAAGTACACAGAGGGAAGGGGGTGTTCAAAGAGACGTGCATAAGCCAAACTTTGGGGGGGGGATGAAGAAATAATGGGTCTGAAAATAGAGGAGAGGGAGAGAAATGATGGACCATGGGATTTAGGGAGGGAAGGAACTGAAAGGGAGAGAAATTGGACACAAGGGATGGTGTGGAGGAGGGATAGAGATACTGGATAGGAGGGTAATTGGGAAAAGAAAGGGAGAGATGGTGGACTCTGGGGTGGTGGGGAAGGAGGGAGAGATGCCGGATGAAAGGGTAGTTAAGAAAAGGTGGATCTGTGGAGGGAGATGAAAAAAAGGAAAGATACCAGACTTCCTGGGGAGGGAAGGGAAATGGAAAGGGAGGACAGAGTTGGCAGATGGATGGTTAGCACGCAGAAAGAAGAAAGAAGGACACCCTGGCAAGCAAGTTATCAGAAGAAAACCAGAGCCTTGGACCAACAAGATTTGAAATATAACCAGACAACAAAAGGTAGAAAAATTAATTTTATTTTCTGTTTTGTGATTATAATATGTCAGATTTGAAATGTATATCCTGACAGAGCTGGTGTTGGACTGCAAACGTGAGCTAGGATTTAACAGAGAGAGGAAAAGTCCTTTTTGTTTTTTTATTTTATTTACACCACAGCGCCAGTGTGGTTAGGAGAAGCCAAAGGGGGTGAAAAAGCTATAAAACCCACCAGGGGTTTTGAAAAAAATCACCCAACTGGGCAGGAAAATCAAATTGAAAAACCAATTCAATAGGCTGAATCGAATCGAAATTTTTTTTCCTGAATCTGGCAGCATTAGTTTGCGCTACTGTCTTAGACTTTAGGACCTGGGATTGGGGAGAGATGGCATCCTCAGTACTTTATAATGCAAGTGAAACGAGGATTTGGTCAGACTTTTGAAGGGTCTGCAGAAAAAAAATATTGTATAGGCCGGGGACATGAAACAGCAGGAAATGGGAACTTTTCTTCCTTCTATTTTTGTGAATGGAAAGGCTGAGGATGTCAGAGAGTTCAGTTAAAATATGTGCTTTATAAGAAAATATAATAATGTGTTTTATAAAGTTTATAGCATAGCTGGCCTACCCAGTGAGGTGTTTCTAGTGGTGGTGGTGGCAGTGTGTCAATGTGTTGAGAGGAAGAGGTGGTCTGGGAAATTCTGCTGAGCAAACTCCGGGCCCATTTCCACCCCCCAGTTAGTCCACTCCACTCAACTGGTTCACACACTGAGTGGGTCATTGGGTGTTGTGTTGGGATCTCTTCCAGTGGTTTATCAGTATCTCCTTCTGGTCCAAGGAAGGAAACTTTGTTATCCTTAGCATTGACCTACAGAATATGTTTGTAACAGCGCTGCTTGTGTGGCATTAGGCTATGTAGTGATTGAAAGAAAAAAAACAGACCTTTGCACATTTTTGCACTATATGGTGGGTGTATGAGGAGATTCACATTTCCTGCACAGCTAAGTCCATGTGAAGTTACCTTGTGCTGTATTTGACATCTAGCAAGGTCTCTGTTTGAAAGGAAAGATCTAAACTTAAAAATGAAGTGGCCAGAAGTTATGGTAAAAGCAGATAGTGTAGCTGGTTTTAAGAAAGATTTGGACAAATTCCTGGAGGAAAAGTCCATAATCTGTTATTAAGACATGGAAGTGTCTGCTTGCCCTGGATCGGTAGCATGGAATGTTGCTACTCTTTGGGTTTTGACCAGGTATTAGTATCCTGGATTGGCTACCATGAGAATGGGCTACTGGGCATGATGGACCATTGGTCTGACCCAGTTAGGCTATTCTTATGTTATGTTCTCATCTGTAGGGGCCTTTGTTTTCACTTCTTATTTTAATGTATTTTTTTTCTGGGAACTTATCAGTGTTTTTTTATAATGGGAACAAAAATGGAAGAGAATTAATGTGTGTGGGATGAGGGGGTAACTAATTTCTTCAGCTAAATAATTCAATCCACTTCAAACAGACATAGGAGAACTCACGCACCATTCACACACACCCTCCATCCAAAAACGTCAAAAGGAAAAAAACTGTTCGACAACCTCCTAGCCATTCGAGCTGCAACACTCGACCCCCAACCCTACAACCAATTGACATCGACCACATACTGCAAAACCTTCAAAAAGAAATAAAAACCCTTCTATTCAAAAAACACATAAAACCGAACTAACACAATCAGAACTGTCCCAAGCATCACCTGCAACTACTCCATATGTACTTCTGATGTCATGACAATTCAGACATAATTTATGTTATGTTATGTTATGTTTGGAATATAAGAAAATTTTCACTGCCTGTTTCTATTCTGACCATTTATTCCGTTTCATGGTCATTACAAAAAATATTTTTTTACATGGGGGGGGGGGGTGTCAAAAAATGATGGGCCCCGGGTGCCACATACCCTAGGTACGCCACTGCTTGACGCAACCTCATGTGACAAGCATGCACCACAAAAGAGGCAGCTGCTGCAGCCTTAATACCTGAGGAAGCTACTTCAAACAGCTTCTTCAAGACCAAATCCACCCTGCGGTCCTGCAAATCTTTCAGCATAACTCCACCTTCATGTGGAAGGGCAGTATGTTTGGTCACCTGAGCCACAGCCAAATCCACCTTCAGCTGCTCAAAAAGCTGTTGAAAATCCGGTGCCATAGGATAAAGCTTAGCTAAGCTTAGTCAGCCTAAAGGAACTCTCGGGAGTCTCCCACTGCTCAGGAAACAGAGCTGTGAGATCTGGATGTGAGGGAAAAGAGGACGTCAGAGTATTAGAACGACTCATGACGGTACATTGAGATGTAGAGGGCTGAGCCTCCAAGTCCAGTTCCTTTATGGCATCTGATATAAAGCAGTGAACAGAGGCTGATTTAAACTGCTGGTAGACAGAAGAGTCATCATTCCTATCAGGGCTCTCTGAGACCATCTGGCTAACGGTTCTGCAAAGTGTATCAATGTCATCTAGGGTAGACGCCATATCCGTGGTATCAGCATGCCAAGTAAGGAAATCCTAGTCTGGGAGGACAGGAGCATTTGGGACTTCTGTCAATGAAGGCCCTAGCATAGAAGCTTGCGTCGTGCCAACCGGCTGCACAGCATTGGCTGTGATCGTAAGAAATGAACGCCACATGAACTGAACAAATTCTGGTAAAAACCACATCTCTGAGGTGACATTGGCTCTCAGTGAGTCTAAGACATGGGCTGTGAGAGGTCTCTGGACTCTGTACACTTGTGCTTTGCATTACTGCCAAAAAGTAGCACTGGGCGAGATTTTCTGTCCAGTTACCAGACCCAAACAGGATCCCCAGCCCTGAAGACCTGAAGCTCCCCCCACCCCTCCCCCAGTGTGCCGTGGCACGCGGTACACGGACGCTCCTTTGCTGGTAAGGCAGCGCAATCCAGTCATGGATTCAAGTCTATGGGGGTGGAGGAGTCCATCCCTGACATTTTTAAGAAAAGATCTTAGAAAGAAAAAAGGTAGATTCTGATACTTTTGGGTCACAACTCTTGAAATCTCTACCTCATTCTTTACAGAATCCTAATATAGAAGGTATCCTGGATGAATGGAGCAATAACTCAGGAAAGATTTTTAATTCATTAGCGCACCTTACACAAAAAATGTTTACAAATAAATAAAAAGCTTCTTGGTTTACTCAAGATCAGTGTGTTCTCAAACGTGAGGGTAGGAAACTGGAAGAAAAGTAACTTAGATGTGGATAAACTAAGGGCTCCTTTTACAAAGGTACGCTAGCATTTTTAGTGCGCGCTATAGCGCGTGCTAGCTGAAAAACTACCCCCTGCTCAAGAGGAGGCAGTAGCAGCTTGCGCGCATGGCATTTTAGCACGCGCTATTCTGCGCGTTAGGGCCCTAACACACCTTCGTAAAAGGAGCCCTAAATTGGAGATTGAAAATAAAGGATTATAATCATGAATTAAACAAAATGAGCAGAAGTTATTTTGGAAACAAAATAAACAACTCAAAAGATCAATCTAAGGCTCTATTTAAATTAAGTTGGATTCATACCTTCTTGCAAATCACATCGGGGGATACGGGAAATCCGGGTCTCCAATAAGGAGCACCTAACTGGGCCTCCGCGTGTGCGGATCGCCGGACTAGATGGACCTAGGTCTGATCCGGCGAAGGCGTTTCTTATGTTCTTAAGTAAGGTAGATACATCTAATAAAAGTTTGAGGCCCACAGTGGATAATTTGGCACAGTTCTTTAATGACAAAATCACAATTATTCGCTCCTCATTTATACACTCTGCACTTGATTACGAACAACTTTTTTATTGAAAAAACTTCTGATGATATTCCAGCTCATAGAATTTGGCATTCTTTTCTTCCTGTTGATGCAAACCAAGTGAAAAAACTATGCAATAGACTTGGGGAAAAAATTGTATACTTGATCCACTTCCCTCTTATATCTTCTGCAATATATCACCCTCTTCTTTGCTTTGGTTAACAACTATGGTCAGTTATGTACTTGGTAAAGGTTATTTTTCTAACAAAATGGGCCATACCGTATTAACCCCTTTACTGAAAGGGACTGACCTAGATCCATTGATTGTATCTCATTATCGGTCTATTGCGAATATACCATTACTGATAAAAATGATTGAATCAATTGTATCAAAATAACTTTCTGATTACTTAGAAAAGTTTTCTATACTTCTTCCTGTTCAGCACGGCTTTCGTTCTAATTTTAGTACAGAGACCATGCTGATCTCTCTAATTTCCAATATCCAAAGTTTGTTATCTCGAAAACGATATGCTATACTTTTACAATTCAATATATCAGCAGCCTTTGATGTTGTCAACCACGACATTCTACTTTACCTGCTATCAAGTATTGGTCTGGTAAAAAATGTCCTGAAATGGTTTAGAGCAGTGGTCTCAAACTCAGTCCCTTTGCAGGGCCACATTTTGGATTTGTAGGTACTTGGAGGGCCTCAAAAAAATAGTTAATGTCTTGTTAAAGAAATGACAATTTTGCATGAGATAAAACTCTTTCCTTTTGGCTAAGTCTTAATAATAATATTGTCATTTACAGCTAAAGAGACATTTGATCAAGAAACTGTTTTATTTTACTTTTGGGATTATGATAAACATACCGAGGGCCTCAAAATAGTACCTGGCGGGCCGCATGTGGCCCCCGGGCCACGAGTTTGAGACCACTGGTTTAGAGGATTTTTGACTATACGATCTTATCAAGTTCATGCAGAAGGTTCTTCATCTTATGTTTGGAGATTATTATGCGGCATCCCTTTACATGTCTTCACTAAGTATGCGGCATCCCTTTGCATGTCTTCACTAAGTAACCTTAAGCTGCTGATATTTTTATACTATTGGATGTTGACCCATCATTGATCGATTTATCATCAGATATCAACTTCTACATTTCTAGATTTCAAACATGGGCTTCTTCAGTCCAAATGAAGCTCAACTCTGCAAAGACGAAACTATTATGGTTTGGGCCTAAATTGGGTAATTTACCTTTGTCAGTTTCCTTGATGTCTGGTGAATTGTTGAATATTAAATTTTCCTCAAGAATATTGGGATTTGTGCTTGATTCCTCACTTTCATTTGAATGTCAGATTAATAATCTCACGAGAAAATGTTTTTTGAATCTTCGCATGCTGAGGAAAGTTCGTAGTCTGTTTCATCAACAGCATTTTGCCACTTTGGTCCAATCTATTGTACTGGCACAATTAGATTACTGTAACTCTCTTTATGCATCCCTGTCTAAAGGCAGCTTGAAAAGGTTGCAGATGATTCAAAATACAGCAGCCAAACTGATCTATAGGAAAAGGAAGTATGATCATGTATCCCCTTTGCTGAGGGATCTTCATTGGTTGCCAGACCACCTCAGAATCCAATTTAGATGTGCAAGCATAGTATTCCAGATTTTGAAAAGCGTATTCTTGCCTCTAGTCCCTATTTCTTTTAATTCTCTAAGTACTAAAAGATCAAGAACTGCTCATTTGTATAAACTTTCATTTCCCTCACTCATGAGAATAAAAGAACTAGGCTATGTCTCTCGCTCCTTTGCATTTATCTTTACTTCTTTCTGGAATGAACTACCAATTGAGATCAGAACCATTTTCTCTCTTTACTCGTTTAGAAAACATCTACAGCCTTTTCTTTTTTCAAAAATTGTTACAAACCAGGTATATATTAGGTTCCCTGGTCAGATCATTATTTCATTTCCATTTCCTATGTCCTACCGTCTGTTACCTTTGTTTCTCGATCACCAAAAACTATCTCCTCAAGAGATTTTCATTACCTTAATGACTCCTTGACCCCTTCCTTATTTTCTATTGATGACAAAGCCTTTGATATTTCTGACTCCAATGAACAGCTAAGGATCTGGAACACTGCATGTAGTTCCCTTTTAGACAATATCGCTCCAATTGTTACTCGTACTATCTCTTCATAAAAACAACAAAATCCCTGGTTTAACTCATCATTAGTCCTTCTTAAATGGCAGCTGCGTTCCCTGGAACGCAAATGTCACTCTAATCCTACCCAAAGTAACCTCATTAAATACAAGGAGCATTCTCAGCATTATTGACAAACACTGAACATAGTAAAGAAAAAATATTATACTGAAAGCATCTCAAAAGCGAAGAATTCTTCTGTTCTTTTCTCTATTCTTAAAAAATCTCACCTATTTCAAACATAAACCAGCTAGCTCTAACAACAACTGTCCATCTGCACAAGACCTGGCAGACTTTTTCCAGGAAAAAATCAAATCCATTAGAGACAATATTAAAACTACTACTAACACTCTCTTTGCTATTTCAGATTTTGATCCCAGCCGCATCGAAGACGGTACTACCACCTCATTGACTGCAATATGTTCTCTCTTTTCCCTACCATCCCTCAATGACATTGAATGTATCATGCAGTCACTCAACACCAAAGAATCTAATCCAGAATCTATTCCCCCATTTATCTTAAGACGTTACTTCTCTATCTTCGGGTCTTGTATCCTAAAACTCATCCACAAGAGTCTTAATACATCTACTTTACCAAATAGTTGGAAACATTCTACTCTCTACCTCAAAAATAGCTCCCAGGATTGTACTAATTATAGACCTATTGCCAATTTTCCGTTTCTAGCCAAATTAACAGAAAAAATTGTCTATAATCAATTATCAGACTTTGTAGACAAAACTCAAATACTACACCCCAATCAAACGGGGTTCCGCAAAAATCATTCTATGGAGCATTCTCTTTTAGGCCTTACCACAACTATCCAATATTACCTTGATCAACACAAATATGTTATCCTTATTTCTTTAGACCTGGCAGCGGCATTTGATACCATAGATCATCAGCTTTTACTTCAAAGATTGGCCTCTATTGGTATCACTAGCCAATTTCTTGAATGGTTTTGTTCCTACTTCGCTTGCAGGATCTCAACAATACACTTCAATAATTCTATTTCCTCTCCCTTTCAAAACAACTTCGGTATTCCTCAATGGTCTATTTTATCTCCATTACTCTTTAATATCTATCTCGTCCCGCTATTAACCCTCCTCTGTCAGTCAATCGGCTTCTCTGTTTTTGCCTACGCCGATGATCTTCAAATTCTTCACACTATTGATCCCTCCAATCTCAATGATATTATCTCCATAAATTCTAAGCTAGAAAAAAATCAGAGATTGGTTAAGTGTCAATATACTATCTCTTAGTATCTCAAAAACCAACAGTGTTCTTTTCCCATGGAAAGATAATCTTCAACTAGCAGCTCCATTATCCATCCATAATAGCTCAATCGAGTTAGTTTCCTCAATTAAAATCCTAGGTATCATCATTGACAACAAACTTACTTATCGTCCACAAATCAGTGCTCTTTTTAAGAACTGTTTTTACAAACTTAAAATGATAAGGTCTTTAGTCCCTCTCCTAGATACTCATTGCCTCAATATTCTGATCCATTCCCTTATCATTTCAAAAATCGATTACTGTAATTCACTGTATAAAGGGTTATGTCAAAAGGATATTAGACATTTTCAAATGATCCAAAACACAGCCATCAAAATCATTAAGAATTAAAAAAAAAATATATAATCACATCACCCCCCTGCTAAAGAAGGCTCTCTGACTTCCCATCCCCCACCGGATTTCGTATAAAATTTCTCTCTTAACTTTCAAATCCCAAAAGACCAATGAGCCTGCATTTATTAATGGGCTCTTGATCCCATACGAGCCCCCTAGAACTCTAAGACCTGCATCGCAACATACTCTTCATGTCCCTTCGTTAAAAATTATTGGTACCCGCCATGCCTATATTTTTTCTGTCACAGCTCCTATTATCTGGAATTCCCTCCCATCACATATTAGAGCAGAACAAAATCTAAATAAATTTAAGGGCAGTTTAAAATGCTTTATTTTCAAAGATGTCTATGAGTAATTTACCATTCTTGATATTTTACTGTTTTTACCTTACCCCTTCCCTGATGTTTTTTTAATCCTTTATTGTTCTCTTTTTCTTCAAAAATGTAGTTCTCCCTCCTTTCCTCTTGTTTTACTATCCTACCCTATGTTAACTTAGTGGGTCTATGGTAAGTCATGTTTGGTTTTTGTTGTTAATTCCCCCTTTTATTAATTGTCACGTATTATTTTAATGTACAACGCTTTGAATTTTATGTTTAGCGTTTAATCAAATTTTAATAAACTATGAAATTATTTCACTTGAGGAACCAGCTATAAACCTCTTCTCATGTAAACTGAGCTGAGCATCTATTGTTTAGAGGATGATCCGGTATATAAACTGAAAGTTTAGATGAGATTAAATTAGAAAATGAGTGGTTGTGAGGCAGAAATTTGAAGTTTTAAAAAAGATTGGCCGCCACCAGGATATTTGCACCTAAAATGCCTTATGGAGCCCAATAAATAACTCAAAAATAGTGATTTAGGACTTTTGGGGGTGGGAGACCTGACCCCCCAATCCTTAGAAAGTGCTGAAAACCCCAATTTCAGAACTCCCCCCCCCCTCCCAATCTCCCATAGGCAGTAAAGTCTCCAAAGTGCCTGCTTGTCAGTTCTATCTGTGCAGCTGAAGTGAAGGGAAAGGAATTTCGGCCTCAAATTTCTTTCCCAGTCCAGTCCAATCTTCAGGCTCTTCGAGCTACCAGTTGGACCTGATCGAGACCCCCATCCCAGGGGTGGGAAATGCAGCCTGCACCCTGATACCCCAAGGGTTATTACTCAGAGTGCAAAACAGCCTGCACTTAAACCTTTGACAAGGTCAGGAGGTAAGCACGCTCCCAGAGGGATGGACAGGGCAGGATTAACCAATAGGCCAAGTAGGCACGTGCCTAGGGCCCGAAATGGTCAGGGGGGCCCGATGAAGGAGGGCATCAACATTGTTTATTCCAAACGGCGATGGGCCCCTCTAGCATTGATTGGCAACATGGGCCCCCCCCTGATCTGCAACACGGGCCCCACCCCGATTGGCAATGTGCCCCCCCCCCCCATCGACGGAAAATAAAACAAGCAAGCAACACGGGTAAGAAAGGCAACGGGAACTTTAATTGTGCAAGCGGTGCTGCTTGCCCAAAGCTTCCCTCTGACGCAGCTTCCTGTTTCCGCCTGGGCGCATGGTGTGGTGGAGCGGGGCAGGGGGCCCAGTGTACTTGTGTGCCTAGGGGCCCTCGACAAATTAATCCTGCCCTGGGGATGGACCCTGAGCTCCGAAAGCAGCATACAGCAGACTGGCTCCAAAAGTCCACCTGAAGCTTGCACTATGGAACAGCAGTTTGATTCTATAGAAACTATGTCCTTTCCTAGGCAGAAAACCCTCCAAAAGGGTCTCAAGGCATCAAAGCCATCATAAAAGGACAAACTTTAACGAAGAAAAGAAAAAGGCAGAGCAGATCATAAAAATTTCTGCATGGTTCACTTGCAGAAATAAAAACTACAGGGGGCTCTGTGCTCCTTAGCTAAGTGGGAGGAGCAGTGTGGATTTCTGCAAGACCTGGTTCGTGAGTGGAGATAATTCACCATGCATTCGGAATTTGGAAGGAACATAACAGAATAGCTGATTCCATGTCTTTTCTAGTTTCCTGTAGGGGATTAAAAATAAAGCATCTAGTGCCTGATGATGAGCTCCTTAGCCTCATAGGGCTAGAATAGATTCTATGCATGGTGCCTAAAAAAATTGGCACTGAAAAAACAAATGCCGAATGCTATTCTATAAGTTCAAGTTCAATTTATTTAATAAACCGCACATATAAAACCAGGAAGTAAATCTAAGTGGTTTATAATTTAAAAAATCTATAAAATTTAAAATAAATGAATTTTAAAAAAATTAAATAGGGTGGGAAACAAAAAAGGTAAAACAAATCGTAAAATACAATTGAGAACATGAGAAAAGAGGGTATCAGTGGATTACAATAAACGGTGCTTAAAGTTCAGCACAGTTTATAGAATAGCGGTTATGCCTGGGAACTATGCCTAAATTAAGGTGCATCCATTTGCACCAATTGAAACACGGTGCAAATCATTGCACCTAATTTAGGCATGGATTCCCCTTATTTTATGACTACAGGTGTAAATCAAAGAAATGCCCCTAATCTGCACATGACCCTCTCATTTCCATGCCGCCTTTGTTGATTCGCACGTAAAATTTAGGCACGTGACTTTTAATTAAAACTAATTTGCACCAGTTCGTGCTCATTAAGATCTCAGTTATTGATGCTAATCGGCTTCTTATTCAGTCAGACTATATGTGTAATTTTTAGCGCTTTTTATAGAATTTGGGGGATAATGCACATTTCTGTACCAAAGCAGCAAACTAGCCATCTCACATATCTCGCTGCTTATAAAAAGCCTTTGACTCATAAATAATCCATCATCTGGAGATTTGCTGAATGAACATGTCTGCTTTTCTTATTGATTCCTATGGAGTTAAATGGCTGGCAGCTGTTTAAGCATTTTCTAAAGAGCACATTTACAGCTAGTATTGGCATCTAACCTGGGCCTTATGCTTTTCCTCTGCACTAATATCATTGCACAGGTATAAACCAACCCCTTCAAGATACTCCAGATGCCAGAAGAGTGCTGGGACAGTGAGACTTGTGTGTATTGAAATGGACCTACCCATCCGGTCTGCCCATCCGCAGCATCCACCATCCACTCCTCTCCCTAAGAGATCCCATGTGCCTGTTCCACGCTTTCTTGAACTCTGACAATCTCTCTGCTCTGTTCCATTAGACCTATCTTTAGGTGCCTTTTATAGAATTCCCTTCTAAGGGCTCACAAACTAATCCTGCACTAATCGGTTAGCCTCCAGTCGTACACTTCATTCAAACTACCAAGATCTTCTTGTTGTCTCCTCCATCTGAGAAATCTTCTACGATACCACCTGTAATTCCATCTTTTCTGTTATGGCGCCCTCTCTTTGGAACACTCTTCCTTTGTATATAAAACAAGAATCCTTTGTTCCTGTATTTAAGACCAAACTCAAAACGTTTCTTTTCAAGGATGCCTATGATACCTAATCTAGGATTCCATTTGCTTTCCCTGGAATAATTTTCGTTGCAGGTTCCTAGCTCCAAATGCCTCCATAGAGGTGAACCAGCCTTTCATATTCTATCCATCCCTTTCCTTCTTTTATTTTTTTTTAATCTCAATGTATCTTTTGCAACCTCATGTACCTACCTTCCCCGTGATGTCAGCCTTAAATTATGTAATCCCCCATCACTAAATTCCGTGATGGGTTTTTCTTTTTCCACCTTTTTAACATTTACTTTTAAATTTATTTTATTAACGGTAAACCGCCTAGATATTTTTTTGATAGACAGTATATCAAGAAAATAATAAACTTGGAAACTTAGCATGCAACAAAGCTGATGCAGTAACTGATTAGCACAGAAACGCCCACTCTCTGCCCCCAGACAAGTCCCTTCCCATATAAATGTTAAAAGTTTTTAGCAAGTGGTTTGTGCATTGACATTCAGACCTTAGCGCTGGATGCCTCAGCCCTTTTAAACTATGGTAAGCATGCACTACTGCTTACTGCAGCTTAATAAAAGGAGTCCTTACAATGGTATAAAACACACCTAAATCTTAAATATAGAATTGTATAATACAATGCTATACAACATAGAAATTAACCTGTTTAATTGTTATATTTTTTCTGTATTGACATCTGTTAATACTTATTTTACTACGTGTTTTGCTTACTGTATTATGTACATTACTCATGTTTATGTTTTATCTTTGTTTTCTTCTGTACTTTGTTTTATCTTGTCAGTTCTCTACCATATTTTTAAGCTACTTCGTTCAAGTGTAATATGAATTAATAAAAAATGTTAGAATGTCTCTTATGAATGGCACTATGGGGCTCATAATCAAAAAAATAAAAATATCCTAAAACCATCATAAGTCAGCACTTGGATGTCTTAGTCGTCAGGATGGCCAAGTGCTGATTTCCAAGGTTGTTTTTCTGAACGACTATTGAGGCATTTTGCACACTGTGGCCCAGATTCTGTATAGGACGCCCGTCCTGGGTGTCCTATACAGAATCGGGCTTACACCTGCCCAAAGTAAACCAGATTCTGTAACCGACGTCCATGTTGCAGATGCTGATTACAGAATTGGGTTTGTTTAGACGCGGTTGCTATACTTAATTGCAGCAAGGGATCTCCCTACCACGATTAGTATAGCGGCCGTGGTTGCGGCCACCAGTCTCCCCTCCCCAACAATCGTGGCAGGAGGGTGCCCAACCCATCCTGCCGACAGAACCTGCCCCTCAAAGATCCCAACCCCTCCTGCCAGACCCCCCAACGACCCCCCAAACAAAATACCCAACCCTCTCCCCAAAACCCCCCAATGGCCCCCCCGAAGATCACCGGCAGGAGGGTGCCCAACCCCCGGCCCTCCCCTGCCCAACCCACAGGATCCTAGGGCCTGATTGGCCCAGGTGCCTAAGGAGGGGCCTTAAGCGCTTGGGCCAATCAGGCCCTAGGATCCTGTAGGTTGTGCAGGGGAGGGGCGGGCCCACCTCATTTGGACGTAGGCGGGTTTGCTGGCTGGACGGTACGAGGACCCATCTGGCCAACTTGTAGGTAAGCTCGAGGGGGGGGGGGTTATGGAGTGGGGGTTTTGTTGGGGGGGTCCTCTCCTGCCGGACCCCCCCAACAAAACCCCCACTCCATAACCGTCCAGCCAGCAAACCCTGGTGATCTTCGGGGGGCAGGTTCTGTCAGCAGGAGGGGTCGTGCACCCTCCTACCGCAAATTGCGGAGGTGGTGGGGGCCTATTGGCAGGAAGGGTTGAGCAACTTCCTGCTGGCGATCGCAGGTTTTGTCGGCAGGAGGGGTTGGGCAATGTTGTGATGTCATGCACATGAACGCATATGGAGTCATCGCATTACATCCGCGCCCTCCTGACCAACAAGAACAGGTTGAGGGGGCAGGGCTTGGGCATGATGTGGGCGGAACGGGGGGTGGGGAGCAGTGCAATGGGTCCAGATTTTATTTAACTATAAACTGGTAACCCTAGGAAGCGAGAAATGCTGCAAGGAGGTGAATAGAAAGGTTTGACCAAGGATACAAAATGTAAGTCTCCCTCCAAATTAGGAATCAAGGAAACTCTTTTATCTTGGCATCCCAAGTCCTCTAAATTTTCTTCACTCTTCTACCTCTAACCCTCCGTTGTAGTTCCTTCCTATTTCTTCTACTGTAAACCGCGCCGAGCTCTACGAACGTGGAGATGATGCGGTATACAAACCTAAGGATTAGATTACATTAGATACAAGGCAGAGAGAGCGAGATGGTAGACAGTGGGAAAGAAGGTAAATTTCTTTGGCTGGAGGGGCTCTGGGAAGGGAAGGTACAGAAATGGAAGATGGATGGTGAGCATGGAGAAAGACGAAAATGTCAAATGGGCAGAAGACCCTGGTGAACAAGTTAACAGAAGACAAAAAGAAACCAGAGCCTGAGACCAACATGACTTGAATAATAAAATGACCAGACAACAAAAGGTAGAAAAAACAATTTTATTTTCTATTTTGTGATTACTATATGTCAGATTTGAAATGTGCATCCTGCCAGATCTGGTGTTAGACAGCGAGCGTGAGTAAGGACCTAACAGAGAGAGGAAAAGTATTTTTTGTTTATTTTGTTTACACTATAGCGCCGGCATTGGGTTGGAGTGGGCAAAGGGTGTTGGGTGGGTGAAGAGGCTACAAAATAAACCAAAAAACCTAAACAAACCCCTATTGGGTAGGAAAAGTGAATTGAATCAAATTGAAAAATCAATTCAATAGAATCAAATCAAAATTTTTTCCCTGAATTGGGCAGCACTAGTGAGATGTATTTCTGGCACCATTTATGTGAAGTTCACAGCAGAGCCCTTAATGATAGCCAGTCCCATGTCCTAATGGTCTGGATTTGGACGTTTTTGTGGTCAAAAATGGGGTGTAAAGTTATGCATGCTAAGGGTTGGACGTCCAGGCAGCCAAGACATCAAACTAGGTGATTTTCAAAAATATATATAGTTTTGGACTTCTAGTGGTTCTGCTTTTTAAAATGGACGTTTCTGTGCTTATGACTTTGAATGTGTAGTGGGAAACATCCAAGTAGGACTTAAACATTCCTTTTGAAAATGGTCCTCCACCTCCTCATAATTTGGTACTTCAAAAAAACCTGGAGAATTAAAGGGAAAAGTATTAAGTGGGGGAAATGATATCAGCTATGATCCCATTTTTCTGTCTCTTCACAGTTCCTGGTACATGAGTTTATGAAAGATTATCTCATCTAAAATGACACTTTATGAGCAGCAGTATGTGCTTCCCATAACAGCAGTGTCTTGATTCCCTGCATCAGGGACTCAATCCATCTCATATAACTCAACTGATCTTGTATTCCAATAGTGAGTCATGAGCCAAGTCATCATCAGACCAAGTAATGCTTTGGATTTTCAATAAAGTGATCACCAGGATTATTCTGTCTTCTGCTTTCCAAACCACATCTGCATTTCACATACCACCCATCTTCCCCTTCCAGTCCCCCCATATCTATAGAAACATAGAAGATGACGGCAGATAAGGGCCATAGCCCATCAGGTCTGCCCACTCTACTGACCCACCCCCAAGTCTACTATCCTAGGGATCCCACTCCTGGTGACAGGTTCTCTTAGCTTAACCCTCTAAGGGATCCCACATGGGCATCCCATTTGCTCTTAAATTCTTGCACGCTGTTTGCCTCGATCACCTGCACCGGGAGATCG
The DNA here is from genome assembly GCF_902459505.1 of Geotrypetes seraphini. Taxonomy (NCBI): domain Eukaryota; kingdom Metazoa; phylum Chordata; class Amphibia; order Gymnophiona; family Dermophiidae; genus Geotrypetes; species Geotrypetes seraphini. The sequence goes on from NC_047085.1 coordinate 317,024,725, forward strand.
TTCCAAGGATCAACCACTCTCTCGGTGAAGAAATATTTCCTGGTGTCGCCATGAAATTTCCCGCCCTTGAGTTTGAGTGGATGCCCTCTTGTGGCTGAGGGTCCTTTGAGAAAGAGAATCTCTTCTTCCATCTCGATCCAGCCGGTAATATACTTAAACGTCTCGATCATGTCTCCTCTCTCCCTACGTTCTTCGAGTGAGTACAGCCGCAAATTTTTCAGCCTTTCCTTGTACGATAGATCCTTGAGCCCCAAGACCATCCTGGTGGCCATCCGTTGCACCGATTCTACTCTCAGCACATCTTTTCGGTAGTGTGGCCTCCAGAATTGCACACAGTATTCCAAATGAGGTCTCACCATGGTTCTGTATAATGGCATTATGACTTCAGGCTGACGAAACTCCTGCAGATGCAACCTAACAACTGTCTTGCCTTAGATGAAGCCTTCTCCACATGATCAGCAGTTTTCATGTCTGTGCTGATGATCACTCCCAATATGTCTCCCCTTCTTTTCCCAGCCCCCAGCAGTCACAAAGCTCATCCTCAGTCCGATCTCCCTCCCCATCTACAAACCCCTCCCCAAGAACAAGTCCTGATCATCCCAAGTCTGACCTCCCCCAGGACATCCTTAGGGGTCTCCATGGCACATGGAAGGAGCAGACCTCGCAGTTGACTCTGCACTAGCATTAAAATGGTGGCAAAAACTTCTAGCAGCATTATTACTACTAGGGGACTTCTTCCATATAAGGAAAGTAAAACCTGTATTAACTGTAACAGAGCTTAGTAAAAGTCATCTTAGTGCACTAAGAGGGGGGAGAGGGGAGAACAGGCACAAGTGAATTGATTTTTTTACTCCTTCAAAAATTACAAAGACTAGGGGACATTCAATGAAGTTGCAGGGAAATACTTTTAAAACCAATAGGAGGAAATATTTTTTCACTCAAAGAATAGTTAAGCTCTGGATCTTGTTGCTAGAGGATGTGATAACAGCGATAAAATTAGATGGGTTTAAAAACGTTTGAACAAATTTCTGGAAACAGACATAGGGAAAGCCACTGCTCGCCCTGGGATTGATAGCATGGAATGTTACTACTATTGGGTTTCTAGCAGATACTTGTGACTTGGATTGACCACTATGGAAACAGGATACTGGGCTAGATGGACCATATGTTCTTAAGTTATCAAGGTGTAGTGAAAGGAGAGCTTTTAACACACATTGATATACCACAGGGGTCACCAACCTGAATCTCTGTACTGCAGTTTGCCAACTCCTGCATTTAATAACTAAAGCTGCCTGCAAGCCACCTCACATGAAGTGTTAGTCCATCACCTCAGAAGATCTGTCCATCTCTTGAAGGGGCCATTTGCTAGAGGGTAGTGAGTGTAGTCCCCATACTCAGCTGGAGCTCCCTCCAGCAACCTCCTACCCCCATCAAAGTGTCCCTCCCCAAAGCCCCCTACCCTCCCCAAGTATCCCCACTGGGCCTACCTTATACAAAAACTAACTGGTGTTTAGTGATCAGACAGGAGCAATGCCCAGTTCTTCCTGCCCTCACCAGTGCCATCATCCAAGATGGCAGCAGTGACCCTGGCAGTAATCTTGCAGTATCACAGCTAAGGGTTATATTTGAGCTGGAGCTATTTTACTGGCAATACCACAACTTGCAGTTAATGTTTTGCATCTCATTACTATGTAATGTGGGGTGGCTTATTTTAGGCTGCGTCGAGGCACTGTACCCAGTGTTAGAACCATTTAACACAAGTTAAGGGGAAAATAATACTTGATAACTCCCCTCTAAATAACTGTATAACCCTAAATATTACCACATTTTAAGTTGATTAAAAAGTTCTAATGTAAAAAAAATCTTATTAAAATGAATGTGTTAAAGGAATAAAAAAAAATGGCCAAATATCAGAACAAAATAAACCAAAAACAGAAATAAAACGTTTTGCCATTTGCAAATCCCTAATTTTTAACATAGGATCTGGTGAATTTCATTTGATAATATCAGTGAATAACTTGACTACAAATCATTTTAAGTATTAAATTGGAATGGGCTCATGCTTAAATGGAATCTGTACTTTATATTTTAGGGGATAACATAAACTGAACACAAGTTAAATCGTATGAGTGCATCTAGGAATTGTGAGAAGAACTTATATTACCTTTCAAGCTTCTGTAAGTGATAAGAATGGGACCCATATGATAGCACATAATGATCAAGAACAATACAGTGAAATCCAAAAATACCATTTTGACATAATTTTATTTATATCGCCATCCATGCAATTAGTTTAATACGTAAATGCAAAGTACCTATAAGTCATGATACATCAAAATAATGAAGACAGGTTTAAAAAATTTACTTAAAGGGTCATTTTGTTTAGAACATGGAGATAGGAATGGGAATGCCCAGATCAGGATGTTCCAATTCCTCTCTGTTCTATTTGTCTGTGTTGAATTGTTTGTAAGCTCTCTAGAGCAGTGACTGTCTCTTAAGTGTTTATGTATAGCAATGAGTTGGTCTAGTAACAATATGGAAATCATAAGTAATAGTCTTAGTAATAATTCTGGCAGTAGTTTACAAAAGGCTCTGCCGAAAGTAGAGCTTTTTGTAAAATACTTGTACATATAACATTATGGGGAAGGTGTGGCTCACTTGTAGAGCTGCTTTCTCTGCACCCAGAGATTGTGAGATCAAATCCCAGTGTTGCTCCTTGTGACCCTGGGCAAGTCACTTAATTCTCTAATGCCCACTGCTTTGAATGTCAGCTTTGGAATGTCAAAGCCACAAAAAGGCAATATACAAGTCTCCATTCCCTTCCCTTATGCTGGAGTGCCTGTAGATTTACTGGGAGTAGTCTTTGGCGGCAGCAACTGTGACATTAACTCAATATCTTACACACAGAAATGCCCCTCCAAACGTGCAGCTTCCATTAAATGGCTGACGGGAATGCCAGAGCCCCTCCAGCCAAAGAAATTTATTGCTGAATCACTCCTCTCCTTCTTGTGCTGCTGCAGTACAGAAGTCGTCAGTGGCATTTTGTAAGTAGCAAAACCCCCCAAGCAAACACATACAAACCCCAAACACCCGGCCTCAAGTCACAACAATCCTATATCAAACACCCCACTGGCACACCCTTTTCAGCAATATGAGATATATGAAAAAAAAAGTCAAAAATTGTCTGAGATAAGGAGTCCTGGCATGAATCCTATTTGATTGGGGTGTATGATCTTACTAATGACCTTTTTAAGCTTATTTGCTATGATTTTAGTATACAACTTGTAATCCACATTGAGCAATGAAATTGGTCGATAACTTTGTACTAAAAGTGGATCTTTATTGGGTTCTGGGATAACTGTGATTACTGCCTCCGTGAAGTGACTCTGTTTGATATTAGAAGGGGTTAGATAGTTAAAGAGACTGAGAAGATGATCCAAAAGGTCCGTTTTAAAAACTTTATAGAATTCCATTGGAATTCGTTTGAATTATATTTTATGTGAACTGCCTTGGCCTGCCCACCAGCTGAGGTACAGTATATAAAATACTCACAATATACGTAAGAAGAAATGGAAAGGGATTGAGACTTGTATACCATCTTTTTTGTCGTTTTACAACCACACTCAAAGTGGTTTATCTACAGGTACTTGAAGCATTTTTCCTATCTGTCCTGGTGGGCTCACAATCTATCTAATGTACCTACATAAACACAACCAAATATACAAAGCTCCCATATGAGTACACAGCCATGAACTATGACTCTAAAGTCTGAATAAAGTACAGCTTGGTAAAATCAAAGAAGCATCTGATGAATAATCTCTCTGCTGAAATAAAATAACGTATTTTCAGACTGAACTTTGAAAGAAAACAGAGGGCAATATTCAAAACTTCGGCTCTTGCTTGCTGAGAAAATTATAATTTATTAGTTTACCTTCATGCTTGAAATTTTGCAGGCCTCTCCGTTTAGTAGGACAGCTGAATATGAGGTCCTCCTACATTTAAACAGAGAGCGTATTCATTTAAAGCTAGGGCTGCTGTTTGTGTGCACCTCCCCCCCCCCCCTGTAGATATATTTTGGGCCCTGCATTCTTCTAAATCAGTGGTCTCAAACTCAAACCCTTTGCGGGGCCACATTTTGGATTTGTAGGCACTTGGAGGGCCGCAGAAAAAATAGTTAATGCCTTATTAAAGAAATGACAATTTTGCATGAGGTAAAACTCTTTATAGTTTATAAAACTTTCCTTTAACAGTTAAAAGGAAAGATATATAAACTATAAAGAGTTTTACCTCATGCAAAATTGTCATTTCTTTAATAAGACATTAACTATTTTTTCTGCGGCCCTCCAAGTACTCTATTTTTTTCTGCAGCACTCACATTTAAAGTTCAATTTCTTTTCTTTCTCAAAACTGGCACATTTCAATCACTAAATTGAAAATAAAATCATTTTCCTACCTTTGTTTGGTAATTTCATCAGTCTCTGGTTGCACTTTATTCTTCTGACTGTGCATCCAATACTTCTTCCCTTCTTTCAGCCTCCTGTATACTTCCTCTCCTCCAGACCTCATTCCCTCCCCCAACTTTTTCTTTCTTTCTCTGTCTGTCTTTCTCTGATTCCGTGCCCCATTTTTTGCTTTGTTTCTGGTTCCCTGTCCCCCCTCCTTCTTTCTTCCTTCATCCGTGCCCCATTTTTTGCTTTTTTTCTGGCTCCCTGTCCCCACCCCACCTTCTTTCTTTCTTTCTTTCTTTCTTCCTTCCTTCCTGCCCTCCCCCACACCACGGCGGAATAGGCTGCTGCTGCTGCCGCTATCAGGAACAGACCATCTCCCTGCTTCTCTTCTGCACGAGGCTGACCAACTCTCGCTGCCCGATGTCAATTCTAACGTCGGAAAGGACGTTCCGGGCAGCCAGGCTGTGATTGGCTAGTCAGAACGTCCTCTCGACGTCAGAATTGACGTCGGGCCGCCAGAGTTGGTCGGCCCTGCAGGGAAGAGAACAGTGGACCGCCCCCACTTGGTATGCCACTGGAGCATACCAAGAGGCTTCCGATGCAGGAGTGGATAGCGCAAGGAACCGCCAAACCGTGGCTTTGAGCGAACGAGCCGGCTGCTGTTCCAAAAGGAAGAGAATGATGGCCTTCAGACCGCGGGCCGCAAATAAAACCTGGAGAGCCACATGCGGCCCGCGGACCGCGTGTTTGAGACCGCTGTTCTAAATATAGATTGATGCAATCTTACTGGTCATCGGGTTGTCCAGCCAAAAGATTTTTGTTAGAAAAGAAAACATTTCTGCAATTAGCAACAGATTCTAATTGTGTAAGTGCTTTTGAATATCTATGTGACAGTTACCAGATGCACTATTTTTATATAAAGATTGAGCATGCAGAAAGAACAAAAGATGCAAACTGGAAATAAATGTTCTTTATTAATTTACCAGCATAATATGCAGCATTTCTGTCATAAATAGAACAGATAGCATTAAAGTACCTAGTTCTTTTTTTTTAATATAACTGAATAAGGAAGTAATTCAAGAGGTTAATTTTTATGTGGCTTCCATTCAAGTTGATGGCCCTGTGGTAGCCGGAATCACAACATAGCCAGCCTGCTCAGATGAAATGCCCATCCCTTACTTAGGGTTGGCTGTCTTACTATACATTTTATACTTAAGGAAATTCTGTGGAAATATTTTCCTTTAATGCCTACTATAAGTGCTGTAATAGCATTTTAGGGACATCATATATTTATAATGCTTTCTTGTTCTAAGTAGAAAGTTAAATGAAATATGAAGACCCTTTAATAGTGTTCAATTGCATGTTAGGTCTCTCCATTCAGCTGGACCCCCCGCGAGCTTATTGATCTGCTATGGATGCTTCAGCAGTGAAATGCATTTTGAAAAGCAGATTAGTTCTTGAAGATATAATAGTTAATGGCATCTAGTGCAATATGGCTTTTGGGGTAGGGGGTAGAAGTGAAAATGGATGATGAGAATGTCCATATTATATATCAGCAACCCAATGATGACAGAAGCTGCTGCTGACTCCTCTGCTTAGAACCTGCATAGGTCATCAGATGCCATATGTAAGGGAGTCTATAGGACACAGCCACTTCCCCTGGCAATGTCAGGCCACCTTAAAACCCATGGAGAGTTAGAACTAGGAGGGCATGGTCCAGAAGTATAAAAGGCTGGGCTAGAGATAGGTTAGAGAGGACCAGAGGGAAGCAGTGACATCCAGTGCAGATGCCTCCATCCTAAAGCTGAGAAAATGCAACTACTATATTCAGGTAGGTCAAATTCAACTTGGAACCTTGAAGAGTCTGTATTTTGACCTGGCTGGCTGCAGGACAGCCTCGTGTACCTGATGGAGACTTTGCTAGTAACCTTGGGTCCATAGACCAAGTCAGAGACCAATAAGAGTGTTTCTGAATTGAGAGAGATTCATGTATGGAGAAGACCACCCGAGGACACTGTTATGTTTACAGAACTAGCTTTCAGTATTGTTTCCTCCCTTCCTGTGAAGGGAACAGGAGCCCTTACTAGACACACAGTAACACACACGGTATATTATTTGCTTCTACCATAATTTGCTGAGTATGTGTGGCTTGTCTTACCTGGCTCCATTACCACACCATAATACATCCAATTTTGTTATCTCTTGTTATTTCCCAACTAGTTTTACTCCTGAAATACGTAGCACTACCCAAAAAAGCAAATGTTGGCCAGGACAGTACCAACCTACAATTGTGCCTTGTGTAACTCACCCACTGGCATATAACTCCCACCACTACCCAATTCCTTCTGTTTTGCCACTACCAATGAGATGAGATGGTGAGCTGGGAACAATTTTTGCATCCCTCCATCTATGCACTCTGTGCAGCAACAGCATTTGCATAGCCTTAGTATGGCAGCAGGATGCCAAAACTGTGCCCTGTCCATTAGCTTCCCTTGCTGACATCATGCAAGTGGGCATGGTGGGAGCATGATGACATGTCGCATAGGACACACTTGTGGCTTATGATGATCCTGAGGTAACGAGTTCAGAAAATATATAGCGGAGGCAGGATCTGCAGAAATGCGGCTTCCGGGGCAGGCTGACGGCAGCAGGCTCATGTCACTGAGGAGGTATGAGGGGAAGAGCCACGGGATTCTTTGTAACTGACCCTGCCAAACTAGCTTCTGAGGGGCTGGGCCAGGGGTGGGGTGAGGCGGAGTCATGTGTCCTTTTTTTTTCAGGTCAAAAATATAGTAACCCTGTCATTATAATTCATGCATCTCTGGGACTGGTAGTCGAGGAGGGTCACTTGTCTTAGGGTTCCTCTGATAGCTCCTTGTTCACAGCACTGTGACTAAGAAATGTAGAGGTTAAAGAAATAAACAAATGGAGAGAACACTTGTTAGCAAACAGATCAGCACTGATTTTGGTTGCAAACATTTTGTGATGTTGAAATTTATCGGAATCTGTTTTGCTGTTGTTTCTGTTTTGCATGGGGTTGTGTTTTTTAAATTGTGAGATTTGATGATACTATAGTGGGCTTTTTTCCTCCTTTTTAAACAGGAACATGACTTTTGTTTGAATCTGCTGCATATCTGTTGTCTTGAGATTATCCCTTTTTTTACTGTTCACACTGTGTTGGATTTGGTTGCAATGTGTTTCAGAAACATTTTTCAAAGTTGCTGTGAGAATGACATTTTGCTATTGCTTAATGAATTGTATAGAGTAGACATTGTTTTTGTTAATTGATTTTGAGGAACAGATAAAGCATCATTCATACTGTATTTATATCTAAATAAATGGTTTTCAGAAGAGAGAAAGCTACTTCTACAGAATGAATTCTGATTATCAAGAGGTACTTTAGAGAAAAGGCTACCAAGCTGCTAAATCCCACCCCCTCCTGGAGAAAGGCATCTTCTTGTGCTCTCCATTGCCCTTGTTTCTCTTCAGATGGTCAGGCGTGGGTGACCAGTTCTCCTTACTGATCCCAGGAGGAGGTCCACTTCCAAGGCAAACCTTCATTATCACCAATACACTGGTACAGAGCTGCTTCTTAGGGTTGAGGGCTATGTCGACTCATTGTGGGGGCCTCATTTGCATACATTTTTGTATACCGGATGTACTCAGTCAGTGTCATGATCAGGTTAGTAATGGGAAGGAAAGGCATAAAGAAAAAATTCCTAGTAGTTGTTAATTCAAGATCATGGTATCCACGCTGTCAAATAAATTTGAGTAAATCATATTTACATATTTTATAGACAAAGAAGAATCTTAGAATATTTAATTAAAACAAAAAGGTTACCATGTTATCAGCACCTTATTTGTCACTATACACCATATTTTTCTCAAGCATTCAGTGGCCTTGACTATGGAACATTAATCCCCTTTCACTTTAGACGAGGCTATTTTCCTCTATTTTTACTAATATGTCTAGCTCACAATTTAACCCTTGCTAAACCCAATGTGCGGTGATAGCCAAAAGAGCAAACAGGATGCTAAGAATTTTTTAAAAAAAGGGATGGTTAACAGGACTAAGAATGTTATACTGCCCCTGTATCGCTCCATGCTGTGACCTCATTTGAAGTATTGCGTTCAATTCTGGTCTCCTTATTTCAAGAAAGATATAGTGGCGCAAGAAAAGGCTCAAAGAAGAGCGACCAAGATGGTAAAGGGGATGGAACTCCTCTCATATGTACCATAGTAACATAGTAGATGACGGCAGATAAAGTCCTGAATGGTCCATCTAGTCTGCCCAACCTGATTCAATCTAAAAATTTGTTGTTGTTTTTTCTTCTTTTTCTTAGCTATTTCTGGGCAAGAATCCAAAGCTCTGCCCGATACTGTTCTTAGGTTCCAACTACTGAAGTCTCCAGTCCATCTACACCCTCCCAGCCATTAAAGCCCTCCCCAGCCCATCAAAGACTAAAATGGTTAGGTCTCTTCAACTTGGAAAAGAGACGGCTGAGGGGAGATATGATTGAAGTCTAAAAAATCCTGAGTGGAGTAGAACAGGTACAAGTGGATCGATTTTTCGCTCCAACAAAAATTACAAAGACTAGGGGACACTCAATGAAGTTACAGAGAAATACTTTTAAAACCAATTGGAGGAAATTTTTTTTCCACTCAGAGAATAGTTAAGCTCTGGAACTCGTTGCCAGAGGATGTGGTAAGAGTGGATAGCATAGCTAGTTTTAAGAAAGGTTTGGACAAGTTCCTGGAGGAAAAGTCCATGGTCTGTAATTCTGCATGCAATGTTTTGGAATGCCCCCAACCAGGGCAAGATTAATTCGTCGAGGGCCCCTAGGCACACAAGTACACTGGGCCCCCTTTCCCGTCCCACCCCACCATGCGCCCAGGTGGAAACAGGAAGCTGTGTCAGAGGGAAGCTTTGGGAAAGCAGCGCCGCTTGCACAATTACAGTTTCCATTGCCTTTCTTACCTGCATTGCTTGCTTGTCTTGCTTTCCGTCAATGGGGGGCCATGTTGCCGATTGGAGTGGGGCCCGCATTGCCGATCAATGCTGGAGGGGCTCATTGCCGTTTGGAAAAAACAATGTTGATGCCCTCTTTCATCGGGCCCCCCTGACCTTTTCAGGCCCTAGGCACGTGCCTACTTGGCCTATTGGTTAATCCTGCCCTGCCCCCAACAAACCCAAGCCACACTCCTTGTGAGATACCCATAGAATTTAGGCGCCATACCTTACTGAATAGTGTGCATCCAGATCCATTTGCAAATTGTAATAAGTACCAATTGAAATCAATAATTGTTTGTTACATCCAATTATTGGTGATTCAGAGCACATTATCCAGTTTATTCACATGCACAACTTGGAAGCACCCCCAAAGTGGGCATGCAACATGGGACACCATGGCTCGGATTCTGTAAAGGACATCCGGTCTCAGAAGCCGACAGGTATCTTATATAGAATCGGACCTAAGGCCACACTCCTTGTGAGATACCTACAGTAAACCCGATTCTCTAACCGACATCCATGTTACAGATGTTGGTTAGAGAATTGGGTTATTGTAGACATTGGCGCTAAGCTTATCATGGCAAGGGATCTCCCTGTTGCGATAAGTTTAGCAGCCGCAGCTGTGGCCGCCAGTCCCCCCACCACCTCGAACAAACGCGGCAGGAGGGATGCCCAATCCCTCCTACCAGAAAACCCCCTACCCCACCAAGAATGAAACCGGCAGGAGGGTGCCCAATCCCTCCTTCCGGAAGCCCCCTCCCACCCCCAATGTCTAGATTTATAGGCCCTTAGTACATCTATCTTTTTTGGTCATTCTCGAATATAAAGTCATCTACATGAGAAACGCACAATGCAATCTTTTCGGATATCCAAGCAGTCAGCATTCTTAGCAAACTGTTCACAGACAGCTGAGCATTACTGAGCACAGCAGAAGGGTATTCTAAGGATTACTGCAGAGAGTACATTATTAAAAGTCCCAGGTATAGATGTCACCATAATTTGCTTATATTGAATGGTGCACCCTCCAAAACCCACCAAAACTTATTGTACACAACAATATCCCTTATGCCTGTAGGTATCATCTTTATGTAGGTGCAGTAGATTTTACAGGGCTCACCATATAATATAAGCAAGTCATAGTGACATTTATACCTGGACTTTTAATATTCTCTGTAGTAATCCTTAGAGTGCCCTTCTGCTCTGCTGTGCTGATGTATGAGAGCCATGTGAATCTGTCATACAGGCATGACAGTATTGCTTTTTTTCCACTTCTTGGGGTGGTGGGAGAGGGTCGGTGACCACCAGGGGAATATGGGAGGAGGGGGTGTCATGCCTTAATCCCTCCAATCTGGGTACCTTTTTAGCATTTAGATGCTTTTAAAACAGGTCTAGCTCCAAACGTCTAAAAAAGCCCTGGACATTTTTTAAAGGTTTGATTATCCCTGTTGAACATCCAAGTCCTAAACCTACCCAAAACAAAGCTTCATACCCCCTCCCCCTTAAGATTTAGATGCACTAGAGACAAAACAACCAGAAAGAGGTCCAGAAAGTCTGTTTTGAGAATGCCCATTTGGATGTTTTGACTAGTTTATGCTGTCTATTGGACAGCTATCTCTTTTGAAAATGAGCTCCATAGAATCCGTGGCAGAAGGGACAATTTTATAAAGTACACCAAAAGTTAGGTGACAAAATGCTGGATACTAAACGCAAATTTCATGATGGGATTTTGGGGCCCAAATTCTATTTTTTTGCTCCATTTAGCCACAACCACTTATTCTATATCTATGGCTGCTGTAAATGTATACTCCAAAATGCAGCATTTTAGTATATGTGTGTAATTGTGAGAGACATGCATGCACTGCCCACGTGAACTCCCTTGCACTTAGGTGCTATGCAAGCTGACCACTAAGATTACAGAATACTACTTAACACCCCACTAGCATTTATGCACAAATCTGTAACAGCCACACTTGTAAGTGCTAATGTTCTATCATTTGAGAGCTGCTGTAAGTGCTTATGTCAGAATGTGTATGAAATAGAAACTTAGAAACATGATGGCAGATAAAGGCCAAATGGCCCATCTAGTCTGCCCATCCGCAGTTGTTGAACCCCTTTTTAACTGTCCTGGTTTAATAATGACTCATAAGCACACTCACATGAGTGACAGTCATTTTCAACATTTTGTTTTATTAAAGGCAAAGTGGAATGGATTGTATAGAAATAAAATTGCTGGGATTAAAACATTAACTTAAGTAAATTTTTAAATGTGTTCTTCACTGCACTTTTATTTTTAGAATACATGTTTGCTTTTACTTAAGAACTTTGACCAAGTATTTGGAACATCACTGCTCCAGAGAAGGCTCATTAGCAATTGTCATACGATGTGATTGTCTTTGAAGAGGTAAAACTGAAAGGAGCTAAAGGCGACAAACCTTTGTGTTAGAAAAGTACATAAGGGTAAAAGGAAAAGAAGGCCGCTTTGGTTCTCAAATGTAGTAGCTGAAAATGTAAGGGAAAAAAGGTTAGCTTTTATAAATCATAAGAAATCACAGAAAGAAGAAGACAGGCAAAACTATATGGAAAAGCTACAAGAAGCTGCAAAATCCGTCAGAAAAGCAAAGATGTAAATGGAAGAAAAGATAACCAATACAGTTAAATTGGGGCACAAGACATTTTTTTAGGTATATAAGTGATAGGAGAAAGTGTCAAAATGGCATTGTGAGGCTCAAGGGTGAACAGGACAAATATGCAGAAACCGACAGGCTGAAGTGCTTGACAATTATATCTGTTCTGTGTTCACAGATGAAAGACCAGGGGTAGGATCACAGAAAACAAACACAAGTGAGAACAGATGTGTGGTAGACCAGGATAGATTCACAGAAGACTGTGTTTGAGAGGAGCTAGCTAAATTAAAAATAAACAAAGCTATGGGGCCTGAGGAAGACGTGTATGATTTTTTCCCCCTAATCTTTATTCATTTAAAGAACCAACACAAAGTGCAACATATTATCAAACAGTTTACAAAATAGACAGCACTCAATTCCATTAATTGATATAACAAGTACATATCCCTCCCCGCTCCCACCCACCCTTTCATACAATATAAAAACAATCAAGAATAACACAAATGGTCAAAGTAAAAAAATTACAATTCAAAAATAAATTAAGTACATATCCCCCACCCACCCACCCACCCTTCCTGAATGTGTACAATCAATGGGCAAAACTAATAACCAACCTTTACAAAATTTTGTTAATGGGTCCCAAATTTCTTTGAATTTCTTATAGTGTCCCAATTGTAGTGCACTCATACATTCAAATTTATAGTTTGACACAAAGATTCCCACCAAAAACTATAGGTTAACCTGTCCCAATTTTTCCAATTTTTCAAAATAAGCTTTATGGCAGCTCCCGTCATGATGAGAAGTCTATTGTTATATGACGTTATTGGACTCTTGGCCATCAACAATGTACCAAACAGCACTGTATCATATGTCAATACCAATGGAATTTCCAGTATTCTATTTATTTGACCCAAAATGGATCACCAAAAATTAAGTATCAAGGGACAAAAGAAGAGCAGATGATCCAGTGTCCCTTTATCGAGATGACAGTGCCAACATCTATTTGACTTAGAACAATCTAATTTTTGTAATCTAACAGGGGTCCACAAACCTTTATTTAAACAAAAAAAACATGTTTGTCTCATAGATGCTGACGCCGTACATCTCATCCTCCAAGTCCAAATTCGTGGCCATTGAGACACAGAAATCTGCTGCTTAATCTCAATGCTCCAAATGTCTCTAAGACTGGTTTTTGTTTTTGTATTCAAAAATTCAGATATTAATTTATACCACTTGGCTGCCTGATGTCCCAGCAAATCTGTCTGGAAGCACAGACTTGGCAAGCTATACTGAGTTTTAAAGTTTCGCTAATCAGGGAACCCCTTCTGAATGGCCTGCTTCAACTGCAACCACTTATATATTTGAGACTTTGCGATACCAAATGTTTGTTGCAGTCGTGAAAAGTCAAGCATCTTTCCATCTGATAACACATCATCCAGTGTGAGTATGCTCACCTGCAGCCAGTGCTTCCAGAGGATCTTAGACTCGCCTATTTGAATCTTGGAGTTAAACCACAAGGACTGACATGTGGATTGATGAATCGGAAAAGGTATTAAGAACATAAGAACATAAGAAATGCCTTCACCAGATCACACCGAGGTCCAACAAGTCCGGTGATCCGCTCACGCGGTGGCCCAACTAGGTTCTCCATTGTGGAGACCTGAAATTACCGTATCCCCCAATATGATTTGCAAGAAGATGTATATCCAACTTGCGCTTGAAACCCAGAAGAGTAGTCTCCGCCACAACATCTTCCGGAAGTGAATTCCAAGCGTCCACTATTCGTTGTGTGAAACAAAACTTCCTGACATTTATCCTGATCCTGCTGCCACACAGTTTCAGGCTGTGACCTCTTGTCCGTGTCACATCAGAAAATATTAGTAGTGCTGCTTCGTGGTCTATCTTATCAAATCCTTTTAATATTTTAAAAGTTTCTATCAAATCACCTCTCAGTCTTCTCCTCTCGAGTGTAAACAGTCCCAGTTTCCTGAGGCGTTCCTTGTAGGTAAAATTCTCCATTCCTTTGACTAGTTTCGTGGCTCTCCTTTGCACCCTCTCCAACATAGTTATGTCCTTCTTGAGGTAAGGAGACCAGTGTTGGACACAGTATTCTAAGTGTGGTCTAACCATTGCTCTATAAAGTGGCATTATGACTTCTTCCGATCTACTCGTGATCCCTTTCTTAATCATGCCCAACATCCTGTTAGCTTTCTTTGCCGCCGCCGCACATTGCACCGAAGGCTTTAGGGTTCTGTCAATCAGTACCCCCAAATCCCTTTCCTGTTCGCATTTTGCTAATGTCACCCCTGACATTCTATACACGTGTTCTCTGTTCTTCTTTCCCAGATGCATCACCTTGCATTTATTTATGTTAAAATTCATCTGCCACTTTGTCGCCCATGTTTCCAGCTGTCCTAGATCCTTTTGGAGCTCCTCGCAGTCCTTTTCAATGTCTGACTTGTAGATAATAAAATTCTATTGTCCTTATAAATCCTAGGTAACTTGATACTTAAAACATGGCACAAATGCAATGGAGACAGGAGTTGCCATTCTAAATAAAGCCAATCCGGGAGATGTTCCAAGACTTCAGGAAGGATCCAATACATACCCTGCCTCATAATAAAAGCTTGATGGTATCTGAAGAAATTTGGAAAATTTACCCCACCCGCTACAATTGGTTTTTGCAAGGATACTAAAGCAATTCTGGCAGTTTTACCCAGCCAAATAAATTTAGTGAGAATGCCATTCAATTTCTTATAGAGGGACCCCTGAAAATAAACTGGCAACATACTCATTTGGTAGCAAACAGGCAGAATCATGAAAGATGTAAAGGGTTCCAATGCTTCACACATATCTTTGACTTTCAGCAATAAGGATTTTTCATTTACTGTCATTGTATCTTCCAATGTTTTCTGAATCATAATGCCTAAATATTTTATCCCCTCTTCCTTCCAAAGGAATGGGAATGAATCAAATAATCCTTTCATACAATGCACATTTAGCGGAAGAACCTACGATTTGCTCCAATTTATTTTGTATCCAAAGAATTTACCAAATCGATCAATCAATTCCATAAATGTGGAATGGTAGATTCAGAATTCTTCAAATGAAGCAAGATATCATCTGCATAAGCAGAGATCTTATATTCCCGACCTGCATAAGGAATCCCCTGTACCTCCTTTGCCTGCTGTATAGCCAACAAGGGTTCCAGAACAATATCAAAAAGCAATGGAGATAAGGGACATCCTTGTCTAACTCCTCTCCCCAGACAAAAATGTTCAGAAAATGTGTCATTAATATATAGCCTGGCAGAAGGAGAACTACACAAGGTTTGAATCATTTGAATAAATCCGGATCCTATACCAAACCAATCCATTGCTTAATACATGAAAGTCCATTCCACACGATCAAAGGCTTTTCTGCGTACACTGAAATAGAGAAGGCCAGATCGTCAATTGTTTTCGCTAAATTTAACATATGTAAAACTAATCTGGTATTATTTGAGGAATGTCTCTGAGCAACGAACCCTGTTTGGTGCATACCGATCATATAAGGGAGAGCCTTGGCTAATCTTAAAGCCAATAGCTTAGCCAGAAGTTTTCCATCTACATTGATTAAAGAAATAGGCATGTAGTTTGAAACCAACATGGGATCTTTATTTGGCTTTATCAAAACAATAGTTAGAGAATCTGCCATAGTACCTGAAATCAATCAGTTGTGATTGATATAAATTTAGAAGATGAGGTAAAAGTGTAATTTGAAATGATTTGTAAAACTCCAGTGAATCCATCACTACCTGGAGCGGATCCAACTCGGAGGGATTTCAATGCTGTCTGGAGTTCCTTAAGCGATATAGGTGCATCAAGATCACTTTTTGTATACTCAGGAATTTTTGGCCCTTGAATTAACTTAAAAAATTCCAACCCATCTTTTTCTTTATTTGAATAAAGCTTGGAAGAATATAAAGCCTTGTAACATTTAAAAAATTGTTTTAAAATATTTTCAGTCTGGGTATGAGATTGATCATTCTCATTCTTAATGGTTGCAATTTTTACTTTTTTTTTTTAGCTTTGAAATAATTAGCTAATAATATTCCCGTTATATTCAAGTTTCTATAATACAGAGCCTGCTTTGAAAACAAATCTTTCCTAGCCAATTGTGAGGAAATCTCATTATATTTATACTTAGCTTTCGCAAAGGCCTGCAAAGTACCGTACTCCCATTTTGATGCCAATTGTGATTCTAAATTCAAAATAATTTTTTCCAGATTAGAAAATTCCAATTTTAGCTGTTTTTTTAAAATGAGCCGAATAGGAAATTATTTGCCCTCTAGTTGTAGCTTTGAAAGCATCCCATATTGTTTCCAATGAGATTTCCTCCAAGGTGTTGAATTGAAAATATTCATTCATTTTCATTTGAATTTCCTCTAGAAAGTTTGAATCCACAAGCAATGCATTATTGAATCTCCAAACATGTCTAGTAGAACCTTGTTCATGAAACTGGAATTCAATCCAAATGCCAGCATGATCCGTCAAAAGAATCGGGTCTATATTGGCCTTTGTAACCTGTTGAATTAGAGTATCAGAGACAAAAATATAATCAATTCTGGAAAATGATTTATGCACTTGAGAGCAAAAATAAAATTCCCAAGCATTATAGTGAAAAAGCCTCCATATATCTCTTAATACTAGCGACTTTATTTGCATACTAGGCTGCTTGTCTAATATTGGATCCAGCTACAATTAATTTATTGATAGCCAATGACAGAATTAACTGTTGGAGTTTTGTAAAGAAATCAGCCTGATTTGAATTAAGGGCATAAACATTAAATAACATCAGGGTATCTTTTCCTGAGACCATTTCAACATAAATCCATCTACCTAAAGGGTCAGCTTTAACCACACCAAATGTAGCAGAACATTGCCTATTTACCAAAATAGCCACTCCTGCCTTTTTCCCCAATGCAGGAGCATAGAAACATTGCTTAACCCAGTCTCCTTTCAACTTGTCAGTTTCAATAGATGATAAATGTGTTTCCTGTAGAGAGCAAACATCTGCCTCTTGTTTCTTAAGAAAGTTCAATATTTTTTTCCATTGTACGGGATGATTGAGACTATTAACATTAAGAGAATAAATTTTTAAAGGCATCTTATTTGTTTTACAAGTAGAACCAAGTGAGCACCCTTCAACTAATAAATAATACCATTAAATAACCCCCTATACACATCCAGGACCCCCAAATACCCATATCCCACCCCCCTACCCTGATAAATAATGCATGTGAACTTGGATGCGCATCCAATAGACTCGCAAACCCACACCCCCTCCACCCTGCAACTTATAAAAACCCATTTATCACTTTTTAATAATTTCATTCAAAATATAAGATCCCTACAAATTACCCTATATTTAATTACTATAACTAGGGAAGACATGTATGTTGAAACACAGACCGTGTTGGGTCTAACTTATCTAGCGCATATGTGGATTGTTTTTGTACTTTTAACAACAATTCTCAATAAAAAGCCTGCATCAAGAATATCCATTCCACAGTTTCTTCTTGTTTTAGTTTCTACAATCACTGTGGAATTGCTGGGTTTTCTTCTTTTGTTGTTAGCCTGAAGGGATATATCCAAGGGTATTTAAGTAACTCAAAGAGGTTCTGGCAGCTCTGTTGTCTCATCTTTTCAATGCTTCTTTAGAGTCGGGAGTTGTCCCAGAGGACTGGAGAAGGGTGTATGTAGTCCCTCTCCACAAGAGCAGAAGTAAGGAAGAGCTGAGAATTACAGGCCTGTTAGTCTGACATCGGTAGTGAGTAACTAATGGAAATGTTTCTTAAGTGGAAGATAGTGAGATTCCTAGAATTGAATGGACTGCAGGACACAAGGCAGCATGGCTATATGAGAGGCAGATCTTGTCAGACAAATCAGATTGCTTTCATTGATTGGGTGATTAAGCAGTTGGATATGGGAGGGGCGCTAGATATGGTGTACTTGGATTTTAGCAAAGCTTTTGACACAGTTCTGCATAGGTGGCTGATAAATAAACTGAGTGTCTTCGGCATGGGACATAAATTGAAGGACTGGAATAAAAACGGGTTAAGTTGAAGGAGGCAAAGGGTGGTGGTAAATAGAGGTTTCTCCAAGGAAAAGAATGTTGCTAGAGGAGTGCCACAGAGATCTGTCCTTGGGCCGGTTCTTTCTAACATCTTTTGTGAGTGATATTGCAGAAGGACTGTATGGTAAAGTTTGTCTTTTTATGGATGCTAGTTTATGGTCTATTCTATAACAGAATCTGGGTGCCCAGACCCCCCAGTACTGGTCTGAATATCAACCAGTACCCAGATAACTTAGGTATTATAGTTAGCCATACCCAAGTATTCAATGCTGTTGTACTGACTAGGCTTGGCATTGATTAGACAGGTCATATTCAACTGATAGCAATCAGTACCTTTACTAAACATTTCTATAGCACTGCTAAACATACACAGTGCTGTACATTAAAACATTCAAGAGACAGTCCCTGCTCAGTAGAGCTTACAATCTAATCAAACAGACAAACAGGACAAGGAAGGGGTCAGGGAGCTTTTCAGGCATGGGTGCTTTACAAGCGAGTGGGGGGGTAAGGAGTTAAAAGCAACATATTTCAATACTGCTAGAGATGGAGCTTGATATACTGACCCAGGCAGTCTTTTCTAGGCATATGTTACAGCAAGAGAGAAAGTATATAGTCTGGAGTTAGCAGTAGAAGAGAAGGATATAGATAAGAGAGACTTTCTAATGAACAGAATTCCCAGGGATGAATATAGGGAGAGATAAGAGAGGAGAGATATTGAGGAGCTGCAGAGCAAATTCACCTTTAAAAACACTAACCACCACCACCTAAATATGGTGGTGGTGGTGGAAGTGTCTTTGCACAAAGTCCACTTTTCTGTCCTGCTTTATAGTCCAGACAAGGACCTGCAATGACTGTCTGTACATGGCCCTTCATTTTTTCGTGGCCACCCCATCTGTTGTACCATATACCTCATTTGCTTATTCATCGAAATACCAGGGTGCAGAGAACAGAATGCACAGTAAAGGTACACTTCAGAATAGAAAGAGAAAAAGAATAAGATGCCAAATAAAGCTGATACGAATGACTAACTATGGCAGCTAACTTCATAGATAGATAAACAGAAGAATGAGCATGCTACAGATTAGCAGGGCCTTTATCAGTGGTTTAGCCTTAACCTAATTAAACAGAGAAACATTAAAACAGTCATTAACTGTTCCATAATTAAATAGAACACTAATGATATTGAAATTAGATGCCATAAAATTGTGTGTCAGAGAGAGATTTATTTCCCATTTAATCTGATAGATTATTTTCACTGTCTTAATCCAGTATGCAAGGAAAGAAATTACACTTTTAAGAAATGAAGATCCCAAGAGGTAAAATATTTCAAAATTCATATGCCTTTTAGCTAAGCTGGATAAAAATAAGGATAACAAATAATGATTCCTGTGCTTTAATATCTTGCTTTTCCTTGTCCTATATAATCTTTTGTAAACCAAATCGAGCCCCATTGTTGGGTAGAATCTATATATATAAAATCGGATGTATGTATGTATGTGCCGCGATCACGCAAAAACGGCTTGACCGATTCGAACAAAACTTGGTATGCAGATCCCTCACTACCCGGGATGATATGTTCTGGGGGTCTCGCGGCCCACCTGCACACGTGGGCGGAGCTACAAACAGATAATCGGATTTCACCCATTCATGTCAATGGAAAAAATGTAAAGAGCTGCCTCCGCAAAACCGGCTTGCCCGATTTGAACGAAACTTGGTATGCGGATCCCTCACTACCCGGGATGATATGTTCTGGGGGTCTCACGGCCCAACTGCACACGTGGGCGGAGCTACAAACATAACTTCAGATTTCACCCATTCAAGTCAATGGGAAAAATGTAAAAAGCTGTGGGACCGATTTGAACTAAACTTGGTATGCTGATCCCTCACTACCTGGGGTGATATGTTCTGGGGGTCTCGCGGCCCACCTGCACACATGGGCAGAGCTACAAACAGAAAATCAGATTTCACCCATTCATGTCAATGGAAAAAATGTAAAAAACTGCCATTCTCACAGTAATTCCAACTACCTGGGGTGATATGTTCTGGGGGTCTTGCGGCCCACCTGCACACGTGGGCGGAGCTACAAACAGAACATCAGATTTCACCCATTCATGTCAATGGAAAAAATGTAAAAAGCTGCCATTCTCACAGTAATTCACAAACGGCTTGACCGATTTGAACAAAACTTGGTATACAGATCCCTCACTACCTGGGGTGATATGTTCTGGGGGTCTCGCGGCCCTCCTGCACACGTGGGCGGAGCTACAAACAGAAAATCACATTTCACCCATTCATGTCAATGGAAAAAATGTAAAAAGCTGCCATTCTCACAGTAATTCAAAAACGTCTTGACCAATTTGAACGAAACTTGGTATGCAGATCCCTCACTACCTGGGGTGATATGTTCTGGGGGTCTCGCGGCCCTCCTGCACATGTGGGCGGAGCTACAAACAGAAAATCGGATTTCACCCATTCATGTCAATGGAAAAAATGTAAAACGCTGTGGGACCGATTTGAACGAAAATTGGTATGCAGATCCCTCACTACCGGGGGTGATATGTTCTGAGGGTCTTGCCGCCCACATGCACACATGGGCGGAGCTACAAACAGAAAATCAGATTTCACCCATTCAAGTCAATGGAAAAAATGTAAAAAGCTGTGGGACCGATTTGAACGAAAATTGGTATGCAGATCCCTCACTACCGGGAGTGATATGTTCTGGGGGTCTCGCGACCCACCTGCACACATGGGCGGAGCTACAAACAGAAAATCAGATTTCACCCATTCAAGTCAATGGAAAAAATGTAAGAAGCTGTGGGACCGATTTGAACGAAATTTGGTATGCAGATCCCTCACTACCTGGGGTGATATGTTCTGGGGGTCTCACGGCCCACCTGCACACGTGGGCGGAGCTACAAACAGAAAATCAGTTTTCACCCATTCAAGTCATTGGAAAAAATGTACAAAGCTGTGTGACCGATTTGAACGAAACTTGGTATGCAGATCCCTCACTACCTGGGGTGATATGTTCTGGGGGTCTCGCGGCCCACCTGCACACGTGGGCGGAGCTACAAACAGAAAATCAGATTTCACCCATTCAAGTCAATGGAAAAAATGTAAGAAGCTGTGGGACCGATTTGAACGAAACTTGGTATGCAGATCCCTCACTACCTGGGGTGATATGTTCTGGGGGTCTCGCGGCCCACCTGCACATGTGGGCGGAGCTACAAACAGAAAATCAGATTTCACCCATTCAAGTCAATGGAAAAAATGTAAGAAGCTGTGGGACCGATTTGAACGAAACTTGGTATGCAGATCCCTCACTACCTGGGGAGATATGTTCTGGGGGTCTCGCGGCCCACCTGCACACGTGGGCGGAGCTACAAACAGAAAATCAGATTTCACCCATTCAAGTCAATGGAAAAAATGTAAGAAGCTGTGGGACCGATTTAAACGAAACTTGGTATGCAGATCCCTCACTACCTGGGGTGATATGTTCTGGGGGTCTCGCGGCCCACCTGCACATGTGGGAAGGGTAGGTTCACCCAAGAATGTATATGTTCTTGCTCTTGGAGGTGAAACTAAAAATGTTGTTTATAATCAATTTTTGTGTTAGTTGAATTGTATTCATTTTGTCAAATATTTCACATTATACTTTGAATATTTTACTTTTTATAAAGCTGTAACAAAATTATTTCATTCACCACTATAAAGTATCTTTATTTAAATCCATTTACAGTGTTATTGCTATAATTAAATACCCGTGCAACGCCGGGGCATCAGCTAGTCGGTATATAAGATCAAGGATTGGATATATGTCATTATTTGCCCATGCCACCTTATTTATGTAGAAGCAGAATTAACACTCAATCATTAACTTCTCCTATGGTACCCCTTTGTCTGGAATATAATCATATATTTTCAGATTTAAGGTGGTTTATTATTGGAAAATTACCTGATGACTTCAGTGGGGATAAACTTTCACATTTAATACTCTGGGAACAGTTTTGGATCTTCGAACTCCAAACAGTTCATTCACGGGGTTTAAATGACTTCATTGAATAGAATTGTGTCATCTAACCCTTGTTTATTCTATCGTAATGGGCGTTTCTTTTCTCGCCTGCTACATTATTATGGGCTCCTTTTACTAAGCTGCGATAGCTGTTTTAACGCGCACTTAACGTGTGCAGAATTGCCATGTGCGCTAGACACTAATGCCAGCATTGAGCTGGCGTTAATTCTGGCTGCGTAGCACGGGTTTAACGCACACTAAAATTCTGTGCGTGTTAAAAACGCTATCACAGTTTAGTAAAAGGAGCCCTATGTTTCAGCATGTTCTGCAGTATAAATCTTGGAGGTGTTTTCACTCCAGCAGCGCCATTTTTAAAATTTGCCTTTCACTTCACATTTGCTGGGTTGGCATCTAAGAACAGAGCGAGCAGAAAAAAGCAGTGCTTGAGTTCCTGATGAAGGGAGTTTAACCTTTGAAGCGGAGCCCCGTTGGACTTAAACAACACGTGGATCTTTTACAATTTGTAACTGCATGCAGCAGGTAAGTACTGTGCTCAATTTGATTTTTGCTAGCATTTTTGTGCTTGTTATGATTACATCATTATTTGCCATAGGCATACTAACTGGACCCTGAATTACCCTCCTACAGAGGGACAGCAGCGGTGTAAACTGTATAATTTCACAAAAAAAAATTTTGGGGTCACTAATTTCACTTATATGTTATACGCTACGGGAATGGTCCTGGGATGCTTCACAGGTAATATACCCTTTTGGGTGTACTAGTGTGGCAGCTGTGCGGAGAAGGGATTCTTTCCCATGGCAAGCTGTGAAGACTGAGGACTTTCCCTATATACACAGATATTATTGAAAGTATTCAATTATTTGGTCATTGGTTAATAATGATTTTACAGTGGTTCCACCCCTACTGTCCCGCCGATTAGTGGGTTGAGGGGAGATCTTTTATAGCGAGTGCATTTTGTACTCTTCCTAATGTGGGTTCATCTATTACTACAATCCTTTTATTTTATTTTGTGCATATTTGTTGTAAATCGTAATTTATGTCTTATGTTATTTCCATTGTGCTCTCTCTTATTTGCATATAGAGATTATGATTCCTGATGCAGCCTTTGAGTGCCAAAACACGGCCCCATTTTGAGTCATATCATTATATGGTGAGCACTGAGAGCTTCTTATATTAGCTACTTAATCAACATGATTTATTTTCCTCTTTCAGAAGGCCATTTATCCAACTCTATTCTTGACTGGTGCATCTCTGTAGAATTTGGTTGTTTCCTCCTTTTTTGTTTGTTCCCGGAGTTACCAGCAAGGTGAATGAAGGAGTCTAAGAATCCTCCTGTGTCTCAGTGGTTAAAGGCATTACTGCAATCTTCCATAGGTCATGGGTTCACAACCCCACTCCTAGTACCTTAACAGCTTCTTTTGGTCTCATAAGAGAGTATAGATTATGGACTTTGTCATTTACTTTTACATCTGTCCTTTCCTGGGTCCAGAGGGAAACTTATTTTTGCCCTGAGATAGTTTATGATGTCCTAGGGTATCATCTCACATGGCAGGAACCCATTTCTAAAAGAAAATGCCTGTGGCTCAGTGGTTAAAGATGCTGCTTCCATCTCCTAAAGATCTTGGGTTCAAATCCCAAGTATGGTCAGATACTCAAGCACTAATAATTTGTTTAGAGGCAAAAACGTGAGACTAATAGTAAATATATTGAAAATACGTTTTATCCGATTTAGTTATCAGCAGGGATTCATCCAGACCAAAAAACATACAAATACAGCTGACATACTAAAAATCAAAAAAGAGATGAAAAGGAGAAAAATAAACCTCAATTGAGGGTCGTTGGGACTACACAAGTACCCAACCATCCACTCATCATCACAGGTTTATAAAAACTCCAAAACATGTATAAATAATCAATTCTCACATCTTTCATTCACACGAGGTCTTCTTTTTGTTATTTTTCACAGTCTTTTTGTATATATAAAGAATTTTTAGTTTATATGTCAAGCAATGAAAAAAGGCCCGAATCCCAAGCTTAACCACATTAATTGGCGAGGACTACAGCTGAAAGTAATCAGTATAAGCAGTTTTTAGAGATATGCAGCATATATCTGAAATCGTGAAAAAATACACTCATCTGAAATCGAGGATTTTCACCAAAAGGCTTCCAATTCAAGATCCCGACAGAAAAGACTTTCTGTTTCGCCCGACAAGGGCTACTTCAGGGGAACAATATCAACTCCAATATCTCTCTGCTTCTAATTATCTGCTGGAAATAGAGCCGACTCCTCTCAAGACGGTGCAGGGCCTTGAGAGGAGTCGGCTTGAGAGGTGCAGGTGCCTTGAGAGTGCACCGTCTTGAGAGGAGTCGGCTCTATTTCCAGCAGATAATTAGAAGCAGAGAGATATTGGAGTTGATATTGTTCCCCTGAAGTAGCCCTTGTCGGGCGAAACAGAAAGTCTTTTCTGTCGGGATCTTGAATTGGAAGCCTTTTGGTGAAAATCCTCGATTTCAGACGAGTGTATTTTTTCACGATTTCAGATATATGCTGCATATCTCTAAAAACTGCTTATACTGATTACTTTCAGCTGTAGTCCTCGCCAATTAATGTGGTTAAGCTTGGGATTCGGGCCTTTTTTCATTGCTTGACATATAAACTAAAAATTCTTTATATATACAAAAAGACTGTGAAAAATAACAAAAAGAAGACCTCGTGTGAATGAAAGATGTGAGAATTGATTATTTATACATGTTTTGGAGTTTTTATAAACCTGTGATGATGAGTGGATGGTTGGGTACTTGTGTAGTCCCAACGACCCTCAATTGAGGTTTATTTTTCTCCTTTTCATCTCTTTTTTGATTTTTAGTATGTCAGCTGTATTTGTATGTTTTTTGGTCTGGATGAATCCCTGCTGATAACTAAATCGGATAAAACGTATTTTCAATATATTTACAGATACTCAAGCATACATTCTGTTTAGTATACAATTCTTTTATGTGCTTTGCTTGAGTAATGTATTATTAAACATCTTTTTCTATCATTATCAAATAGGAGTCCTCTTTACCCCAAAAATAAAAGTTTAGTATAGAATATATATATATTTTTTCATGTGCTTTGCTTAAGTAATGCATTATTAAACATAAAAATAGAAGCCCTGTTCACCTATATGCAGACGCCTCGAGCACACTTAGGTAATGCCTAAGTCATGTCCACCTAACTGAAGCCAATCTAGTATCCAACTCACGCTCAAAAGTAGACCTACTTTGCTAGCTATCCTCTTATTAAAAAAATAGAGGATTTAGTATGCAATATATATATATATATATATATATATATATATTTCATGTACTTTGAGGAACATAGAAACAAAAAGAGAAATTGGACAAGTGCTGAAGGTACACGTTTGATATTTATCCTAGAAATGACCGCTTGTAAATCAAGAGGATTTAAGCTTGGTTTTGGAATTGATATGTAGCTTACTGTCTGAGTGTATGTGGTGTAATAGTTAAAGCTACAGCCTTAGCACCTTGACGTTGTTGGTTCAAATCCCACTCTGCTCCCTGTAAAAGAAGCCAAATTTTTTTTAAAGGATTAAAAAATAAATAAAATATAATAGTGGTGCCAGCATTTCACTGCATAAAATCACCATTCTAATGATGTCATAATAATGAAACACGATAACGTTATAGACGTGAAGACATCTATGTAACACCTAAAAGATGATTCTGTAAAGGACATCTAACTATTTAGATGTGTCTAGACTCACTGAGCGGTGCTGAGTCCGATTCTCTATAGTACATCTATGCATTTTAGAATTGTGCTCAGCATTTTCCCGCTGGACGTCTAAATGACACCTAACTTTCAGATGTCCTTTATAGATTTGGCCCTTTGTGTGTATCTATCCTGGTAATTTCCTTACTTTCTGTGGTCCCCATCCTCTTCCCCCCTTTCTTGTATCAGTGTAGTGGGCAGTTAAATTACCTTCCTTCTATCCATTAGCATCTTTCCCTCAGCGCTGCAATTATCCATCTTACTTGGAACAGTTCATAGGAGTGAAATTGATTGAGGTCCATTTGCAGTGGTGAGATGACACAGCATTTTTAACCTACTAAAAATAATTTGCTTCCCAGAAACTACTGCACAATTCCTAACTGGAGAAGAAAAGAGACTGGAGCAGGCCACTCACAGCAAATAAAAGAAACCAGCTCACTGTCAGACATCTTTCAAATATTTTACTTGTTCTCAATTTCTGGGGGTTTTTAAATGGAGGTACGAGAGACTGTCTGCTTGCATTGCAATCAATTGTCCAGCTGTAGAATCATTACATTCTGAGGAATCTGTCACTTGTTACTGAGAAACCAAGTCCAGTTTTAGAATTCTTCATTGGATTCTCACAATAGCACTATTCCATTCTCCCCTCTGCCATGTCCAGCTACAAAGAATGCAATGTGCTGTTCATAATTGGGGGAATGTCTAGATTTTTATATCCAATTTCCAGTTCTGTAAATTGTCTTGGTGCTATGCAACATTTGAATTCCATATTGAACCAAATTCTACTGCTTCTCATTAAACAGTGAGTTCCTGCCTGTGGAGCTAATGACTGGCACAAGGTCGCTCATATAGCAGGATGGACTATCTCTGCCACGGTGGAGGCAGAAATAGAAAGAACAGAAAACAAGCTATACTGTTAAAAAAAAAAAAAAAGTTTTGTGGGCTTATTATCTTGTACTTGTAAGACCCATTTTTCATCACATTAACAGTGTTCTACATGGTAGATAACTTAGCTCTGTCCCACAAAAGTGAAATGTAACTTCCTTCTCATGTAACATCCTTTTGACCAGATAAATCTGTACATGAGACAAGCAGAGATGCTTAAGCTGTCAGTAATAAAAGAGCAAAATATTACCTGTCTGTAATGGCCATAAAAATAATGTCATGTCAGTAAAAACATCCTGTGATGACAGGAGTGTGTGTCTGGGAAGTGATGGTTGGGCTCAGGAGTCAGGAACTACATCTTGCTGCGTATATATCTTCACATCTGTAACTCTTGAGCTTTCTACATAGGCTTTGTTTGACCACCAACAGGACTTCCTTAGCAGCACTTTCTATTTGAAACATAATGTAAGATTTCTGAAGTCTTTTAGAAAGCATCCATATCACCAAGGTGCAGCTAGTCCTAGCCCAGTTGCAGAGCAGAGCAACATTGACACATGGTTACACTGGCGAGCTATGCTAGTGTGAGTTAGGTACCTCATGGCTTTCTCTTTCTGAGGTCCACAGTTATGCCAGCCATGGACTTGGTGTAAGTGTGAGTTGTGTGTTTAAATGGCACCTCCATCCATGCCCCTCCCAGCTTCACCAATGATCCGCCCTCTTGCCCTTACAGAATAGCACTTCCTTGCTTTGCTGTCACGGGCACATGTAAGTGTGCAATTACCAAAGAAAGCACCAGGATTCTGTATGTTCTGGAGGTCTCTAACACAAGTGGCATCAAAATCTCTTTTGGGTGATGTGAACAACCTTTTAAATCACAAGTTAGGAACCTTAGAATACGGTTAGACTCAACACTTAGACTGATCTCCCAAATCCAAGCAACCTTCAAGAGCTACTGCTCTCATTTGTGACAACTACGCTGCCTCTCTCCATATGTTGAGAAGGCAAACCTTATCACGATGGTTCATGCAATGATAACATCAAGACTGGATTACTCTAATGCCTGCTACACTAGTCGAACTGATTCAGAATGCTACAGCAAGACTTTTTTTAAATTTATTTAATAATTCTTTATTCATTTTTAAATAAATACAAAGTGCAATAGAACAAACAAACAAATGGTACAATAAAACAGCACTTTTATCTAACAAGAATGATCTAAAAATATTTCCC
Source organism: Geotrypetes seraphini (assembly GCF_902459505.1). Taxonomy (NCBI): domain Eukaryota; kingdom Metazoa; phylum Chordata; class Amphibia; order Gymnophiona; family Dermophiidae; genus Geotrypetes; species Geotrypetes seraphini. The sequence continues at coordinate 317,052,845 of NC_047085.1, forward strand.
CCCCTCCCACCCTCCCTGGATGTGTGTGAATCTCCTATTAGAAATCAAAGGCTTATACTATTGATTGGTGGTTACAAAATTTACTAATGGGCCCCAAATCTCATTACAGTTTCTACACTGACCAGTTAGTTCCGAATTCATATGTTCATATCGATAGAATAAGCACAGGGATTCCCACCAAAAGGTATGATTCAGTCTATCGCAATTCTTCCATTTTTTTTGTGATCATCTGTATAGCAATCCCAGTCATAACAAGAAGTAGTCTATTCTTAGCTGCAGAAATTGGGGACTTGGGTTGTAATACAGTTCCGAATAGTACAATGTCATATGTCATTGGAATGAAAGTATCCAGTATCCTATTAATTGCAACCCAAATCGACTTCCAGAAACCCAGTATTAAGGGGCAATAGTACAACAGGTGATCAAGTGTCCCCAAATCAAGATGACAATGCCAGCCTCTATTAGACTTTGAACTATCTAATTTTTGCAAACGAACAGGGGTCCAAAAAATTCTATATAACAGAAAAAGCCAAGTTTGTCTCATAGATGATAACGCTGTACATCTCATCCTCCAAGACCAAATCTGTGGCCATTGAGCAGCAGAAATCTCTTGCTTTACCTCAATGCTCTAAATATCCCTTAGGCTCATTTTTGGTTTCTTATTCAAATATTCTGATATTAATTTATACCACTTGGCGGCCTGATGCCCTAGGAAATCTGTATGGAAGAATGCTACAGCAAGACTAATTGAAAATTATAAGTGATATGACCACATCACATTATTTCTGCAAAAACTTCACTGTACTATCAGTACAATGCAGAACTAAATTTATATCTGATCTTCAAGGTCCTTAAAGGAAATTGCCCAGAGTATATGAAGAACAGGATCTCTCTCTATACACCTCCAAGGTCATTAAGGTCCTCCCAAAGAGTATCCTTAACCACACCTTCTCCAAAAAACATCACAAGATGCAACATCCACTAGTGAGCCTTCTCTGTAGTGGCCTCCACACTCTAGGATGCACTCTCTGAAAGGCTTTGTTCAACGCAAGACTATCTCTACTTCAGGAAGCAGGTGAAAGCTTGGCTTTTCTCCCCAGCCTTTAATGGAAAAAGCAATTAACTTGCTGGTCTTGCACACACACACACAAGGATACACACCGGGTGCCCATAGTGTAGCAAGATGTTTATCTACTCATTCACGTGCAGTTTTCTTTAAATTAGTCTCCATATTTTCTAAATCCTGTTATTCTATCTTATCTGTCTGTTCCACTTCTGCTCACACCCGGTGCTGTCTATTAAAATATTTTATTGCATATTTTGATGACATTTTAATGTAGCATACTATACCATACCTTGTATTGTTATTTGAATATTTTTACTGCTGTAATTGTCTATCTCTGTTTGACTTATTCTTGCTTTACACCATTTTCAGTGAATTTCTTCAAAAAGTAATAAATAAATCCTAATAAATAAATAAAATTCATGTGTGCAAGTTACCCAGTGATACAATTGTCCTTTAAGGGATCAATTCTATAAAGGGTGCCAAAAGTTAGATGCCAAGATGCAGCTTGCTAAGTGCTAATTCTGTAATGGCAAAAGTATAGAATACTAGTGTACGCCTGTATTTACAAGCCAGCATTCAGATATGCGTACTTATTCCATGTCAATAGCAGGAAAAATTGCACACGACTAAAATGGTCTCTTGGCATGAAACATACAGCATTCTAGTTACATATGTAAATGTGGGACACACCCATTCCCCACCCAAGCTCTACCTATGTGTATGCCCTCTTGTATTTATACACTATCCCATAGATTCTATAAATAGTGTGCAAATTTCTGCGTGCAACTCAATTGGCCAATGGACCAAACAGCGCCCATAATTGGGTGCTAACAATCAATTATTGGCGTTAATTGGCAACAATTTGGATTTGCATGTGCATCTTGTTGTACATTATTCTATAAAGATCTATATACTTCTCCCTCCGTATTCGCTGTGATAGGGGGATTAACAGAACCGCAAATACTGAAAAATCGCGAATAACTTTTTAATATGTTATTTGCTGTTTTCTATTAAAACCCATCGTGAATATGGTGAAACCGCGAATAACATGGTGGGAGACCTGGACTGTTTCTGAAGGAGAGGCAAAATACAGTGAACAAAGTGCTGGGAATCAGCAATTTTCTCTGTAAACGCTTGGAATCAGCGATTTCTCTATGTAAGCTGATGTAATTTGGGGGGAAGAGCCAGCAAGCTAAAAGACATGAATAATCAAAACCACGAATACGGAGGGAGAAGCGTACACAAATCGTAGAGATGAAGCGGGAAACTACAGGCTGGTAAGCCTCACTTCAATTATTTGAAAAATAATGGAAGCGTTGCTGAAAAAAAGGATAGTGAAATTCCTCAAATCAAATGGGTTACATGATCTGAAGCAACATTGTTTTACAAAAGGTGAATCGTGCCAGATGAACTTGGTTGAATTCTTTGATTGGGTGACTGGAGAATTGGATCAAGTGCATATGCTAGACATAATTTACTTAGATTTTAGCAAAGCCTTTGACACGGTTCCTCTTAGAAGGCTCTTGAACAAACTTGACAGCCTGAAGTTAGGACCCAAAGTGGTGAACTGGATTAGAAACTGGTTGACGGACAGACCCCAGAGGGTGGTGTTTAATGGAATTCACTTGTAGGAGGAAGGCGATGAAAATGGTAGGAGGTTTGTGCCAGAAGATGTATGAGGAGAGACTGGAAGTCCTGAATATGTATACCCTAAAGGAAAGAAGGGACAGGGCAGATATGATTCAGACGTTCAAATACTTCAAAAGTATTCTATTCCAGAGAAAGGAAAATGGTAAAACTAGAGGGCATAATATGAGATTGAGGGGTGGTAGATTCAAGAGTAATGTTAGGAAATTCTTCTTTATGGAGAGGGTGGTTGATTTGTGGAATGCGCTCCCGAGGGAGGTGATGGAGAAGAAAATGGTGACAGAGTTCAAACAAGCGTGAGATGAACACATAGGATCTCTAATCAGAAAATAATGGGTATACATTGAAGGATCTAAGGCAAGTACTGGGCAGGCTTGCACAGCCTGTGTCCCGTATATGGACATATGATAATGTTCCTCTGTAGGTAGATATGATTCACGTTAAAGGTAGGTGCTTGAAATGTAGGCCTTGAAAATTCTGGCCTACCTTTGCTGAAGGCGCAAGTCTATAAACTGCACCATCGTGTGATTGACATGCAATTGGTGGCCACATTTAAGGCAGCCACCAACAATGGTGCTGTTTATAGATTCCGGACCTTGGTGTCTAACGTTAGGCAATCTCTTATAGAATGAAGGGATATAAGTCCATCTGAGCAAAAGGTAGCCATGGAAAAATACACACACAATAAAACAGGGGAAACAATTCCACAAAAATCAAACAGGCAAGAGAAAAGTGGAAATGTCCAATCAGATTGGTGCACAAAAAAGTGTCTTTCAACTCATCTGATAAATCCAATGGTCTTTTTTAATCCAAAATAGCTCATACATCCAAAGCAACTCAACGACATTTAAGGCAGCCACCAACAATGGCGCTGTTTATAGATTCCGGACCTTGGTGTCTAACTTTAGGCAATCTTTTATAGAATGAAGGGATATAAGTCCATCTGAGCAAAAGGTAGCCATGGAAAAATATACATCCTTAAAAATGTGTGATTGTCAGTGAAAATTGGACAGACTGTTAGCACAAAACAAAAATGGTCAAGAATGGGTAACTCTGCACTTTTAATCTATTAAAACTGTTGAGTCTGATAGTCTAAAGCCCTTATGGAACCAACAGCACGCACTGCCTATATAATGTTTTTTTTAAAAATGTTCCAACTATGTATGTATGTACTGTTGTATGATTTATTGAATACATTGGAATTAGGGTGGGTAGGAAGGGGGTGAAATGGTTTCTCATATATTTATTGATTGATGTAAGTGCCTTGATTGATGTAATATGCCTTGGTAATGCCTTGGTATATATTTCTTTATGCACTGTTTTTAGACTGAAAAATTAATAAAGATATACAAAAAAATGCTCCTATTCACAATGTCCATTAAAGTGAAGAATAATACACAAGCACCTATATAATTTTCATACAAATTGCACTTTAAAAAGTCACAATGGTGGCAATTCTCAAGTCACACCAAAATACAGGTGCCACAAATGAGCGTGTATGTTTATAAGCACCTATTCTATAATAGCATTAGGACATGCCCAATATGTTATAGAATACTAGCACAAAGTAGCCTTGGCACACCGATTTTTGTGCCTTAAAGAATGCTGGCACAAATAAAATATAACACATAAGTAACTATAGGATCAAATTTATGTGCTGCAAGTGAGGTGAGGTGAAAGGTTAGGGCGTAAAGTTATGTAACCCAGGGGTCTGACATCCTTGGCAGTTAGAATGTGGCAATGCCTACTCACTGACCAATTAGCATAGCCATGCCCACTCACTGCCTCCCAACATGCTCCCAACCCAAAAAATAAATTTTATTTGTTAGCACATAGGTAGCATGTGCACATGCAAAACATATCATGGGATGCCTGAATGTGCCCCACAGTAGGCCATTTTAAGGTGTAATAAACCCACGTCAGCACATATTGCAGCTTAGTTAAAGGGCCCCTTAAATTCCTTTTCTTTCTGAGTATGAAGGCTATCTGGACCCACAATTTTTTTTTAAATTCTTTATTGATTTTTAATCAAAAACAATGTCATACAAATGAAAGAACAAAAGATATTCCACATATTCCACTATCTATACAGGTAACATAAATATCATTCAATAATTTCATTTTCCTGTATATAATAATATCATAATATATCCTAATATACAATACAAATAAAGAATAAAGTTACCCAAATATCACTATCAATATTTATTCCCCTCCCTCCAACCCCCCACCCCCCTGGATGTGTAAAGTTTCAAGTTTCAAGTTTATTAGGTTTTTTATATACCGCCTATCAAGGTTATCTAAGCGGGTTTTTTTTACAATCAGGTACTCAAGCATTTTTCCCTCTCTGTCCCGGTGGGCTCACAATCTATCTAACGTACCTGGGGCTGTGGAGGATTAAGTGACTTGCCCAGGGTCACAAGGAGCAGCGCGGGGTTTGAACCCACAACCCCAGGGTGCTGAGGCTGTAGATCCAACCACTGCGCCACACACTCCTCCTTAAAGATAAATAAACCAAAGAAAAGAAGAGATATGATGAAAATACATTATTATGTTTTTAAAAATTTAGTCAATGGGCTCCAAATTTTATTAAATACCTCACTAAAACCCCTACATTCTGCTTTAATTCGTTCGTATCTGTATGTAGTACACACATTCACCCACCAAAATGTATAATTAATTCTACCATAATTTTTCCAATTACTTGTAATCAATTGAATGGCTATACACCTGTTAGGATCATAAATAGACGACTCTTATATTTATCTAGAGTGGGTTTCACATGTAAAATTGTTCTACTAATTATAGCCTCATATGACATTGAAACATTTGAATCTAGTACTAAATTTATTTGTCTCCAAATTGACTTCCAATATATTAATATAAACGGACAAAAATACAACAGATGATCCAAAGTCCCTATACCAGTATGACAATGCCAGCATCTATTAGACTTAGAACTATCTATTTTATTTAATCGAACTGGGGTCCAGAAAATCCTATGTAAGAAAAATAACCATGTTTGTCTCATAGATGCTGACGCTGTACATTTCAATCTCCAAGTCCAAATTCGTGGCCAACGAGACACAGAAATTTACTGTTTTATCTCGATGCTCCAGATGTCTCTAAGACTATTTTTGGCTTTTTATTCAAAAATCCAGAAATCAATTTGTACCACTGAGCAGCCTGATGACCTACTAAATAAAAATCAATCTTTTTCTCATACTCAGAGAAGCAATAAGGCCTGGATTCTCTATAGGGCACCGATATCGGCGGTCGCCTAAAAAGCAGTCAACTATCACATGTCATCCACTCATCAGCGCCCTATAGAGAATCATACCTCCATGAAAGATAGGCGCTGGAAATATAAGCCATGGTTTTCTGGGCCTACATTTCTGGTACCTATCTTTTTTTTTTTTTTAAGTTCAATTTGTTTAGCCAATCAGGGACTTCCTAAAGAAGGAGCCCAAGAGAGGAGCCCGAGGTTCCTGAGCCAATCAGGGCCTTAGGCCCCTCCCCGTATATCACATGATGCACCGGAGCGGGGCCTAAGGCCGGCATTGCGTTGTGGCTGGCAGAGCAGCAAGAGCAGGAGGACTTCGCACTTCTTCCTGCTCCCGAAGATCACTGGAGGCTTACGGAGCAGGCCCTATGATACAGTTACCGACAGGTCTGCAGCAGTCGGGTTTTAGGCTAGTAAAATCCAATTCAAAATAGCCAAGCAATTGTTAGTGAATCAATCGCTCGGCATTTTGCATGAGATTTTATTAATTTGCATGGGTGGATCGGATCGGTTCAGAGATTCGTTGCACAGTGGTTTAGTGAATTCAGGTCAGGGTAGGTACAGGATTGGAAGCTTTAGTGAATCTAGGCCTTACACCTGGACTGGCTTTAACTTCCTTACTGCAGGAAGGGGAAAGGCAAGAGGAACACACAGCAGCAGCAGAGCTGAAGATCTGAAAGCAATTCACATAGGGTTTGGAGAGCTAATTCAGCTCAATCAAGGGAGCAAGACAAACAGCATTTTGAACCACATGTAGAATCCCTTGAATCAGGAATTCAGGATGAGAATATGTTACTATGTTTTGAGAATGCTGAAATTAAAAAAGTAGATAAATTCATGGACTTTAGTGAAAGCAGTTCAGACTATTTTCCGAAGTGAACACTGTTTAAAAGGCTAAATGTTTGCTGTTTTAAAAGGAAGTAACTTTAAAGCTGTGTTGTTTTCCTGACCTACTGTAGGCAGAGTTAAAGAAGCTGAAAAGTCTCAAAAGGAATTGTTTGGGAATAAGCTAGCAATGTGAAGACTGTAGTTCACTAACAAAATATAGAGATGCAATGCAATTTAACCAAGTTCTAAGACCCAAGCCCCTGTGTTTTGGGGAGAGAACAAAGACTGATTAAATAACTTCATTGAGGATAAGAAATGTATGCCATGCCAAGCCTGCTGCAATTATTACAACCAATGCAGAGTACACTGAAATGAAAGAGCTTGAATGGGATATTTTGGGTGGGATCTTTATAGCTGATCAATAAGGGCAGTTGATCCCATGCCATTGAGTTTGGCTCCTTGGAAAACTCAATGGTCATGTTCAGATGCTAACTGCATGAATTGTAAAGCATAAAAGCAGTGCTTAGATGTAATGAAGATACTAATGTGTTTTGTCTTGGATGAAGTGTTCTGGTCCGGAGTAGCTGGCATAGGCCAGGCCAAAGCTGAAGGCAGGAATGTGATTGAAAAGGAGTATGGGTTTTTTTTTTGTTTGCTGTTTGAATTTAGACTATGCATGAGTCTATGAACTTTAAATAAGGCTAACAGGCCTAGAATTCTATAGGAGGAAAGATCCTGTGATTTTGATTTGGTGTAATGTTTTGGTAAAGTTTTGAACTACGTAAAAAGAAAAGATAAAATGTAATAAACATTTAGTTCACAAAGGCTTGGAACTACTCAGCTTTTATTCAGTATCTAGTTCACTGCCAACTCCAAAATTATGCTCGGTCAGGTTTGTGGTCTAGGCAATTGACTCTAACAGCAAACCCACACCCAACCACAATAGGCATAAGGCTAAATTGTTTGATTTACTTATGAGGAATGATCTTTAGATAGTTTTTGTTATCCCCATCGAACTTCACAGTATACAAATAAAATTTTATGGTATGTTAAATAAACTTGGATAGACATCAATGGACGCTTGATGGAATGTTGTTTGTCTTGTAAGGAAGTATGAGGCGGTTGTGGCTGGAAGGAACAGAAATATGTGCACATTTTTGAAAGTCTGGGTGCCTTTGGATGCATTTTGTCAACTTGCAAGTACATAATTTCTGGAAATGCGAGGGTTTGGAAATTGTGTCCTGTGGGAAAGGAGAAAAGTGTATTTGTTGAAAAGTAAGAAATAACATTTAACTAAAACTCAGAAATACCTAATGGAGGTCTTAGAATTTTCAAGTATTAATTTATCAACTACAACCAAGGCATATTATCTATCTTTGACATCAGCAAGGAGGAATATGTTTTATGGAACTTTGGATTTAACAGCTTTTCTGGAAAGTTCACTTGAAGTTGTGGCAGAAAGGAACATTGATAGCTTCCTTTGCTCTAAAGCAGTGGTCTTCATTAATTTTAAGCTGGGGCCACTTTGGATTCTAATGAGTTGAAGGAGAGGCCATGTGGGACCATGACACTGCTGACCAGTATGTGCCAATGACATCCATCCCACTGACCCACCTTCAAACTTCATTTTCTTTTGTCTGTTCAGAAATGCCTTGTCCTTTAAGCCTTTCCCCTTTCTGTCCTTAGCCTAGGTAGAGAGACAGAGTAGCAGAAATAAACCAGAACGACACCCACTCCTCTAGACCAGTGGAAATAAAAGAATTATTTCATGGACTGTCAAACTACTAATACTGAAATAAAAACCCCATCTCCGCCCCGTCCCTGCAAGCTCAGTCCCACAAATCATCTGATTCCATCTGCACAAGCATCATATAGTTATAATTTTATATTGAACGTATTTTATTAAAGTATAAAAAGAAACAATATTCTGTACAATTGCCATTTTATAAATACAAATAATACAAGGCAAGGATCAACAAAACCCCTGTCTCCCCTCCCATTCACATATATTCCCTCTACTATCAAGAAAACTGAATAAGCCAAATTATTACAGAATGATACACAGAAATATCATGCTAACATAATACTGCAGTCACACATGACAGGAATAGTGTTAGGGGAGTGCAACTAGGGCAACTACCCCCTGGTCAGAGAGAGCCCTGAGCCAGCTGGAAGCTAAAGAAGCACTGCCTGAGCTTTGCAGTCCCCAATTATGTCAAACACCAGCTCTAGCAGGATACATATTTCAAATATGATATATTCTAATCACAAGATAGAAATAAAATTATTTTTTTTCTATTTATTGTCGTCTCTGGTTTCTGCTTTCATCGTATTTTCACTCTCTTCCATCCAGCATCTGCCCTCTGTCTCTTCAATCCAGCATCTACCCCTTCCATCCACTGTCTGCCCTGTCTCCCTTCCATATGGTATCTGCCTTCTTTCTATGTCCCTCTCCCCTTTCCCCTTTCCATCCAGCCTGTGCCCCCTCACTGCTTTTTACATGATTCATTCTTCTCTTTTCATTTTTATCTCTCCTACACCAGATCTAGCATCTTTGTCCCTCTCTCCTTATTTCTCATCTGACTCCCTTCCCAACATCAATCTCTCTCTACTTTCTTATTCCTCTGTCTATCCCCTTTCCCTCATCTGATCTCTCCATTCCATCCTATCTCCTTCCCCTCCTCTAATCTCCCTGTCAGCTGTTTCCTTCCTATTTTCCTTCCTTCCCTGTCCCCCTTCTCCATTTCCACCCCCCCTTATCCAACATTAACTCTCTTCCCTTCCCTTCCCTTTCCCTCCTCCCCTGTCCAGGAGTACCCCTTCTCCCTTCCCTCCCCTCCTTCCCTTTACAGCAAATGTTTCCTCTCTTTAACCTAGTGGCAGCTCGGTATGCTTTTAACTTCGGCACACAGCTGCCCCTAAGCAGTAGTTTAGCCACGGTTTCATGAAGCAGCTTCGGGGGCCTTTGGTAGGCCAGCCCACATCACATCATCGAAGTGGGCCGCCTAGCAAAGGCCCCGAGACTGCCTCATGAAACCACGGCTAAAGTACTGCTTAGGAGCAGCTGTATGCCGAAGTTAAAAGTACACAGAGCTGCCATTACTGGTCTGGGGGTGCGGAGACAAGATAAAGGCAGGAGGCACACGCGGCAGGAGGTCCGGCATATGCAGTGAAGGCACGAGTCCCGTCGAAGGCAGGAAGCATACGCGGCAGAAGGCATATGTGGCAGGAGGCAAGAGGCATACATGGCAGGAGGCAGGAGTCCCGGCATATGTGACAGCAACAGGAAGTTGCAAGTCAGCTGACGCCGGCACCGGAGCCTCTCTTCCAGCCTAGTGTGCAGTTTGTGGAGGGGACCTGAAACCTTCATGGACCGGCAAGAAATTTTTGCGGACCGACACCGGTCCACGGACTAGCGGTTAAAGAACACTGCTCTAGAGCATGATAGGAATTTAGTGTTACATACTTACTTTTGGAAAACTGAAGTAATTTTTTAAGATCTAAGATAAGGATTTATCCTGATTGGTCTAGTGAAATCCAAAAGAGGCAGAAAGAATTCTCAACATTGAGGCCTAGAGTCTGGGCCCTTGAGGGGACTTTTTCTTTACAATTTCCCTGTCATTAACTTGTAGCTTGTGGTTCTGCTAATTTCACATTTTTGAGCCTAAGCAACTCCTTGAGTATACTGTGAATAAGGAAAGGTCTTCCAATGTTCATGGCTAACTTATTTTCATCTGCTTCAGCTATCTTTCATATATTTTTCAATTTCTTTCTCCATTTTCTATCATCTTGGATCCAATTATTGTGGACTAAACTATTTTTGAATATTGCTTGTTAAGGAATATATTTGTGTTTTTGTTATAATTATCATATTTGCTTTATTTAAATACTATATGCATGTTGAATATACAGTATATAGAAATATAATAAATAAATAATGGGGGATAAAATTACTCCTAGTAAGAATCCATAGGTAGAAGGATATATAAAAGAAATAAAAGAGAAATGAAACGATAAAGGCAACGCCAGGATTCTCGCTGGTCAGGTTACAATCCTGTCCTGGTGCCAGGATAGAACATATTTTGTTGCTGTATCTGCTGTTTCTCTTTTCCCTCCAGGATTAGATAATGTTTCCTGCTCATTCTTTTCTGGGAATTCTTTTTTTGTCAGGCTGAGAAATGTGCATCTCTGATGTCTTTGCATCTTGCGCAGTACAGGAGAAGTTATTGCTTTTTCTGTTACCTCCAGTGTTGTATTACATGCAGTCTTGTTTCTTGAGGTTTCTATTTCAGATTTTTGCATGTTTCTATTTTTAATTTTTATTCTGTGAGAACTGTCTATTTTTTGCATGTGTGACCAAAATGAGGTATATAGAGAAGACGCCATATACAGAATTTAGGCCTAAGGGCTAGATTCACAAAGCAAACCAATCGTGTACCGATCGGTTTGCGACCCGATTTTACTCCGGCCTGATTCACTTACCTCTGTGCCGATCTGATTCTGATCCGTGCATGCAAACGAGGGGAACAGCATGCGAAGTAGGCAGGGACTCGATTCACCAAAGACATTTTTGAAACCAACTGGGCTGGCCAATCAAAACAGTAAGCGACTGCTGAGGACCAGTTGCAAATGACCTTTCCCACTGTTCTCGGCCTGAAATCCCAACTCTCTGCTCTACTCTGCTCTCTGCCCCTTCCATAGAACTTGCAAAAAATCAGCAGACAACGCTAAAGAAAAGCATATTTGCCTGGACTACTGGGTCTCAGAATAACAGAGTTGTCAGAAAACAATGGGGAAAAAAAAAGAAAAAAAAAACCTCCGAATAGGAGGATTCTCTCCTTGGAAGGTATTTTTTCCAATAGATTTCAAACTAATAAATTTCATGCTATGGAATATCTTAAACTATCAAAAATACCGTATTTTGCTGCACTTTTGAATCCAGAAGTTTGTCCGTGCAAGCTACATTGGGCAGGGGGGTTCAATTTCATCCAAGACACTGGGAATATTGTCTAGAGCTTTGAGATTGCTTTTTGGGTAATTTCATAATCTCTACACTGTCCCGAGAGAATAAAATGGATGCCTTTTGATGTAATTTAAAATGAGCTGGTCAAAAAACTTGTGCATGCGTAAATATGGACGTAGCCCTTCTGGATCCTTTGTATCCCAAATGCTCCATTGACAAAGAATAATCTAACCTCAGAAAAGCTTGGCATGTTAATAATCAGAAGGGGTCATCGGTGGTCACTGCAGCAGCGGCAGCAGGGTAATGGGAGCACTTTCATCGGGTCCAAAGCAGCGCCAATGGAAGCAAGATCAGAAACCACTACGATAATGCAGATGCCGCCCCGACTCTCCTGCTCTCTGCTGCCCTTCCCCATAGTGCGAGCCTATGGTTTTAAAGCGGGGCTGCACTGCAGGGAAGGGCGGCAGAGAGCAGGAGAGTTGGGGCGGCAAGAACAGGGCTTGGTTGGAAGGGGAGAGCAGGAGAGTCGGGGCGCATAAAAACAAAATACCCAAACCAGCAAAAAAAAACCAAAAAATGGACACAAAACACATGCGCAGCCCATCTGCAGGGAAAGCTGAGGCTCCTTCCTAATTAGCTCTTTTCTTAGGAAGACCCTGATTGGCTTGACTGCGCTGATCAAGCCCTTAGGCTCCTCCCCTTGTATCCAGATACAGAAAGGAGTCTAAGAAAGGCCCTGATTGGCTCAGACACCTAATACCCCCCCAAAGGAGGGGCCTGAGGTGTCTGAGTCAATCATGGGCTTAGGCCCTTCCCCGTGCATCACATGATGCACCAGGGAGTGGCCTAAGACCCAGCATTCTAGACGGCGCATCAGAGGAAGCAGGAGGGACCGAGCACCCCTCCTGCTTCCCAACAAAAGGTACAGGGGAAAGGGGCCTCTAGGGGGCAGGGTCCTCCAGTGGCAGGAAGGAGTGGGCATCCCTCCTGCTTTTGTTGGGGGGAGGGGGGAGGAGGTCTTTCCTGGCAGGAGGGAGTGGGCATTTTATATGAGTAGAGGGTTAACTCAGAGAGGCAAAGGACTGGGTGATTTTTTTTGGGGGGGGTGTGGAAGTGACCCCTTGCAGGGCAGTGGATTTTTTTTAATGTCTTCTTCCTGTGTGAGCTAAACACCACTCACACACTGACAGGAAGGGGGCCTTTTTTGCAATGAGCTGCGGATTACTGCTGCGCTGTGCACTGTTTATTTCTGACAAAGCATTCTATTTTACTGCAGCAGTAATTTTTATGCTGAAGTACTGCATTCAGCGGTAAATTCATGCCGAGAGCTCATGTTAGAAGCTGTTCACTTAATGGCTCTAATGTGCAGCTTTCTGCATCGACCCTAGAGTAAGGCCTTACAGAAAAGAAATACTACTGTGCTAAAGGTCAATGCAGGGTCATGGTAACAAGAAGAGCTGGAGAGTTGAGAACGTGTGCTTGGCAGAGGGTGTGGTGGGATTAGGGTACTCTATAGACATACTTCCTTTTAAGCAAATACTGTAATGGAAAAAGGAAGCATAAAATATAAAGTAATGCTTAAGTGCAGAATGTGATCCCTGCCAAGCTTGGCTAATTTTCAATGAAAGAAGCCACGTGAGGATGACAGCTTCAGGATATATGTGCCAGGGAGGGACAGCTAGCCACATAGCAAGTTTCACTGGCTGCAGTATGACACTGACCCAGGTCTAGTGTCTCTTGAGGCAAGACGAAGCACACGAATGCAAGGGAGGCAACACAGTTATCATGGGTGACTTCAATAATCCGGGGATAGATTGGAACCTAGGCAACTCCAGCTGCAGTTGGGAGATCAAGTTCCTGGATGCTGTAGGCGATTGCTTCCTGGAACAACTTGTCATGGAAAATACGAGAGGAAATGCAATTCTGGACTTAATTCTAATTGGACTACGAGGACCGGCACAAGGTATAGAAGTAGAAGGGATGCTGGGAAACAGTGATCACAACATGATTCACTTCCACCTAGACACAGGAACAAAAAATCGATCCAGAACGACTGCCATGGCACTGAACTTCCGAAAAGGAAACTACGAAGGGATGAGAGTCATGGTGAGGAAGAAGATTAGGAAGAGGATAAGCACTGTAAATACCCTAGAGCAAGCATGGTCCCTTTTTAAGGACACAGTCACTGAGGTGCAAAATCTCTATATACCACGTATCAACAAGGGTTCCAAAAGGAAAAAGAACATGGAACTAGCGTGGCTCACTGTAGCAGTGAAAGAAGCGATCAGAGACAAGAATACTTCGTTTAAGGAATGGAAAAGGACAAAAATGGATGAAAATTGGAAAAAGTACAAACAACATCAAAGCAAGTGCCATAAGGCGGTAAGAGGGGTCAAAATAGCTGAGGCAAAAAATTTTAAGCCGTTCTTTCGATATATTAAGGGGAAACGACCCGCGAAGGAAGCAGTGGGGCTGTTAAATGACCATGGAATAAAGGGAGTACTAAAGGAGGACAAAGCCATCGCCGACAAACTGAACACATTTTTTGCGTCTGTATTTACCGAAGAGGATATGTCCAATATTCCAGAAACTAACAGGATATACACAGGAAGTGAAGACGGGAAACTGACAGGGTTGACGGTCAGTCTAGAAGAGGTATGCAGACAGATTGATAGACTTAAAAACGATAAATCCCCAGGACTGGATGACATCCACCCGAGGGTAATCAAGCAACTGAAAGGGGCTATGGCTGAACTGCTCCAACTAATAGTCAATATGTCGATCAAATCAGGAAGGATTCCGGAAGACTGGAAAGTGGCGAATGTTACGTCGATCTTTAAGAAAGGTTCGAGGGGAGATCCAGGAAACTACAGACCAGTGAGTCTGACCTCAGTACCGGGAAAATTGGTAGAGGCGCTAATAAAAGACTGCATCATTGATCACCTAGACCAGGGGTGTCCAACCTGCGGCCCCGTGAAGTATTTTGTGAGGCCCCAGTCGAGGGTGATGCAGTGTTTTCCTCTGCTGCCCCCGGGTGTTTGCTGTCTTGCCGGCTGCCTCCTCTGTCTTGCTGCAGTGTTTGCGCGTTTATGCAGCCCCAGAAACATTTTTTTGGGCCAATGCAGCCCAGGGAAGCCAAAAGGTTGGACACCCCTAACCTAGATGGACACAATCTGATGAGAACCAGCCAGTACGGCTTCAGCAAAGGAACTTGCTGCACTTCTTCAAGGGAGTAAACAAGCAGATAGACAAGGGTGACCCGGTCGACAGAAGTGCCCCTTTCTGGCTCAATTCCATTGCTGCAGAATACTATATGCTATTATTAATGGATGACTGGGTGTACGTGTGGATGATGATGAATGGTGTATATGTTAGTTAATGGAAGAAGATTCACAAAATGTGCAATATTTATAAATGATATTTACGATTCATGAAATTGTATGTATTATTTATACTTATTATGACTATAGAATAGTTTATGGTATTTATACAATTTGAAATAATTAAAAGAAAAAATTGATTTAATAAAGAATAGCTGATTTATTACTGTAGTATTCAGCAGGTAGCTATTTAATTTAGGGCTCCTTTTACAAAGGTGCGCTAACGTTTTTAGCGCACGCACAGGATTAATGTGTACTATAGCGCGTGCTAGCCAAAAAATTACCGCCTGCTTAAAAGGAGGCGGTAGCGGCTAGCGTGTGCGGCATTTTAGTGCGCGCTAAAACCGCTAATGCACCTTTGTAAAAGGAGCCCTTAGTAGAATACCCCTAAGATACATATTTTTAGGTTAATTGCTATGAGTCTGTATAGTTATTGTGATATAAAGAAACTTGAACAAGATGTATATAAATATCTAGAAGTACAGGAAATTGCCAAGAGAAAAGATCAGCAAAGAATATTACAGGAATTAAGAACTGATTGAGTCAATATTCAAATACGCTTATCCAGACAGCAGCAACTGCTGTTCGCATAAGTGCCACTAATCAGGATATCCAGAAGCACTATCCAGATAGTGCCACTAAATATTTGTACAGAATGTCTTAGCATTATGCAGATAGTGCGAGGATATGGCATGTGCAGAGCCAGGGTAGTCTTGGAATTTATCTAGTGGCAGTTTTCAGAGTGGAAAAAGATGATCACAAAGGCTGAATATTGACCTTGAAATTAATATGTGCTTTAACAGCATGGAATAAGATGCAAGCCATCAATAAACTTACATTACCTGTATTTTTATGTGGCTTTGGGACTGTGGACTGGCTTCATAAAGATGTTGAAAAACTGGATTTATAAACTGGTTTACTCCCACTGCTGTGCAGGCATAAAATTAGAGCAGCAAGTTGTAATTATCTATGTATGTAAAAGGAAGGAAGCTGAGAAGTGAAGGTAAAGAAAGCATGCTTAGGGGAGAATAAAAGAATTGGTGCACTTATAGTCATGAGTTTTATAGGTGATCAAGACCATAAGAAATGGGGGGTGGGGGGGTGGAGGGAGACTGGTCCAGCAATTCTGTCCTACTTATTTGGACTTCCAGCATAGTTGGAACCGGGATTGGGACCTTTAGTTCTAAGTTTCCAAGTTTATTTAGTATTTGATATACCGCATTGGCAAATGCTTCTATGTGGTTTACATTTAATATAAAAGTTAAAATAGAGTGAAATTTGAAGATCCAATAAAGGAAAGCGTGAAGTTACATTTTAGACAGATGAAGACAAATAAAATATGATAAAATTCAAATTTATTTATTTATTTATTTATTTATTTTATTTATAATTATACAATCTTATTTTACAAGAATTAATTCTTGTTACATTGAATACAGGGAAGAAAATTTCAGCACTATAATACTTTTACAACAACAATCATCATTGATGATAAACCCCTTCTTAGACCACAATAACAGGGGGTGACCAAAACATGATTTAGAGAGAAATTTAGAGGAATACTGCAAAGAAGAAAGGCATAATGTATCAAGCGCCCATTACTATTATTATCCCTTAATCCTTGATGATCTGCTTAACATCTAGAAATTCCTTCAGATGGTTAGGAGAGAAAAAAACATATTTAACACCTAAGTACCTAACCATGCATTTGCAGGGATACACCAATAAAAAACTTGCTCCAATATTTATAGTCTGTTGTCGCATTGAAATAAATTCTTTCCTCCGTTCTTGTGTAGTCTTAGCTACATCAGGATATATCCATATTTTCCGTCCCCCAAATAATTTTTGGGAATTTTTGAAAAACAATTTCATAATCATATTCACATCCTGTTCAAAGACAAATGATACTAGTAACGTTGCTCTGTCCATTTCAGATGTTATCGTTTGTTCCAATAAAGCCGTCACATTTGCAAAATCTATCACATTTGTCTATCACATTTGAAAATTTTAATAGGCGTTTGAACCTCCGCTTTTTAAATTTTCCTCAAACTTCAGGCGTGTTACCTATTGACTTATTGAAAAGATACCTCATTGAGAATTTGGAAATTTCTTCAAACTGTATTCCTCCAATTAACAAAATGTATTACCTACCAAATAAAAAGATGCCTAATGGAAATGAAAAGGTAAATGGAAATGAGAGTGGGAAAGTAAGAAAATTCAAATTTAAATGTAATTTAATTTAATGCTAAACGTGTGCTTCTAATTCCATACTGGTGCTCACTGAGTCTTGCCTGAATATGAATCTAAGCCAATCGAATAGAAACTGTTAGTTAAATGTGATCTGAAACATTTAAATTGGTTTCAGACCTAATGTGATTAGGGATTCCAGAGTTTTGGACCATTAACTGAAGAAATACGCTCTCTAGTGGAAGCATATGTGACGTATCTTGGAGACAGAATAATAAGAAGGTTTTGTTGGAGTGAACGAACTATGCTTGAAGGTATATATGGTATCAGACAATTGTCGAGATAAGGTGGAGATTGAACAGAAAGTGTCATAAAAACCAAAAGCAAATCTTATGCTAATTGATGATTAACCGATTTTAAGAAGAGTGAAACGATATCTTTCCCAGTTATTAATTTTATAGAAGTATTTTGAACTAGTTGTAAACAATGAATATCTTTACATCTGACGCCATAGTATAGAGAATTGCAATAATCAAGTATACTAATAACCAGCGAATGAACGAGAATATTTGATTGTTGAGAGAAGTAAAAAATGAGATACTGAACAGATGAGGCGTAATTTGTAATATCATCGCTGGAGAGTGGCAGAAATTTGTGATTGGAAAGTCGATTTTGAGTCTAAAGTAACACCTAAAATTGTTGAGGTTGATGCTAATTGTTTTGGGGTTTTAGAGAGCATTAAAGGTGAAGAAAGTTTCTGATTTTCTTTTGTACAAAACAGCATAACTTGAGATTTCTGAGGATCCAGCGACAAATGGTTAGTATTTAACCATTTAGAGATTAAACTAACCCCTCTTTTACTAAGGCGTGCTAACCGATTTAGTGTACGCTAATATTTAGCGTAGGCTAAATCGGCTAGCGTGCCCTAGTAAAAGGACTCCTAAGTTTTTGTATCTCATCAGGATTTGAAACATCGATGGTATGAAGGAGTTGAATATCATCGATATATATACAAATATGGTAAAGCCGATAGACCAGGGGTGTCCAATGTCGGTCCTCGAGGGCCGCAGTCCAGTCGGGTTTTCAGGATTTCCCCAATGAATATGCATGAGATCTATGTGCATGCACTGCTTTCAATGCATATTCATTGGGGAAATCCTGAAAACCCGACTGGATTGCGGCCCTCGAGGACCGACATTGGACACCCCTGCGATAGACTGTGCAAGAGAAAGTAGTGGAGCCAGAAAAAATATTCAACAAGATGGGCAGATGAATATAAGGAGCAGTGGTGTAGTAAGGGAGGCGAAGAGACCGGTCCACGCCAGGCGCGGTCTTGCTCAGCGTGCCGGCATCCCTCCTTCTCTCTGCCCCCCCCCTTCCCACTCCTCCCCTTATTGCACGTGCTCCCCTTCCCCCTTCCCCCGTACCTTTTTAACTTCGGTGCGAGCAGCCACCAACTTGCTGCATGTGTCAGCTTCGACGCTCTCTCTGACGTCACTTCTGGGACCCACGCCTAGGAAGTGACATCAGAGAGAGCGCCAAAGTCGACATGGGCGGTAAGTTGGTGGCTGCTTGTACCAAAGTTAAACAGGTAAGGGGGAGGGACATGCGCTTGCAGTGGTGGGGGGGGGGGGGGAAAGAGGGCGATAGAGGGGTGACACCGCTCCAGGCGCCGCTCACACTCGCTATGCTACAGATAAGGAGTCAAAATTTGAAAAGATCAAAAAGGTGGGCTTTTATTTTTTTTTTTTGTTTAATTCTTTATTGATTTTCAAATTTTGACAGTGCAATACAACTATTATTAAACATGAGCACTATACATAACGCACTTAAAATACACAAAATTAATACATTACCAATCCTTTTCTCCCTCCCTTCCTCACATAACTATTACACTGCATATGCATATATTATTGCAATATTATAGATAAATACCTTTAGCAATCCCAAATACCTTCCCCTCCCCCACCCCACCCCCCCCTGGATGTGTAAGGAATCTGTAAAAGGGGAGATACCTGACATTCATTGCAATTCAACATATGCAGTCAATGGGCTCCACACCTTCTTGAATATCATACTAGACCCCAAACACTCTGCATTCATTCTCTCATATTTATACGTGGAACAAATAATTGCCCACCAAAATGTGTAATTCAGTCTGTCGCAACTCTTCCAGTTATGTGTAATCACATGTAATCAGTTACGTGTAAAAGGTGGGCTTTTAGCCTGGAGTATAATGTACCATATTAGCAAATCTACGAGGTGTATGGTGCCCCAAGGTGAAAGGAATGGAGCTGGCAGTGGATGAGAAGCATACAAATAAGAGTGACTTGGCTGATGCGTACCCAAGGATAGTTATAGGGAGGCAAAAAAGAGAAGAGATAATGAAGAACTGTGGAATGAATGCACATGTAGGTTCAGAGTTTTATTTATTTGATATATCACAAAGGTAGTTAATAAAATTCAGTTAGAATGGGGGAAAGGAAGAGAGGAACAGAAAAAGGAAGGTGATACAGTAGGCAGAAAGGAAACGGGGAGTGTGTGGCGTAGTCAGGGCCGGATTTAGATGAAAAGAGGCCCTAGGCTATTCCACTTATGAGGCCCTTTCACCTCCCATTTTTAAGTTTGTAAATTACATGAGAGATAATAAAATACATCATTACTGTGATATATATCAATATGTTAAATGAAACATGTTGTTATTGGTACTAACCTCTATAAAAAATGTGACACGGATAATAAATAAAAAAAAGTCGAGAACACTTATTTGGACATTTATTCTCAGCACCATATATAGTACTTGTAACAATAACTAATCAAACATAACACACAACATTTACAAAGAAACAAAATTCAAATAATGAAAATCTTTGACTACGAAAATAAAATACGCAATAAAAATGATCATATTATCTATCAAATTAAATTAAATAAAATATATTCAATACATTGAAGATTAAACCAAATTCAATTCAGATAAATTTATTTCATAGTAATTTGATTCCCCTCCGGAGCCGGGAAAGGGGTGTGGGGGGGAGGGAGAGAGGAGCAGCGGGATTCGATCCGGAGCTGGAGCATGTGTGCAATTCGGATTCTCCACTCCCGGCTGAATTTTGATGAGTCGCTGGCGCAGGCACAGAAGCACACCTCACGCCACCAGGACTCACGATATTTCAACAGCGCATGCGCGCTCTAGGATTTTATTATTTATGATATAATCATGAAAATATAAAATAAAGCACATAATATACATTTTAAAATATGCAAATTAAAACATATGTTAAGAACTTACTTAGAATTTCGCGAAATGAAGATATTGTCACAAAAAATTTTTTCAATAGTCTATAAACACTTCACTAAAGTATTGAACCTACTGAACTCAAAAGGCGAGAATCAAATGATCGTGTACGCAATCCTAAAATAAGCATCATTTCTAATAACATTAACCCGTGTTTCATATTATCGAAGTAACACGAATATAACCGAACGTCGGGATATCAATGGGTCTGTTCGTTTGTCTATTCCAATCTACACCAATCTGCACTTTATTTATGCAAGAACAAACCAGAGCTTAGTAGCATAAGGCACGTCAATATTTGCCATAGCAATCAGTGAACGTATGAACTATACTTTGGTGCAATCTAGTATATACAAACGAACAGATCCAATGAGCTGAACGCGTTGATCTTAACCAATACATTTTTATGTTTGTTTATTAGTCATATGCGTAGAATTTCTCCTTATTTTCGGTTCAGTGTTTTAGTGTTCACTGTTTTTAGAATAGTGTAATTTTAATTTTGCTAACAATTTGAATGTAGGCCCCTCTTGATCTTGAGGCCCTAGGCTGAAGCCTAGTTAGCCTATAGGAAAATCCGGCCCTGGGCGTAGTGGTTAGAGTTCAGCCTCAGCACCCTAAGGTTGTGGGTTCAAATCCCATGCTGCTCCTTGGGCAAGTCACTTAATCCAAAAAATACTCTCTTCATTTTTTAAAAATCTTTATAATTCTTTAAATGTATCATGAAAATGTCAATATGATAGCGTGATTGCTCTTTTTCTAATAGAGTCTCACTATTTTGGAGCTCTAATATATAAGAGGAGAAACCTCAGATCCCGGTTTGCTACCGGCTATTCAACTCAGCCTGCAAACTATTGACGGGACACCTCCACCCTCCAATTAAATATTTAAATATTATAACTTATATGATTTCCAAACAGTTCTCCTTTTTAAAATATTTTTAAGAGTACTTAAGCTCAGTGTTCTGTTTTGTTGTCTGTTGCCGACGAAGGCTGCCCATGTTTCGCTTTGGCTGCATCAGGGCTTAGGACAAAGGTATCCTTGAATTGGTGAAAAAAGGAACATTCTATGAACGTCTATTCTTAACCTTTTGTTTAAAATCACTCAATCCCACAGAAATTAACCGTACTTATAATTGGCAGCTGCTTCTCTCTGCTCACTCGTTCTAATAACTGCAAACTGAAGCAGCCTCGTTATGAATGGAAAAGTGATTACATTAAAACTTTCCAAACTTTATTTAACCCTTCAATACTGCTCACTATGTCTAAAGCTAAATGTGCTTAAATTAAAATCCTATGGCCTCTTTTACAAAGCCGCGCAGCAACAGCCCCGAAGCCCTTTAAATCTCTATGGGCTTCAGGGCCGTTAGTGCAGCGCAGCCGCTAACACGGCTTTCTAAAAGATGCTGCTAGTATATCATAAGATCTAAAACTTTTTGTAATTTATTTCATGAGAATCTCTCCTCTTTTTGTAATATTTTTTGTCTTTCATATTTCATTTTGATATTTTAAATCATTTTTAAACTGAATTATGAATGTTTGTATTTCATGCACACCGTATCCTCAGTTTTTCTTATTTATTCACTTTTATAAATGTAAACCTGTTCTAAAGGACATAAACTGACCCATCCATTAGGTTGTTTATAAGTTAAACCTACCCACATACCCACATACCTGCCTCTTTCTAACCGAAACATGGCTATTGTCTGAAGATGATCCAATAATAATTGATCTCCTTCCAGATAATTTTAAAATTCTTACGCTAAACCGCGAGGGAAAAAAAGGAGGAGGACTAGCAATTATTCTTAAAGAAGAATTTGAGTTCGAACTTCTGGATTCCAAAATGACCAACCAACTAGAAATTTTAGCCTGTAAAATCAGTAACATTCATCTAGAAGAATCCTTATCCTGCCTACTATTCTATGTCCCACCAAAAAGCTGGCCAAAAGCCAAAGAGGACTTCTGTGAATTTGTCCTACATAATTCAATTAGTCTTTCCTACAATATCATTGCAGGAGACATAAACATACACCTAGATGAAGAGGACAATACAGACACGAAAGAGTTCAAAAACTTTCTATCCCTACTTAACTACAACCTCCCTGTCCCCACACGAAAAAGGCCATCATTTAGATGTGGTAGTCATGTCCACAAAGGAAATCCTAGACCCTGTCATCTCTCTACCTGAAGGCACCTGGTGTCACGATATCTGGTCTGACCATTTTACTTATTACTTCAAGTTAATCTGGTCCCAACGAAAAATTAAAATATGTCCGATGATAAAAAGAGAACATCACACAAGAGGTTATATTAATCCAGAAGAATACTGGTCACAATATGAACTGCAAGTGGAGATAGAGAAAGGAGTCGATTTCTGGGATCACTGGACGACAACCAGCACATTCATTTTAGATAAAATTGCCCCTAAACGTAATAGCAAAAGCAGTGCAAATAAATATAACAAATGGTTTGACACCGAACTTCTAAAAATGAAACAAATAGCTAGACGACTGGAAAGAATCTGGAAAAAAACAGGAGAATTGGCAGACCGTAACAAATGGAGAGCTAACATAAAAATCTACAAAGAACTGATAAAAGACAAATGCAAAGCATTCTACTCTACTAAAATCAACTCATCCTGCAATGGTTCACAAGGATTCAATACAAAAGAGCTGTTCAACCTGATTACAAATTTATTTGACACCACTCGCTACACTTTACCCATACACAACAGTAAGTTACCCTCTGTGAATGATTTAGCTCTGTGCTTCGATTCAAAAATTAAAAACCTAAGAAACAACTGTTCAATAAATGACCCTAGTGATCATCAAATAGCTAACATACAAGGAAATGAAACACCTGTAGATATGATCTGGAGTTCTTTTCAGGACGCAGATTGGAATAATTATACCAAACTATATAACAAATACTCTAAATCATATTGCATCCTGGACTCATGTCCCCCGGAAATTATGAAAGCGGCGCCACTAGAATTTAAACTATCGTTGCTGCACTACTTAGCCCATAACCTAAAAAATGGGAAATTCCTCACTAATAATGGTCACATAATAATAACCCCAATCCTAAAAAATAGTAAAGAATCTTCAGCTCTAATAACCAACTACAGATCAGTAGCATCCATTCCACTTATTGTAAAAATCATGGAGGGATTGGTACATACCCAATTGATGGAATATCTTAATCAGTTTTCTCTCCTACATGAAACTCAATCTGGTTTTAGACCTTTATTCAGTACGGAAATAATAATCGCAGCTATCTTAGATAATCTGCGTCTACTGTTTAGCAAGGGCCTCAATGCCCTGATCATGCAATTTTATATGAGCTCCGCCTTTGATTTAGTAGACCATGTGAAAATGCTACAATGCCTAGACGCTATTGGCATCAAGGGTGAGGTGTTGAACTGGTTTCATGGCTTCCTTATGTCCCGTACCTATCAAGTACGTTTCAATTATGATCTCTCCGATACCTGAAGCAATCCATCCGGTGTGCCGCAAGGGTCACCGCTATCCCCATTGCTTTTCAATGTCTACATGTCCTCATTGGGCGTGCAATTAACCCAGCTGGGGATAAAATTATTCAGTTATGCAGATGATTTTACGAACATCATCCAATTTGCTAACTCTGTCTCAGAAACTATTCCCAAGGCATCAGAAGCTATAAATTTGATGGAGCATTGGATGACAGACTTCAAGCTCAAACTTAATTCAGAGAAGACAAAATTTTTTGTTGCTTCGCCACATCCACTTGATACCAAAACACCACTATGCATCAATAAACTTAGTTACCCTATTCAGTCCACCATGAAGATACTGGGTGTAACTCTGGATCAGTGCTTAACCATGAAAGACCAGGTGGACTCCTTAATCAGAAAGGGTTTTTTCACTCTCTGGAAACTTAAATCCATTAAATCATATTTTAATACCTTAGCATTCAGAATCCTGGTACAATCCCTCGTATGAGTCAACTTGACTACTGTAACATCGCCTATTTAGCAATCTCCCAAAAAAATATGCGACGTTTACAATTAATGCAAAATGCAGCGGTCAGACTAATCTTCGGGCTAAAGAAATTTGATCACGTGACACCTTACTACCAGCAGTTGCACTGGTTACCGATGGAAGCTCGCGTAAAGTTCAAGTTCGCCTGCCTCTGCTTTAAAGTACTATACGGACTAGCCCCTAAATACATAAGTGACCTTTTCTCCTTCTCAGCCAACAAACACAAGAGAAGCTCATATTTGAATTTCGTTTCCCCCCCAGTTAGAGGATATAAATTAAAAAAAACACCATGAACACCTTCTCTCACATCAGGCAGCATTATGGGATAAAGATCTAGAACAATTGCTTTCGCCCACTACTTATGAGGAATTCAGGAAGCGCCTATAAACATATCTGTTCCTGAAATATCTAGACACCTGACCCGTACATCTCTTTCTTCTCAATAACGGTTCTCTTGACCTATCAATCACTTGCTTTCACCTCTTTTAAGTTCAATCAATTTGTACCTTCTTTTATTCTTTTGTAAACCGCATAGAACTTCACGGTACTGCGGTATATAAACTGTTATTATTATTATTATTTAATCATGTTATTTACTTTTTCTTTTTCTAAAAACCCTATGAAAAAATAATCCGTGTTATTTCTTATGTTACTAAAGAAATAACCTCCATTCAATTTTCAAATTCAGATTTTTATTTGAATATCCATTCTTGTTCCCTTCTCAACAATGCCAATTTTCTGTCACCTCCTCTTCCATTTGGAGGTATATGGTCTATAACCCAACATTTTAACATGGAGAATTGATGTCCGTAATGGAAACAATGCTGCACAAGAGGTTCATCAGTCTTTTGACAGGCAATGCTACTTCTGTGAATAGCATTTGGCAGTAGGGCTTTAACCACTCAAGCATGCTGACAGCTTCCAGCTCTGCCCCTGGACATACCCTGGCATTAACTGGAGACTACCACAGTGGTTAGAACCGATATTCAGCAACACTGTACAGTTAAGTGCCACTAGATACCAGCTCTCAGCCTGGTCAATGTGGTTAAAGCAGGCAAGAGTCTCTCCTGCCTGTTTTAACTGTACTAAATATTGACCCTAGAGTTTGTAAAGTGTTCCGGAGAAAGGGATTCCCAGGCCTCATGGATCAGTGGCATTTATTAACTGTGTGTATGGTCCAGTTTCTAAAAAGAGCCGCAATGGTTTCCTCACAGTGAGAGGCCTGTTGTTGTAATGGTCGACCTAGACAGGAGGGAAGAGAAGGAAAAATGGTTTGTTGAGAATAAAAAGCCTCGTGTACAGAGAGACCAAGCTGGGGCCGGATCTGATTGAGCTCTAAGTTGAAAGAATTAGGATACAAAAAAACAAACCCTACAAAGCAAAAACACATTTAGCAATTGATGTCCTTTGCTGTTCTCCCAGAACAAATAAGCTCTGCTCCAGCAAATGTTGCAGGACTATTGCATCAATTTCTGACAGTAAACAGGCACTCTTCCTGATTTCCAATAGAGACAATTTGCCTATGGCTTTTGCCAGAGCAATGCGGAGGAATGGAACTTTCCAAGCAGAGTTTTGATAGACTGACTTCTTAATGGCTTTCATCCAAAATGGTCACCTCCCCAGAAGCAACCATTTCAGGGAATAATGCTGCATGCAAAGATGAGCTGATCTTTATTGTTCTGCTTATTATGTTAAGTGTGCTTTCTTCATCACATCTTTATTTCCCGAGCAATCGCTGATACCATTGATCCATCACAGTCATTGCTCTGACGCAGCAGGTTTCCTGAGCTGAGTCATGCACCAGTGCAGAGCTTACCTTTTTGTAATCAGTCATCGGATGTCCTCCCACTCTGCCTTCCTATGGCACTGCAGTCTGGCAGGTCTGGACAGCCTCCGTTTTGTTTTTGTTTTTAATTATACATGAAAGCTGATTGTGTGTGAAGGGGATGGAAAGTTGTATGTTTTTGATCTGAAACTTAAATCTGACTATTAGGTTATGATGATACTAGAGGGAAGTATTGCTGTTGCTGTGGATTGCTCGTCAAATCAGATCTATGAACACATTTTTATTTCACCTGAGACTATAAAAAAATACATATAACAACCAAAACACGAGAGAGGGGGGAAGCCACTGCTTGCCCTGGATTGGTAGCATTGCTACTCCTTGGGTTTTGGCCAGGTACTAGTGACCTGGATTGGCCACCATTAGAACGAGCTACTGGGCTTGATGGACCATTGGTGTGACCCACTAAGGCTATTCTTATGTTCTTATGAATAAGGAAAAAGAAGCGATGCCCTCTGTCACAAGCTTTGTCCCATAGGGATTCTCCACTCATGGTGACTTTATCCTTTCCCACAAGAGTGATTTTGTTGGCAAGGACACTCAAGTGAGCACCGTATCTATAAAAATGATTCCTCTCTGACTGGCTGGAAGCAAAGCCATAAATGTGTCCGTATTGATCTAATGATTTGTCAAACAGCTATGGTGCAAAATGAAATAAATCCAGAACACCGCCAGTTTCCTGTCAGCTGCTGCTTAACGCTGCAGAGTTTCTGCCTGTACAAGTTTTACTGGATCATTCAGCATCAAATCATAGTGAATGCATGGCTTAAAACTGAATAGTCTGTGCGTATTCCTGCTTTCCTTGGTCTTCTACATCTCTTGTCTATCTCTGTCTCATCTCAAAATTCTCACCTATTTGTCTTCCTCTCATTTCTCCAACTTCTCTTTTTCTAAATCTTTCCTCCATTTCTGTAAGCCTCTGTTAATATATAGCTCCACCTATCTAAATACCTTCAATCTCCTTAGCCCAGCTGGCTTTTCTCCTTATTTATCTTTCTCCCCAACTCAGTTTCTACCTGCATTTTAGGTCCATTCAGTAAAACACCTCACCCAACATCTTTTTCTTTCTCCTGTGGCCTATCCTGTCCTTTCTCCTCCAACTGTCAGTGTCTTCTCAGTTTTTCTATCTTTTCTTCCCCTCTCAGGCTTCCTTTCTTCTTTTGCTTACCCTTAATCTACATCTGTTCATTTTTGCTTTTATCAGATTTGTTCAGCTAAGCAATTTTTGCCTATCTCACTTATTAAAACACTGATTATGTTCCTTCTTGATTACTGCTATTCCAGTCAACTCCACCTAAGTGCACATTGGTTAAGCGCACGCTTCAGTTATCCGCACCCTACCACCACAGTCCCATTTTTTTTTTTTTTTTTTTACATTAACGTCAATAGACGTAAATTCTGGATATTTACAATTCGGATAAGCACACAATCCACTTATGTGCACTGATGTCATAGGTCTAACCTTTATTCTTTCACATTACGTTCACTCCGGTTAGATGATATCACGTTCTGACTGGGAATGGCTAGGCTTCACACAGCAGCTTAAGCGCTGGGACAGCTGTGAAAGTGAGTGCTCCACTTCCACTCAAGCTCCGCTTCCACTCAAGGACATAGCTTTCCTGTACTTTAGGCTCCAGCAGCCCACGCGCCATATTTAAACTGAGTTGGCTTAATTACAGCCTCCCTCTACCCTCCCCCCACTCCTATTAAGCGCACACTTCGTTTAAGCGCATGTGGCGACCCAGTCCGAAGGGCTTGCACTTAAGCGGAGTCAATTGTACTACTACTTATATAGTGTAATACACAATGCTATTATCACATTTCTTCCTTCCTTCCCCATTTTAGCACATCTTACATGTTAAGATTCTTATCCTGCTACATCGAGCACTCCTCACTCCTCCTTCACCTCCCTATCTGGAACCCCTTTTGTTTCCTGTTCTTCTTTTGTTACCCTCCCCTCCCCATCCAATTACATCTGGATGTTTCTAGAGACTGTTTTCTGTTATTTATTTATTCAATTTTCTATACCATTCTCCCAGGAGAGCTCAGAATGGTTTACAAGAGTTTATTCAGGTACTCAAACATTTTTCCCTGTTCTGTCCCGGTGGGCTCACAATCTATCTAATGTACCTGGGGCAATGAGGGGATTAAGTGATTTGCCCAAGGTCACAAGAAGCAGCGTGGGTTTGAATCCACAACCCCAGGGTGCCGAGGCTGTAGCATTAACCACTACGCCACACTCTCCCCCAGAACTCCCTCTTACTCCACATCATTTGGAACCCTAATTTTAAAAAATGAAGACAGGGCTTTTCCAACTGACTTTCGAATAACACCATGGCAGCCCTTATCACCGTATCCCTGTGCTCTCCTGCCTCATCCCCCTCTACATTTCCTTTCCTGTTCTTCCTACGAAGCTTGCTTCATACCTTCTTGTTCATTCTTTTCTATTCATCCTTTCCTTTTCTTCTTTTATAGTCTCTTTACAGTATGCCTACAGTGTTAATATCTCATTCCCATCCTCCTATCTCTTCTCCATCCTCATTTTCCCTTCCATCCTTGCTTGCTTTATCCACTTTCTCCTCTTCTTCCTCTATCCGATTCCCCTGCATCTCTTTCTTTCATTCTGTGCATGCTACGGGGCTCCTTGAATCAGTCTAACTGGCACCACTAATCTGACACTGTCCTCGTGATGACAGGAGAAGTTAGCCAACGCTGCAAGAACATTAAGAAACTTCAGGGGCTATGCAGCGCAGACTTCTTCAGCAGACTAGATGAGATCAGATGAGATCAGGGGAAGAAAGGAAAAGCAAAAGAAGAACCAAGTTTGGTTGCAGAAGGGAAAACGGCAACACTGGAAGGGTAGAGAAAGAAGACAGAATGGTAGCAGATGGTGCAAAATGTAGCGGTCAAGCTGATTTTGGGGTTAAAGAAATATGACCACGTGACACCCCTTTATCGGGTTTTGCATTGGTTACCAATGGAGGTGCGTGTGAAATTCAAACTCGGTTGCTTTTGTTTTAAGGCTCTATTTGGTTTGACTCCCAAATATATAAAAGAGCTTTTTTCTTTTGCAACTAATAGACATAAAAGAAGCTCACATTTTGAATTTTGTTCCCCGCTTGTTAAAGGATGTAAACTTAAAAAACATAATCAGCATCTTCCAGGTAGAAGCATGAGGCAAAGAGTTAGATTAACTGCTTATGCTTACTGAAATTTATGGGGAATTTAGAAAACATTTAAAACTCATCTGTTTTTGAAATATTTAAATAGTTAATTTATAAAATTTTTATTATGCAATAATCAGATATTTTAGAGTTTTTTACTCATTAGTTTTAACTTTCTAATTCTCTTCAATTCTATTGTATTTTAAACAATGTATATGTAAATGATGTAAACCGCATAGAACTTCACGGCTTTGCGGTATATAAATAAATTGTTATTATTAGTTGTAGCACAAGAAAAGATAAGTGAAGAAGAGGTGAGATAGCAGCAGCACTGAGAAGGAAGAGCAAAGCTAGCAGCAATAAGATGATAAGGAGTGTGCAGCCAGAAAACATTTTTGTTTCATGCAATTTTCTGGGTCATTTCCATGAATGTTTACTTATGCCATCACTTTGCCATCACTTATGTTCAAACAATTTTTATTGATGCAAACAACATCAAATAAAGTATAAGGGCACTCCAAGGTACATAATACAATAACAATGCATCAAATAAAATAAAATAAGGAGCATATATATCCCCCACCTCACCTCCCCTAACTCCGTGATGAAACTGCTGGCAGTTGCAAAGAATTTTGTACACACTGAGAGCGTCCCTCCGGCGATATAGTTTCATCACGGAGTTTAAAAACATATAAGTTTTGAATCACTGATTTTCACCACAAGTCATGTTTCGGGTCTCCTGAAGAAGGAATCGAAACGGGGCCACGTAGAGACCCCTCACCTGTTATAAAGCCAAGTTGAAGCTAAGTTTTAAAATCTCTATAGCTCATAGAGTGATGTTTGTATAAAAAGAAACAAGACAAAAGAAAGCAAGCACTCATATAGAAGATTGCAAGACTGTAACCTTTATTTATTTATTTATTTGGAATCTAACATGGAGCGTGACCAGCATTGAAACAGTTGCAATGACTGGAAGGCAAACTCTGGTTCTTCTCTAGGGGGGAGCGTTCCCTCCTTGTAGAGTTTCACGTCTCTGAGTGACTAACAATTTGTTGACCACAATCCATGTTTAGGTTACCTGCTTGAATGAGAGGTCAGTTTATATATATTTTTGGATCCAAGCATTTTTCTGACTAGGTTCTAATTAGCAATACCCCTGCAATTTCTGAAGGAAATTTATTTTATACTAGAATTCGAGCCATATTCATACCTTCCGATAAAGCCTCCGCACCAACCATAATATTAAACATCCTAGCAAGCGGTTGGATAATCTCTTCACTTAAAAGTTTATAAAATTCAATTTGCATGCCATCGTCACCTGGCGCCTTCAGCAAAAGACTATTTCCAATTGCCCAATACATTTCCTCTGGTGTTATAGGCACATTCAAATGGTCCCTATCTTTCTCAGATATTTGAGGTAACATCATCCCATCTAAATAGGGACCTGTCATCACTCCCCTCTCTAACGGGGAAGCATAAAGAGTCTTAAAATAGTGGGAAAAAAAATATCTCCAATCTCCGAATCTGATGTAAACCATTTCCCTTGCTCATTTATCAGGGCCTGAACTCTACGGGGACCTGTTCTAGATGAAACCAATCTTGCTAAAATTTTCCCCCCCCCCCTTATTTCCATGTCTATAAAGCTGATACTTATAGTATGCAAGGGATTTACGTGCCCGTTGATGTAGGAGAGAATTGAGAGTTAATTGAAATTCCATCAGCTCCTGTCTATGCATAGAATCGCCAGATTGACCAAATTTCCTTCTGACCCTTACAATATCTCTCTCTAAACGCAAAATTTCTCTATCCCTTACTTTTTTAACATGATTACTATAACTTAGAATGTCCCCCCTCAATACTGCCTTAGCTGCTTCCCAAAATAAAATAGGATCCCCTTCTGCGTGAGCATTATGAAGTTTATAATCTTTCCACGTACTCAATAACCGTTCTCTATAATTCTGATCCCTGTACAAAGCTAGCGGAAACACCCATCTCCAATTTCCTTGAGATCCCCTCCCCTCCTGCAACATCACTTGTACCCAGGCATGATCAGAAATTGCATAGGGAACTATATCTGCTCACACTAACTTCCGAAACACCGATTCTGTCACCTAAATATAGTCTATGCGGGATTACGTACCGTGTGCCCAGGGCATATGGGTATAATCCCTCTCAGTACCATGTAATACCCTCCATGAGTCTATTAAATCCAGATTATCACTAAATTTTTGAAGTTCCCTCTAACCTATCCAATGCATAGTACTCCCAGGCCCCGTACAATCCAAACTAAAATCTCTAACAGCATTAAAATCTCCCCCAACAATCAGGGAGGCTTGAGTATAAGGTAACAACAGGCAGGTCAATTTAGCATAAAATGCCGGGTCATTTTCATTAGGAGCATACACACAGCAAAATATAAAGTCTCACTGAGCTATCACCCTTTGACAGAGCACAAATCTAACCTCTCCATCCTTAGTCAAAACTTGTAAATTGTCCAGAAGACCTTTGCGAAATAGAATCGCTACTCCCCTATGTTTTCCTTGTGCGGAAGCTGCTACACACTCCCCCACCCACCACTGTTTTAATTTCATATGTTCAAGATCAGTCAAATGTGTTTCTTGAAGGAATGCCACATCCACCTTATGACGCTGTAAATGTTGTAAAATTTTTGAACGTTTAATAGGTGAATTGATCCCCCCCCCCACATTCCAAGATACAAAATTAACCAGGATCCACTTCTATTAACCATTCCACATTCTCCACCATGAAAACCCATGTAACCTGGCCACCGCAGCCCCTGACCAGGCTCCACCAATACCTCAGCTGACCATCCATCACCAAAGCTAAATAGAGAATACCATTTCCCCTCCTCCACTCTCCTAATCTCAACCCTTCCCCTGCCCTTCCCCCAATACCCATCTGCTCCCCCTACCCTTCCATCCAATATATCCCTCCCACCCAATCCCTATCCAAAATTGAATCTCAAGATCTTCCATACAGATCTCAAGAACTCCAAGGAAGAAGTAACTCCACCACCTCAGCCACCCCAACACACTGTTCAACATCCTAAGACATATTTCTAATATAATACTATAAGTTCCACATAAGATCTCATAATCTTGACATTTATTTCAACACACACAATCGTCAATTCCGCTACTACACTATTACACACCTAATCCCTCTCTCAAATCCCCACCATTTATTAATTTTCAGATAAATTTCTAAACCTCTCAAGAAAACGTTCACATTCAACAACCCCCACCCAATATTGTATATGCTGAGATAACCATAAGAAGCTAGATTGCCCAAGCTACAATACCTAGTGCAGGCAGGCTAGAACATGAGATAAGTCAGGTCTGCAATTAAACATAATTCAGCATTTTATTAAGGAGAAAACTTAGTTCAAGACTAAGGAAAAACCAGTCCCAGTCTCCTTCAAGAGCACTGATACCATGAAGGGGAAGAAGGAGAGAAAGAGAGAGTAATATCGCCAGGCGAGCTCAGGAGCAGGCCAGAATGACAGGAACAGAGTGACAGTGTGCCTTTGTATTTAAGAAGATAATATATGCTGAATAACCAAGAAAAGTATTGAGGCCTAGAAGGATGTTCACAGGCTGAGAGATATTTACAGCTGTCAGATAAGGACCTATTTGGCACACCAAATCAGCTCATTCTTCACTGTCCACTGTATCAGTGTAGATGCTGCTCTCTCAAATCATCTCCCACCTTGACCCCTTTCTGGAGCTCTTTATAGTGTGCATGAATCCTGCCACTATTTTAGTTCCTACCACCGCTGGCTCACCCTGCCAGGTATTTCTTCCTGGGTTAAGGAATAATTTCTCATATATTCCTTGAATTTTCCACTTTAACTTCATTTCCTAACCCCTGGTCCTTGAATTTTTTTTAGAGAATACTGCCACCTGGGTTCCCTGAATGGAAAAATCTTAGTGATAAGTATGGTTTGCCTTTCTTGTGTTTTCAGGTGGACTTTCTGTGACACCAGGCTGCTCAGTGGTACAAATTAATATCTGGATTTATGAATAAAAAAAACCAAAAACTGGTCTTCGGGACATTTGGAGCATTGAGATTAAGCATCAAATTACTGTGTCTCAATGGCCATGAATTTCGTCTTGGAGGATGAGATGTGCAATGTCTGCATCTATGAGACAAACTTGGTTTTTTTCTGTTACACAGAGCATTTTGGACCCCAGTTCGTTTATAGAGGTTAAATAGCTCTAAGTCAAATAGATGCTGGCACTGTCATCTCGAAGCTGGGACATTAGATCATTTGCTATTCTATTGTCCATTGATTCTTGCTTTTTGGAAATCAATATGGGGGTCAAGTAAATTGTATGTTGGAAATCATGTGGCATTATTGTATGATACTGTGCTGTTTGGCATGTCAATGAGGGCTAAGAGCCAAATATCATCTAAGAATAAAAGGCTTCTACTTATTATGACAGGGGTTGCCATACAACAGATTACGAGTAATTGGAAAAATTGGAAGAGACTTAATTACACTTTCTAGTGGAACTCTTTATGTCACATTTATAAAATGGAAAGGACAATAACCACACAGCAGGGGAATTTTAGAAAATTTCAGGAGATTTGGGAGCCATTAACAAAATACTGTAGTGATTGAATATTATTTTTCCCCTTAAAAATGCACATTCAGGAGGGGGGGAGGGGGGAAGGGTTTTTGATTTGAATATTAAATAAGGTATATAGGAATGGGGTTTGTGGAAGGTTTTCTTGAATTTAAAGAATGTTATTGTTTAGGGCAGGGGTGCCCAATAGGTTGATCGCGATCGACCGGTAGATCGCCAAGGCAAAGTGAGTCGATCACGGAGCCCATCCCGAGCTCCGTGATAAACTCACTTTGCCTTGGCAATCTACCAGGCCGATCAGCCTTCCTCTCCCTGACGTCAATTCTGCCATCAGAGAGGAAGTTCGAGCCAGCCAATTGCTGTCGGAAGAAGAAAGTGCATCCAGAGACTCATGAAATCACCAGACAAAAAAGGTAGGAAAAATGATTTGATTTTCAATTTAGTGATCAAAATGTGTCTGAATTTATATCTGCTGCCTATATCTTGCACTATGGCCCCCCTTTCACTAAACCACAATAGCGTTTTTTAGCGCAGGGAGCCTATGAGCGTCGAGAGCAGCGCTGGGCATTCAGCGCAGCTCCCTGCGCTAAAAACTACTATTGTAGTTTAGTAAAAAGGGAGGGGGGTATATTTGTCTATTTTTGTATGGTTGTTACTGAGGTGACAGTGCATAGAGTCATCTGCCTTAACCTCTTTGAAAAAAAACCCCGGAATAGGAATGATAATTAACATTTTCTCAGCGTACTGTGTGCTTTGTGTTTTTTTTAATTTTATTGTTGGTAGATTATTTTGTCTTAGTCATTCTAAAAGTAGCTCACAAGCTCAAAAAGTGCGGGCACCCCAGGTTTAGGGGGAGGGGGGATATAATTATGATATGGATTTTAGCAGAATATTAAGTGTTGTATTTGAGTTTCAAATGTTATAAAGGATCATTGAGCTCAGCTTGTGTAAAGGCTCTGGTTCTGAATCTTCATCATTCACTTAATCAGGATCAGATAACTCTGGATTGTGACCAGTTGCTGCATCATCATCACATTCCTCATCATGTTCCACAGAAGCAAATCCATTTTGTGGAGGTACAGGAACAGGCAATGAGTCATCATGAGGAACAGGCCTAATAGCAGAATCCAGAGTAGGATATATAATTTTTTTTAAATGAATATAAGTTTTTTTATAATGAATAAAGAATTAGGAAAAAAAATGCCTAATATGTGAGCATCATTTCCAGTTATGTGGCCTATGAAGCTGAGAGGGGCAGGATGCCCGCAGTGAGGTAACACTTTAGCTCCGAGCGCTAACCTGAAAATCCTCCCCTTTGCTGTAGTAACCTGAGGACCGACTTTTAACATTAACTGGTTCTTTTCATACTCACACATCGCTGGATTTCAGCGGCTTATTTACAGTTTTGTACTGCCCCAGGTCTCTGAGAGGCACATTTAGCTTTGAAGGCCTTGCCTGTGTGAAGTGCTGCAACTGGGCAGAGATCTCTTTACAAGCATATAGCAAAAAGATTTGCAGTGTCCATTGATTTAGTAATTTTCAGGTTTCCCCTCCCTTTCTCTGTCTCTCATTAGGTTGTATTTCCAGAGACATTAGCAGTAGCAGTGCTGGTAAGATTGGTAAGAACTGCACAGCCAAAGCATGGAGGAGAGAGAAGAAAAACTGGCTTACCGTAAGTTCTAGACTGGTTAGGAGACCAGGGGACATTAGGGAAAGTTGTGTCCCATTTCTTTTTAAAGAAGCAGTTCTAAATCAATTGTTGATCATTTTAGACACTTGGGGTTCGGGAACCGCAATGACAGGTAACATTCTTGTGTGTCGAGGTGTGCACAAATATTTATAGCTATGGTGAAAATAGTGAAAACTGGGCTTTTTTGATTTTGAGACTTCCCTGACCTTGCTCTCTTTCCCTGCCCCCACCCCACCACCACTGAATAAAATCAACTTCCTTCAATTATATCTCCAAAAGACTCAATGGGAACAGTCACAAAATGCATTTTACAGACCCCTTTCCCCAGTCTTCACTTTTTCCCTCTTAATGCTGCAAAAACCTGCTGAGGTGACAAATTTTCCCATTTCACACCTTTTGTGAGGAAATTATCCAAATGTAAATCCCTGGTTGTGGTTAATGGATTTTTTTTTTCACATCTACACCTTCCATTGCTGGAAAGACTTGCCTCTCTCCTTGTGAGGGAGAGTGCACTTGCTTAAGATGATTTTGCTTTTGAAATGAACGTATCCACTCCAGTATTTGCCACCTGTATACAAGAGCACAGATTTGGCTCAATATAATACTATCATCTGTAAATTTCTATGAGCATGAAAAAACCTCAGATAGCTCTGCACCCCCTGCAACTTTCCTTTAGCGATGAATGTCTGGGCCTCCCTGAACTCAAATATTATAATGCAGCTGGTCAACTACATAATGTCAGAGACTGGATTTAAAAACAAAGCAGCGGATATTGAAAATGATTTAAAAACAAAGCAGCAGAGATTTGATTTTTGGCATTTCAGAATTTTGTTATCTCTCCTGCCTGGAAGTCCATTAAACCACCAGGGCATTTGAAGACACGCCTGAGGGGGATCTACAAAGGGTGAGTGAGTGAAATGATACATCTGGGAGGGGGCACTTTTCTTGGTAAAGGGGCCAGGATGAGGTGCTGCTGTTGGTGCCGGTACCAGGAGGGGGTGGTGGGAGGGGTTGCTTTTCCTGGCTGGGGGATGGAATCAGGAATGGAGGGGTTGAATTTGGCCTTATTCAGGTTTGAGCTGTTATTCAGCCAAGGCCTACATAAATGTCTTCTTGCTGAGCAGACTGGATATACCATACAGATCTTTATCTGCCATCATTTACTATGTTATTAAGATTTCAGCAAGGAGGAGCCCCTCCTGCCTGCTTAAATAGCTTTGAATACTGACCCCCCTATATTTGTACTATAAGTGTACCCTATTAATAAGAAAGTGTGAAATATAATATAATCACAGCTCTTCAAATATCCAAATAAAATATCCAAATAAAATAGCCTTACTTACTAAGAATGTTGGGTATCATTAAAAAGGGTATCACAACCAGTACGAAGGAAGTCATCATGCCGCTGTATCGTGCAGTGGTGCGCCCGCACCTGGAGTACTGTGTCCAGTACTGGTCGCTGTACCTCAAGAAGGACATGGCAGTACTTGAGGGGGTCCAGAGAAGAGCGACTAAACTGATAAAAGTTATGGAAAACTTTTTCATACGCTGACAGGTTGAAAGTCTTCTTCTCTAGGGCTGGTCTCCCTAGAGAAGAAGAGACTTAGAGGAGACATGATAGAAACCTTCAAAATCCTGAAGGGCATACAGAAGGTAGACAGGGACAGATTCTTCAGACTGTGGGGAACCACAAGTACAAGGGGTCACTCGGAGAAATTGAAAGGGGACAGGTTTAGAACAAATGCTAGGAAGTTCTTTTTTACCCAGAGGGTGGTGGACACATGGAACGCGCTTCCGGAGGTTGTGATAGGCCAGAGCACAGTACAGGGGTTCAAGGACGGTTTAGATAGGTTCCTAAAGGAAAAGGGGATTGAGGGGTACAGATAGAAGCAGAGGTAGGTTATAGAAATGATCAGGAACCACTTCACAGGTCATAGACCTGATGGGCTGCCGCGGGAGCGGACCGCTGGGTGCGATGGACCTCTGGTCTGACCCAGTGGAGGCAACTTCTTATGTTCTTATATGTTCTTATGTTCTACTATATTGCTTAATTTACTGTAGATTCCTTAGTCAAATGGGACAGTATTTTTCTGTTAATATGTCTTATGGCAGTTGTCTCTTATTATATAAAGGCAGTGGCGTACCAAGGGGGGGGGGGGGGGGGGGGGCGGTGCGCCCCGGGTGCCAGCCCTAAGGGGGTGCTCCCGGCCTTGCCGTTCAGTCCCCTCCAACCCCTGAAGGACCGCTCGCCCCACTGACCTTCCTGCACCACCTGTGAAGCAGCCCGCAGCAGGATCGCGAAGTCAGCATCAGCGATCCCTGCGCTGCTTAGGCGCTGATTCCTGCGCCGCGATCCCGCCCCTCCTCTGACGTCAGAGGAGGGGCGGGACCGTGGCGCAGGAAGCAGCGCAGGGATCGCTGACACTGACTTCGCGATCCTGCTGCGGCTGCTTCATAGGTGGTGCGGGGAGGCCAGGGGGCGAGCGGTCCTTCAGGGTGGGTCGGGGCATCAGGCCTTCAGGGTGGGGCGGGCGGGCAGGCAGGCAGGCTTTCAAGGGGGAGGGGGTGACAGGCAGGCAGGCAGGCCTTCAAGGGGGGACAGGCCTTCGTGGGGGGTGCAGACCTTCAAGGGGGGGCAGGCAGGCCTTCAGGGGGGGTGCAGGCCTTCGGGGGGGGGTGTAGGCCTTTGGGGGGGTGCAGGCCTTCAAGGGGGGGTGCAGGCCTTCAAGGGGGGGGACAGGCCTTCAAGGGGGGAAAGGCAGGCAGGCCTTCAAGGGGGGGACAGGCCTACAAGGGGGGGACAAGTTTCAAGTTTCAAGTTTATTAGGTTGTTTGTTGAATCGCTTAATCAAATTTCTAAGCGATTTACAATAAAATATACACATATGAAAACGAAAACATTACATACAATTTATCAATTATAACAAAAACAAAGGGAAAGAGAGGGAGAAATACATTTTTTATAGTAAAGAAAGAACATACAGGGAAAACACATAAGGAATTTAAAAAATAAGTGAAAAATAATTAACTAGAATAACACTATATAATAAAATTTACTTAGTTTAAAAATGCGTCTTTAAATAAAAAGGTTTTTAATTCGCTTTTAAATTTCCCAAACACTTTCTCCTCCCATAAAAACATAGGAAGCGCATTCCAGATCTGGGGAGCTGTACATGAGAAGATAAATTGTCTTCTTGTGCCTATTACTTTTAACGTAGGAATTGATAAAAGATTCCGTTCACTAGATCTTAAAGTTCTTTTAACAGAGTATGGAATAAGTAGTCTGAATAAAAATGCTGGAGTCTTATTTTCTAATGTTTTAAAGATAATAGTACATAATTTATGTGTAATTCTGTGTATGACTGGAAGCCAATGAGCCTTTTTAAGGAGAGGTGTCACATGATCGAATTTTTTAGATTTTGTTATTAATTTAATAGAAGCATTTTGAATAATTTGTAAACGTTTAATTTCTTGTAACGTAATTCCTGTAAATAATGAATTACAGTAATCGATTTTAGACATCACCAGAGAGTGAATAAGAATATTAAGTGCTCTAGGACAAAGGAATTTAGAAATGGATCGAATTTTCCGCAATCTATAGAAGGTGGTTTTAACAATACTACTACAAGGTGGTGGGACAGGCCTTCAAGGGGGGGACAGGCCTTCAGGGGGGGTGCAGACCTTCAAGGGAGTGCAGGCCTTCAAGGGGGGGTGCAGGCCTTCAAGGGGGGGGGGTGCAGGCCTTCAAGGGGGAGACAGGCCTTCAAGGGGGGGAAAGGCAGGCAGGCAGGCCTTCAAGGAGGGACAGGCCTACAAGGGGGGGACAGGCCTACAAGGGGGTGGGACAGGCCTTCGGGGGGGTGCAGAACTTCAAGGGAGTGCAGGCCTTCGGGGGGGGGGTGCAGGCCTTCAAGGGGGTGCAGGCCTTCAAGGGGGGACAGGCCTTCAAGGGGGGGAAAGGCAGGCAGGCAGGCCTTCAAGGGGGGACAGGCCTACAAGGGGGTGGGACAGGCCTTCAAGTGGGGGACAGGCCTTCGGGGGGGTGCAGGCCTTCGGGGGGTGCAGATCTTCAAGGGGGGGACAGGCAGACAGGCCTTCAAGGGGGAGACAGGCCTTCAAGGGGATGGGACAGGCCTTCAAGGGGGGTGCAGGCCTTCAAGGGGGGACAGGCAGACCTTTAAGGGGGGACAGGCCTTTGGGGGGGACCATGATTTAGAAGTACACGGAGGGAAGGGGGTGTTCAAAGAGACGTGCATATGCCAAACTTTGGGGGGGGGGGAAATAATGGGTCTGAAAATAGAGGAGAGGGAGAGAGATGATGGACCATGGGATTTAGGAAGGGAAGGAACAGAAAGGGAGAGAAATTGGACACAAGGGATGGTGTGGAGGAGTGATAGAGATACTGGATAGGAGGGTAATTAGGAAAAGAAAGGGAGAGATGGTGGACTCTGGGGTGGTGGGGAAGGAGAGAGAGATGCCGGATGAAAGGGTATTTAAGAAAAGGTGGATCTGTGGAGGGAGATGAAAAAAAGGAAAGATACCAGACTTCCTGGGAAGGGAAGGGAAATGGAAAGGGAGGACAGAGTTGGCAGATGGATGGTTAGCATGCAGAAAGAAGGAGACTCTGGCAAGCAAGTTATCAAAAGAAAACCAGAGCCTTGGACCAACAAGATTTGAAATATAACCAGACAACAAAAGGTAGAAAAATTAATTTTATTTTCTGTTTTGTGATTATAATATGTCAGATTTGAAATGTGTATCCTACCAGAGCTGGTGTTGGACTGCAAACGTGAGCTAGGATTTAACAGAGAGAGGAAAAGTCCTTTTTGTTTCTTTATTTTATTTACACCACAGCGCCAGTGTGGTTAGGAGAAGCCAAAGGGCGTGAAAAAGCTATAAAAAACACCAGGAGTTTTGAAAAAAATCACCGAACTGGGCAGGAAAATCGAATTGAAAAACCAATTCAATAGGGCTGAATCGAATCAAAATTTTTTTTTCCTGTATCTGGCAGCATTAGTTTGCACTACTGTCTTAGACTTTAGGACCTGGGATTGGGGAGAGATGGCATCCTCAGTACTTTATAATGCAAGTGAAACGAGGATTTGGTCAGACTTTTGAAGGGTCTGCAGAAAAAAAATATTGTATAGGCCGGGGACATGAGACAGCAGGAAATGGGAACTTTTCTTCCTTCTATTTTTGTGAATGGAAAGGCTGAGGATGTCAGAGAGTTCAGTTAAAATATGTGCTTTATAAGAAAATATAATAATGTGTTTTATAAAGTTTATAGCATAGCTGGCCTACCCAGTGAGGTGTTCCTAGTGGTGATGGTGGCAGCGTGTCAATGTGTTGAGAGGAAGAGGTGGTCTGGGAAATTCTGCTGAGCAAACTCCGGGCCCATTTCCATCCCCCAGTTAGTCCACTCCACTCAACTGGTTCACACACTGAGTGGGTCTTTGGGTATTGTTTTGGGATCTCTTCCAGTGGTTTATCTCCTTCTGGTCCAAGGAAGGAAACTTTGTTATCCTTAGCATTGACCTACAGAATATGTTTGTAACAGCGCTGCTTGTGTGGCATTAGGCTATGTAGTGATCGAAAGAAAAAAACAGACCTTTCCACATTTTTGCACTATATGGTGGGTGTATGAGGAGATTCACATTTCCTGCACAGCTAAGTCCATGTGAAGTTACCTTGTGCTGTATTTGACATCTAGCAAGGTCTCTGTTTGAAAGGAAAGATCTAAACTTAAAAATGAAGTGGCCAGAAGTTATGGTAAAAGCAGATAGTGTAGCTGGTTTTAAGAAAGATTTGGACAAATTCCTGGAGGAAAAGTCCATAATCTGTTATTAAGACATGGGGGAAGTGTCTGCTTGCCCTGGATCTGTAGCATGGAATGTTGCTACTCTTTGGGTTTTGACCAGGTATTAGTGTCCTGGATTGGCTACCATGAGAATGGTCTACTGGGCATGATGGACCATTGGTCTGACCCAGTTAGGCTATTTTTATGTTATGTTCTCATCTGTAGGGGCCTTTGTTTTCACTTCTTATTTTAATGTATTTTTTTCTGGGAACTTATCAGTGTTTTTTATAATGGGAACAAA
Source organism: Geotrypetes seraphini (assembly GCF_902459505.1). Classification (NCBI taxonomy): domain Eukaryota; kingdom Metazoa; phylum Chordata; class Amphibia; order Gymnophiona; family Dermophiidae; genus Geotrypetes; species Geotrypetes seraphini. The sequence goes on from NC_047085.1 coordinate 317,094,917, forward strand.
AATGGAAGAGAATTAATGTGTGTGGGATGAGGGGGTAACTAATTTCTTCAGCTAAATAATTCAATCCACTTCAAACAGACATAGGAGAACTCACGCACCATTCACACACCCTCCAACCAAAAACGTCAAAAGAAAAAAACTGTTCGACAACCTCCTAGTCATTCGAGCTGCAACACTCGACCCCCAACTCTACAACCAATTGACATCGACCACATACTGCAAAACCTTCAAAAAGAAATAAAAACCATTCTATTCAAAAAACACATAAAACCGAACTAACACAATCAGAACTGTCCCAAGCATCACCTGCAACTACTCCATATGTACTTCTGATGTCATGACAATTCAGACATAATTTATGTTATGTTATGTTATGTTTGGAATATAAGAAAATTTTCACTGCCTGTTTCTATTCTGACCATTTATTCTGTTTCATGGTCATTACAAAAAATATTTTTTTACATAGGGGGGGGGGTGTCAAAAAATGATGGGCCCCGGGTGCCACATACCCTAGGTACGCCACTGTATAAAGGTGCAGCTACCTCATGAAAAATTGGGCATGAGATTTGCAAAACCAACAGAGTTAGCAAAAGGATTCTCCTATAAAACATATGAACTTACAAATTTGAGTTAATACAAAAGAACTGTTCTTACTCCTCCCCCCTCCTCCCCACACACATATACAGGACTGAAATATATTATTTTACACTGCATTGCTATTAGTGGTAGGGAGCAGAGAATGACATGGGGCATAATGTGTCCCTGTCCCCGCAGATTTTCGCCCCACCCCTGTGGGATCTGTCCCCATCCCTGCCCCATCTCCATGCTATCTGTCGCTTTCCCTGTCCTGCCCCACCCCATCTCTTTATTTGGATAGAAAGCACCTAATATCTCCTATGTGCCACTCTGTGGGTCTGTCTAATGATTTTGGATAGTTCCCCTGAAAATCTTTAGCATCAAAGTGGCAGGCTGGGGTAAGTTCAGAGTGCTGGCATTCCGGATTGCAGCGGTATTCAATCTGCATTTTGGATAACAGGTCAGGTAGCTTTAAGACACCAAACATCCTGTCACAAAGGTAATGCTATAATTACACAAGGCGACAAAAAAACTTTTTTTTGCATCATCTGACAACACAGCACATTTTTCTAAATCAGTTTCTCACACTGATTTCAGCTCTGTTATTAGTTTTTTTCAGTCATGTAAACTTTTAAAGTTATGACTAATGTTAGTTTATACAATTGTACAACCCCTTCAAAGGAATATCCAAACAAAGTACAAAAATCCTCTAATAAAAACCCAAAATTATGAACAGCACTGCAAACAAACGTACCACTGTCCAAAAACAGAATAATAAACAGGTATAATATATAAATAATTGAAGTGGGGCCTCAGTGCTATATTAGAAGCTATGGTGCGCTGTTACCAGTGTTCCTGGCTTACCATTTTTGAAACGAAGCTAGCATTCAAGCTTCGTTGTGCACCATCACGGGCCCCACAGTGCACAATTAATAGTGATTTTTAAAGTGCAAGTGCAATAAATAAATTCAATATAACAAATGAAGTTAGAATGCAGTGCTGTAAATAATGAAAGGTTAAAGCTCAGAACCAGCGAAAAAAGTTAAACTTATCTGCGGTAGCTGCCAAAAAATCATATCAAGTCTACCATCCACGAACTTTCAAATGTCCTTCTCAATATTCCAACGAGGCTCAACAAGATGGCCAAGTGTAGCTCAACTGGTCCAGTTTCAGGAAAACCCCTCTTCAGGAGCAAGAAAATAAAGTTATTGTGGAGGAAACAGGCTGCAGAATATTAGAACGCCGCCAGTGAGATAGAATGGGAGAGATGCGTTCTAACAGACTGCTGTGCTGTTCATAATTTTGGGTTTTTATTAGAGGATTTTTGTAATGTTAGTTTATAGTATTTTAGCATATACAGTTTTAAGAATTGCAGCATCAACTTAAAGAAATGTTTCAGTATCTTCTGTCCAAAGTCAAATAAGAAATAGTATAGCATAATTGTACTGCACTGTGTCACTTAGCAACCAATATTTCTTCAAAAATTCTTAGAGTATGATTTCTTTTTGTGAGTTGTGTCTGGATTGCCATGGAACAACATCCAGCAGTAGTCGGCCATCATACTCTCATTCCAGAAACCTTGGTAGCAATACTCCATTAACTGAATGTCCTGGTGAAAAAGTTCTCCTTGCTCGTCACTCACCATACCAGGATTTTCCAGAAAAAAGTTAAAATGTGAGTGCAAAAAGTGTATTTTTAATGACATGCGACAGCCAAGATACTGATATGAGTCAAGGAGATTCTGAACTCCTTTCTTGTATGAAGGAGACTTATGGTTGCCCAGAAGGTTTTCCACTAACCACCTGAATGCCTCCCAAACTTCAAGCTTAGCTGCTGAGAGATAAAATCTTCATCCTGCATAACGGACTTGATCTGTGGGCATATAAATATACCTTCCTTCAGTTTTGCAGTGCTGATTTTTAGAAATTTCTTAACAAGATATTGAAAACCTGGTGAATTTGTTTTACCCATGGCCTTTACTAGGTTCTTCATCAACCCCAGCTTGAGATGAAGAGGTGGAAGAAATATTATATGAGGATCCACTAATGGCATAAATTTCGCACTGCTTGTCCCTGAGTTATATGTATCCCGCAGCAGGGCAGGATTAATGAATAGGCCCAGTAGGCACGTGCCTAGGGCCTGAAATGGTCATGGGGGCCCGATGAAAGAGGGTATTTTTTTTTCAAATGGCGATGGACCCCCAGCATCAATCATCAATGCGGCCCCCCCATCGACGGACTGATTGGCAACGGACCTCTCCTCCCCCATCGATGGAAAGTAAGATGAGCAAGGAACGCGGGTATGAAAGGCAACACCAACTGTAATTTTCCAAGTGGTGCTGCTTGCCCAAAGCTTCCCTCTGACGCAGCTTCCTGTTTTCTCCGGGGCGCGTCAGAACGGGGAAGGGGGCCCAGTGTACTTGTGTGCCTAGGGGCCCTCGAAGAATTAATCCTGCCCTGTCCCTCAACTGCCAGACACACTTGACATAATGTTCAGCTGTAGATCTGCTATCCCACAAGCACAGGAAACAGCAGTATTTAGTGAATCCTCCTTGCATTCCCATTAGCATGTCAATGACCTTCAGATCACCACAGATGTTCCAATGGTGTGTTTTATAACTGATTGCTTCTAGTAAATTCTTCATATTCTCATAAGACTCCTTTAGATGACCAGAATGGGCAATTGGTATACTTGGTTTGGAATTTCTGTTGTGCAGTAATGCTGCCTTCAAGCTTCTCTGTGAAGAATCAATGAAGAGACGCCATTCATCTGGACAATGGACTTGTGACAAACTGTTGAAGAGCCTGTTGATGTCATGACAAAAGCACAATGAACCATTTACAGTGAAGAATGTTGTTGTTATGATTCCTTTTTTGTAATGAGTTATATTAGCATCTTTTGCAAGCAAGTACTTTTGCTTAAACCTTGAAGCAAGAAGTTCTGCTTTTTCTTTTGAAAGATTTAGATCACAAATAGGATCATTGAGCTCAGCTTGTGTAAAGGTCTCTGGTTCTGAATCTTCATCATTCACATAATCAGGATCAGATAACTCTGGATTGTGACCAGTTGCTGCATCATCATCACATTCCTCATCATGTTCCACAGAAGCAAATCCATCTTGTGGAGGTACAGGAACAGGCAATGAGTCATCATGAGGAACAGGCCTAATTACATTACATTACATTACATTAGGGATTTCTATTCCGCCTGTGCCTTGCGGTTCTAGGCGGATTACAATATAGAAGATGTCTGGGCAATTCCAGTAGAATTACATTACAGGATAAGAGTAGATTTCAGGAACAGTAGAATTATGATACAACAATTTAACAGAATGGTACATAACACAGAGGATAATACATGTCACAGAAGATAATACATATCACAGGAGATATTATATATCGATTGAATCAAGTTAGATCAGGTGTAGTGTAGAAGGGTTACAGTACCTTCTAAATCACAGACAAGGAGATACTATAGGTGGGTGTTTCTGAAGGTGTTGAATCCAGAGTAGGATATATAATTTTGTGCTTAGTTTTAGCTGAGAATCCACTTTTAGTTGAGAATTCACAAGGCAAAAGTAGCAATCTTTAATATGGTCTCGTGGTTCCTTACATATCATTGGGGTTGCAAATGAAATTACTACCTTTCGTCGATTGAGCCAGTCACAAAGTCCATTGGAACAACTGGTACATATGATATATGGAGCCCAAGACTTATCCTGGTCACCCAGTGGACAGCCAAAGTACAATTTATATACCTTCTTCAGATCTACGGTAATTGGGCGATGTTGTGCTTTAATTGTGAATGAACCACAGATGTAACAGAAACTATCTGGATGATTAGTACAATGTCTTGGCTTGATAAAGACTGATATTAATCACCGTCTGTAGCATGAAAAAACAAAGACAACTGTCGTTAACGTTCCGTATATGTGTATCAGAAAGAACCTCTTCACAAACGTGACGTGCTAGTGAAAAACTAAACACAGATTTGAAATTAGCATGAACACTACTACAAAACCCACCCAACATTAACTCTATGAAAATGATGTGTTGACCTGTGTTATCTGGATAGCAGATTGTAATAGCATCATTGCCCACTCTATATGGACATTCAGGGGCAAAGTCTATATGGCCATGATAGGCATAGGGCCATGATAGGCACCTGAAATATAGGCCAGCAAAATGCTGGCCTACATTTCAAATAGATGTGGAATCTCCCTGCTGCGATCAGTTTAGCTGCCACAGCAGGGAACCCATCTCCCCACAAAGTCAGCCAGCAAACGGATGCTCAGTCCCTCCTGCCAGAATACCTGAAGCCTCCCTCCCCCGAATGTCCTCAGCAGGAGGAGTGGCCAATTCCTCCTTCCATAATCCCCTGAAGATCACTGGCAGGAAGGATGCCCAGTCCTTCCTGCTGTACTCCCCCCCCCCCAAAGATCAACAGTAGGAGGGATACCCAGTCCTTCCTGTTGGAAACCCCACTCCCACCCCCCTGAAGATCAATGGGGCCACTGAGCTGATCGTGGCAAGGAAATTTCCTTGCCACGATCAGCTCAGCTGCAATGCGATTCTCTAACCGGCACCTGTGACATGGATGCTGGTTTCAGAATCAGGATGGTTAGGTGGGGTAGGTATCTGTCTGTTAGTCGGCTGCTGAGACTGGGCATCCTTACAGAATCTAGCCCTCAGCATCACTCACTATCTGGATAGCAGTGCCGCTCCCCAGTCTGCCTGGACATTCAGCATCGCTCTCCATTCTGCATGAACATTCAGCGTCGCTATCGAGAGAGCAGTGCTCAATATGCATGAATAATTTAACCATGACTGGCATTTAGTACAACACTGACCACAGAGTTGAAATATTCACCCATTTGAAACTAACACAGTAGGATTCAATGGAGACATTGGCCTTTCCATCCAGTATCAGAGACAAAGCCTTTTTAGCAGTATTATAATGTATTACTATCTCATCATCTTTCTGCCTCCACTCCCTTTCGCCAAGCTGTAATGGCACACAATTATTTGCACTATTTATACCCAGCAGAACTGTGGTTTCTAAACTGACATAATTAAGACAGGATAACTCTTGAAAGCTTGTCACAGAGATATTACATTAGCCCAATAAAAACCCAGTTTTTATTTACTTATAAAATCTTATATCCCATCAATTTACAAATCTGAGTGGCTAACAAAAAAGACACATACAATCTAATATATAAAACAATCATAAAGAACACACAAAACAAAATCTTGAAAGTACATAATGAGCCACATAAACATAAAAGTTAAAAAAAAAAAAAGTGAAATGAAACCATCAGCTGGAGAATAAAGTGTCCTTTAGTTACCTATCTTGTGTGTTGGCCCTTATTTCATTCATTCACTTTTCTATACTGCTCTCCCAGGAGAGCTCAGAATGTTTATAGGCAGTCCCTAAATTACAGACACCTGACTTAAGTACGACTCGTATTTAAGAAAGCTGTTGCTGCTTCATTGGATTTCACTGAGCAGTATTTTTAGTGGCATAGACTCCTACACTTCTCCTGTAGCACATTCAGGAATTATGCATGGCCACAAGAAAAACAGTGTGTGGCTGTACATGCTTTACCTTAGAGGGAACACTGGACAGTTGGCTGTTTTGTCAGCTGGCAGCAGAGGTAAGCAGCAAGAATCTTAAAATCTACAGGTTCTGAGTTACATACAAATCCAACTTAAGAACAGCTTAAAAAACATAACTTGTTCTTAACATGGGTGCTGCCTGTGCATGAAATCCAACCTCTTAACATCATGGCTGAGGTAGAAGGTCCAGGGACTGAGAGGACTTTAATATTTAAGCACGAGGAGGAGGATTTTGAAAACAAAAAGAAATGATAACTCAATGACATTTGACATAAAACAAAAGTAAATATGACATGTTGTAACCTTCCCCTCTGAAACACTATGAATTTCTAATTCACTGTATTGTAACTGTTTCCCAATGCTGCTACATGGGCCTCTTATCCTGTAAATTGCCTTGATCCTGATTAGATTATTTCTTTGTAAACCAAAGCACATCCCTAAGATCTAACACTGCTATAGAAATGACCAGTAATGGTAAAAGCAGAAGTAATATTTGTTAATGCTTTCCTATGCTAATGCTTATTCCCATATTGAAAATATCATTCTCTGAATATTCTGAGAGGAATGTATGATTTAATATCTCTTTGCGCTCTTAACTTGTTTCTCTTTGAGCTGATTTTGCCTGTAAATGATGATTTGGTGTTCGACCGAATGCCTTTCTGCTTCTATTAAGTGTTGAACTGTGATCTGATATGCCTATATATGTTGACTTTGCCTGTAGTGTAAATGATGATTTGGTGTTTAGTCATCTACCATGGAGTGGATCGTTTGATCTCATGTCTTTCTGTTTCTTTAACTGTTGACATTTGATCTGATATGCCTATATATGCTGATTTGGTGTATTGAAATCTATCATGGGGGATGTTAATGTCCACTTATGTGTGTGTTACAAGTATGGAAATCGTAGGGAGCACAAGATATTATGTAGGTAATATGTAAACCGCATAGTTGTATGCGAAATATACATTTTTAAATAAATAAATAATAGTAGTGCTGGAAGGCCTCCAGTGTGGTTTAATAGCAGAAGTGGGTGATCACAAATTTTGGTAGACCAACGAGCACCACTGTAGTGTTCTTTTACAGAAGCAGAGTTAATGCCATGGCATGAGAGGAGAAACCTTAAATCTGTCCTGGGGACGCCCAGCCAGTCGGGTTTCTAAGATATCCCTAATGAATATGCCTTAATAGGTACAAAATGTGAGAATTTATGATGGAGTGTCCTCAATTACGGCCTAAATTTACAATAAAGCTGTCTTATACCTAATACTTTCAAACATTAATTTGATTATTTCTCATCCTTCACATAACTCTGTAGCATAATAATATACAAAATATTAATAATCACCTTACAATAACTTTATTACAATTGCCTTCATAGCATGTGCTAGCAGCTAAATTTAAAATTAAATGTTGTATTACAAACTTTAAGCCTTTACCACAATCACATATTCCTTAAGATTTGCAAAAGAATGATTGACTTTTTTGATCCACCATGCGGTAGCAATCCACTCAGGCTGAAATGCTGTTTCAATTCATTCAAGCTGGGGTTCTCTTCTTAATCTGTCCACTCTATATTGCACTGAAATTGTATTCAAACAGTCCTTGTGTTGTCAAAAATCAATTCGCACATGAAATACTGTCCACCAACTCAGTGTGTAATAATATGTTCTACCAGTGTATAAGGATGAACTGTATTAATGCTATGCACTTTGGGAACCTGCTTTGAACTTCACAGTAAAGTGGAATATCAGAGCTTATATTAAATCAAATGAAACACACAGATATACATACAACTCACATCTCTGTCACACACACCCTCACTGCCTCATATACGTCTCCCATTCAGTAGCTCACACCCAGTTCTCCACTTGCACATCTTTCTCACATGTTCTCCCTTCAATCCCTGAGGTCCCGTGCATGCCTGCTATCTAATTAATAGGCAAATCTGGCTCATGCATATTTATTAGGGATATTTTGAATTTGCCTATAAAGTAGGTAGCAGGCATACAAATTTATCTCATGCATATTAGGGATATTTTGAAAACCCAACTGGCTGGGGGTCTCCCAGAACAGGTTTAAGAACCATTGACCTACAAATTTATAAGAAGGCTATAAAACAACTTCAAATATTCACCTCCCACTTTCCTAACAAGATTACACACAAAGATTGAGGGGCAGATTCTCTAAACTAAAATCTGTCTTTAACGTGCTTGCTAAACCAGTTCTTGCCAGCTTAACATGCATGTACTTTAGAGACAGATTATCAATAAAGTTTACCGAGGTCTTTTCCAAGTTTTCTAGCAATCTCCGATACTGCCATACAAATGTAGTACAACATACATGACCTGATGGGAGCCAGTCAACATGGGTTCAGGAAAGGGAAATCATAGAAACATAGAAACATAGAAGATGACGGCAGAAAAGGGCTACAGCCCATCAAGTCTGCCCACTCTGCTTACCCACCCCCTGTCTATGCCCTAATGACCCAATTTCCTTATCTTGACCCTCGTAGGGATCCCACATGGGTATCCCATTTATTGTTAAAGTCTGGCACGCTGTCTGCCTCGATCACCTGCACTGGAAGCTTGTTCCAATGATCAACCACTCTCTCTGTGAAGAAATACTTTCTGGTGTCGCCATGAAATTTTGTTCCAATGATCAACCACTCTCTCTGTGAAGAAATACTTTCTGGTGTCGCCATTGAAATCATGTTTGACCAACCTACTCCAATTTTTTGAGACAGTGAACATACAAATTGATAGTGGAGAACCGGTGGATATTGTATACTTGGACTTTCAGAAAGCGTTCGATAAGTTTCCACATGTAAGACTTCTCAGGAAACTACAAAGCCATGGAATAGGGGGAGATGTACTAAGATGGATAGGCAAATGGCTGGAGAACAGAAAACAGAGAGTGGGCATAAATGGGAAGTTCTCAGAATGGGAAAAAGTGACTAGCGGTGTACCCCAGGGCTCGGTGCTTGGACCCATCTTATTTAATATTTTCATAAATGACCTAGAAGAAGGAATATCCAGTGAAATCATCAAGTTTGCAGATGACACAAAGCTATGCTGGGCAATCAGATCGCAGAAGGACACGAAGAACTCCAGAGTGACTTAAATCAATTGGAGAAGTGGGCAAACAAATGGCAGATGAAGTTTAATGTGGCAAAATGCAAAGTGATGCATCTGGGCAGAAAAATAAAGATCACAAGTATAGTATGTCAGGTGTAACTCTGGAAAAGACTGAACAGGAAAGGGACCTGGGTGTACTGATAAATAGGACCCTGAAGCTGTTGGCGCAATGTGCGGCGGCAGCAAAGAAAGCAAATAGAATGCTAGGCGTGATAAAGAAGGGTATCACGAGTAGATCAGAGAAAGCTATAGTACCGCTCTACAGAGCCATGGTCAGACTGCATCTGGAATACTGCATCCAGCATTGGTCCCCATACCTAAAGAAGGATATAAAACTGATAGAGAGGGTGCAGAGACGAGCAACAAAGCTAGTGAATGGTATGGAGAACCTAAACTACGAGGAACGATTTAGGAGACTGGGATTGTTCTCCCTCGAGAAGAGGAGACTGCGAGGGGATTTGCTTGAGACTTTCAAAATACTGAAAGGATTCAACATAATAGAGCAGGGAAAGCAGTTATTTACAATGTCCAATGTGGCACGGACAAAAGGACACGGACTGAAGCTGAGGGGGTACAGGTCCAGGACAAATATTAGGAAGTTCTGTTTCACACAGTGAGTGGTGGATGCCTGGAATGCTCTCCCAGAGGAAGTAATTGCAGAATCCACCATTCTAGGATTTAAGGGTAAACTAGATGCACATCTCCTTAGGAGTGGCATAGAGTGACACGGGTAAGGGTATATTAGGTGCACATCTCTCTTGGGAAGCATACAGTGACATGGGGACTTAATCTATGCCAGGGCATACCTGGCGGGGCCTCCGTGTGTGCGGATCACCGGACTTGATGGACCCAGGGTCTGATCCAGAGATGGCAACTCTTATGTTCTTATATTAACAGGGTCATTAATATTAAAATGATCACTCCAAGCAAGTCTCAATAATCGCCAAGTAATTCTCTAACTTCGTTGTACTATATTTGCGGCCAAAATTTGCCGATAGCCAATCAGCGCTCAGGAACTGATCAGAAAGTAAGGTAAAACAGCTGACACCTAAGCCATTGACAGGAAAGTAAGGTTTAACAACTCAGACTGCCTCCCCTTGCAAATTAAAATAATAATAATGATAACGATAAAAAAATTGAAGATCGGCAGGAGAGATGCCCACTCTCGCCTGCCACACACTGCTTTCCTAATTCTTTTAGATGTTTTCATCCAGACAACAATTCCTTGATGTAATCCCCCATCTGAACAAAGTTGGGTTTTTTTTTTAAGTTTAGAAGCTTTACTTTTGAATGATCCCTCTTTACACCTTTCAATATTAAATCATGCCATACAGTGATTACTGGATGCCAGATGATCACCCACTGTAACATCAGAAACACTTTCCCAATTTGTAAATAATAAATCCAGTAGGGACCCATCACGCATGGGTTCCATTACCAATTACTGGAACAGTTCTTGTAGAGAATCCTGGATTCCCTATACTTCTAGAAGATCCCACTATAGTGATACCTCAATGAACATCTGGCATGTTAAAATTACCTATTAGTAATACTTCCCTTTTTACAGCTGTATTCTAAATATCTACTCTTAAATCTCTGTCCACTTCTTCTGTCTGTGAGGGAGGCCTGTATGTCACACCAATGTCAATAATTGGCTTGACTGAGTAGGTTCCCTCGGGAGAGTGTTTAGACTTGAAAAAAATATAACAATAACACAATCTATCAAGAAAGTGGAATTGATAAATTTGTATAGGCCTCAGTATGAGCTCTTAGAATGCCAACGGAGAATATTGAGCTCAGGCCGTGACTCATGGATGACCAGCATCAGACCAAAGTCTAAATGAGCACTGCCTCATACATCATTAGGCCCTTAATGTGCAAACCACGCTAGAAGTAAAGTGCAAGAAAAAATCAAGTTAAGCAGTCATCCCTGGGAAATGAACTTTAACAAAAACTATATAAAGACTCCCAAGATGCTACCTGGTGTCTAACAATAACTGCTTAGTGTCTAAGAATAAAGTGCAAGTGCTAAATAAATACTTAGTCCACAACAATGCAATATAAGAAAAATAATAAATAAATAGCCTGGTGTCAAGCCCCCTCAGTGGTTAAAGATAAATTACTAAAGGAATATAATCCAATGTGCGTTATTTATAATGGAAAAATCTCTTCTAAAAAGCTATAAAATGCATGCACACATTATTGAACCAACATGAATGAATAAATCATGCTACAAAACATAAATAAGAAAACATTGAAAAAAGCTAACCAAATAAATGAATATTTCAAGTCAAGGATAATAATAATACATATAATGGTTAGCTGTTCATAACATCATAAAGTCACTGTACTTCAAAAACCTGCAAATAGCACCATAATGAAACTGTGGAAAAAACCACCAATACTCGAGGAGTACTTGATGAACTGGAAGATGGAAAAGTACTACCACTTGACAGAGCTCCGTTTCGTTCTCTTCATCAGGAGTGGAAAGTGTTGAAATTACTACTGACAGGAGATTCTTGGCTGCTGTCGGTTCAAAGTTCCGGAGCGTGGAAACATTGAGAACTATCGCTGCGGAAAATGGTGATGGCGTTCTTACACTTCTGAGACACCATCACCATTTTCTGCAGCGATAGTTCTCAATGTTTCCACGTTCCAGAACTTTGAGCCAATAGCAGCCAAGAATCTCCTGTCGGTAGTAATTTCAACCTTAAAATATTAAACGAGACGTGTTTGGAAGTTATTACCGAGTGTGCAAACCTTTAAGAGTTAAATCTGTCATCTTTTGATGAGTTTTCATCTCGGGCATTCATCGTGGACTGAAACACCTCACTTTCTAGAAAACATAAGTGGAGCATTATAGCATGGCTCAGTATTCTAAACTTCAGCTTTGGGCTCTAACACTTAAACCTTGGAAACGATGTTATGATTGAAGACTGGCATGATGGGAGCTACCTGTAAAAAACTGTGTTCCCTGGATCTGTTGCATTGTAAAATATTACTGGGAAGGCATTGCAATTTTGGTTCCTGGCTGCCAGAGGTTGGAAAAACTCGATTTTGGCTGGTTCCTTATATTATAGAGCAGCACTGCCTGCTTTGCTAAACTTCCTCACAATCTTCTGAAGAGTTGGCTGCAGTATCTCATTATATTAGGCACAAGGATGGTGAACCTTGAATCTTTATGGAAATTGCTGCAGTCTTCTAAGAAGCTGGCTATACTGGATGTTTCCTTTGGATAGATAACCAAGCTGTTTAGGAACTGAGTTCAAATTTTCCTCATGTGACTATAAAATAGCTTCGCTCAAGAAGTTGTTGCACTTATCTGGTCCTTGTTAACAGAACATTTATTAAATTTTCTTTCACTTCATAGTTGTGGTATTATATGAGTGGAGATAATTATTGCTTCCTAAGAGAAGTGGATATAGTGTAATTATTAGGATTACTATGGAAATGAATTGGCCTTCTTATTACTTCTTTTAATTCAGTTTCATCTGATTATTACTTAAAATTTTAAGATTTTTTCTTTAAAGGTTTATTATTTGCTTCTTAATTAATTCATTGTTATTAATCTTTAGATTCTGGTTCTGGAGGTTTATGGCAATTTTAAAAAGGATATAAAAATGATTCACTCATTATTTTAGAGTAATATAGTTTAAACTAATATATGATGTTCTGAATTAATTTATAGATAGATGATAATTTACTTTCAAATTTTATGCTACAATAAAAATTTGTTAGTATTGAAATTAGTTTGTTCCTATCAATTAATATATAGAGAATTGATTTGGGAAAATTTAGGGTGTGTGGGGCTCTGAATAAATATTTAGAGATTTGAAAAATTATTTTTAAATTTTATGATATAATGACATTTATTGAGATTGTAATTATATGGTACATATTAATTTAATATAGGAGGATTAATTTTGGGAAAAAGTAAGAGGATTCATGAGGGAGGATGATAATCACCTAGTTTATAGGTTTGCATACAAGCTTTTGTGTCATATGATGGGAAGGGATGGGGGAGGGGATGGGGAATTAAAAAAAAGTGGGTCCTGGATGTATGTGGTGCTATTATTTATATATTTGATAAAAAGGAAATGAGGGATTTATTCATTAGCACGTATTAATCAATTAAAATGCAGTTAAAATTATATTCCTTAAACATTAATAGACTTAATCATCCCATCAAAATGAAAAAAAGGACTACATTTTTTTGAAACAACAGCAGGCAGATATTTATTTCATACAAGAGACACATTTATCATCTATCGAGGCTGCCAAATTGGAAGGGGTGATAGGTAAAACACTGTTTTGGTGTTTTTTTGCACCAGCAGTAGGAAAAAAGGCAGGTGTGGCTATCCTGATTAATAGGAAGTGTTCTGCTATATTTGGTAACTTTTAGGCAGATCCTATGGGTAGATGGCTCCATGTTAATATGACTTCAGGAACTCATACCCTGACGCTTCTCAATATTTATGCTCTTAATTCAAATCAGGCGGAGTTCTTTAAAATACTCCAACAAATAATTCTGTCACTGGCTAAGACTAATTTAATTGTAGCCAGAGACTTCAATGCTGTCATGGATCCATTAATGGATAAATAACCCAGTAAACAATTCAAATCATTAGGTCTAGATAATCTTATTCATTCATGTGGATTGAAGGATATGGCAGATTTTTCATTTTAATGCTCGCGAATTTTCATTTTGCTCCCAAGTTCATAAATTATTTTCAAGAATTTTTTTTTTTTGTTTGTTTCAGATCATTTAGTTAATTAGGTAACTAAATCCAGCATAGATCCAATTCTTTTGTCAGATCATGCTGGAATTTGGATAGAATATCAGTTTACTGAAGAAGATTCTAATAGACCTGTTTGGAGGCTTAATAACACAATGCTTGCAGATTCAAACTCTTGAGGAAATTCAAATAAAAATGAATTTTCAACTCAGCACATCAGAGGAAATCTCTTTGGAAACTATTTGGGATGCTTTCAAAGCTACAATGAGAGGACAAATAATTATGTATTCAGCGAATATTAGGAAACTGCTAAAATTAGAATTTTCCAATTTGGAACAAACTATTTTGACTTTAGAGTCACAATTGGCCTCGAAATGGAAAAAGATACTTTGACTGCCCTGTTAAAAGCTAAATATAAATATAATGAGATTTCTTCACAATTGGCTAGGAAAGATTTGTTTTCTCAGCAGACTTTGTATTATGGAAACTCAATTAAAGTGGGAAGATTATTGGCTAATTATCTTAAAGCAAAAAAAAGAAAAAAGAAAAGTAGATCGTGGCCATTAAAGATGAAAAAGGCAAAATTCATACCCATTTGGAGATGGTTTAAAACAATTTTTGGATTATTATAAAGCTTTATATTCTTCTGAGCTTTATTCAAATAAAGAAATTGAAGGAAGAGAATTTTTAAACATAATTAAGGGGCCAAAAGTTCCAGAGCATATAAAAGGAAATCTTGAAGCGCCTATATAATTTAAGGAACTCCAGACAGCATTTGATCCGCTCTGGGAAGTGATGGCTTCACAGTGGAGTTTTTCAAATCTTTTCAAAATTTACTATTACCTCATCTTTTAAATTTATATCAATCATAACTGACTAAGGGTTCCTTTTACTAAGCTGCACCAGCATTGAGCCCTAAGGTTAGTATATCAGGTACTATGGCGGAAGCATTAATCATTGTTTTGTCAAAGCCAAACAGAGATTCCATGTTGGTTTAATCAATGTGGACGGGAAAATTTTGGCTATATTATTGGCTCTACGACTAGCCAAGGCTCTCCCTTATATGATTGGTATGCATCAAATGGGTTTTGTTGCTCAAAGACATTCTGCAAACAATACTTGATTGGCACTTAATATGCTAAATTTGTCAAAAACTATGGTTGATCCGACCTTCTCTGTTTCTCTGGATGCAGAGAAGGCCTTTGATCATGTAGAATGGACATTTATGTACCAAGCAATAGATTGGTTTGGAATAGGCTCTGGTTTTATTCTTTTTTTTTTTTTAATCTTTATTGATTTTACAATCTTCAATAGTGCAATACATAAATATATTATCTATAATAAGTCAATATAAGCACATTTAACTTTCAAATATACATAACCAACCAATTTCTCCCCTTCCCCCTACCCATCCAACTAATGATAATTTAATAAAACACAGAAACATATATTTCCTCAATAATCTTACCCCATTAGCCATATCCTTCCATCCTCCCACCCATCCCAAGTGTAAATATTTAAAAATCAAATTATGACAGAAATAACCTGACCCCCCTCCCACCCTTCCCTAGATGTGTACCAAAATAAACAAAAAGTGACTCACAATCAAAAACCTATTATAGTGAGGTAACATAAGATGTCAATGGGCCCCATACCAATTTAAATATATTACCATGGGTCACTCACTTTATCCGTCACGTCCGGCTGCATGAGCTGCTTCCGATTCCATCTCGGCCCTCAGCATGTCTGTAACGTCAACGACCCGCAGCGGCCGGGCAAGATCCTGAGGTACAAAGCTCCTTCTACAGAGAACAACCCCACTCTGGAAGACCCCACTCCTGATTATATGAATCTTCTAGGCATGATTTTCAGCATATGTAGCCTTATGCTCCAGCTCAAGTAGTGTGCCTGGATTGCTATCTACTGCTCGTTCATCAGCTTTGCCAATTCCTGAAGCTCAGAAGACACTAAACAGATGATGAGCAGTTTTATGTTGTCCATCTCAGCAGTGGTGATGACCTATCTGCAGCACCCTCAGCCCACGTCACCTCCTTGGTGACATGATGACATAGCTGTGTAAATCTGTCCAGACAGTACCTATAGTTCTTTTAGAGCCTAGACTTAGACCCATCTCTCATTAGTCTCTCAGAGACCTTTGATTTCAGCTGAACGTCAGCACCAAAGGGAACGCGGCCTTCCAACTGGTCCCTATTACAAAGAGTCTGTGCATCCAGCACCAGAAACTTCTCTCGTTAAATGTCTTATAGGACTGTTATTGAATGTGTGGGACACATGGGATGCAGTCCTCTGTTTAGAGGAA
Source organism: Geotrypetes seraphini (assembly GCF_902459505.1). Classification (NCBI taxonomy): domain Eukaryota; kingdom Metazoa; phylum Chordata; class Amphibia; order Gymnophiona; family Dermophiidae; genus Geotrypetes; species Geotrypetes seraphini. Next base: position 317,111,301 of record NC_047085.1, read on the forward strand.
AATCAGCCAGGATGCTGGGGTAGGGTTTGGTCCAGAGATTGACTTCAGGAGACTTTGCAAAACAAGCTGTAGCTCTTCTATGGTGAGAAATAAAGTTCTGTAGAATTTATATATGGAAATATATATATACTAATCTTTAAGCCCGTTACATTAACGGGTGCTAGAATAGATGTGTGTCTTTGTCTTTCTTTTTTTTTCTCTCCTTGGCTGCTTTCTGTCTGTCTATCTGTCTCTCTCCCTCCTGCTGTCTGTCTTTCTTTCTGTCTCTCTTTCCTCCCCTTGTCCATCAGTAGCCCTTCTCCTTTCCTTTTACCTCCCCTGTGTCCACCACCACCCCTTTACTGCTCCCCCTGTCCAGCAGCAGCCCTTTTCCCTTCGTTTTACCTTCCCCCTGCCCAGCAGCACATGTTCCCTGCTCCCCCTGTCCAGCAGTAGGCCTCCCTTCCTGTTACCTCCCCCCTTGTCCAGCAGCACCTCTTTCCTGCTCCCCCTGTCCAGCAGTAGGCCTCCCTTCCTCTTTCTTCCTCCCCTGCCCAGCAGCACCTCTTCCCTGCTCCCCCTGTACTGCAGCACCCCTTACCTGATTCCCCTGTCCAGCATCTGGCTGTTTAGTAGAGGAAGGCAGACAGAAGAGCAGAAGAAGGCCTTACAGTACTTCCTGGCTGTGGATAGGTCTGTCGCTGCCTGGAGGAGCTAAAGAGCAGGGTGGCCCGCGCTTAAGGTTGCTTGGGTGCATGGGAAGCTGTTTTGCCCGCTAGTGTGTTGAGGAGTGGCCTGGATCGCGTGCAATGTCCGACGTTCTTTCGCCGACCATTTAGTTCTGTGCCGGAGGTATTTTTAAGTTTAAACATAAGAACATAAGAAATGCCTCTACTGGGTCAGACCTGAGGTCCATCGTGCCCAGCAGTCCGCTCACACGGTGGCCCAACAGGTCTAGGACTTGTGCAGTAATCCTCTATCTATACCCCTCTATTCCCTTTTCCAGCAGAAAGTTGTCCAATTCCCTCTTGAACCCCAGTACCGTACTCTGCCCTATCACGCCCTCTGGAAGCGCATTCCAGGTGTCCACCACACGCTGGGTAAAGAAGAACTTCCTAGCATTCGTTCTGAATCTGTCCCCTTTCAACTTTTCTGAATGCCCTCTTGTTCTTTTATTTTTTGAAAGTGTGAAGAATCTGTCCCTCTCTACTCTCTCTATGCCCTTCATGATCTTGTAAGTCTCTATCATATCCCCTCTAAGTCTTCTCTTCTCCAGGGAAAAAAGTCCCAGTTTTTCCAACCTCTCAGCGTATGAAAGGTTTTCCATCCCTTTTATCAGACGTGTCGCTCTCCTCTGAACCCTCTCGAGTATCGCCATATCCTTCTTAAGGTACGGCGACCAATATTGGACGCAGTACTCCAGATGCGGACGCACCATCGCTCGATACAATGGCAAGATAACTTCTTTCGTTCTGGTTGTAATACCCTTTTTGATGATGCCTAGCATTCTATTTGCCTTCTTAGCAGCCGCTGCGCACTGTGCCGACGGCTTCATTGTCAAGTCCACCATCACCCCCAGGTCCCTTTCTTGGGTACTCTCATTTAAAAACATCCCTCCCATTGTATAGTTGTACCTCGGGTTTCTGTTTCCCACATGTAATACTTTACATTTCTCAACATTGAACTTCATCTGCCATCTCGTTGCCCATTCCCCTAGTTTGTTCAAGTCCCTTTGCAGTTTTTCACAGTCTTCTTTAGTCCGAGCTCTACTAAATAGTTTAGTGTCATCTGCAAATTTTATTATCTCACACTTCGTCCCTGTTTCCAGATCATTTATGAATACATTAAATAGCAGCGGTCCTAGTACTGAGCCCTGCGGGACCTCACTCGTGACCTTCCTCCAGTCCGAGTAGTGGCCCTTCACTCCCACCCTCTGTCTCCTACCCACCAACCAGCTTCTGATCCATCTATGTACATCTCCTTCCACCCCATGGTTCTTCAGTTTCCGGAGTAGGCGTTCATGGGGCACCTTGTCAAAGGCTTTTTGGAAATCAAGATATATGATGTCTATGGGGTCTCCATTGTCCATCCGTTTGTTAATTCCTTCGAAGAAGTGCAATAAGTTAGTTAGGCAAGATCTTCCCTTGCAAAACCGTGTTGGCTGGTTATCAGAAGTTCGTTTCTTTCAAAATGTTCATCAATTTTTTCTTTTATCAGTGTTTCTGCCATTTTCCCCGGTACCGGGGAAAAGCTGCCGTGGCAGTTCGTTTCACGATCCCCGCCTGCATCGGAAGACTTCTCCGACTCAGGTGGGGCTCATGAGAGGAGCCGCCACCGCGTCTTAGAACTTAAAAATAACTTCGCTCAGAACATCCTTGGGGTTCCGCGAGTGTGGTTCCATTTTTTCTCCCAAGTTAATAGAACCCTAAGCTCACATGTGCACTCCTGCCACCACAGACATACGGATCATGGAACACGCAGGTAGGAGTGCGCATGCGCGCTTAGGGTTTTATTATAGTAGATGGTATATATATATATATAGTAATATATATATATATATAATATAAAGTTCTGTAGAGTTTATATATGGTAATATATAACCATATATATATATATATATATATATATATATATATATATATATATAATCATGCCCCAAACTATCAGCGTTCATCCTTTCAAATCTATAACTGGAGCAAAGATTTGCCTACCAGAAAGGAAAATTTAAATGATCATAGTTCTTCCAGTTTCTTGTTATCATCTGGATTGCTATCCCAGTCATTATAAGGAAAAGACGGCAGATGATATTTTGTTTCATTTTAAGAATCCTGAATCAACCATCCCTCATTTACTGGAATTGATTGATCGTTTTGGAAAATTTTCTGGATATAAAATAAATTGGAGTAAATCAGAGGTTCTTCAATTGAATGTTCATTGTGTAAAAGCTTTATTTGATCCATTCCCATTCCTTTGGAAGGTAGAGGTTATAAAATATTTGGGTATTATGATTCAAAGAACATTGGAAGACACAATGACAGTAAATGAAAAATCCTTATTATTGAAAGTCAAAGAAATATGTGAGCATTGGAATCCATTACATCTTTCTTGGTGGGGAGAGTCCAAACCATCAAAATGATGATTTTACCTGTAGTTTGCTACCAAATGAGTATGTTACCAGTTTATTTTCAAAGTTCCTTTTATAAAAAATTAAATGGTATTCTTACAAAATTTATTTGGCTGGGTAAAACTGCTAGAATAGCCTTAGTATCTTTTCAAAAATCACAATCGGTGGGGGGGGGGGATAAATTTTCCAAATTTTTATAAGTATCATTAAGCCTTCATCTTGCATCAGGGTATGTATTGGATCCTTCCTGAACTCATGGATAATCTACCGTATTGGCTGATATTAGAGAGTCATCTCATGTCCCCATTTTGTCTTAACCACATTTTGAATATCAAGCTGCCTAGAATATATTAGTACACTAGTATTCTTTCTACCTGGAATACATTAAAATTTATTAATAATTTAACACCTACTCCAGTACAGAAATCTATGGGCCTGTTTTACAAATCCACGCTAGAGGCTGCCGCGCAGGAACAGCCCCGAAGCCCTTTAAATCTCTATAGGCTTCGGGGCCATTACTGCCCTGCAGCCGCTAGCGCGACTTTGTATAACAGGCTCTATGTGTCAATCCCTACGGTTAAACTCCAAGATACAAATCAGCGAGTCTAAAATCCTCTGGAAACGTTGGTTGCAGGCAGGCATACATACTTTGGAAGATGTAATTTCTAATGGGAAAATGGTAAATTTACTACAATTGCAACAATCATTTGGCATATCAAAGTCTCAAGGATTTAAATGGTTGCAGTTGAAAACGGCCATTCAGAAAAGGTTCCCTGATTGGTGCAACTTTAAAAATCAGTATAGCTTGCCGGGCCTATGTTTCCAGACAGATTTGCAAGGGCACCAGGCAGCCAAGTGGTATAAATTAATATTGGAATATTTGAATAAAAAACATCAAACAAGTCTAAAAGACATTTGGAGCATTGAGACAAAGCAGCATATTTCTGCTACTCAATGGCCACGTGTTTGGACTTGGAAAATGAGATGTGTTTTTTTCTGTTGTATAGAATTTTTGGACTCCTGTTTGTCTGCAAAAGTTAGACAGTTCAGGGGCAACGTTAGGAAATTCTACTTTACGGAGAGGGTAGTGGATGCCTGGAATGCGCTCCCGAGAGAGGTGATGGAGAGTAAAACTGTGACTGAGTTCAAAGAAGCGTGGGATGAACACAGAAGATTTAGAATCAGAAAATAATATTAAATATTGAACTAAGGCCAGTTACTGGGCAGACTTGCACGGTCTGTGTCTGTGTATGGCCGTTTGGTGGAGGATGGGCTGGGGAGGGCTTCAATGGCTGGGAGGGTGTAGATGGGCTGGAGTAAGTCTTAACAGAGATTTTGGCAGTTGGAACCCAAGCACAGTACCGGGTAAAGCTTTGGATTCTTGCCCAGAAATAGCTAAGAAGAAAAAATTAAAAAAAAAAAAATTTAAATTGAATCAGGTTGGGCAGACTGGATGGACCATTCGGGTCTTTATCTGCCATCATCTACTATGTTAGTATGTTACTATGTAATAGATGCTGGCACTGTCATCTTGATATAAGGACACTGGATCACTTGCTATTCTATTGTCCATTGATACTCAATTTTTGGAAGTCTATTTGGGGCAAAATCAACATGATGTTGGAAGCTTCGATTTCATTGTCCTATGACATAGTGTTATTTGGGACTTTATTAAAACCTGAGTCCAGTTACTGCATGCAAGAACAGACTTCTTATAATGACAGGGATAGCTATGCAGTTGCTAACAAAAAATTGGAAAAACTGGGACAGACTGAATTTCAACTTTTGGTAGGAAAGTCTGTATCAATTTTATAGAATGAGAGAATGAATTCGGAACACCTGGGGCATTATAAAAAAATTTAAAGAAACTTGGGGTCCATTAACGGAATTTGTAAACATTGATTGAATGAATAAGCCTTTGATTCCTAATTGATTTTCATACACGTCCAGGGAGGGTAGGAGGGTGGGGGAGGTGAAATGTACTTTATATTATTATTTGTCTGGATGTAAGTGCTGATTATTGCATTACTTGATTATATATTCTGTGCACTTTTGTATGTATTTGAAAATCAATAATTAAAAAAAAAAAAGTTGAACTCAATTGATATTCCATGGCTTTCCCCAGCTTTTCAAATACTTTTGGAGTTTTAATGAACTAAACATTTTTCAGTGCTTCTTCTTGTGTTCTCATCTTTCCTCAGACCAAGTCACTTCACAGCTAAACATTGATTTTTCTCTGCCAGATCTTTCTGAGAAAACCCAACTTCCAAAGCGCAGCAAGTAATCCACGGTACAAGTTTTAGGACCACAGGCCAAACACCAGCAGATCATCACATTCCTGGATGAATTCACACCAGCATGGATACTGCCCAATTATTGGGGGCCATTGATTGCATATTCGCATGATTAGACACCTTTCTACATGAAGAATAATATTATGTGGGATTGGGGAGGTATAATTTGTATGAGTGGATTGAATTCATTATTATTGATGGGAGGGGGGAGGGGGTATTTTGTTACTTAAGGCAATATTAGTTATGATTTTCAAGTGATTTGTATGATTATTTGATTTACTATTGTATACTTGTTGAAAGAATTGAAAATGAATAAAGAATTGGAAAAAAAAAAAAAGAAAATAAAACTGCCAGACATTTAAAGGATCCCTTCAATCCAGGCAGCTCAGAAATCAGGTTCTCCTGTGGGTGCATAGTGCTAGGGGCAGAAATTAACATTATTACATATCAATTTTCTCCATAATTTGGGACTTGGCATTTGCTCAGAGAAAGCTTTCTTCCTTGCCATCAGCACTCCAAGCTGCTGCTGAGATGCAGGGTAAAAAGCAGCTGGACTTGCTGCACTCAGCACAAATTGTCACATTAAGGAGAAAGTAGCCTTTCAATAAAAACTCTTTTCTCTTCTACATTTTAGTCCTGCACGTTGTTAAGAAAACAGCCTGTAACTCTCAGCTGACTTCTGAGTCAACAGGACTGAATCATCATTTAGAGAGATGACAAGTGTGAGGAAAAACTGAGGTTTTCCCAGGTATATTTATTACATATTTTTTTGCCGCAGAGCCCCAATACAGCATGCTGGGTCATACTATCTTTTAAACTGTATTCTCATGACACAGAATTACAGTAGCTAAGAACACGGTACTATTCGAAAGGGTCCAGAGAAGAGCGACTAAAATTGTTAAGGGGCTGGAGGAGTTGCCGTACAGTGAGAGATTGGAGAAACTGGGCCTCTTCTCCCTTGAAAAGAGGAGACTGAAAGGGGACATGGTCAAAACATTCAAAATAGTGAAGGGAATAAACTTAGCAGATAAAGACAGATTGTTCACCCTCTCCAAGGTAGGGAGAAGGAGAGGGCATTCTCTAAAGTTGAAAGGCGATAGATTCTGTACAAACATAAGGAAGTTCTTCTTCACCCAGAGGGTGGTAGAAAACTGGAACGCTCTTCCAGAGTCTGTTATAGGGGAAAATACCCTCCAGGGATTCAAGACAAAGGGCTCCTTTTACTAAGCCGCATTAGGGCTTTAAATCGTGGAATAGCGCGCGCTACGTTGCCCTGCGGGCTAGACCTTAACGCAAGCAGTGAGCTGGCGTTAGTTTTAGAAGCTTAGCGTGCGGTAATTTCCTGTGTGCGCTAACAACGCTAGCGCACCTTAGTAAAAGGAGCCCAAAGTTGGACAAATTTCCGCTAAACTCGAAAGTATACAGGTGAGGCTGGGCTCATTTAGAGCACTGGTCTATGACCTGGGGGGCCGCTGCGTGAGCAGACTGCTGGGCACGATGGACCACTGGTCTGACCCAGCAGCGGCATTTCTTATGTTCTTATGACCATTTTCTTTACTCTTCTCAAGACATATGTGCAGCCCATTAGATCTCTGTCATGTCTCCCCTCAAGTATCTGGATGAAAGTGGGGTGCTGGTCACTTATTCAATTTTTATTTGTAACGTGTTGGATTGTTCATTTGTTGTTGATGTATATGTATGTAATTTTGTAACCCTCTTAGACAAGGGATATAAATAAATAAACCATAACCTGGCATCTGGATGTCCAGTCTCAAAAGTCTCCCCTGTATGAGCAACAGAACAATTTTATGCCATCCACAAATTTAATCACCTGCAAAGCTGGTATAACGTCCCAGTAGACACTAGGTCACAGCCAGTTGTGTGTTTCCCCCTAGTCCTAGCGGTGTGCCTTCTGGTGTTATCCTGTTGAATTATATCCAGTGGGACTCTTACAAGACTCCTCAGCTTCTGAGTGTCAATATTGAAGTTTTGGGTGATTCTGTCTGTCGCAGGTCTTCAGGAGGGATACAGTGTTAAAAGTGTACAGTACATGAAGACATTGCCTCTCTAGAGATGAGAGATTAAAGTCTACAGTGCTGCAGAACAGTTTACCAGGACTTCTGTCCAACCACCCTGCCTGTCTTTCTAACAATGCACCAGAGCTTGACATTTAATATCGGGAAAGAAATGTGACCAGTCAGGGCCAGTAGCAATAAGCAGACCATATTGTGTGGCTTCATCACTGAACTTGAAATTGTCTGGTACTTCCTGGCAGTCCTTATGAACACTGTACAAACAAGGAGAGCCATGATTAATAGTTGCCTCAGTTATCTGTAATAAACTAACTGAGACTTATGATGCATCATGTACAATGTGAAGTCAGCAAGTGAGGTTCAAATAGAAATAAGTATAGCAGGACTCCAATTTACTTACATTCACTAGTGATTCACTAGCTTTAACCCCATTCTCTTCACAAGCATGAAATGAAAATTAAATTGTATTCAAAGTTAGTTACTAGAAATGTCTACAATGGACACCATGGATAAAGAGAACGAAATATAAGAGAAAAATCCATGGCTTTAGAGAAATCTATCCACAAACCTAGACATGATGATATTTTCTTATCATATTAGCTGCTTTAATTTCCTGTTTTGTACTGAACATTTTGTAATAGTCGTGAGTGTAATTTCTTAACTGCACTCATGATTAAAAGATACATCAGTACTGCGAGGGGTTCTGGTGACTGTCGTGTAAGTCTCTATGATCCCTCTAGGAAGCAGAGAGTGCAGCTGGGCAGAATATTGTACATCACTTCCTGTTGTTGCTTTGAATTATAATAAAGTAGTTGAGACTATTTACATGGCCAGAGAATGGCTGAATACGTCACATACACTTTTCTCTGGATTTTCAAAGTGAAAGTACATGCATATTTTCACTTTGAAAATTATCCCAGGAAAAACACATACATTTCTATCAGTCCCTTGGGCACATTTATTTTCTGTGTTAAGTACATAATTATTTTTGGATTTTGAAAAGTACTGTATTTAAGGGTAAAATTTTTGACTTATCCCAGTTTATGCAATATCTAGGGCAGTTGAAGAATTGAGATACTACTTGGAGTAAGATTGGAATGGAAGATGAAGGATTAGAAAGGAATATTAGGAGATCATCCGCATAGGCTAGGGTTTTAAATTGGTCAGGCTCAATAGGAATACTGAAAATATCAGGATGAAGTCTGATCGCTATAAGAAGCAGTTCGAGAGCAATATTGAAAAGGAGCGGTGACAAGGGATAGCCCTGTCGAGTGCCTCTATGGAAAAGAATAGGAGTAGCTAGAGAATCATTGATATGTAGCCTGGAGGATGGTTTGGTGTACAACAGCTGCACCCATTTTATAAACCCAATACCACACCAAACCATTGCAGGATATCAACAAGATGGGGCCATCTACCATGTCAAATGCTTTTTCGGCATCAAGGAAATCGCTACCACTGGAAGCGAAGAGGAATTAGCAATATCTAATAAGGAGTGAAAGGTTCGTGCATTATTGCCTCGCCTATGAAACGATTTTTCATAAACCCTACTTGATCTGGTTGAATTAGGATGTCTAAGATCTTATCCACTCGAGAAGCTAAAATTTTAGCTAGTATCTTACAATCAGTGTTTAAGAGGGATATGGGTCTATAAATCGCCACATTAGTGGCACCATGTCCGTTCCTTGGACACCATCTTGTGGTGTCCCTCAGGGATCACCCCTATCCCTTATTCTCTTTGACATCTATATGTCCTCCCTGAAACTCCTCCAATTATCCCCCTTGAAACAATCTACACATATGCTGATGACATCCTTGTCCTCCTTGAGACAGACCAGAACCTCACCAACCTCCACGAGAACATTACAGCTTGCATAATGAGAATCCATTTCCTGGTCCTTCTCGGTACAGATGAAATTGAATGAATCAAAAACAAAATTGTCAGCCTAGAGGCCTATGGGAAATTATATCAATCTGACTGGCATGGGAAGGCAGATAGACCCTTAGTGCAGGGAAACTGTTTCAAGTATCCCTATTCTTTAAACGAAACTGACAAAAATTACTCTGGCTCGGCCCAAAATTAGAACACCTGCCCACCCTCTTCGCACTACCCTCAGGCGTTGCACTGCAGCTTGAGTTCTCAAGCAAGGTCCTTGGCATCATTATCGATTCTTCTCTCTCCTTCAATGACCACCTCAACTCCTTGGTTAAATCATGCTTTTTCAGCCTCCACATGCTGAGGAAAGTAAGATCCTATTTTTGCCAACAACATTTCGCCGTCCTTGTCCAATCCATCATCCTCTCCAAATTAGACTACTGCAATGCCATCTACTTAAGCCTATCAAAAAAAGTCTTCAAAGACTCCAGCTAATCCAGAATACTGCAGCCAAGTTGATCTTTGCAAAACGCAAGTCTGACCATGTCTCCCCACTCCTAGCCAAACTTCACTGGCTCCCAGTGATTTCCAGAATCCATTTCAAATGCTCCTGCCTGGCTTTTTAGATCATTCACGGCATCCTTCCTCCCTTAATCCCACTATCTTATAACTCCTCGAGTCCTGACTCTATCAGACTCGCCCAAAGGTATAAATTATCCTTCCCCTCTCTATCCTTCCCCTCTCGCTATGCAGGCAAACTGGGAAAATTCCTTCTCTTCAGAATCACAGGTCTTTGGAACGACCTTACTACCCCGCTGCGGAACCTGGACTCCCTCCAATTATTCCGCAAGCAACTGAAAACCTGGCTTTTCACTAAAATGTAATTCTATCCCCCCTTACTCTTCTCTTCTATATATAAGTTCATGTAAACCTTTTTTTTTCCTTCTCTTCCTATATTTTAAGTTCTTGTAAACCGTGCCGAGCTCCACAACATCCATGGAGATGATGTGGTATATAAACTTAAGGTTTAGTTTAGTTTAGTTTCATCTCTATCTGGTTTGGATAGAACTATAACGTGGGCTTCCGTGAAACAGCCCTGTTCTTCAAGATGTGAGAACAAGTGTGCAAATAATTGTTTTAGGAAGGGTACCAGTTCTGATGAGAGGACTTAAAAAAGTTCTGCAGGGTAGCCATCTGGGCCTGGAGTTTTATATGAGGATAAAGATTTTATGGCCTCTACAATTTCATCATCTTAATGGGAGCTCCAAGTCTCAGTGTTTGGGATTGAGTTAAAGAAGGATGTCGGAGATCAAGGAGAAAGGTATCACTTGATGAAAGTGACTTAGAGGCAGATGATGAGTTTAAAGTTTCATAGAAGGATGTGAAAGCTTGGGAAATAGATGTATCCTCAGTGAGAATGGATCCATCCACTTCTCGTATAGAAGCAATTCTGGCGCATTGTTTACGGTTAGCAAGGTATTTGGCGAGAAGTCGACCAGATTTGTTAGTAGACAAATATTTGCCAGATTGTGAGAGTAAAAAGTTTTCCTGAGCTCTATGATGGGATAGAAGGTTATATTCAGTTTTTTTTTTTTATATTAATACAGGAGGAAGTTGCAAATTGTTTGATTTAATCTGTTACGCCTCCATTGCAGAAATTTCAGCTTCTAGAGAGTTCAGGCGGAAGGGATCATATGAATGTTTCATATTAATATCATTAAATTCTTCAGAAGCCTCATCATTGAGAGCTCCTACCTGCTTTGCATGAAAGTATGGTGTCTGTTGCCTTCCTCAAATACCTGGGAAGCTCTGAAAGTCTGTGGTTATCAGGTTGAGAGACACACCCTTTTCTTTGCCTGTTCTGTTCTGATCTGCTGAAATGATAGATGAATTAAACTCCTGTGAAATAGTAACTGAGCTTATAGAGTTGCCTAGTGCAGAAGCTATGGAATTGTGCTAGAACCTGTTTAAAGGGGTGTCTGTTATAAAGCAAGAAGTAAACGCCTACTCCGGAAACTGAAGAATCATGGGGTGGAAGGAGACGTACATAGATGGATCAGAAACTAGATGGCGGGTAGGAAACAGAGGGTAGGAGTGAAGGGCCACTACTTGGACTGGAGGAGGGTCACGAGTGGTGTTCCGCAGGGCTCGGTGCTTGGGCCACTGCTATTTATTTATAAATGATCTAGAAACAGGGACGAAGTGTGAGATAATAAAATTTGCGGACGACACCAAACTATTTAGTGGAGCTCGGACTAAAGAGGACTGCGAAGAATTGCAAAGGGACTTGAACAAATTAGGGGAATGGGCGACGAGATGGCAGATGAAGTTCAACGTTGAGAAATGTAAAGTACTACATGTGGGAAGCAGAAACCCGAGGTACAGCTATACGATGGGAGGGATGTTATTGAAGGAGAGTATCCAAGAAACGGACTTGGGGGTAATAGTGGACATGACAATGAAGCCGACGGCACAGTGCGAAGCGGCCGCAAAGAGAGCGAATAGAATGCTAGGGCGGCAGAGGAAAGCCGCCTGCCATGGCCCAAACTGATTCCTTCTGTTCTATTTCGCATCCGCTGTACCCCAGGTAAACGCAATCGGTTGTCCCCATTTGAGCTCATGTATGGCCGACCCCCGCCAATAGTCAGCCCAGACCCTGAGTCTCTTGAACAGATAGGGAACGCTATCACAGACGCAGAGATAAAGCAGCTAGGAAAGACCATTATGAAATTACAGAACTGGGTCATTTCTAGAGCCCCGCTACCAATTACAACCCCTGTTCACCTCTACAAACCTGGGGATCAAGTGTGGCTAAAAGTATGGAAGAAAGAACCGCTGAAACCCCTTTGGACAGGGCCTTTCACTGTCTTACTTGCTTCTCCCACAGCTGTCAAATTGTCCCGCCACGAGTCTTGGATTCACTACAGCCGTGTGAAGCCCGCTGCTGAGTATATTTGTGAAAAAGGGCCTACTGACCTTCAACTGAAAATCACACGGCTGCCCCACGCTCTGGAAGAGTAATCACGCACGTCTGATCCAGAGATCTGTCAAGATATTTAATATGAACTCTGTTGTATATACACCTGCTTGTGATTTACGTCTTGCCAACATTGTCCATGTCCCCTACCCCTCCCACGCCTGGGTGTGCCCCTTGTGTGGCACTAGTGGACAATGGGGGCAAAACGGAAAATGTTATTAGATTTCAAACTAATTATGAGTGTAAGGGTCAACTAGTGACCCCTGTATGTATATATAACAAGGTTGAATATTCTATATGTAATAATGGAGACTCACAGATCTGTTTCGACCCCAAAGCAACTAATAGGGATACTTGGATAGAGGTCAGGTCAGTCTGGGATCAGGGCCCCCTGATTCAACAAACCCTGGTCACTAATCCCTATGTCCCGGCCTCAGTCCTCTTTGATGCTTGCCATGCCATGGACCAAAACCCCACCTTCCTTGGACGTTGTGGTGCCCTAGCATGGAGGAGGGAATATATGCACAATGATAAATACATGTGCCTGGCGGGACAGAAGCCGTCCCACTGTGAAGGGTCTTCCGAACACTACTACTGTAACTACTGGAAATGTGTATCCTGGGCTACTTGGGGTATGACCCGACTGCCTACCACCCGAGCCATATTATCCAAAGGGGTGACTACCTCTGACTGTGGCCTCCAGAACTGTAATCCACTTAACTTCACTATCCTACAGCCGTTTAAATGGAACCTCGAAGATAGCCTCCGGAAAGCTCGCTATCTTGTGGGCCTACAGATATACGGTAAGGGCACAGACCCTGGTACTGTCTTACACATCAAACTCGTTGAGAGACACCGGATCCCTGAACAACACAGCATTGTGTTTCCTGACTTTTATGAACATATGAAACTAGACTAACAAGACTTTGTGCCCTCTGCCACCACCCGCAACCTTTTCATACAGTTCGCTGAAGCCATAGGAGCCACCTTAAATCTGACAAACTGTTATGTCTGCGGGGGCACAAATATGGGAGAGAAATGGCCATGGGAGGCTAAACAGGTTTCCATGCTCCGGCTGGCCAGCCTCCCGTCTTTCAACTACACCCCCAACTTACAGCGGGCACCCAGCTGGCCCCTGAAAAACTCCATTCTGGCAAAACACTGCATACAGCGTCTCGGACCATCCTTTACCACTCGTGTTGGACACCTGCAGTGCCAATCCTTATGGACTAAAAACAGTACCTCTCAGCCCGGATGGACTTATTGGACCGGAGATCCTAAGTTAAAAATACCCAGACGATGGAATACTACTGGCAATGCTACCACATTAAATGTCTACCTCAACCTGCCTGCTTCTGCCCCTTGGGCTGCACCAGAAGGATACTACTGGATCTGTGGGAGAACGGCATACCCCACTCTACCCTCAAATTGGACTGGCACTTGTGTTCTGGGCACTATCAAACCAGCCTTCTTCCTCCTCCCGTTATCCGAAGGAGAACATCTGGCTGTCCCAGTATTCGATCAACGGGCCCGTTCTGAAAGAAGTTTGGAAATTGGTAAATGGGATGACACTTGGCCCCCGGAGCGCATCATTGCTGTCTACGGTCCTGCTACTTGGGCTGATGATGGTATGTTTGGGTACCGGACCCCAATCTACATGCTTAACCGCCTCATACGACTGCAGGCGGTTTTAGAAGTTATCACCAATGAAACAGCTAGGGCCCTGGGAGCCCTGGCCAAAGCGAACACTAAGATGCGTACCGACATCTATCAGAACCGACTGGCCTTAGACTATCTATTGGCCGCTGAAGGAGGGGTATGTGGCAAATTCAATCTTTCCAACTGCTGTCTACAACTGGATGATGAAGGATTTGTGGTTGAAGAGGTCATAGATAAAATTACCAGATTAGCTCACGTTCCTGTCCAGACTTGGAAGGGTTTTTCTGCTGATATGTTTGGACTCAACTCACTGACTGATTGGGCCTCCAAACCGGGACTCTTTAAAGCCCTCACCATAATTTTCCTGGTATTCTCTGTCATATTTTGTGTTCTTCCTTGCCTGTTACCATGTTTATTGAAAACCCTTAACCGTACTATTAGGACTACGATTGACAAAAGTACCACCGCTCTAGTCCTGGCCCTTTCCTCCTATCACCCAGTCCCCATCTCTGATACAGATGGCCCTGACCTCCCGTAACCCAGCTAGTCAGCTAGCCTACAGAAGAAAAGTTGGGAATGAAGGATCCCTAGCTAGCTGACATAGCTGGGTCACGGTGTAGATGAAGAAACTCCATTTTAGATCAGTGGGTCATAATTAGTACAAAGAACAACCTGTGACTCCATTTTATTGCTCTGAAAAATCAACTATGCATGCAGGCCTGTTCTATGTATCTGTCTTAGTGCCAGGCATGGCCAGGAGACAACAGGATGTTAATGTTAGCTAGCCTTGATGTATAGATTATAGGATGGATTTATGGTTTTGTTTTTCTCTCTGCTCTTACCTTTTGGTCAGAGCTGGTTAGACTGGTTTGGACTGGTTAGGACCCTATATAACCTTTGTGTCCGAGATCCTCAGGGTCTTCTGTTTATGCAGCCAGTTCTGCCCAGAAGTCCAGTATATATGCTTGTTTAATAAAAGCCTTTTTTAAATCTCTTCAGTCTCTGGCTCAAGTCTCTGCACTACTAACGGAGGGCCTTATCCTAAAAGGTACCTTCACTAGGTATAATCAAGAAGGGTATTACTACCAGAATGAAAGAAGTTATCCTGCCATTGTATTGGGCGATGGTGTGTCCACATCTGGAGTACTGCGTTCAATATTGGTCGCCGTACCTTAAGAAGGATATGGCGTTACTCGAGAGGGTTCAGAGGAGAGCGACACGTCTGATAAAAGGTATGGAAAATCTTTCATATGCTGAGAGATTGGAGAAACTGGGACTCTTTTCCCTGGAGAAGAGGAGACTTAGAGGGGATTTGATAGAGACTTACAAGATCATGAAGGGCATAGAGAGAGTAGAGAGGGACAGATTCTTCAAACTTTCGAAAAATAAGAGAACAAGAGGGCATTCAGAAAAGTTGAAAGGGTACAGATTCAAAACGAATGCTAGGAAGTTTTTCTTTACCCAACGTGTGGTGGACACCTGGAATGCGCTTCCAGAGGGCGTAATAGGGCAGAGTACGGTACTGGGGTTCAAGAAAGGATTGGACAATTTCCTGCTGGAAAAAGGGATAGAGGGGTATAGATAGGGGATTATTACACAGGTCCTGGACCTGTTGGGCCGCCGCGTGAGCGGGTTGCTGGGCACGATGGACCTCAGGTCTGACCCAGTGGAGGCATTGCTTATGTTCTTAAGTGCTGTTGCCTACAAGTTAAGAAGGAACAGAAACATGAAGGTACCTTTTAGGATAAGGCCCTCCGTTAGTAGTGCAGAGACTTGAGCCAGAGACTGAAGAGATGTAAAAAGGCTTTTATTAAACAAGCATATATGCTGGACTTCTGGGCAGAACTGGCTGCATAAACAGAAGACCCTGAGGATCTCGGACACAAAAGTTATATAGGGTCCGTCCTAACCAGTCCAAACCAGTTCTAACCAGCTCTGACCAAAAGGTAACAGCAGAGAGAAAAACAAAACCATAAATCCATCCTATAATCTATACATCAAGGCTAACTCACAGCAACATCCTTTTGCCTCCTGGCCGTGCCTGGTACAAGACAGATACAAAGAACAGGCCTGCATGCATACGTGATTTCTCAGAGCAATAAAATGGAGTCACAAGTTGTTCTTTGTACTAATTATGACCCACTGATAGTTTCTTCATATACACCGTGACCCAGCTATGTCAGCTAGCTAGGGATCCTTCATTCCCAACTTTTCTTCTGTAGGCTAGCTGACTAGCTGGGTTACGGGAGGTCAGGGCCATCTGTATCAGAGGTGGGGACTGGGTGATAGGAGGAAAGGGCCAGGACTAGGGCGGTGGTACTTTTGTCAATCGTAGTCCTAATAGTACGGTTAAGGGTTTTCAATAAACATGGTAACAGGCAAGGAAGAACACAAAATATGACAGAGAATACCAGGAAAATTATGGTGAGGGCTTTAAAGAGTCCCGGTTTGGAGGCCCAATCAGTCAGTGAGTTGAGTCCAAACATATCAGCAGAAAAACCCTTCCAAGTCTGGACAGGAACGTGAGCTAATCTGGTAATTTTGTCTATGACCTCTTCAACCACAAATCCTTCATCATCCAGTTGTAGACAGCAGTTGGAAAGATTGAATTTGCCACATACCCCTCCTTCAGCGGCCAATAGATAGTCTAAGGCCAGTCGGTTCTGATAGATGGCGGTACGCATCATAGTGTTCGCTTTGGCCAGGGCTCCCAGGGCCCTAGCTGTTTCATTGGGGATAACTTCTAAAACCGCCTGCAGTCGTATGAGGCGGTTAAGCATGTAGATTGGGGTCCGGTACCCAAACATACCATCATCAGCCCAAGTAGCAGGACCGTAGACAGCAATGATGCGCTCCGGGGTCCAAGTGTCTCCCCATTTACCAATCTCCAGGCTTCTTTCAGAACAGGCCCGTTGATCGAATACTGGGACAGCCAGATGTTCTCCTTCGGATAACGGGAGGAGGAAGAAGGCTGGTTTGATAGTGCCCAGAACACAAGTGCCAGTCCAATTTGAGGGTAGAGTGGGGTATGCCATTTTCCCACAGATCCAGTAGTATCCTTCTGGTGCAGCCCAAGGGGCAGAAGCAGGCAGGTTGAGGTAGACATTTAATGTGGTAGCATTGCCAGTAGTATTCCATCGTCTGGGTATTTTTAACTTAGGATCTCCGGTCCAATAAGTCCAACCGGGCTGAGAGGTGCTATTTTAATCCATAAGGATTGGCACTGCAGGTGTCCAACACGAGTGGTAAAGGATGGTCCGAGACGCTGTATGCAGTGTTTTGCCAGAATGGAGTTTTTCAGAGGCCAGCTGGGTGCCCCCGCAAACATAACAGTTTGTCAGATTTAAGGTAGCTCCTATGGCTTCAGCGAACTGTATGAAAAGGTTGCGAGTGGTGGCAGAGGGCACAAAGTCTTGTTGGTCAAGTTTCATATGTCCATAAAAGTCTGGGAACACAATGCTGTGTTGTTCAGGGATTCGGTGTCTCTCAACGAGTTTGATGTGCAAGACAGTACCAGGGTCCGTGCCCTTACCATATATCTGTAGGCCCACAAGATAGCGAGCTTTCCGGAAGCTATCGTCGAGATTCCATTTAAACGGCTGTAGAATAGTGAAGTTAAGTGGGTTACAGTTCTGGAGGCCACAGTCAGAGGTAGTCACCCCTTTGAATAATATGGCTCGGGTGGTGGGTAGTCGGGTCATACCCCAAGTAGCCCAAGATACACATTTCCAGTAGTTACAGTAGTAGTGTTCGGAAGACCCTTCACAGTGGGACGGCTTCTGTCCCGCCAGGCACATGTATTTATCATTGTGCATATATTCCCTCCTCCATGCTAGGGCACCACAACGTCCAAGGAAGGTGGGGTTCTGGTCCATGGCATGGCAAGCATCAAAGAGGACTGAGGCTGGGACATGGGGATTAGTGACCAGGGTTTGTTGAATCAGGGGGCCCTGATCCCAGACTGACCTGACCTCTATCCAAGTATCCCTATTAGTTGCTTTGGGGTCGAAACAGATCTGTGAATCTCCATTATTACATATAGAATATTCAACCTTGTTTTATATACATACAGGGGTCACTAGTTGACCCTTACACTCATAATTAGTTTGAAATCTAATAACATTTTCCGTTTTGCCCCCATTGTCCACTAGTGCCACACAAGGGGCACACCCAGGCGTGGGAGGGGTAGGGGACATGGACAATGTTGGCAAGACGTAAATCACAAGCAGTAAATATACAACAGAGTTCATGTTAAATATCTTGTCAGATCTCCGGATCAGACGTGCGTGATTACTCTTCCAGAGTGTGGGGTAGCCGCGTGATTTTCAGTTGAAGGTCAGTAGGCCCTTTTTCACAAATATACTCAGCAGGACAGGGGTTGTAATTGGTAGTGGGGCTCTAGAAATGACCCAGTTCTGTAATTTCATAATGGTCTTTCCTAGCTGCTTTATCTCTGCGTCTGTGATAGTGTTCCCTATCTGTTCAAGAGACTCAGGGTCTAGACTGACTATTGGCGGGGGTCGGCCATACATGAGCTCAAATGGGGACAACTGATTGCGTTTACCTGGGGTACAGCGGATGCGAAATAGAACAGAAGGGATCAGTTTGGGCCATGGCAGGCGGCTTTCTTCTGCCGCTTTGCCGAGGAGGGTTTTAATAGTTCTGTTGATGCGTTCAACTTGGCCAGAGCTCTGGGGTGATAGGCCGTATGTAATTTCCAGGTGATTTGCAGAGCCCAAGAGACTGCTTGTGTGACTTGTGATATGTAGGCGGGGCCATTATCGCTGCCAATCACTAGGGGCAGGCCATAGCGAGGGATGATGTCATGGAGTAAAACCTTTACTATTTCCCTACTTTTCTCTGTGCACACTGGGTAGGCCTCTGGCCACCCAGTGTGGGAATCAATGAAAACCAGGAGGTAACGGAACCCATGGGAGGGGGGCAAGTGGGTAAAATCTGTAGAGAGGACTTGCATGGGATGTGAACCGATAGGCTGGTGGCCAGGAACGGGGGGTCTGACAGAAGAGGGGTTGTGTCGGAGGCAAATGACACAGCGGAGCAGAACATGGGAGATGAGTTGAGAGAGATTCGGGATATAGAAATTCTGTCGGAGAAGAGTGCGGAGGGCTGGGTTACCGGCATGAGAAAAATCGTGTGCACGGTGGACAACAGTGAGGGCCAGGAGTTGTGGAACATACAGGAGGGGGGTGGATGTGTGGGAGGAGGGTATAGTAATCCATCCGGATGGGAGGGTACAATGGCCAGGTTGCTGCGTGGCCTACTTGCGCTCGGGGTCAGTGTACTGGGGGGAAAGGGAATGAAGGAAAGGTTGAGGGGAGGAAAGGGATAACAGAAGAGGGGGTGTGGGCGGACCTTGGAGGGCCGCCTGGCGAGCCGAGCGGTCAGCCAAGGCATTACCGCGGCTGATGAAATCACGGAGGCGACGGTGGGCCCAGCAGTGCATGATAGAAACTTTGGAGGGTAGCAGGATAGCATCCAAAAGGTCCAGGATGAGTTGGTGGTGTTGGATAGGGGATCCAGAGGAGGTGAGGAAGGAGCGCTGGCGCCAGAGGGCAGCGTGGGCGTGAACAGCTAGAAAGGCAATTTAGATAGGAAAAAAACAAAAATGCAAAAAGGGAGAGAAAAATCTCCAAAAATGGCCAATGGTATAGTTGGTTTCCTTGGGGTACCCCACAAACCAAACAGATAGACAACACAAAGATTAAAGGGCATAAACAAACATAGAAAACAGAAAAGGCATGGAACTTTTCTTCCAGCTGGCAAGGATTCAGAGCTGAACTTAGATCTGCAGAGAAATGCACAGTTATACAAAAACAAACGTCCATCATACCACGAATCATAATTGTGTGCACACAGTGGCAAAGTAAAGTGCGATATAACACATGGCATAATAATCACATAATCATAAAAGGCATCTATTAATGGTTACTGGAACATCCGAAAGAGAAAACGTAAGAATGTGATCACTCTGGCTTGGTGCCCTGCCAATTACATTCATAAGGCAGACAGGGACGCAACTGCTAGGGTGTGCTTCAATCTTGAAAAATAAGCAAAACTTACTAGGTACAGTGTACAATGTTAAATATAGAGGTATTCTGAAGTATGGCAATGTCAATTCAAAGGGGAAAAAAAGAAACATGTTAAATGTTAAGTGCAAGGTCATTTCAAGGTTACTGAAAGCAGAACATTGTCCTCCTTCTCTGGGTAGAAAAAGGCTCATTGTAACAGGTCCAGAACAGCTCTGTATGTATGACTGCGAAGACAAAGAAGAGACATTTTAACGTGACACCACCCCTGAGGTCACTTAGCCATGTTCCCTGCAGGCAGACCTGGAACCCTTGTCTGCCACCTGGGTCCCGCTACACTCTGAGGAGTGGGCACTGCTGCAGACTAGATGTAGCTACTTTACTCTGCACTGTCCTTACATAATAACTACCCCCTTCCTCTGGAGTTTGAGCTACCAAGTTTATTTGAAAGGTATTTCTCTTTCCAATTGTATTTAGAATCTGATTGATAATAACACTTTATACAAACATGCATGGGAAGAAAGAATTCATAAAGAACACCAGGATAAAGACACAATACGGGAAAGCAAGGGAGACTGTTAGCACAAAAGAAGTAATCTCAATCCATCCGTTATCAATAAAACTCATTCATAAAGGAAAAAAAAAAAAAAAAGTTGACCACATTACACCGCTATTGATTAAGTCCCATTGGCTACCTATTAGCCACCAAATTACTTTTAAGATATTATTCTTGGTTTTTAAAGTTCTAGCTTTCAATGAGCCTCAATTCATGTCTAGAATGATCATTCCTTATTATGCCCCTCGTTCTCTACGATCATCATCACAAGATTTATTAACTGTCCCTTCCTTAAAAATTGTGGGTACAAGAAGAAATGACATGTTTTCTGTTACAGCGCCACAAACGTGGAATGCACTGCTACTGTACATCAGAAAAGAAAAAGATCTTATCTCTTTTATAAAACTCTTAAAAACTTTGTTATTTAACTTTGTACTTGTGTCTTAAAATTGTTTGTCCTCTAAAATGTTTTTTTTTTTTTTTTTTTTTTGTTCAGCGCTTAGAATGTTTGTATAGGCGATTCATCAAATAATAATAAAACTTGAACTTGAATTATCAAGCCCATGTTTAGCAAATATTTCAATTTTCAGAAAAATATGGATACTTAACCTCTATCATTGTTAGTCTTGTACTTTAAATCCCCCAACACTGGAATACAAAGGCAGGGATGTGCCCAACACAAACCCCACATGTCTGACAAACGGTTGCTTTTTTTTTTTTCTTTTTTTTTTTTTATTACCAGCAGACACACTTTGACAACTGCGAGAACACATAAACTATCTGGCTCAACTTTCTTGAAATTACTCACTGTCTGTAACAAATCCACTGCACGCAACATATATCTAAAATCACAGTCCTTATTCTCGTTCATCAGTGCGAACTCACATTCTTAATTCTGTCTTGATCCACATGCATTTTACCCTGTTAAGCAACTTACACTATCCTGTCTGCAACTTTCGGCAAAACAATCATGCTGGCTTGCTTTACCAACCTTTCCCAGGTTTCCAACCTAAATGCTATTTCCATCTCCCCGGGTAATTTCTCAACATCACCAATTTCTCGTTCTCTGTGTCTTGTCAGGTGTCCCCAGAGCTTTTGTTTTATTAATTTGACAAGTATGACAAAAAGTTGATTAAATTCCAAATACTAAGCCTTTGACAACAATAAAAATAAGGATGAAGAAAACAATAAAAAATCTTAGGGTCGCCATAATCGCCAGAAAAGGCAGTTGTAAAATATTTAAGCATGATCTGAAGGGGGTCGGTGGTGCTCTGACCCATATTATAGAATCTATATATGCACCCAACAAAAGTTCCAATTTCCAGAAACCAGAATCCTATATACCTCTCTGTGCTTCACAACGGATTAAGAAGTTACTAGACAGAAGAGGTAGAGACAGGATAGAGAAGGAATCAACTTCTCACTTACCAAGACAGGTCCGGTACCGGCACAACAAAACCAGGAGCCAGAAATCTCCACCGATTCGTTCCTTCTCGAGGTGCAATCCGTTGTCTTCGACGAGAAACCGTTCCTGGTCAACCACCAGGTTAATGCCGGCTATTACGGGTCTCGTAGGAGGCAAGGTTTGAAATCCTCCGAGGGAGACGATCGTGCCAAACAGGCTCAAGTCTGTAGATCAAGTCCCTGTTCGGGCGCCAAATGAAGGTACCTTTTAGGATAAGGCCCTCCGTTAGTAGTGCAGAGACTTGAGCCAGAGACTGAAGAGATGTAAAAAGGCTTTTATTAAACAAGCATATATGCTGGACTTCTGGGCAGAACTGGCTGCATAAACAGAAGACCCTGAGGATCTCGGACACAAAAGTTATATAGGGTCCGTCCTAACCAGTCCAAACCAGTTCTAACCAGCTCTGACCAAAAGGTAACAGCAGA
This sequence comes from Geotrypetes seraphini, assembly GCF_902459505.1. Lineage (NCBI taxonomy): Eukaryota > Metazoa > Chordata > Amphibia > Gymnophiona > Dermophiidae > Geotrypetes > Geotrypetes seraphini. Next base: position 317,133,736 of record NC_047085.1, read on the forward strand.
GAGAAAAACAAAACCATAAATCCATCCTATAATCTATACATCAAGGCTAACTCACAGCAACATCCTTTTGCCTCCTGGCCGTGCCTGGTACAAGACAGATACAAAGAACAGGCCTGCATGCATACGTGATTTCTCAGAGCAATAAAATGGAGTCACAAGTTGTTCTTTGTACTAATTATGACCCACTGATAGTTTCTTCATATACACCGTGACCCAGCTATGTCAGCTAGCTAGGGATCCTTCAAAACAGAGTTACATAATAAATGTTTGTTTTGGTATGGCAGCTGAGCTGAGGGCAGCCATACAGAGGCATGCAGGCAAGTGACCATTTTTATGTTTTGTGCTGGTGTTTTGAGTTACTGCTATGAGAAAGCTGCTCACTAAATAAGGCCTGCAGGAAGTACAGATAGTTGATCATAGATGACTCTCTGAAGGCATACAAACTAGTTGGGATTTTTGGGAGGGGATCTGTGATCTTTCATTGGGAAAGGCATGGATCCCATGTCTTAGGGTGCTTGCTTCTGGGTTTACACCCAAGGAATTGAACCAGAAGCATAGTGCTCATACAATGGCATTTTTGCAATATTTGACTTGAGTGTTTTGAGCTTGTGAATTGCAATATAACAGGAAGACATTCTGGTTTCCTTACCTGTGCCTGATGCATTGAATTAAACCTTATCATTTTGATGTTTGAGCATAATATTTACTGGGAAGCAGAATAAAAGTCAAGTTGGATAGTTTTGAAGCCTGAACTTCTTAATTGTTGCTTACCCCCAGCTACCAATATACGTAAAACTAAACTAAAACTTGGTTTTATAGACTGGGTCATCAACCAAAATGGAGCTCAACTCAGTTAACATAAGTTAACTAAGTAAAACATAATACAGAATGAAAACTGAGGAATAACCTAAATTTCACTCGGCTGAGGTTTGTGTGGCCCGAGCCTAGTCACTGGCACAGTCCTTAGCTGACATGTTTCAATACATTATTAGTTTTCTTTCAGTTACCTGCAGCCCTAGTAATTAGAAGCTGCACTTTTGCCCCTTTGTTTTTCCTGTTTGAGCTTCCTGCTCCTGCTTAGAGCAAGGGGTTTCAAAGGGGATTCACAAGGATTTGCAGACATCATGGCACCAGAAGCAGTCGGAGAGGGGGCTCATGTCAAGTTTCTGGTAACTTTTAGAATCAGACCCATGTAGAAGCTAAACTGGCTTTTGGATTTTCTGAATGGCAGAAGGTACACCCCCCCCACCACACACACACACACAGAGGATTTAAGCTCTGCTTTGGGTGACAAATTTGTCTTTGGAGGCTCTCCCGCCACTTTCGCATGAGCAGGAGAAGAGAGTCTGCAAATCAATACCACCTAGGTTAGACACTTATTTGGCTCTTGAGAAGCAAGAACTCAGAGATTGGGATAAGTATCAGGCTTGAAACCCGGTTCTGGTTTGTTATAGTGAGAAGGTGTGGGGACCCTTCTCAACCTGTGCAGTGTCATTGGTAAGAGAATGAGGATCTTAGATTGGGCTGTATTATCATTCCAGGTAGCCTATATCACAGGTCTATGGAAAACTACATGTGAGGCAAAAAGAAGAAAGGATTAAATTTTTACAGAGGTTACCGATACCAGATTTCTACCATCAAGGTATGGGATCTACAAAATAATCTATATGAATAGCACCTAACATCTGATATGAGCTGTATTATTATCTGAATACCATAAGCCTACCCTATGTAAAGATTGTCAAGCTTTATTTTGTGATACCTTTTTGAATTAAGGGGAGAGAAAAAAAGAATAGTGTATATGTAAACTGGAACCATTTATAAAAACTGCTTTCTTTTTTTTTTTTTTTAATTCTTTATTCATTTTCAAAATTACATTAAGTGTTACATATATTCAATCACATTAACAATAAATATATCACTTACAGGCTATCATTTGCACATTACATAAATTCTTATCCCACCCCTTTCCCACCCCTCCCTACCATATATTCTATTGCAACTGAAGCATGCCATTCAGGCGGGGTTCCCTGAATGGAAAAACCTTAATAATCATTATAGTATGGAGTTTCTTTGTTTCCAGACTGACTTCTTGGGTCACCAGACCGCCCAGTGGTATAAAATATTAACTGGATTTACTAAAAAAAAAATTAAAAACTGGTTTAAGAGATATTTGGAGTATTGAGATCAAGCATGAAATTACTGCATCTCAATGGCCACGAATTTGGTCTTGGAGGTTGAGATGTACGGTGTCGGCATCTATGAGACAAACGTTTTTTTCTGTTGCATAGAGCGTTGTGGGCCCCTGTTAGGTTGCAAAAATTAGATAGTTCTTTGTCTAATAGATGCTGGCACTGCCATCTAGAAGCAGGAACTTTAGATCATTTATTGTTTCATTGCCCATTTATTATGAATTTTTGGAAATCAATTTGGGACCAAATTAATAATTTATTAGACAACCCAGTGGCATTATCCTATGATATTGTGATATTTGGTATGGAAATGAGAGCAAAGAGTCAGATTTCTGCGAATAATAATAAATTACTACTTATAATGACCGGTGTTGCCATTCAGCAAATTACATATAATTGGAAGGATTGGAGAAGATTAAATTACAACTTTTGGTGGAACTCTCTATGCCATATCTATAAAATGGAAAGATTTATTGCATTACAAAAGGGATATTTCAAGAAATTTCAGGATGTGTGGAAACCATTAACAAAATATTGTACGGATTAGTTGAGTTTGTTTCCCTTAAATTTATTAGTTTAATTGAGTAGGGTGGGGATATTTTATTAAACACTGCTTTCTTTCATCAACTGAGAGGTAGTAAAGTTCAAGTTTGGAGTTTAAGATCTGGTGTGGTTTATAATATTGAAGTGAGTGAGTAGACAGTCTGAGCTTGCATAGCTCCCCAGCTTCACAGTTAGTGCTGGCCCTGGCCCTGAAAAATTCTGTGTGTGTCCCTTCTGCCATTATCTGAGCATAGTCCAGGCAGCCACCTGTCCCTTTATATAAGAAGAGGGATTACACAACAAAACAAAGGTGTTTGCTTTAGGATTCCCTTGCCACAATCAGCTGATGGCAAGGGATCAGGCGTATTTCTCTAACCAGCGCTTGTGACATGGACTGGGCTGGTTAGGTGGTGTTGGGTGTTTGTCCCTTAGGGCAGACACGATTCTGTATAAGACATCAGTATGTGATTCTCATCTGCTTCTTAGGCAGCTGCAGAAACCAACATCCTATACAGAATTTCTCCACGAGTGTCTAGCTTCTCTCACACGCAATTCTGAAGAGGGCATGGCCAAGGGATGGAAATGAGCATTCCCAGGATTTAGGCATGGAGTTATAGAATACTTCCATTTCCATTCCTGACAGTATTTAGGTGCAAGCATGTAAACCAGCTTTTGGCAGGCTCAGAACTACCTGTCTAAAATTTGTGCTTAATATACATCATCCCAACAACTAATGTTGGGTACTATTTATTAAATCTACCCTACCTAATCTAATCTAATCTAATCTAAATCTTGGGTTTATATACCGCATCATCTCCGCAGATGGAGCTCGACATGGTTTACATGGTTAGGGAAGGAACGGAACTCCAGTGGAATTATATAAGTATGAGAGAAGAGAGGTTGGTGTGAGAGTGCCAGGAGCGGGACGGGGTTACGTTCTGGAGAAGAGCCAGGTCTTCAGATGCTTACGGAATGGTAGAAGGGGGCTCAAATTGCGGAGAGGGGAAGGGAGACTGTTCCAGAGCTGAGTGATTCTGAAAGGGAGGGAAGAGCCAAGTTTACCAACAAGGGAGATGCCTTTTAAGGAGGGGTAGGATAGTTTTAATTTTTGAGTGGATCTAGTGGAGGTTGGATTTGAGGAATTCCAGGATACCTATACAAGGGCTGTTCAAAAAGTATCAGACCTTAATTTTTTTGTGTAAACAAATAAAGCTAGGGAGGCATGGTTTGGTGTATGTAGGCGACCCTAATGCGCATGCTTGAATTTTTTCCCACCGGCTGTCAGTCACCGGCAGACCGCCGATGAGTGAGGAAATGTAAGTGAGCGTTGTCGGATTTTCTTTTTTGACAAAATGACAGAAAAAGTTGAACAACACTACTGCATTAAATTTTGTGTAAAGCTTGGCAATTCCCAAGTGGAAACAGTCCGCAAGATTCAACAGGCTTATGGGGACGAAGCAATGGGCACCACACAGATAAAGGAGTGGTACAACCACTTCAGAGATGGCCACACATCAGTAGAGAGTGAAGCACGCTCTGATAGGCCCTCAACATCCAGAAATTAAATTGTTATTGACCAAGTGAGGTATCCTGGTGATGCAGGATCGTCGAATCATGACCAGAGAACTTGCAGATGAGGGGAGCATCAGTGTTAGATCCGTTCATTCCATTTTGACTAAGGATTTGAGCTTCAGGAGAATTTCAGCAAAGTTCATGCCAAAGCTGCTGACGAACCTGCCCATTCTTCACATTTGATACAGAGTTTCCTGGCCAAACACAATACACCTGTGATTCCTCAGGCTCCCTACTCTCCCAACATGGCTCCGTGAGACTTCTGGCTTTTCCCCAAGCTGAAAATGCCCCTTAAAAGGACCAGATTTCAGTCATGAGAAGACATCATGCAGAATGCGACGGACTATTTGTGAGCAATCTCAAAAAGAGGCGTTCCAGCGCTGCTTCCAACAGTGGCAGAACTGTTGGAAAAAGTGTGTGGCAGCCCAAGGGGACTACTTTGAAGGAGATTAGTATAAGATTGTTGTATCTGAATACAAGTATTTTTTATGAATAAAGGTCTAATACTTTTTGAACAGTCCTCGTATTGCTTTTCTGCTATATGATATCTTCCCTGTAATAACAAAAATTGTGCATACAGTGAGCCTTATCACCTAACTGCTAGACAGATGATGTTTGCAGTATGTATAGTAACTGTGTTCCTTCTATAACTTAGGGCTCCTTTTACTATGGCGCACTAGCGTTTTTAGCGCATGCACAAAATTACCACACGCTAAACCGCGCGGTACGCTTCTAGAATAACGCCAGCTCAATGTTGGCATTAAGTTCTAGCGCACATGGCAATTTAGCTTATGCTATTCCGCACCTTTGTAAAAGGAGCCCTTAGTATTAGAGGGTTTCTGTTTTGCCTTCTCAACCAGCTCATGGACACCAAAATTTCAAGAAGAAAACTGTTTCCTCTGGCTGTCTGTGCATGAAGTTGATATATGACTAGTTTCCTGTATGAACGACTGTAATTTTATGAAATGATAGCAGTATTGATTTGAGGAAGAGTTTCACTTTACTGAAACTATCAGGGCAGAGGAACCTTGGAGTGAATAATATAGCTTTTTACTTTATCACTTTCATCCCAGCTTCACTTAGCAACCAGAGTCTGATCTTTACATCGGTGTTGCTTTTTTTATTTTAGTGAATCGCTTCCTGTCTGCATTTGAATGCTGTCCCCCTCATTTGCATGCGTGGATCAGAGTATGATCAGGACAGAGGTTAGTGAATCAGGTTGGAGGGAAATCGGGTCGCAAAGGGCTCGCAAACCGATCGGTACACTGTACAGCGCTGTACAAAAGCCTCCTATCATTTTCGTCTCCCTCCTCTGGACCGCTTCAAGTCTTCCTATGTCCCTTGCCAGATACGGTCTCCAAAACTGAACACAATACTCCAAGTGGGGCCTTACCAATGACCTGTACAGGGGCATCAACACCTTCTTCCTTCTACTGGCTATGCTTCTCTTTATACAGCCCAGCATCCTTCTGGCAGCAGCCACTGCCTTGTCACACTGTTTTTTCGCCTTTAGATCTTCGGACACTATCACCCCAAGGTCCCTCTCCCCATCCGTGCATATCAGATTCTCACCTCCCAGCATATACGGTTCCTTCCGATTATTAATCCCCAAATGCATTATTCTGGATTTTTTTTGCATTGAATTTTAGTTGCCAAGCATTAGACCATTCCTCTAACTTTTGCAGATCCTTTTTCATATTTTCCATTCCCTCTTCGGTGTCTACTCTGTTACAAATCTTGGTATCATCTGCAAAAAGGCACACTTTTCCTTCTAACCCTTCAGCAATATCACTCACAAACATATTGAACAGGATCGGCCCCAGCACCGAACCCTGAGGGACTCCACTACTCACCTTTCCTTCCTCCGAGCGACTTCCATTAACCACTACCCTCTGGGCGTCTGTCCGACAGCCAGTTTCTAACCCAGTTTACCACTTTGGTCCTAACTTCAGCCCTTCAAGTTTGTTCAACAGCCTCCTATGAGGAACCGTATCAAAGGCTTTGCTGATATCTAAGTAAATTACATCTAGCGTATGTCCTCGATCCAGCTCTCTGGTCACCAAATTCAATCAGGTTCGTTTGGCACGATTTACCTTTTGTTGCCTCGGATCCTGTAACCCATTAGATTCAAGAAAGTACATTATCCTTTCTTTCAGCAACACTTCCATTATTTTTCCAATAACCGACATAGGAAAGAACATAGAATGACATGGAACCAACCTGTCATGTGCCCCTAGCACAAGCTGGAAACCTACCTTCGATAGAGATATATATTCATTCATATAAAATATCCCCACAGGGCTTGTCTGCTGGCTGTAAGATATTGAAGCCTGAAAGGAGAAACTTCCAAGATAGAATCAGGCAGGCGATACTGATAAAGCCAGAGTAGACAAATAAGATTAACAAAGGTAGGAACCTAATCTTCCATTCTACTACGTCCCTTCTGGAATCAATACGAAAGGTGATGCACTAAAGCAATGGCAACATATAAGGTGGGATAGAAGAGCCTGCTCACAATACTGAAGCCCCAAATGTGGCATCAGACTGAGCCACCATGCTCACTCTGTAAAACCTGGTAAAGGTATGAAGAGACAACCAAGTAGATGCTGCAAATTTCATCCGGATTAATTGCTTAAGACACCTCTTGTCAAATGAGCCTTGAGAGCTACCGGCAGCTGCCTGCCATGGGCAATAGATGTTTTAGATGCAGGCCTGCCTCACCTGGACTGACTAATGAGAACAGATGGTCAAAAAGATGGAAGATATTGGTCCTCTCCAAGTAGTGCAGAAAGAGTCTAGTTTCCACAAGATCTTATCTTTTTCATCTGATCCAGTGGAACGAAAAGTAGGCAGACAAACTTCCTGGCTGATATGAAACTCCAAAACCACTTTCGGAAGAAAAGAAGGAACCGTAAAGAGGGTAAACCCAGCCTCCATGATCCGGAGAAAGGGTTCTCTACAAGAGAGAGCTTGCAACTCCGAAATGCATCTGGCTGAGACAATCGCTGCAAGGAACACTGTCTTAACTGTAAGATCTAGAAAAGAAGCATGTTTGAGTGGCTGAAAGGGAGCAATAGCAAGGCCTTTTAGCACCACATTGAGGTTCCATGCCGGAAAAGGTTGGCGCAGGGGCAGCCACAAGTGAAGCACCCCCTTGAAAACCTGGTTACATCAAGATGAGCCATAAGAGAACTGGAACCACTGTGTGCTCTGAAGCAAGAAAGACCTGTCACTTGCACCTTGAGGGTTGCCACCACAAGGCCCTTTTCCAGCTCGGCTTGTAAAAAGGATAAGAATGGGAGCACTCAACAGCTCCACCCGGTCTCTGGCACACCACTGCTGGAAAGCCTTCCAACCCTTGGTGTAAGCTGCCATTGTAGAGGACTTCTTAGGCTTCAGAAGAGTGGCAATCACCACATCAAAGTATTCTCGTTTCCTAAAGGCCGAGTACTCAAGAGCCAGGCCATAAGACCAAAGCGCTGATATGTGTACCATCTCCTCTCTCTTTCTTTTCCCCTTTTCCCATCTATCCATAAGAAGCATTTCTTCTTATCTCTTCCCTGCTGCACCCTTTCCCATGGTCAGATAACTTTGTCTTCCCCCTTCCCCCTCATATGGTCTGGCATTGTTCTCCTTTCCTTCCCATAGCCTGGAATCTCTCTCCTCTCCTATGGTCTGGCATCTCTGTCTCCTTCCCTCCCTCTTCCCGCAGATATCAATGAAGGGGAAGTTTGAACTTCTAATCCCGCTGAAGATGGACAAGGTTCAAATACTATGGTGAGGCCAGTCTGGTGCTACTAAGATCACCAGACCCAGATGAGATGCAATCTTGTTTATGACCCGACCTAACAATGGCCAAGGCGGAAATACTACTACTACTATTACTACTACTATTTATTATTTCTACAGCGCTGAAAGGCATACGCAGCGCTGTACATTTTAACATACAATAGACAGTCCCTACTCAGAAGAGCTTACAATCTAATTTAGACAGGACATTTTGGGGTTGGGGAGATTATGGTAGAGGAAATGATACAGTGGATATAGGTATCTGGCAGCAGTGAGTGGGAGTTAGGAGTTAAAAGCAGATTCAAAAAGTAGGCTTTTAGTTTGGAATTGAATGCTGCTAGGGAGGGAACACTATGTATTGATTCAGGCAGCCTATTCCAGGCATACGGCGCCGCATGAAAGAAGGGATGGAGTCTGGAGCTGGCAGTGGAAGAGAAGGGTACAGATAAGAGGGGCTTGCCCAATGAACGGAGATCACAGGGAGGAGCATGGGGGAGATAAGTGAAGAGAGATTTTGGTGGGCTTCAGAGCGAATGCACTTCTAAGTCAGGAAGAGGAGTTTAAATTGTATTCGGAGATGGACAGGGAGCCACAGAAGTGACTTGAGGAGAGGAGTAATGTGAGAATAGTGGTTCTCATGGAATAAGAGTTGCACATCAGAATTTTGAATGGATTGAAGAGGTGAGCGATGGGCACGGGAGAGGCCCAAGAGAAGTATGTTGCAGTAGTCTAAGCACGAGGTGATGAGAGCATGGCCAAGGTTTTGGTCATGTGTTTAGAGAGAAGAGGATGGCTTTTGGTAATATTATACAGAAGGAAATGACAAGATTTGGCGGTTTGTTGGATTTGAGCAGAGAAGAAGAGAGAGGAGCCAAAGATCACCCCAAGGATGCGAGCCGACAAGACAGGGAGGAGGATAGTGTTATCCGCCGAAATAGAGAACGGTGGGAGGAGGGAGGTGAGTTTAGATGGAAAGATAAGGAGTTTAGTTTTAGCCATATTCAGTTTGAGATGGCGGCGAAACATCCAAGTGACAATGTCGGACAGGCAGGCTGAAATTTGGGACTGAACTCCCGTAGAGATATCCAGCATGGAGAGGTAGATCTGGGAGTCATCAGCATAGAGGTGATATTGAAAACCATGAGAGGAGATGAGCATACCAAGAGAGTGGGTATCTATGGAAAAGAGGAGAGGGCCCTGGACAGAGCCTTGGGGTACACTGATAGGCAGTGGGATGGCAGCAGAGGATCTACTGTAGCATACACTGAAGGTACAATTAGACAGATAGGAAGAAAACGGAGAGAATAGAACCCTGTAATCCCAGTGAGGACAACATGTCGAGGAGGAAGCAGTGATCAACAGTGTCGAAGGCAGCAGACAGATTGAGAAGAATGAGGATAGAGTATAGACCATTGGATTTGGTCAGGAGCAGGTCTTTAGAGACTTTAGCAAGAGCAGTTTCAGGAGAGCGAAGAGGGTGAAAGCCTGATTGAAGTGGGTCAAGAATATTATGAGAGGAAAGAAAGTCCAGGCAACAGCGGTGAACAGCACATTCGAGTAGTTTGGATAGGAAGGAGAGGAGGGAGATAGGGTGGTAGCTGGAGGGGGATGTAGGGTCTAGCGAGGACTTTTTAAGTAGGGGTGTAACTACAGCATGTTTGAAGACATCATGAATTGTAGCAGTGGAGAGTGAAAGGTTGAGGATGTGATAGGTGGGAGGGATTACAGCGGGAGTGATGGATCAGTGATGGCACAGTGCTAGGCCAGCCGAAGGGAGGCAAGAGGAGCTGAGCCTAGGGAGCACATGGCAGGACAGCGAGAGGAGGAAACTGAGAGAGAGCTAGCAAGAAAGAGCAGAGAGGGGAGCGAGAGAGGAGCAGAGAGAGAGCTTGCAAGGATCGGAGTGGTGAGAGGCAGAGAGCTTGCAAGGATCGGAGCGGTGAGAGGCAGAGAGCTTGCAAGGATCAGAGCGGTGAGAGGCAGAGAGCTAGCAAGGATCGGAGCAGAGAGGGCAGTGAAAGGAGCGGTGAGAGGCAGAGAGAGGAGCGATGAGAGGCAGAGAGAGGTGCAGAGAGGGCAGTAAAGGGAGCGGAAAGAGGAGTAAGCGGACCAAGCAGAGAGGGGAAGCGGCGGGAGATAACTCCGCCTACCCCCCGACATCACCAGCTGAACTCCCCCATATAAGGGGAGGAGCTAACGGCGCACGGCCTTTCGGCACGCAGCGAAGACGAGCAGCAAAGGCGCTCACCTTAGCGAGAGCGCCTTTGCGAAGGGCCTCAAGAAGGGCCTCAGGGAAGGCCAAATCCCTATCACTAGGACTCGGAAATCCACTGAAGACTTTACCAAGGTAAAGTCACAACACACACAACAAGGCGGGGTACAAGGTAAGGTTACAACACACACAACAAGGTGGGGTACAACCAGGCACACACAACTAGCTTACTAACTTTCTAAGTTTCTAACCTTCCAACTGTCTCTCAAAACTTTCAACCAGGCACATACAACTCATATAACACATACACCCATCTAATAGACAGATCTTCCTAACAAACCAAACGAGCAGACCTTTCTAGCTCACAGGCAGGCAAAGGTCCAACAGGCAGGCAGAGGCCGATCTTTCCAACTTCTCTCAAACTTTCAACTTTCAATCAGGCACATACAGCACATATAGCACATACACCCATCTAATAGACAGACCTCCGTAACAAAAAAAAAAAAAAAAAAAAAATTTTAAATGGCATGGAGAACCAGGAGCACCAAGACTACAATCAAGACCGGTGTCCCAGTCACCGAGGTGATCCAGAGGATGGCCACGGCAGACCGTTCTCATGGTGGCCAATCCAGGTCACTAGTGCCTGACCAAAACCCAAGGTGTAGCAATATTCCATCCAGTATCCTTCCCCCTTATGTCTCTCTCTCCTTTCCCTGCACACCAATTCCATCAGCATCTGCCCCCTTTCTCTCCCTCCAACCCAATTCCATCCAGTATCCTTCGCTGTTATGTCTTCCCCCTTATGTCTCACTCCCCTTTTCCTGAATACCAATTCCATCAGCATCTGCTCCCTTTCTCTCCCTCCACCATTCTTCCCACACAGCAATGGCAACGGCGACGGGCCAACCCCCATAGTGGCAATGGCAATGGGCCCCCTAGAATCAATGACAACAACAACACCGGCCCCCCTCCAGCATCGATGTGGGGAGGGCCAGTGTTGTTGTTGCCAATGCCGTGGGGGGAGGAGGGCGTTGCTGGGGGTGGCCATCGCCGTCTGAAAAATATTGGCATGGTAAGTCGTCCTTCAGTTGGCCCCCCTGACTATTTCGTGCCCTAATCACATACCTACTGGGCCTACTCTTTAATCCGTCCCTGCTAGGACCCACATTCTGCAGATATACGCCACCGCCACAACCATTACTTTGGTGAAGGTGCAGGGAGCTGAATTGGGGGTCACTTGATTCTTATTGAAACTGACAATCCAGCCCAGATGCTTCAGGAAAGACACCACAGTCTCCACTGCCTGCTCACACTCCAGCTTGGATGGCACCCAGATCAACCAATCCAAATATGGATGGACTAGGACCCACATTGTGCAGAGATACACCGCTGCCACCACCATTACTTTGGTGAAGGTGTATGGAGCTGTCATCAACCCGAAGGGCAGGGCTGTAAACTGGAAATGCCACTTGAGAACATGAAATCTCAGATATTTCCGATGACCCAGGAAAATGGGAATATGAAGATAAGCCTCTGTCAGATTCAGAGAAACAAGAAATTCGCCCAGAGTCACTGCAGCGATAACGGTATGAACTGTCTTCATGCGAAAGTGCAGAACACGCAAAAAGGCATTGACCAACTTGAGATCCAGAATGGGTCTCCAGTCCTCTGAGCCTTTCTATGGCACAATGAAGTATATGGAGTATCTGCCTGAGCCCGATTTACTTACGGAAACAGGATCTACAGCTTGAATGTTTAAGATACACTGCAGAATCTCCTCAATCTTCCATGTATTCGCCGGTTTTACTGCAGGAGAGTCCAGAAATAAATCTGGAGATGAAATAAATCTATCTTTCCCTGATCTTTCTCTATAACATCCAGCAGCCATTGGTTTGTTCCCACTCCTGCAAGAATGGCAACAACCGGCCTCCAATGCAAGGAAGTACGGTCAAATCCCTGGAGTCATTGGGACTTCTTAGAAGCAGTGCTGGTCTAAGAACCAGAAGACTGCTGGCAACTGGGATTGTTATAGCACTTTATAGACATCTGGGAATATCTCTGGCCAGATGAGCCCGAAGAATTTTGAAGAAACCTGCATGAGGGACAAAAATTGCTATGACCTCCTCCCAAGGTATGGTGAAGCCTGTTATCTGGAAGGGACTTAGGACAGCTGTCCTTCACATTGGCCATAAGGCCATCCAATCCTTTGCCAAACAGCATTTACCCTTACAGGGGAGTTGGCTGAGAGTTGCCTTGGAGGACGAATCCCCAACCCAGTGGCAAATCCAAAGCATTCTGCGGGCAGAAAGAGCATAAGCTGAAACCTTGCCTAGAACCCAAATAAGGTCATACAAGGCATCAGCCACGTAACTGACCCCCTCAAGCACTAGTTGGGGGCTGGAGTCATCTTCCACTGAAGGATCTCAGTGCAACCTCATGTGAAAAGCATACGCTACAATGGAGGCAGCTGCTGTTGCCTTAATACCTGAAGAAGCTACTTCAAAAAGTTCTTCATGACCATGTCCACCCTGTGGTCTTGAGAATCTTTCGGCATCACTCCTTCATGTGAGAGGGCTGTGAGCTTGGTCACCTGTGCCACTGCCAAATCTACCTTTGGCTGCTCAAATAGTTGCTAGAAATCCAGTGCCATGGGATAAAGCATAGCTATGGTCTTAGTCTAAAGGGACTTTCCGGATTTTCTCACTGCTCAGTAACCAGAGCTGTGAGATCTGGGTGCAATTGGAAAAAGGACGTCAAAGTATTACAACAACTCATCACAGTACACTGAGACGTGTAGGACTGCACTTCCAGCTTCAGCTCTTGATAGGGTCCTCAATAAAACGGCTGGCTTAAACAGCCAATGGACAGAGGGGTCATCACCCATATCAGGGCGCTCAGAGACCACTTGGCTGACTGTATCATACATGGTATCCAGTGGACAGGGGCATTGGGGGCCTGAACAGGCACTTCCACATGGGAAGGCTCTGATTGACAAGCTTGCACAGCACCCAAAGGCTGCGCCACGTGGGTTGGGTCCATAAGATACACTCTCCACGTGAACTGCACAAATTCTGGGGAAATGCAACAGGTGGGGATCGTCCAGATCAGAATGATGTGCACTAAAGAAGTGTCCTCCAACTCATCTGGTAATGTGAAGATCTTTATTCCTCCAATATCATAATAGTACATCCAACGACTCAATGACTCAATGACTCGACATGTACATGTTTCAGCCAACATGTACATGTTTCAGACAAATGGAAACTGCAGACAGAGGAAGATGAAGCTGTAGCTGTCTCCAAGCCTTTGTCATGTGATAGTGACCTCCAGCTCCCCTCTCTGTCACACCCAGATTGGGGAGGGGAGAGCACTCCGCCTGCCGCTGCCTCCTCCGCAATATGGTGGAAAAGGGGAAAAGAGATAAAACTGCAACCGGAGACAGCGCGAGCGCAAGGCTCTTTCTCTAGCATGCAGTCCGCCGCCTCTCCTTCTAAGGCCTCATGCCATTGGTCCTTGAGCCTGACAGACAGTAGGGACCGGACAGGTGGGGATCAACATAGGCTGCATGAGAGACCAGGAAAAGGACTGTGAAAGGTCCCTGGACTCTGTACACCTCCGCTTTGTGTCCCCAACTGACAACGGCACTAGGAGAGATTTTCTGCCTATTTCCCAGATCCAACCAGGCTCCCCAGCCCTAGAGGACCCCGAGGAGGCGAGGCCCAAAGATCCTGCCCCCTCCCTTTGTGTGCCGTGGCATGCAGTACACATACAGTCCTCCGTCGGCAAGCCGGTGCAATCCATACATGAATTCACATCTACAATGGTGGATGAGTCCATTCCTAATTATTTTAAACAAAATCGAGGGGTTGTGAGGCTGAAATTTAAAGCTGAATAAAAGATTGCTAAAAATCCAAGATGGATACTGTCAGTAAATTTGCACCTAAGATGCCTTGTGGAGACTGAATGGAAAAATAAAAATCAGCGATTCTGAGTTTTTGGGGGTGGGGGACCTTATCCCTATCCCCAGAAATGGCTGAACCCTGATTTCATACCCTCCTCAAATCTCCCATAAGAAGTAATGGGGGTGTACCCTCAGTCTCCACTGTGCCTGCCTGTCAGCTCTGTCTGTGTAGCTGGAGTGAAGGGAAAGGATTTTCTGCCTCAGAATTTCTCCAATTAATAGAATCCTCAGGATCTTCGGGCTACCAGTCAGACGGATCCCAACCAAGACCTCCACCCCACGGAACCTCCTCACTCTACCAGGGGCGAAAAAACGCAGCCTGTACCTCGATACCCCGAGGGCTCTTACTAAGGGTGCAAACAGCCTGCACTTAAACCTCTAAAAGGGTCATCAGGTAAGCACGCTCTAAGGGGGATGGACCCCCAAGCACTGAAGGCAGCACACAGCAGGCTGGCTTCACAAGTCCACCCAAAGCTTGTTCTGTGGAACAGCATCCTTTCCCAAGCAGAGAACCCCTCCAAAGGGGTCTCAAGACATGATGACAAACTGTAACGAAGAAAAAAAAAGGCAGAGCATTTCTGAAAGACTTCTGCACGGTTCGCTTGCAGAAATGAAAACTGCAGGGGGCTCTCTACTCCTCAGCTAAGTGGGAGGAGCCATGGAGAAAAAGAATGTATGGATGTCTGCAAGCCGTGTTTTGCAGGTTGAGGTGAACACCTTTCATAATGATTCCAGAAGGGACATAACAGAATGCTCATTATCAGTGCCGATTAAGTTTTTAAAACAATTAAGTTAGGTGCCTAGATCAGCTAGGCGGGCTGATCTAGGCACCTAACTTCAGGCGCCATATATAAAATTTGGGCCCGGGTGCCTATATGAAGATGCCCAGTTCCAGTATTGCTTCCCGTCCCCGTAAGTTTTGTCGCTGTTGCTGTCCCTGCCCCATTCCTGTAAGCTCTGCCTTAACTGCACAAGTGTTTGAGGCTTGTGCAGATGAGGGCGGAGCTTGCAGGAATGGGCCAGGGACAGGAAAAGAACTCACGGGGACGGAAAAGGAAATGAGTTCCCACGGGGATGGGGAAAAATTTATCCCGTGCTATTCTCTACTCTATATGCTTCCAATTTTTGTTTTTTTAAAAGCACTTGAACATTTGGTGCCATGCCAAACATCTAAGTGCTTTTTAAATATTGACCTACTAATACATACAGCAAAGGAAGCGGCAGATTTAGCTAATCATCTCTAAATACCGAAATGTGTCTTTGTGACTAAATAGTTTGGTATTCCCAGTTGCACAGTAGTGAAGCAAAAATGGGGAGGGGAACGCCCTAGGGCAATAAGGATGCATGGATCCGATCAGTAATCTAATTACGGTAAGAGATGATGAGTAAAGCATCTCTAAACACATAATCAACCAGAAGAAAGCTCCAGCAGAAAAAGCATCTTTGCTAATTGTGTGGGTGGCTTTCTTTGCTTGTGCGAGAGGCATCTTGCTAGGGGATTTGCAAAATACCTTACTCATGGTGACACAAAGTCATCAGACGATGTGTTCATTGGTATTCAGCTGTTAAAATGTTGTTTCAAAACGGCACAGAGCTGTGCTATAATATCCTTCACCAGCAAAGGCAGTCAGGCTGGATAGTGGTAGTGTGATCATTTGTAAGAATGAACTAAATGGAGGGAAGAAGAAAGGGGCAGTATGTTTGCATCATCTCATTAAGATCTGTTAATTTGCCACAGCATAAGGTGCAGGTAGAGTAGTCTGGTGATTTGTGTCCAGGCCAATCTTACTACTGCTCTCCTTGTGATCTCAGAGACACCACTTAACTCACCATTATCACAAGTAGAAACATTAGATTGTGAGCCCCCACCAGAAACGGGGAAAAACCTAGTATGCCTGAATGTAACTCACCTTGAGTTATAACCGGAGAAAGATAAATAAAATAACAATGCCTTGGATTAGAAAGAAAAAACAACAACTTTGTAGTAAATATTCATCAAGCGGCAGTGAGCGTTTTTTAGCCTCCCCTGAATTTATGCCCAAATTTTTAATGCCGCATTGAATACTCAGATATATGCGTGGAAGGATGGCGCATAACCAACAGATAAGACTTTTCAGGTCTAATGTCCAATAACTTTATAAATATAATCTCATAATAAAAGAAAGAGAAGAACAAATCTGCCACAGGTCAGTCACAGAAGAAGCAAAACAGCAGAGAAGATGGAAAGACTACCTCAAATTGTGGTTAAAAATGAAACTTTATTACTCTAATATTATGCCTCAATATGAGCCATGTTTTGGTCGCAAGACCTGCCTCAGGAATCTGAGCTCCTAAAGATATTACTGGCGGCCAATCTCATGAAATGATAATATAATTGCCAGATATGAGAAATCAAGCAGCGTAAAATGCTAAACACAAAATGCCGTGGACAATTGTCTGCACAGTGCAAGAAAAGGGTCTCTGATTTCAGACTCCTGAGGCAGGCTTTGCGGCCGAAACACAGCTTGTGTTGGAGTCATACAATTCTGCGTGTGTGACCAACATTTGGTAACTGTTTATTCCGTCTTCTACGCTGTTTTGCTTTATCGGCTCTTAACTGCCTAAGTGCTGACTCCTCCACGATTCTATGCCCAGACCACCTACAACATAGCTGGTTTGGGCTTAAGCGGTTAGAGGGAATATTCAGTTTCACTGAATATCTCTAGATCGTCCTGCACGGGTAATTTAAGTGGGTAGGAGTCTCTCCTGCAAATGATTATTGCCCCCCCTCTCCATTTATTCCAGTGCTGCTCTATCATCCTGATCCCCCTCCCCCAAGAAAAAGAATTAGCAACAACCATGCAAAGCTCCCAATCAATTTTGTAAAAAGTAGAAAAATAAAATCTCTTCATAAAGGCAAGGGGGGGCATCAGTGAACGTATCTGCTCATATTGATTTCGTAGTGCTCCATTAGTGCATTAATCAGGCCAGGGTGACATTTTGTGGGGGAGCACATCTATTGCAGTCTTTATGCTGCTGTTCAAGGAGCACATCTGGCACTGACTCCCATGTAAAAGAGCAGAACCCACCTGCCAGCGGAAAAGGGGGACAAGTGGTGACGCCCACTGGAGCAGCTCCAACAGGTCTGAAGCACCCATCCTTGGCATACAGCTGCTCTTCTCATCAATTCTGCATCTTTCTGAAAATGTACTTTTAAGCACCTTAATTGCATCTCAAAGATAACCCTGTAGACAAAGTGACAGGAAGAGAAACCGTATAGAACAGTTTGGCGGTCAGGCTCTTTGTTTTAAATCAATCAAACATCTGTGACTAATGCAGCTTTGGGCTGCTCCTCAGGAAGCATTAGCCCTATTAGTCTGTGCTGGCAGGAGCACAAAATAATATATTTATGGACGGTGCACATGTGCGTTAATGCCAGAGAACAAGCTGAGGAAAACCAGGGTCAGCATTTCTTCCTCACAAGGAGATCCGCTGGCTCTGGAATTCACAAGTAAGAAGTACAGTTTTTAGAATCCCTAAAATGTAATCTAAATACCACCGACACATAGGATACAGATACCCCTCAACCATTTGCTGTCTCTAGGGCTGTTCTTGACCAAGTTGGGGTGAATTTTTAATTGCTACACTGTAGTGGAGGAGTGGTCTAGCGGTTAGAGGTTGTAAGTTCAACTCCCACTGCAACTCCTTGTGACTCTAGGCAAATCCCTTAACACTTTATTACCCCAGGTACAAAATAAGTATCTATCTAAAATAGGTAAACCACTTTGATTGTAGGCACACAGAAAAAGCAGTATATCAGGTCCCTTATATTATGTTTGTCAGGTTTTCTATTCCGCCTTTACCTATCTAGTTCAAGGTCAGATTACATTACAAGAGGTTGGGTCAGTTACCCAGGAAGTTACAATGGACTGTTACCCAGGAAGTTACAATGGACAGTTTTGACACGGACATTCAATAGAGTTGCTAGTACAGGTAAACCAGTACAGTTATTATACAGTTAGGTCATAGTTACGAGGGGCCACTGAAAAGTTCTCAGCCCAACCAAGAAGAAAATGATGTGAATCTTTGAAATTTACAAGTTATTCCATACTGTTCTTTTCAATGATATGAAATGAAATAAAAAGTGTGGAATAACTTGTAAGTTTCATAGTTCCATATCATTCTCTTCTTGGTTGGGCTGAGAACTATTCAGCAACACCCCTCGTACAAGTTCAAGTAGGTCATCATTACCTTTTACCTTTAAGCTGTTGAGCATCCTGCCAGACACTTTATCACCTTTATCCTTCAGTTGAATTTCAGCAGGAAGTAGGGATTAGAAAGAGGGTGGGTGAGTGTGGAGGAGAGTAGGGGCATAGTAAGGAGGGGAAGAGAGCTTCAGTCTTAAAGCAGGGCAATGGTTGGGCTGGTAAATACAGCACAGCAAGACTTTCTGCGCACAATGCAGAACTGGGAGAAGTACTGCTGTGCAAGTATCTTGCTTTCTGCACTTAACTCATACCCCTTCCCCCCAAAAATAGTCATGGCTCCAACCACATGTTTTGGCTGCTAAGAGAAGGAGCTTTCCTACGTTTAAGAAAATTTGGATGCCTTTAGATTTGTTTGATGGTAATTTTTGTTTCTTGTGGACAGGAAGAACGTTGAATGTTAAGTGTGCTGATTTTTCTTTTGTGTTGTGTGTGTTTATATAAATCATTTTAAAAAATGAACTAAAATGCTGGGGTAGGGCCAACAATGGAGGGATGGAATTTAAACTACTGACCATTTTATTTTTTGTGTGGTTGGTTTTGCTTATTGCTGCATCCAAAATCTTATTGAGCTGTAAGGAGGTAGATTTGACAGAGGCAGGGGGTGGCTCACCCCCCTAGAGCATATCCTACACCAGCAATGTTCATGATAAAGTTCACAATTGGAGCTAATCCTTTAAAAGTTAACTAAGCTTCAAGAGGACTGTCCAGGTACCTGGAGACATTTCCAAAACCTGGCAGTTGGGGCAGGCTTGGCTTTGGCGGGGCCTGCAGGCAGGAGGGAATGGGCATCCCTCTTGCCTATCGCAGTTGAGAGGGTGCTTTGGGGATTCCGGAAGGAGGGAGTGGGATTCCCTCCTGCACAGGACTTTGAAGGGGGGTTCGGGGGTTCTGACAGGAGTGAGTGGGCATCCCTCCTGATGATGTCAGGGGGGGTCCCCTGCCGCAACTTCTCAGCTGACCGTAGCAGGGGCATTTCCCCCCTCGATCAGATGAGCTAGTGGACTCCCCGAAACCGCAGCTTTCATGGATCACTTCTGGCTTAGCTGATTGGGGATAACATCCCCTGCTGCGATCGGCTTTTGGTTGCTGCAGCCTGACTTTAGGATCCCGTAGAGGCATAGATAGCTGAAATGTAGGCCAGGGTTTTTGGGCCTCCATTTCAGCCACCTATCTTAAACTAAACAAAACCTTAAGTTTGTATACCGCATCCTCGCCACAATCTTAAAGCTCGGCATGGTTTACAGCAGGGGTGCCCACACTTTTTGGGCTTGCGAGCTACTTTTAAAATGACCAAGTCAAAATGATCTACCAACAATAAAATTTTAAAAAAACACAACGCACACTGTACGCATAGAAAATGTTAATTATCATTCCTATTCCAGGGTTTTTCAAAGAGGTCAAAGCAGATGACTCTATGCACTATCACCTCAGTAACAACCATACAAAAATAGACAAATATATCCCCCTCCCTTTTTACTAAACCACCATAGCAGTTTTTAGAGCGCAGGGAGCTGCGCTGAATGCCCAGCACTGCTCTCGACGCTCATAGGCTCCCTGCACTAAAAAACTCTATTGCGGTTTAGTAAAAGGGGACCTTAGTGTAAAATATAGACAGCAGATATAAATTCAGACACATTTTGATCACTAAATTTAAAATAAAATCATTTTTCCTACCTTGTCTGGTGATTTCATGAGTCTCTGGTTGCACTTTCTTCTTCTGACTGTGCATCCAATCTTTCTTCCCTTCTTTTAGCCTGTATGCTTCCTCTCCTCCAGACCTCGTTTCCTCCCCCAACTTTTCCTTCCTCTCTCCCTGCCCTTTCTTTCTCTCTGCCTCCCTTTCTTTTTTTTCTGTTTCTCTTCTTTCCTTCTGTCTCCCTGCCTGCTCTTTTTCTTTCTTTCTCCCTGCCCTCCCCCAAGCCATTGCCACTGCCAAACCGCCACCAATAACAGGCCCCAAACTGCTACCAATAACAGGCCCGAAAGCCGACGCCACCCCAAGCTCTCCCTGCTTTGGCCGACCAGCATTCCTCTCCCCGACGTCAATTCTGCCGTCGGGGAGAGGAAGGCTGATTGGCCCAAGATCGCAATCGACCTATTGGGGGAAATACTGCTGGGTCCTGCCTTCGCGGAAACAGAAAGTAGGCAGGACCCGGCAGCAAGAAGAGCAAATGCTTCACTAAACTGTCTCCCGCCTTAGCCCATAGCGAACGCTTACTTCAGGGCTCTCAACATGTGCGTGCCGGCTTCCCTTCTCCCCCTCCCCCCCCCCCCGGATATAACTTCCGGTTTCGGAGGGAAGAGAAGGGAAGCCGGCACGCACACATTAGAGCCACGGAGCATAAGTTCGCTACGGGCTGAAATCTCCAAGCCGGTTTTTTTTTTAATGTTCAGCAGCGGCGGCAGCAGCAGATGACAGCTGGGCAGACCGTCCAGCTAAAAGGCCCTAGAGAGAACACTGGAGAGGAAGGCTGATCGGCCCGGTAGATCAGGACGGCAGCACGAGTCTATCATGGAGCCCGGGATGGGTTCCGCGATCGACTCGCGTTGCTTTCCTGAGCTACTGGTCGATCGCGATCGATGTGTTGGGCACCCCTGGTTTACAGGAACAGGTATAAAGAAGGAACTCCAATGAAGGGTTACAGGAACTTAGTATAAAGAATGTTTAGTGAGACTTAGTATACCATAGAGGGAGGAAGTATTACATTTTTGAGAATAGCCAAGTTTTCAGATGTTTTCGGAATAGTTGGAGGGAGCCCAGATTCTGAAGTGGGATAGTAAGGTTATTCCAGAGCTCTGTGCCGTGAATCACAGCTAGGTAGTCACTTTAGCCCACCTAACGCCGTTTCCAGCTTTGGCCATGCCTACTTTGGCATTCCGCAGCCTAAAGCGGCTACCTAGTCGCAAAGCCAACCACCTTTTGTTTAGGCGTCAGTAGGCGTTTCAACACTGCCGTTTTTTGCCGCTTGTGATGGCATTTTTCAATTAACTTAGGCATCAGCAGGGTGCCTACCAATGCCTACGTTTAGGCGCTAGTTATAGAATTTCCCTGTAAAGGCATCATAGAATGAAAGCAAGGGCTGAGCCATTTTGAAACTTGACATATCCTATAAAATGCATTCAAAATAGTGCTTCTCCCGTCTCAGTCAAACTTAATCATAGGACCAGTAAATTTGATACTCTCAGTATATTACTCTACACTGAACACTGGCAGTGGTGTAGTAAGGGGGGGGAGTCCATCCCAGGTGCCATCTTGCTCGAGACACCAGCACCCCTCCTCCTCTCATCCCCCCACTCCCCCTGCCACATGTGCCCCTTCCCTTCCCCTGTACCTTTTTAACTTCGGTGCGAGCAGCAACCAACTTGCTGCCCATGTTGGCTTCGGCGCTCTCTCTGACATCACTGCTGAGACCCACGCCTAGGTAATGACATCAGATTGAGCCAAAGCTGACTCAGGCAGTAATTTGATGGCTGCTCGCGCCAAACTCTTCATACTCTTCACCCACTTTCTCGAACAAAGTTTACTCTTAAGGTATTGGATAGTTTACTCCTCACTATTCCTTGACACGATATTGCAGGGAATTTGCTCTACGCCCCAAACCCCCCTTACAGCAAACTCTTCCCTCACTGCATTGTCATTCTTTTCACTACCTCCTCTCTTATTGTATCATACCCTAATTTAATTGAATCGAATTAATTACTTACCTTGCCCACCTCTCTATATCTGTTCTATTGCATTATTGTTCTATTTCATTATTGTAGTCTAGATACCTGTGTTTTCTTCCCCTTTTCCTCATCATTTTTAACTGTATACTGCTTAGATAATTATTTTATTTGTGGTATAATAAATTTTAACTGTGAAAGTCCTCTGACTAAAAGATCTGAATGTCTGATGTATGTAAAGCCTTTTGGTAAAAGCAGACAGCATTTCACTGCATTTCCCCAATATAGCAGAAACAGGTCATAAATTTTCATATACAGTACCTTTAACTGGTTTGCCATACATTCTGATAGTGATATATTAAAAAAAAAACAAAAAAAAAACTTCTCCTACTGTTGACCTTGAGGGGAACTGGCTTATTTTTACATTCTGAAACAAAAACTGAACATGCTCCTTATTCAGCAATCATGATCTTCCAAAGTGCATTAAAATACCCACCAAAAGAATGATGAATCATCATCAGCTTAATAGCTTCCGGAGGGCTTTTGTCCAGCCATTACAGAGTAAGCTGACTCCTCCCCAGGGAAGCCCCCCCTAACACACACACAGACACACACTGCGATTTTTCTAGCCTGAGCTCTTTCCTATGTGTGACTTGTGAGGTTCTGCTGCCCCTTTCAGTGGCAGAAATGTTGATCTGCATATTAATTACTATATTATTTGAAAAAACAAAAACCCTCCATGCTTATTAATCATTTATGCCAGTGAAGACCTCTAGAAAACTGTATGCATTTACAATGAAGTTTCAGATTGTGTATATTCATTTGTTTCCATACCTATAACTTGTAAAATTGCTATCAGATTAATATTTTCAACTTCTACTGTTTACCCATCTTCAAAAAATGTGATTTTTTTCACCTTTCCTCTTCACCTCCTCTCTTCTCTTCCAACCCACAAAAAAATGGTTCCAAAATGTGTAAAACATCAGAGTATGTAGAAATTGCAGGGATTAGGGGCTGGATTCTACAAATGGTGCTAGTATCAGTGGCTGCCTATAAGATGGTGTGTCAATCATGCAATGGCGCCATTTGTAGAATTGCAACCACCTCAAACATAGATGCCAGAAACGTAGGCCAGGGATTTTGAGGCCTACAATTTTGGCATTTATATTTGACATGAATAGCTTCTTTTGTGGTGCCTAAGGTCTTTCCAGCATTAACCATGCCTACTTTGACCTTAGGTGTCCTAAGGCGCTGCCATAAACACGATCTAGGCACTGGATTTGTAGGCACCTACATTTTTGGTTTTAAACGGTTTTGGATATGCTCAGTTCCAGTGCCTTGCAGTTAGGGCTTTCAGGGGATTCAGTGAAGAACCTGACTATAGGCTGCAGGCTCCCAACTCCTCCTCCATACCTTCATGCCAAGTCTGACCTAGTCCTGAACTTCGTGGCAGCATTGGACCATCAAGAGATTCTCTACAGATGCTGAATTCCATGCTCGATCAAGCCACCCAAGCCCAGTTCTGCACAGTGTTCGGGCTCCTCCTCTATAGCATCCTGCCATTCTCAGAACACAAAAGCGCATAGTGCAGTCAAGGGATTCAGTTCCTGGTTGTGAATTCCTGAAGGTGTTTTTTTTGTTTGTTTGTTTTAATTTGATTGGTTGAGGTGACAGAACTTCTGAGCATGCCCTACCAATCAAATTTAAAAAACAAACAAAAAAAATTCCTTTAGACGATTCTCTCCAGGCACTGAACCCCCCCAATGACACTGTACGCTCCTGTGTTCTGACTGATGTTTTGAGTTTGTCGTATGCACCATTCCTAACTGCTGCAGCATTGGGGAACCTCCAGTAAGTGAGGTTAATGACTGGTCCATACCTGCTGTTTCAACCATAAGAGTAGGCATGCTTATTGACTCCAAATTGGATTGGAAGCACCAAATTAACCTTCTTTTTTATCAAGTCGCGCTGCCGAGCAGAGTGAGCTAAAGGTCGAGCGACCCATTATATTCATATGGGTGGCTTAGCATTTAGCTCACGCTGCATGGCAGTAAGGCTTGATAAAAGGAGGGTAAAGCAAGTGACTAGAAAGGCTTTTTCAAACTGCACTTGCTTGCTGTTTTAAATATTTTCTAACATCTGATAATTTTTGTACACTGGTAGCATTGTTAGTAATGTCATTACTTGATTACTGCAATAGCATCCTCAGTGAAAATACTCAAAATTGCATAAAACACTGCTGCCTAATTTTTATTAGGTTCCTGTAGATCTGACCACATCAACCCTATTCTTTATGAGATACAGTGGCTTCTAGTAAATTGGCAAATTCAGATTAAGATCTTATAATGAGTATGAAAACCTCTTAAGCATTTGTACTGTGCTTAAACTGTATCAACCACTCTGAGTACTTAGATAAGCCAATATGAATTTGATGGACTTTCCATCAAGTACAACTCAAAACACGAGTCCATATGTTTGCTGTTATTGTTCCAAAGCTTCAGATTGCTTTTACCAGGTGAACATATTAGTTTCTTTAAAATGTTGGACATACATGTAATCAAAAACTTACCTCTCGTCTTTATATGATTAATGATCAGAGGCTTACCTAACAACTATTTTAATCACATAATTTATTATTGGAGTGAAGTCTTGGTATTGTAGACATATACTCTGATATCTGCATATTTCAGTTTTCCTTCTGTACACAAGCTGGAAGGAGTGTTTTTGATCTGCTTTGTATATTTATTTACTTCTGGTCTCTTTTGCAAATTTTGGATTGCTTTTGGTGCTCAGAGCTCACCTTGTTGAAGGTTCAGCTCTGCCTGCGTGGAGAAGAAGCACACTGAGGTCTGTAGTTGACAGGTCAATCCCTCTGTGGTACCTGTTGGCCAGACTGCAGAAACCTTTTGGAGTTCAGGGTCTATTCCCCTGGTAGTATTGCTCACTTACTGCATCAGAGGGACTTGAGCGCAGGCTGTTAAGCATTCATAGGGGGCTCAGCGGGGTCCATCCCCCTTTCATGTCTGCAGGTTCATGTCAGGGGCTTGAGGCTCCGACTGGCAGGCAAAGATTCAGCTTTGGAGGTCGATTCCATTTCAGACAGTGATTTTTGTAATCCCAATTCCAGCTACCTTTGGAGCTGAGGCAGGCTGAGGTCAAAGTGAGTAAGGCTTTTACAGCCTATCGGGAAAATGGGGAGGGGGGCTCTTTAAAATCTTTTCTTTCAGGTTTCTGCCCCTTCCCGTAGTTTCCCTACCTCCAAAATCTTACAATTGCAGGGTTTTTAATTTTAGTTAAAGCATTTTAGAGCTGTTGTTTTGGCGCCAAAATGCTGCTATGGCAGCCATCTTGGATTTCCCAATCTTTTTAAAGTTCTCCAGAACCTTCAAATCACCTTGTTTTGCCCCCTTTACCCCAAATTCATGCCAGGTTTGTGCTAGATGGGCACCTGAAGAGTTTTCTTATGCCATGCACCACAAAGCTTGTGAAATAGCGTAGAGGGTATGGAGCCCAAGAGAAGCAAGTTGGTCCTCTAAAGGAGGAGTGCTGCCTCATATGGCATTTTCTTCAGAATTTGTTAATCTGATGTGGACAGCTTATCTGGATGGACAAGGCCAGAGGACATTAGTTGGCATGTGAGAAGGCTTGGGCTCACAGGGTACATCTGCCTCAGTCTCAGAGCCTGGTCAGAATCCAGTGGGCCTTTCTGAGGGAGACTCGAATGATGATGAGTCTATTTTTATGCCTTTACTGTCACAGAGAAAACCCTCTCTTTCAGCTGATGCAGGATTGAAGAGTAGTGGACCTCGATCAAAGGGATGACCCCACTGACCACCGGCTGCTCAGACCCTCAGGTCTGGTTGAACTTATTGTGGGCTGTTTGCGGGAGTTCCTCGTAGACTTCCAGCAGATCCCTTCTACTCTCTGCTCCATAATGGATGGAGTGAGATCCTAGTCTTCCTAATTTCCCAGGTATCCTGACGTCAATGCATTATTCATGGAGCACTGGGAAACTTTTGACGGATCATTTAAAGTAGCCAAGACAATGGCTTGGCTGTATCTGATGACACAGGAGGATAAGTCAAGAGAAATTAGGAGAACAGATTTATGGTGATCCAAGTGGTAGTGAATAGAGGTTGACATACCTATTAGGGGGTATTCCGTGGAGTGATGTTGCCTGAAACCTGTTTGATTCGGTTGTAGGGTGTTTGTTTTTTCTATGAATTCTGAAATTTGTTTAAAGGCAACCTTCTCAGTTAATTATGCTAAGAAAGGGAGATTGGCAATGGGCCTGTAGTTTGATTTTATCATCTGGCGTGATGTTATGGACCTTGATGCTTCCTTCCAAGATTTTGGCAAAGAGCTACACTGTAAACTTTCATTAACTAAAGTATGAATGCAAGGACCAAAGAAGGAGAAGTAACATTTGATGATGAAAGGAGGGATTGATTCAGCATGTGATCCTTTAATATTAATGCTCTGGATGAAGCATTCAATCTCCTTAGGATTTGGAAGGTTGAATCGAGAGCATTTCGAAGATAAAGGCAATGAATCGGCATGGTCAGGTTCTTGATTTAAGGTTTTTGTTGTGCTAAAGATTTTCCTAATAGTGTCTACTTTATTAGAGAAATAGAAAGCAAGCTCCTGAGCTGTGGGCAAGGTGCTACTTTGCATGGATTGTCTCTTGTTTTGAGGATTTATGGATTTTAGTATTGCATAGAGTGCGGAAGAGTTTTTAGCTTTTAATGATTTATTTTAGATTTATAGAAGCAAGATTGTTCTTTGAACTTTTCTAGATTGCTGAGAGTTTTATCTCTTCTCCATCTGCGTTCGGTTGATCAGTCAATAGTAAAGGTTTAGCTTATTCAATCTCGGCCCACTCAGAATTCTCTGAATTAGGCAATGGGCTTGAGATGCCTCTTCTAAGGCTAAGTATAATCTTTTGTAAACTGCATAAAATTTATGGTTATGCAGTCTAGAAATTTGTTGTTATGTTACCCTCAGCAAACTTCCTTTCAAAGGAGAAATGTTGTTTGGAAAGAGACTAGACCAGGGCTGCCCAAGTCCGGTCCTCGAGACCTACTGGCAGGCCAGGTTTTCAGGATATCCACAATGAATATGCATGAGAGAGAGATTTGCATACCAAGAAGTCAGTGCAGGCAAATCTCTCTCATGCATAT
The DNA here is from genome assembly GCF_902459505.1 of Geotrypetes seraphini. Lineage (NCBI taxonomy): Eukaryota > Metazoa > Chordata > Amphibia > Gymnophiona > Dermophiidae > Geotrypetes > Geotrypetes seraphini. The sequence continues at coordinate 317,161,095 of NC_047085.1, forward strand.
TCATTGTGGATATCCTGAAAACCTGGCCTACCAGTAGAGCTCGAGGACCGGACATGGGCAGCCCTGGACTAGACAATCTCCTAACCAGTATGGCAGATCGTAGGCTAAAATCTTTACCTGACAGCAGACTGCGAGCCTCTAGAGGCCTCAGATAGGCTCATGTTTGTGTCTCCAGGCACTGTACACAGTACTCTGGTGGAGCCAGAGGTTCTTCCAGGGAGTCAGACAGATTCTCAGGCCTACTATTACTATTATTGCTTCAGTTTGATATATATGCAGAATTTGATTCAATAGATCATAATGTGTAGATTGAGTGCTGTTGGATTAGGTGGAAAGGTGTTGGTTTTCAGGTTTTTTAAGGACAAGAAGATATTTTGTTAAAGGAATTAATGTAAATTAAGAGTTTCAGTGTGCCCCTCTCTCTCCCTTCCTTCCTCCATTCTGTGCACCAAGATCGTGCCATCCTCGGGCAGGTATATTTAACTTCTAGTCGGCTCCCACCTTCTTCCATTTTTCTGCACAAAGCCATGGGCAGTGACTCCTAAGCACATCTGTGGCTGAGCCAGAAGCCTTTTCTCTGAACGTGGGAGGATGAAAGTGTTATCTACTGAAAAAGAGAATGGAGGAAGGGGAGAGGCATGCTTAGGAGGAAAGATAAGGAGTTCAGTCTTGGCCTTGTTTAATTTTAGATGGTGGCAAGCCGTCCAAATAGTAATGTCAGACAGGCAGGCTGAGACTTGGGTCTGGATTCCCATAAAAATTTTGGGCAGAGAGGTAGATTTGCAAGTTGTCAGCATAGAAATGGTACTGCAAGGAAGGAGATTAGAGCACTATAGGAGGAAATGTAGATGGAGACAAGTAGAGGTACCAGAACCGATCCATGAGGTACCCCAACTGACAGCAGAGGAGAATCCTCTGGAGCATATGCTAAAAGTAAGACAGGAAAGATAGGAAGAGAACTATGTAATAACAAAGCCATGGAATCGAAGCAAGGGCAGCATATTGAAGAGTAGACAGTGATTTACAGTGTCAAATGCTAAAGATAGATCAAGGAGGATAGGGATGGAGTAGAGGCCTTTGGTTTTGGCAAGGAGCAGGTCTTTGGAGACTTTAGCAAGGGTGGTTTCCATAGAATGGAGAGGATGAAAGCCCAATTGCAGGGGGGTCGAGAATTGCTCGAAATGGAGTGGCTGGTAGGATCCAGCAATAGTTTTTTGAGGAGCGGCATAACTACACTTTGAGTAGAGATTTGAGCATGGTAAAGAGACGGTGAAGGTTGGATCCAAGAGAATCAATCAAGCAGATGTAGTAGTCTTGTTTTGCAAGCGAAAGGGCAGATTGGAAGGAGGTCAGCAGGAATTTGAAGTGAGCAAAGTTAGCATGAGCGCGGGGATTCATCTAGTGATGTTCCGCAGTTCATGCACAAAAACGTAAGTAGCGGATCTTAGAAGTTAGCCAGGGCTGACGTTTGGTGCGCCTTACAGGATGTGGCATGGGCAGAGCAAGGGTTCCTGTTTTCACTGGGAAAGGTTGCAATGGAGAGAAGATGTTATGAATCGGTTGCACTGCTCAGGGGATGGGGGGGAGGGAAAGAGTAGATGTTGGGGAAGGAACACGGCAGACAGAGATGATCAGCAGGTACACCAGCTGGCAGCAAGATACCGCTTCCACTGGAGTGCGGCCTAAAAATAATAATAATAAATAATAATAATAATAATAACTTTATTTTTCTATACCGCCATAGTCGTGAGACTTCTAGGTGGTTCACATTGAAGAGAGCTGGACAGTCAGCGAGTTACAATATGCAGAAGTCAGAGAATTACAGCATACAGAATCTTAAAAAGGCAATCTTAATAAGGCCCCTCCTGAGATATTTCAGGTTCTTGGAAGGGGTAAATGTTAGAGAGAGAGCGATATAGGTCTTGGGGAAGGAAGAGATGTTGGACTCAAATTAGGGAAGGAAGGAGAGATATGAGACTCAGGAATTGGGTGAGGGGAGGAAAGAGGGAGGGAGGGAGGGATGGAGGGAAAGATTTCAGATTTGTGAGGGACAGGGAGAGATGGACTTGGGGATGGCAGATGGGGGTAGAAGTGGAACTGTGAGAGATGGATTTGGAGGAGGACAGAGGAAGCAAGAGAGAGATGGAAAGATGGGAAAGAAGCGGGGGTTGGGGGTTCAGGGAGAGATGGTAAAAGAAGATGAAAGGGAAAGATGGAGAGATGGCAGAGGAGGGAGAAAGGAAGTGATGGATGTGGAGGGGGCAAAATGGGGAGAGGGAGAGATGGATTTGATGGAAAGGGCTCCTGCTGCCTGTGACTTTCTGAAGAAAGAAGTACAGCTGGAAGAAAGGAGGAGAAAAAGGCTTACTTGGATGTCTTAGAGCCAGCCAGACCACAGGTACATACCAGTAGGAGGGGGTACGAACTTGGAACACAGAAGGGAGAGAGGAGGCACAAACTTAGGACAAAGGCTGGAAGGAAGGGAGGGGGCATGAACTTGAGACACAGAAGGGAGGGGGCATGAACTGGGGGCATACGAGGGAAGGAAGGAGGGAAATAGATGTTGATGTGGGGAAGGGAATAAAAAGGGATAATTGTTGAGAATGGGTGTGAGTGAGAGGGAAAGAGATGGTGTACACGGAAAAAGGAAGAGAATAATTGTAGAGGTACATTCAACTAGAAGTTTGGCTTCTTCATGGGTGACACACCTATTGCACTAGAAAAAGAGATTAGGTTCTTATCTTGCTAATATCTTTTTAAATAGATAGGTGTGTCGTTCTGAAACCCTCCTTGTCTGTTATCTCTTGTGCCTACCTACTATCTAAATCAAATCTGAAATTTGGATGTCAGTCAGTCCTTGTGAGTATAAAGAAAGAACAATTGCTATAACACATCGGGGTTACACGTGAGTTCCATAAATGTTTCTATTTTGATTGTTTAATGGCAATGTTTAACATGTTTGTAATGATTTCAGAGCAGAACAGAGTTGTAGTTTAGAGAATTTCCCCATACCTGTCCTTCATATGTATTTCTATCTTGGGTTATTGCCTGCTTTAGTCCAAACTGAAGAGGACATCAGAGCCCTCTAGTGAAGAAGGAGGGATTCAAAAGCTGGAGTAGATTCTTTCTGATATATAAAATAATTAGAAAAGCACTGAAATTCTGTTGGATATTGGGTGTGGCAGATCACTGAACTAGGGGGAAAAGCTCTGTAGTGCCCCCTTCCCTTGGTGCCATAATTATGGGCTTATTGTGCTTAATGGTTTGTTCAGAGTTGGGATGCAGATTATAACCAGCAGCTTCAGAAATGCCCTAAATTTAGAGCAGAGACCCTCCATAGCTTCTCTATATGATTCAGAAAAAGGAAAACAATAGCATATTTTGCACTTAAGGTGCACAGGCCTGTAAAATGTTGGGGACTGTTAAACAGAGGATTATTTCATCCCTTCAGTCTGTACTGCAATTATATTCTGGGGATGTAAATGCTTCACAATTTACTGCTGAGGCAGTAGCAAGCAGCAGAGCAGAGAATTCCTGGAAACAAGAGAGAAGCTTTTTTCCCCCCTCATATCCAGTGCCTCTGTTTGGACATCAGTGGCACTCTGTAGCTGCTTTACCACTTTCTCTTTGTATCCATATAGGTTATGTTTTTAGATGGATTCTATAAGGCTTCAGCAGCTCTGCCTTTATTATTTTAAAAGAAATGTCCTCTAACTTCAGTGCTTTTGTATAGCATGCCGTCAAGTGGACACTGCGCAGGCCCCCTCAAGCAAGATAAGAAGGTGCAATGCTAAGCAGGATGCTGGCTTGGTTGGGTGGGGCTCTGTCCGCATCTTCTGCGCAGTCAGCCGCCTGTGGCAACCTGTCTGCATGCTAAAGATTTTCCATCATCTGCTGCAAAAATAGAACACAGATTGAATGAAATGGAGAGCAGGCAGGAGATAGAGCGCTAAGAAGTGACGTTAACAGAAGCACACACACAAAAAAGCTTAATATTGTACAGTGGCGTCTGAATAACAAGTGATTTGTTAGCATTGCTCACTCATACAGTTCTGGAAGCTATGCCTAAGGATTGTGACTTTGGCAGTAGCTGCAAGTGCTCATTATTCATTCCAATCAGATGACTGTGAAGCATATTGCTTAGAATGGATTTCTCCGTTTGGTATTCTTTCATTTCCTTGCATCTGGCTGCCCCTCCCTAGGACCCAGTTGAAAATGAAGCTTTTCTCCTAATCTGATTTTTCTCAGAGAAAGAAAGAAGGATGTGGATGCCCGATATTGATAAAAAAAAAAAAAAATAGACTATAAAAAAATATGTTGTCTGATGCTCAATGCAGCCTTGAACCATGAGCACCAGAAATTAAATATTTGAAGAGGGGCTGGAGACTCTATATCTACCTGCTTCATATGCACTCCCTTGCTGTAGCCAGAATCAGGATGTTGGAGGACATGGACCTCTCCTCTGGCCCTGTTTAGCTTTTCTTATGTTAATGTTGCATTTATTAATTAACTTCTCATGTAAACTATAAGGAAGGCATAAGCAATGGTTTGAGAAACATCCCATGCCTTTTAAAATGCCATGTGGGCATGAAAATGCTGTCACTCAGCCATGGCCGTGCCTTGTTCTCTGTGGTATGTGGCATCCTTTTTTGGGTACTGGGTGCACTGGGAGAAATGGGAAGTGGCCAACTTGACAGCCTCTTACCTGATACTGTAGCTTTGACCTGCTACCTTGATTATAATTACTTAGCACCTTAAAATATATAATATAATATATAAATAATTTCAGAGCTGTATTGATTAAAACATTTTTTCTTTGAATTTTGTGGTGTAAAATGTGCTAGATTGGCAGTACTGGAAACAAAAGTCCTCCATCAACCTAAGGGAGGTGTTCCTCAGGGCTGTAGCTGCTCCTTGTGACCCTGGGCAAGTTACTTAATCCCCCCCATTGTCCCAGGTACATAAGGAAAATGCTTGAGTACCTGATTGTAAACCACTTAGATAACTTTGATAGGCGGTATATAAATACCTAAAAATAGAAATAAATAGAAATAGCTAGTCTATGGCCTCAGCTGCTATAGTCCAAAAGTCATCACATGCCACACCCAGTCTCAATATCATCTTCTGCTGAGTGCTGTTGTCCCCATGGTTAGCTCAGTTTTAATCTCCCTATCCTCAAATCTTCCTCCTCAACTGCCGAACCTGAACGGGCAGCAGGAGCAGCATTTACCAAGCTCCCATCTCCTGCTGTTGCTGGAGGACCCCTGTTGTGATATCAGCCATTTGGATCTAGCAACTCCTACCATGAAACTGGCCCTGCAGTAGCGGGAGATGATGTGATTGTATCTGGTCTGCATCTGGTCTGGGTTAGGCAGTTGAGAAGGAAGATCAGGAACTGGGGAGGTCAAAACAAGTAGAGTTAACTCTATGCTCCATAGTGCCTATCTAAAGCCTGACGTGATCTGCTGTGCTGGCAAGGAGAAAGGGGGTAAAGTGAGCATAGGCTGAATGTGTCCTGCCATTGAATTTTATATGGCCTTTGAGACTATGGGAATTATATGCAGACAATATTATAAAGCAGCGTTTTGAGATTTTAAAGACTGTGTTTCACCAATATTTTCAGAATTGCCACTCTAGCTGTTTGTTTCCATCATTTTTAGCTAAACGTTTAACTTACTTATTTATCTATCAGAGAAGGTCTATGGAGCTCTGTGCATTTCCAGTTCTAACATTATGTAATGTTGCAGCCTGATATGACTAACATAGCATAAATTTAATTCTTATATACCACAAATACCTCCAATTCCCTGCAGTTTACAAATCAAGAAATGGTCATAATACCATGAAACAGAAATACTAAAAAATGCAGTTCAAACTCCTCTTGCTGTCTTACAAGTGCATTCATTCTGCTGCCCTCTAGAGTGGAGGTGTAGCCTAATGGTTTATTTCATTGTAAATTGTCTTGATTTGCGCTGCAACAAAGAATATATCAAGACTTATAAACAATAATGGTTAATGCAGGGGCTGAGCTTCTGGGAACCTGGGTTCAATTCCCCACTACAGCTCCTTGTAACTCTGGCACAAGTCACTTAACCCTCTGTTGCCCGAGGTACAAAAACAGATTGTGAGGCTGACAGAGAAAGTAGCTACTTCTCATAAATGTAAACTGCTTTGGTTGTATCACAGAAAGGTAGTATGTCAGATCCATGATCCTTTACCTTCCAAATTTACTGCCTCCAAGGCTCTGTATCCATTTTCCTCTTGATGGCCTTGGAGGGAGGGGGGGGGATATTTTTCAATCTATTTTATTTTCAAACTTCTGACACAGACTAACTTCCATAGAACTAACAGACACTGCTCTTGAATGGTTTACATCAGGGGTGTCCAGCCTGCGGCCCCGTGAAGTATTTTGTGCGGCCCGATCGCAGGCGATGATGCAGTGTTTTCCTCTGCTGCCCCCAGGTGTTTACCATCTTGCCGGCTCCCTCCTCTGTCTTGCTGCAGCATTTGCGTGGCCCCAGAAAATTTTTTTTCGAACAATGCAGCCCAGGGAAGCCAAAAGGTTAGACACCCCTGGTTTACATCCTTCTTTTCTAACCACTCCTCCAAAGTACACACAAATCAAACCAAATCTGAATTGTTCAAATTGGAGTACGGCATACCACAAGGATCCGTTATGTTTCCACTTCTCTTTAATATTTTCACCGCTCCACATCTCACAATTTCTCGATCAATCGGTTTCACAGTATTCAGTTATGCCAATGATATCCAGCTATTACATCCAATAGATCCAAATGACCCTCAAGACATTCAGAACATAAACACTAAATTAGAACAGATCACACAATGGCTCACCACAAATATGCTAGTCCTAAACCCTTCTAAATCAAATGGAATGATCTTCTCAGCCAATAAAAATAAAACGCTTGTCTCCCCCATCTGTCTTAAATCCATTCCTCTTCATATAACTAACAATACAAAGATTCTTGGACTTATCAATGATGAACTATCTTTCCACCAACAGATAAGCTCAGTGGTCATGAAATGTTTTTATAAATTAAGAATGATCAGATCAGTTAAAAGTTTACTAGAACCCTCTATTTCTCAGTGCTCTACTATACTCCCTTGTAATTTCGCAACTTGATTATTGCAACTCTCTATATCAAGAAATTACGAACATAAGAACTATCCTATGCATTATCCTATGACACCGTATTGTTTGGCATGTCAATGAGGGCTAAGAGCCAAATGTCCAACTAGAACACTTTGATCAGGTAACCTGCATCTTCTGGCTATTCCTTCCCCAACATCTATTCTATGATGCCACCAGAAAGAAGATTTTCTCTGTTACAGCACCTACACTGTGGAACTCCTTGCCCTTACATCTCCGGAAGGAAATACCTATGGATAGATTTAAAACTAACCTAAAGACCTTCCTTTTTAAGGACGCATATGATAAGTAGATGCTACACCTTAGGAAGAAGGAAGAGCATATCCACCTCCTTCTATGTTGACCTTTACTGTCTCTCCTATCACAAATTGTACTTCTCCTCCTATCCCTTTTGTTTCAATATGTCACTTACAATTCAATATTGTCTTATTGTGCACCCCTCCCCCCCCTTGATTTTAATAGTTATGACATTACACACTGTTTAGACAATTTTTAAAGTGGTATACCAAACTTTAAATAAAACTTGAAAACTTTATAAAGCCATATCAGTGACAGGGATGCAGAGGCAAATATTTTGTCACCAGTTTTAAAATCCTGCTAATGGTGGAAGTGCCTGATTTATCATACCTTTTTCTCTCATGGGCACAGAACAGAACCCTAGTTTATTTACAGTTGTCCTTAAAATAACTGGAAGGAATCCTGTCATTCCTCCTGTTCTTTATCCCAGTGCAAGGGATCCGGGAGAAGACTGAAGTCCCATAGAGGCGAAAGCCCTCGCTCCAGCTACTGAAAGTGTGTGCAGGGCTCCCCCTGCTGGCTATCCTTGAGCATACTATAAGCATTTATGAGTAAAGTGGATTTCATTTGTGCTGCTGATGCCATGTTAGTCCACCTAGCTACATGCACAGAAATAAAAAACAAGTGGTAGGTGATACCTGCTTACCAGACTAGCTTACTATAGTTTTGATTGGCTTTCAAAAGCTTTTTCCCTTTCATCAATCAGTACTAAGATACTGACTGGGGGGGAAATGCAAACAATGAAGTGTTGTATCTTAGCAATAAAGAAAAATCAGACGAACTTGAAAAAAAAAGTGATTATCATATGTATATATACTCCAATCTAAAAGACATAACATAACATAAATTTTTATTTATATACCGCAAATGCCATTCGGTTCTATGCGGTTTACAAAAGAGATGGGCTGACCATTGTCAGTGAGCTACAATAGATAGAATATTGGCATCAACGAGTTAACAATAGTTTCACATCAGTATGCTGCTCTGAAGGGATTACAAAAATTTTGAGAACAGATGGGTTTTTAATAGCTTTCTAAAATGCATATATGATGTTGACATTATAACCATTTGGCCCAGTTCATGATCTCTGGAAGTGGCTTGGTATGATAAAGAGTCGGTTAATGAATTTTTCTGAGTATAGACTTTGACTGAAGGGTAGGTTAAAAATGATTGGGAACGTATGGTGCGGCTTGGTGATGAGAACAAGAATTGAGCAGTTAGGTAGTTAGGCAGCAGACCATGTAGGGCAGGGGTGTCCCACATTTTGGCTTCCCTAAGCCTCATTAGCTGAAAAAAATGTTTCTGGGGCCAAGGAAACGCTGCAGCAAGACAGAGGAGGGAGCCGGCAAGATGGTAAACACCCGGGGGCAGCAGAGGAAAACACTGCATCGCCCTCGACTGGGGCCGCACAAAATACTTTACGGGGCTGTATGAAGCCCTTAGGCCGCAGGTTGGACACCCCTGACGTAGGGCTACTCCTAGTTCTCTGATTTGCACACAAGACCCAGATCCAATTTTAAGTTTGCTGAAAATTATCAATAATTAACCAAGGGTGATTTATCAGTTCACGGGAACCTCCTATCATAAATTAAGGAGTTCACCTGGGTATGTCCACAGTTATTAAGAGTGCACTGCAGGGTTTACCCATAAACATCACATGTGATCACCCTGTGTGTGAGTAATTATTCAAATTCAAAGGTGCTGTGTGGAGAAGTTAACATTTTACAATACCGGGTTGTGCCCCTAAGTTTGCCCCTGAGGAAAGACACAAAATGGGGTACTCTGTAGGGCAATCAGCCGAATGGAATAGTGGGCTAGATTGTTCTCAGTCAGCATCCAATACCATGTACACAGCTTGCAATACTTGAGAACCTCCATGCCAATGGTATGTGCACATTCAATACTGACATCCAATTCCCTGGCCAGAACTTCTAAAGAAATGCGCCTGTTTTCATGAATAATGGCATCAGCACGACACACTTGTACTACTAATAGTGTCATTACTTGAACTGTACTTAAATTCCCCAAACGTTCTCTATTAAATTTCCGAAATAATGGCTAAATGCTCATTGCCCAATGCCAGCTCAATAGTATCATATTCAAAAATGAATCCACAATCTCCCGACTATGTTTGTGGAATCAAGCAAAACTTATCTGCTTCAGAATTGTCCTCTTTCTCAAAGAGGACACTGTAAATTCATTTTTGAATATAATAGTGACAGCCTGTTCGCAAGCTCAGTCATTTATAAAAGCACTCTAATTATTGAGGGCATGTTGCAACAATTGGGTAACCCCTTCCCCTTCCAATATACCCTCCCCATGAGGCTGTCAGTGTCACTTCAAGTTGTGGCAACCATTTTGATAAGCATTTTGCTGCAGACATCGCTTCTGCCTGTTTCCTCCTAGATTACCAGGGACCCATAAAGGTTGGGCTGAATGTTTTCACACAAAGTTATACCTGCTACAAGGCAGGGGTAACTTTTCGGCCTAAGCCTGCGCAGATATGCAAGTCCATAGACATGGGAGAAGCCACTGCTTGCCCTGTATCGGTGGCATGGAAGTCTGCTATTATTTGGGTTTTTGCCAGGTACTTGTGACTTGGATTGGCCTCCGTGAGAACGGGATCCTGGGCTAGATGGACTATTGGCTATTATTATATCCTTATTTTATAATATAGGGGCATATCTTGCAACTCCACCCCTGCTACATCCCTGAGAATGCCTACATGTATACTGTCCAAAAGTATTTGCTGTATTTTCGGCTTTATAATAATAATAATAAATTTTCTTTTTATACCACAGTACCTCTCAGTTCTATACGGTAAACAATAATGAAAAGCTGAACAAAAACAGCGATAGTACAGCAATAGCATTAAAATTCATAACAGCCGGCAAATGTATCAAAAGGATAAGTTTTAACATTTTTCCTAAAAGCTGGATGAAAACCGCAATAGTACAGCAATAGCATTATAATTTGTGCCTATTTCTGTTCTGATACTATCCATCAAGCCTTTGTTTTAACTGATAAAAATTAATTGTTTAAGCAGTGGCTGTGTTGGTTAAAAAAAAAAAAAAAAAGCTCTTTTAAGCACAAAATAGGCTACAAAATTACCCATAAAATGAACTCATACAGTGGGTTATTATCCTAGCCACTATCTCAATTCAATTAGAAATGCAACTGTGATGCTCTTAGGCACAGCTCTTGCCTATTTTTCCCAACACACAACTTCTGATAGAGACAGATGATAACATATGTCACAGTCTGATTGAATCGGAATTGCATTATAATTTTAAATATATTTAAAATTACTATACCTTTCCACTGCTAGAACAAGCAGATTCCTTTATCTTAAGTGGCTGAAGCACACCGACACCCTACTGCTATGTCAGCCTCCCCCTCTAAATTCACCCACAGCACAGATATGGACTTTTAATATAGCTTTTAAACAGTGTGATCTGCCGAGATATTTGTTCCTGTTCCTTTAAGTCTCTTCAATCTGTTTTTGTCTGCCTTCCAGTTTGATGTAGCTGATAAACATGTGGAGAAGTCCTGACTCTTATACTAGACCTAATGGTAAACCGTTCTGAGCTATTGGGAGGACGGGATAAAAATCTAAATAAATAAATAAATAAATAAATAAATAAATACCATTTATCATTAATTATTTCTGCTGCTGAATAATTATTTGGGTCATTATTCAGCCATGGGGATGACTGTGTCTGTAAATGCTGGCCGTGACATTTTAAAATTACAAATATTCAGCAGCACTCTCTGGCTAGTCATTGGAAGTAAATATACATGGAGACACATGCTAGAGGCAGCTATGTGGACAGCCTAAGAACATAAGAATAGCCTTACTGGGTCAGAGCAATGGTTCATCCAGCCCAGTATCTCTTCTTCACGGCAGCCAATCCAAGTCACAAGTACCTGGCAAGGAGGAGGGAGCCAGCCAGAAGGTAAACACCCTCTGGAGGAAGATACGTACTTGAGGCACAGAATGGGGGGGGGGAAAGAGAGGTGCTCAGGAAGGAGGGAGAGGAGCACGTTGGAACACACTGTTTGTGATATACTGAGGGAGGGAGCACAAACTTTGGAAAAATGATGGATGAAAGGAAGGAGGGAGGGGCATGATCTTGGGACACAAAATGGAGGAATGGAGGGAGGGGAGCATGAGCCATAGGATGGAAAAATGGAAGGAGAATGGAGGGAGTGAGGGAAAGAGATGCTGAGGTGAGGGAAGGAATGGAAAGTGAGAATTAGGTATCTGAGAGAGGAAAAGAGAGGTGGTGCACATGGGGAGATGAAGAAAGAGGAGAATTGTTGAGCATAGGGAAGGAGGGAAAATTATTAGACATGGTGGTAGGAGAGGAGTTAGGTAGAGATGCATGAAGAAGAGAGAGATGAGAGTGAGTCATGTTGGATGTGGTGGTGGAGGGGGAACAGTGGGATAGATGGAAAGGGATGCAAGAGGGGTCTCAAGGAGGTGGAGAAGGTGGGAAGAATACTAGGATCTGAGTTGCATACAAATTCAACTTAAGAACGGTTTAAAAAATGTAACCCGTTCTTAATCCGTGGACTGTCTGTACTCAGAAGTATAAAGAAACTTGTTTCAAGAAGAAAATATAAACCTTGGATTATGCAGGATATAAATGTAATAAATAAATACATAAACAAATTTCCTTATTGTATTCTGCAGCAGCTTGAAGGCATGCACAGAATTTTTTAAAAAAGTGCTCACTGCAGCCATGAAGAATTAAAAGAGCAAATTTCAATTCCCTCTTTTTCATTTTTGTCTCAAATGTTTAAAAGAAACTCTTTCGTGGTTTTGAACATTAATTGTGTAGGCATCAGTTTTTGCTAATGTAACTTAGGGTTTTAGTCTTAGGGGGCATGTTCTTTTTGAAACTTCCTTGAAAATATGTAGTCAGATATCAATCCCAGACTTATATTTTGTTTGATCCTTCACAGTTAACCATGGAATCCTTTTACAGTGCCATGATAGAGGTTTCAACCAAGGGCTGGCAACAATGGCATAGCGGAAAGGGGTCTAAGGCTCTGATGGCCCAGGTTGTTTAAGGCTCCTCCTATGGGAGGCTATGATTGGCTCAGATGCCTGAGGCCCCTCCTATGGGAGGGTCTTTAAACAACCTGGGCCAATCAGAGCCTCAGGAGGGGAAGGCCCACTATTTTGAAGAGACGGGTCTACTGGCCAGAAGGGAGTAGGCATTCCTCCAACCAGACATTTAAGTAAGGTAAGTGGGAGAAGCACGGAGGTGGGGTGGGGGTGGGAGGGTTTGTGTGGTGGTGGTTGAGAGAGGGCATGTCTTCCTCTGCTGTGGGGGGGGGGGTTGTTAAGGTATGTGTTGCTTGGTGGTGGGACAGAAAGGGCATCTCTCCTGCTGCCAGGGAGGGGGTGCTTTGCTTGGTGGCAGGAGGAAGTGGATATCTCTCCCACTGCTGGGGGGTGTCAGGGTGTGTGTTGCTTGGAGGCGGGAGAGAGAGGGAATCTCTCCTGCTGCTGGAGTGGTGTCAAGGTGTATGCTTTGTGGTGGGAGAGAGAGGGCCTTTCTCCCACTGCCGGTGGGTGTGGGTGTGCTTTGCTTGAGGGCAGGAAGAAGTGGGCTTCTTTCCCGCTGCCGGTGGGTGCATTGCTTGGCTGCAGAATGGATTGGGCATTTCTTCTGCTGCCGGGGGGAGAGGTTATTAGTGTTGGCGATACAGCAAGAGAGAGTGGCATTTCTCCTGCTGAACTTTAATTTGTTTTTTGGGGGGAGTTAATTATTTCAATTTGCGGGGGGTGGGGGGGGAGAGTCTGAGCTGTCAAATCTTACTTTTCTGACAGTGCCAGAGGCAATCACCACTCAGGCACTGATCAGAAAATAAGGCAACAGCTCAGGCTTGTAGGTAAATTTTGCCTGCAAATGTGACGTAACGAGGTTAGAGAATCACTCGGCGCACAGAATTACCTGTCAAGAACCATCACAAATATTTGCAAGAGATGTTTAAAAAATTTCCATATGATAAGATCTCCAAAAGTGGTCTTTGGAGGTACAAATTGATATCACAGAATAACAACCTGTCTTTTTGGTACTAGTAGGTCTCTGATAGTGTTCCTCTTTGAGAATTACAATATAAAATACTGATGCGTCTATATACCAGGACATTTCAAAATGTAACAGGAAATTGATAGAATTTCATGAAATGAACACCCCTGGTATTTCAATCCCCTGTGCAGGGAAGATATATTCTTAGAGGAAGTGTTGATACTGCCCAATAGATGGCATGGCGTGCTTAAACAGTAGGGCACCATATACAAAATGGTGGCATCCATAGCTGTTTGCATGGTAGAGGAGCAGTGAGCAATCATCAGATTTTTTGGTTAGAGGGTGTGAAAGCTAGTGAAATTCATAGAAGAATGCTGCATGGAGAGGCTTGCTTTGTCGAGAAAAGAGTGTACGAGTGGGAAGATACGTTTAAAAAAGGGTGAACTTCAATTCCTGATAAGGAACACTCTGGTCGTCCTAGCACAGCCGTCATTGGAAAGGTTCTGTTCACTCTCTTCTGGGATATGAATGGACCAATTTTGGAGCTCTATCAGGGAAAGGGTGAAACAATGAATAGCACCCAATACAGTGCAGTGTTGGAAGAGGAGCTGCAGCCAAAAATACAGAGCCATTGCTGAGGACTTGTCTAAAGACATTCTTCTCCTTCATGATAACGATAGTCCTCACACGGCCACTGCAACTCTTGATACCATTCAGAGACTAAGATTTCAGATCTTACAGCATCCTCCATACAGCCCTGATCTTGCTCCTTCTGATTATCATTTGTTTGGACCCTAGAAGGATGCTTTGAGAGCTCCTTCATGCGACTCCTTTATGTGCTACCATTTTCCTCCACCTCTAAAATCTCCATCCTAATCCGATTCTTCATAAATCTTTTCAATAAACCAGTCCACCAAACAGTAATTCTCATATCATATATCCTCTCCCTCCTCCTTCTTCTCAACTTTTTTCACCCTTCCCCCTCCCTATACCCACCTCTTCCCTTTTCACTACTCATACACAATTCAATTACCTCAATCTCAGTCTTCTGGGGCCATTGTCCCTCATCCCATGCCACCCTAGGCACTCAACCCAGATGCCTTACAGCTATCCCAATAGCTCCATCCTACTCCTTACACACAAACTCAACCAACCATTCTATCAATCAAAAAATAGGTCTCCTAAACATCCGCTCCATCAAAAACAAATATCATCTTATCCATGATCTCATTCTTCAGCATAAGCTACATATTCTCTGTCTAACTGAAGGCAAAGAGGCATACGTCAATCAACAATTACAAATCAAAACTTCACTGCCGCTCGAACAAAAAAGGTAGCGGGCTAGCAGTAATATACCATGCTCTAATCCCACTCAAAATCGGCCCTTCTCAAACCTCTAATTTTAATCTAGTTGAAACTCTCCAATTCTCCATTCCAAACAAGACACCTCTAAACTTCCTCTTGACCTATCTTCCTCCCCCAGTCACCAAAGCCCCCCTTACTGCTCTTATGTCCGCCATCATGGACTTTAGTATATCCCATCCTAACCCCATCATCTTAGGGAACTTTAATATACATTTTGATCAACTGAATCATCCAAATACCTCAGAGCTCCTAACATTAATTTCAGACATCTCCCTAGCACCCCTGATTTTGTCCCCCACCCATTTAGCAAGCCACACTATTAATATGATCTTTGGACCAAAAAACACTGCCTATGTCTTCCAAAATCTTACAACCCATTCTCTTCCATGGTCAGACCATGTCCTAATTAATTTCTATCTTCAGTCTTCCACAGATCCTTCTCCAGCCCTACCACATTCATATACATCCAGAGATCTTAACAAAATCACAGCATCCACAATACAAGACTTTCTTAGCCTTTGCCATGCAACATTCAATAATTTGTTTGTGGGTAAGCAGCATTATATGGACAAGAAACTCTAAAACAGGAGATGACATGGTTCTTAAGCTCTTCATCTACAGTTGCTGGTTCTTCTAGTACTTCCCCATCTTCCTCTTCTACCATACCCTCTTCTTTGGTGGGAAAGGGACATTACTGCAGCATATATATTAGCTCTAAATTCATAGAGCACTATTAGGCTTATGTCAGTGGATCCTAGCACAAGAATTGTTTTAAAATCTATGCTGAATGGAGGTCTCCTACTGCAGGAAAGGGTTGAGCAGCAACAGTATGAATAACAACAATTATATGTTTAATGAAGAGGTGACAGGTTCAGAAGCCTACAACTGATTTTGGGAGGACCAAGACTTCTAGGGCAGATTTCCTCCTCCCAGAATGCTGTCAAGAAACCAAGAATGGAATGTAAATACATATGTCTTTTAGGCTTTAATTTATAATTTGTATTTTCCAAACAATTATATGTTTTAGTCTAGTATGTCTGATTGAAGGGTATGTATTCTCATTAATTCATTAATTTTATTTATTTGAGTAAGGGATGATGAGTTATTAGAACTGTGCTTTTGTTATTATTTTATTGATTTTTGTAATTTTCATTTTATTATTAATGCATTATTATTTTATGATTAACAGGATTATGATTTTGAGAACTCTTCCTATTAGATTATTGGTTTTTCTAACTGGCTAATCTATTGAGCTCTATATATTATCTATTGTTATTCTACATTTTTATCTTTAATAATCTCTTTGGTTCAGAAGACGGATATAATTAATGGATCAATTTAAGATCATTCCTAATGGTTAGATATATTAGCTTATTTAATCATTAAAGTTAATATTAATATTATTTTATTTTTTATTTTTTAGTTATTTAATTATTTCTATTAAATAAATATTTTTAGTTATTTAATTATTTCTAGTGGTAATAACCACTAGATTGTGTATGATGTCAAGATTTACCCAATATATTAATGTATTTAGTTTATTCAATATATTGGTGATATTCCTATTGTTATTCCAGATTTTTTGCTTTAATTATCTATTTTGTTTGTGCTGCTGTAATACCTACGGCCTCTTTTACAAAGCCGCGCTAGCGGCTATGCTGAACTAATGGCCCCGAAGCCCAAAGAGATTTAAAGGGCTTCGGGGCAATTGCCGCATGACAGCCACTAGCACAGCTTTGTAAAAGAGGCAGCTAATGGATTGTTTAAGACTTTATTGATCTTTTCTAATGGTTTGATGAATTTGCATATACAAATCATTAGAGATAACACTTCTATAATTTCAGATTTTTCCTTTAATAATCTAACTAGTCAACTGTGTAAATGGCTGATGATACTCTAATAGATTGTGTATGTTTTTATGATTTTGTTTATAGACTCTAGAGTAATGTCTTTAGGGAATTTAATATATTTTGATTAGTTGCTGGTAATATCTAGTAGATTGTTCTTGACTCTAGATCTTTCTTAATGGTTAAATGTTTTTAGCTCATTTCATTATTAGAGGGTCTAAATGAATTAATTACTTTCTTGATTGTGGCTTTTAATGATAGGATGTTTTATATATTGTTTAGCTAGATTCCCAAATGAATTTAATATTTTACTTCAAAATTGTATTGCATTGTAGTTACAAATTATTATTGAAACACTGTATAAGTCATTGTGTCTTCTGAATATATTATGACATGGTGGGTAAATTTTAGGGAAATATTTCTGGTGCTTAGGGAAGATGAAAATCACTAGTCTAAATGCGTGCACCCAAACTTTCGTGTTATTTTAAACAGCAGAATATGGGAGGGAAGGTCCAACCAAACTACAAGAGTATCTTGAGTATCAGGCTTCCTAGAATTTATAAAGACAATGTTATTTTTCATTCAACCTGGACTACTTGAAAATTCATTGATTAACGCCAATCCCAATACAGAAAACAAAATGCCAGTCCCTATGGTTAAGCTCCAAGATCAAGATAAGCAATTCAAAGATCCTTTGGAAACATTGGCTAAAAGCAGGCATTCGAACCTTAAATTATGTCATTATTGATGATAATTTGGCATCTTTAATTCAATTACAACAATCTTTTAATATTTCAAAAACTCAAGGTTTTAAGTGGATGCAATTAAAACAGGCCATTCAGAAAGGGTTCCCAGAATGGCGTACTTTGGTAAGTCAAAAAATGTATTAATGTCATAAATAAGTGTAGGCAGTGCTGCTTTAGTTCAAGGGGGTGTATGTTTCACAAAACGGAGGAAAATACCCTCCCACCACCACAATGGTGGAAAAAGGTGGTTGGGTGGTAATCTTCATTGGCAGAAAACCTCCATTGCACTCCCTGTTAAATAAACTGTAAGCAGGGCTGTCTATGCAATCGATAGATGAAAAAACTTTCAACTTATCTATGATCGGTACACCGACGATGGCCAGCGTTTCACCAACTTGCTGCCTCAGGGTGTAACAGAATCCGATCAACTAGGGCCAGAAAAGAAAATTAAATCAAAAACTGGACTTATGCATAACTTCAAACAAATTTAAAGAAGCCACTCTGACATACCTTTTAACCGGGACGTGAAGAACGTCTCCTCTGATCAAAAAGATGGCCACATCACGACTGTACGGGGTTAAAAGCTCCCGGGAGGTGACGTCAAAACCCGGAAGTGGTTGTTCAGTAAAAATGCTGACAAAGCTACTGACTCGTAGAAAGTTGATGTTACTACGTTGCTGATCATTGAAATGAAAATTCAATACAACCAAGGTTCAAAACGAACTACAGGGCTGTTAAAAACTGTATTGTTTTCCACAACTGACATTACATTGAATAATCTATTCAAAACTATTTCATTTGTTTATTTATTTATTTGTTTATTCATTTAAATATTTTTAATTTTAATTTTAGTTTTGTTTTTTGTTTTTTCTTATTCTTGATTTTTATTTTTTATTTTTCTTTCTCTTGGTTTTTGTGATATTTCTTAGGTTTTCCAATAAATAAAAATGTTGAAATTAAGTATGTCAAAATTATGTATGTCAAAAGAATTGCTCATTCTTGTGTTTGTTAATGATCATTGGCAACGTAGAACAAAGGCAGCTGGAATAACACTCCCAGACCAAAGACTCGCAAAAAGAAGAGGAGAAAAAAAGTCTGAATGACTGGAGTTACAAAAATGCACCCCAATCGAGTCTCGAATTCAACCCGTTAGGTTCTTCACTATTCAATCTGTGGATCCATATTTGTTCTGCCCTTAATAATCGCTGTTGTCGGTCCATATAGCTTACGTCTATGTGGTCAATAACACAACATTGTAGATCTGTAAATAAATGATTGTACTCTAAACAGTGAGTGACCATAGGGGCCTGAAGTCTGTTATTACGGATACAACTTTTGTGCTCAATAGCCCGCGTTTTAAAAGGGCGAGTTGTTTGACCCACATAGATCATAGGGCAAGGGCAGATGAAAATGTAGACCACAAAGGTGGAGATACATGTAGTGACATGTTTTAACTTGAAAAGTTGACCTGTACTCGGATGAATAAAAAAGTCAGTAAGTTCTCGTGTGACAATGCAAATAGAACAATTTCCACATTTAAAGTGACCTGCTGATTGAGTAGTGATTGGGTGTGAATCCATGATGTCAGATGGACTTAATAGTTCTTTGAAATTCTTTTGACGAGAGTAAGGCATCCTTAAATGAGTGTCACTGAAGGTTGGATGCAATTCCATTATTTCCCAATGGCGTCTTAAAATCCTTGTGATGTTATTGATGTTAGGGGAATATTCAAGTACACATGTGACAATGTTATCCACGGTTTCATCATCTTTTTCTTTGTCTCTGGGCAGAAAAAGGAGATCTCTATTCAAGAACTTAGCCCTTTTATAAGCTTTTCTCAGCACTATTGAAGGATACCCCCTGTGTTTCAGACGAGTATATAGTTGTTTACTCTTTAATTTATAATCTGCAGTGTCCGAACACAAACGTCGATACCTAAAAAACTGAGATGTAGGCAGGCTACGTTTCAAAGTAGTTGGATGGTTACTAGAAAAACTAAGAAAAGTGTTCCTATCAGTACTTTTCCTATGAACTGTTGTTCTGATAGAATCATTTTCTCTAGAGACACTGACATCCAAAAAAGATATATGGTCAGGATGACATGCCATACTGAATTCTACATTTTGATGCCTTGAATTCAGCCAAAGGTGAAAATGGTCAAGTTCTTCTTTGGAGCCTATCCAAATGACAAAAACGTCATCGATGAAGCGTAGCCACGTAAGAATTTTTTCAGAAAAGGGGTTGTTCAAGATCCATTTGTTCTCGAATTTCTGCATGAAAAGGTTGGCTATTGAGAGTGCCATGGTTGCCCCCATGGCTACCCCTGAGATTTGTTGAAAAAATTTATCTTCAAATCTAAAATAATTTCTTTTCATTGCCAAAGACAAAAGTTGTATAATGAAATGGATAGGAATTCTATGAGTACTCATGTTATTTTGAAGAAATTCCTCAACAATGGCAATGGCTTCATCCTGAGGGATAATGGTATATAATGATTTAACATCAAACGTGACAAAAAAAGTAATATGGTTAGAATTCTTAATTTTTTTGTCACGTTTGATGTTAAATCATTATATACCATTATCCCTCAGGATGAAGCCATTGCCATTGTTGAGGAATTTCTTCAAAATAACATGAGTACTCATAGAATTCCTATCCATTTCATTATACAACTTTTGTCTTTGGCAATGAAAAGAAATTATTTTAGATTTGAAGATAAATTTTTTCAACAAATCTCAGGGGTAGCCATGGGGGCAACCATGGCACCCTCAATAGCCAACCTTTTCATGCAGAAATTCGAGAACAAATGGATCTTGAACAACCCCTTTTCTGAAAAAATTCTTACGTGGCTACGCTTCATCGATGACGTTTTTGTCATTTGGATAGGCTCCAAAGAAGAACTTGACCATTTTCACCTTTGGCTGAATTCAAGGCATCAAAATGTAGAATTCAGTATGGCATGTCATCCTGACCATATATCTTTTTTGGATGTCAGTGTCTCTAGAGAAAATGATTCTATCAGAACAACAGTTCATAGGAAAAGTACTAATAGGAACACTTTTCTTAGTTTTTCTAGTAACCATCCAACTACTTTGAAACGTAGCCTGCCTACATCTCAGTTTTTTAGGTATCGACGTTTGTGTTCGGACACTGCAGATTATAAATTAAAGAGTAAACAACTATATACTCGTCTGAAACACAGGGGGTATCCTTCAATAGTGCTGAGAAAAGCTTATAAAAGGGCTAAGTTCTTGAATAGAGATCTCCTTTTTCTGCCCAGAGACAAAGAAAAAGATGATGAAACAGTGGATAACATTGTCACATGTGTACTTGAATATTCCCCTAACATCAATAACATCACAAGGATTTTAAGACGCCATTGGGAAATAATGGAATTGCATCCAACCTTCAGTGACACTCATTTAAGGATGGCTTACTCTCGTCAAAAGAATTTCAAAGAACTATTAAGTCCATCTGACATCATGGATTCACACCCAATCACTACTCAATCAGCAGGCCACTTTAAATGTGGAAATTGTTCTATTTGCACTGTCACACGAGAACTTACTGACTTTTTTATTCATCCGAGTACAGGTCAACTTTTCAAGTTAAAACATGTCACTACATGTATCTCCACCTTTGTGGTCTACATTTTCATCTGCCCTTGCCCTATGATCTATGTGGGTCAAACAACTCGCCCTTTTAAAACGCGGGCTATTGAGCACAAAAGTTGTATCCGTAATAACAGACTTCAGGCCCCTATGGTCACTCACTGTTTAGAGTACAATCATTTATTTACAGATCTACAATGTTGTGTTATTGACCACATAGACGTAAGCTATATGGACCGACAACAGCGATTATTAAGGGCAGAACAAATATGGATCCACAGATTGAATAGTGAAGAACCTAATGGGTTGAATTCGAGACTCGATTGGGGTGCATTTTTGTAACTCCAGTCATTCAGACTTTTTTTTTCCTCTTCTTTTTGCGAGTCTTCGGTCTGGGAGTGTTATTCCAGCTGCCTTTGTTCTACGTTGCCAATGATCATTAACAAACACAAGAATGAGCAATTCTTTTGACATACATAATTTTGACATACTTAATTTCAACATTTTTATTTATTGGAAAACCTAAGAAATATCACAAAAACCAAGAGAAAGAAAAATAAAAAATAAAAATCAAGAATAAGAAAAAACAAAAAACAAAACTAAAATTAAAATTAAAAATATTTAAATGAATAAACAAATAAATAAATAAACAAATGAAATAGTTTTGAATAGATTATTCAATGTAATGTCAGTTGTGGAAAACAATACAGTTTTTAACAGCCCTGTAGTTCGTTTTGAACCTTGGTTGTATTGAATTTTCATTTCAATGATCAGCAACGTAGTAACATCAACTTTCTACGAGTCAGTAGCTTTGTCAGCATTTTTACTGAACAACCACTTCCGGGTTTTGACGTCACCTCCCGGGAGCTTTTAACCCTGTACAGTCGTGATGTGGCCATCTTTTTGATCAGAGGAGACGTTCTTCACGTCCCGGTTAAAAGGTATGTCAGAGTGGCTTCTTTAAATTTGTTTGAAGTTATGCATAAGTCCAGTTTTTGATTTAATTTTCTTTTCTGGCCCTAGTTGATCGGATTCTGTTACACCCTGAGGCAGCAAGTTGGTGAAACGCTGGCCATCGTCGGTGTACCGATCATAGATAAGTTGAAAGTTTTTTCATCTATCGATTGCATAGACAGCCCTGCTTACAGTTTATTTAACAGGGAGTGCAATGGAGGTTTTCTGCCAATGAAGATTACCACCCAACCACCTTTTTCCACCATTGTGGTGGTGGGAGGGTATTTGCCTGAGGCTTTTTCCTCCGTTTTGTGAAACATACACCCCCTTGAACTAAAGCAGCACTGCCTACACTTATTTATGACATTAATACATTTTTTGTGAAAGTGTGGCACATTACATTATTGATATTTCACATATCCGAGTTTCTTTTGCTATGTACTTTGGTAAGTCAACATAGTCTGCCAGCCATATGTTTCCAAGTGGATTTTCAGGATCATCAGGCCGCCAAATGGTATAAATTAATATGTGAATATCTTTCAAAAACACCAAAAGCATCTTAAGAGATATTTGGAGCATAGAAACACAGCAGAATATTTCTGTTATTCAATGGTCACGGATTTGGACCAGACGAATGAGTTGTACAGCTTCAGCATCTATGAGGCAAACTTAGTTTTTTCTGTTATATAGAAGATTTTGGACTCCAGTTCGATTGCAAAAATTGGATAGTACAAAATCTAAGCTGCCGGCACTATCATCTTGAAATTGGGACATTGGACCACCTTGTATTTTATTGTCCGTCTGCAGCTCATTCAAAATACAGCCATTAAACTAATATACAAAGCCAAAAAATATGACTATGTCAATCCTCTCCTCTGTGAAGCACATTGGTTACCTGTTTCACATCACTCCACATACAAAATTCTTCTGCTCGTCTTCACAATAAAACTTACGCACTCTCCAGCATTCCTTGATAAATACATCATTCCATACTCTTCTACTAGGGCCCTCAGATCAGCAGACCAGAACTTACTAACTTTTACTCCAATTAAAGAACTTTATTACACCAGAAATACAATTTTTTCCGCCACAGCCCCTGCACTCTTGAATGCCATGCCTTCTCATCTTCACCACGAAAATTCTCTCGATAAATTCAAAACCAAACTCAAAACCTTTTTATTCGAAGACATATTACACAAAGCAAGATAGTAACCACTTCTCAATTGCAGCAGCCTTTTATTATAAAGAACCGCTTCTATGAAGTAATCCCCTTTCCATGTTGTTTTGTCCCCACCCCTCGTACCCTCCTTTACTTTTATTTTTATGAAGTAATTATCAACTTTCCTTATCCCTTGCTCCTTTCGTGTCCAGTCATGTCAATGTCTTCGTCCTCATTTAATTTACATTTTTTTGTCCTTACATACATTTATTTTAATACTTATAGCATTGTAAACCGGTCAGATACATGTAGATGGTTGGTATATTAAATTATAAATAAACTTGGAAACTTGGATGAAGATTTGGAAGTGATGATGAGGTCAAAGAAGCAGTGCATTTCCGACTGAAGGCATACCCCCTAATTTTTTTTTCCCAAAGGAATAAAGAAGTTGGTGCAATGGCTTGAGAAGTGTATTGAAAAAGAGGGTGATTATGTAGTAAAATGGCATAAATTTGTATGTCTAATTGAATTATATATTTTAAAATATTCAATATGCAGTTACCTTTTGAAACGCTCTTGTATTTCACTGGTTAGAGCATTTTGAGTTAACATTCACAATAATAATGCTTGTTTAAAATGTTTGCAATCCAGAGCCACCTTAAGTCATATGTTTTGGGTCTGTCCACGAGTACTTTTTTTCTGGAAAACTACTGTATTTGTTATCATGTTTCCAGCATGTGGAGAGCCAGATGGACAGTGGACTCTAAACTATTGTTTGATAATTTTATAGTGCAAGCTTCACAGTGGAAAGGCCTGACCGGTTTCTTAAAATGTGTTGTGCTTATAGGAAGAAAATGTACAGTATCTTGCAATGTTGGATGATTGCAGAGACTCCCTCATTTCTACAATGGAGATCCCAAATGATAACATTGGCCTCCCTTGAACGTCATAGTTTAAAGACAGTGACTTCCCATCTAGGAAAAGAGGTTTTTTTTTAGGGGGGGTTGCATACTTGGGACCCTTTTTTAAAAATCTCTTGCCCACGTGGCTCGTATCAGGGAATAACAGGATGTTTGTTTGTTGAGGTATTTCCTGATTGTCTAGTTGTCTGTGTTATATATATTGTGTCATAAAATACCAAGGAAAACAATTTTTAAAAATGCTAACTGCTGCTGGCTGAATACCAACTGGTATATATTTAAAGTTAGATGTAGTTTCCATATTAGTGCTGGCATTGAATATCCACATATAACTTCAAGTATTTAAGATAAATGGTTTAAACTTAGACCTGCTATTGGCATATCAACACTTGTTCAATGGCTTAGTTTTGGCAGTGAGTTTTTTACTTTTTTAAAAGTTTATTTTCATTTAATACCTGCCTAAGAAGAGATCTTTTAAGCAGCTTATATCAGGAAATGAAAGTGCTGTTTGTATAAACTCTGACCTATCTCTGTTATAGTATTACTGGAAAAATTATAGCTAATCAAGATGGAGTTGTGATAGATGAAAAGCATTACAAAGCAGGTACATTTTGAGCTGGGCCTTAAATTGATCATATGATGGATCTGAAAATAAAAAAAGCAGAAAGGGCATTCCACAACATCAGGCCTACGACTCTGAAGATTGTTGAGTGAATAGAATCAAATACAATCTGCCGAAGAGATAGTATAACCAATTTATTTTGGGAAGAGGTCCGAACCGTAAAAGATGTGATATAAGGTATAAATAAATGAGAAAGGTACAATGGATAACTGTTGTGGTAGACTTTATGAATGAGAGTCAAAATATTTTATCTACCCTCCCCCCATTCTGAATTATGCCCTTTTTAAAACATTTAACTTTGTCTGTATTGAGAATAAAATGGCCATATCTATCAATTATTCTGTAAGAACTTTATAAAACAACTCCTGTTGGGCCAGCACTGCAAGTGACTTCATAGAGTGCTTTCAAGTATTAACTTCAAAGATCCAACATGTGCTATACAAGAAATGAGTAATAATCAGGGTAAAGAGAGCATCTTTTTAGTTTTCATTCAGTTTTTAATAGTCATTGGTCAGCAATCAAGGGGAGAAAAAGAGCAATTAATGAATATATACATATAATAACTACTTTTTATGCAAGTTCATCTGATTTTTTTATTGTTTGTTTATGTAATGTCAAATATAACACTTCTATAATTGTTTGCATTTTCCCCCAGTCAGTATCTTAGTACTGACTGATGAAAGGGAAAAAGCTTTTGAAAGCCAATCAAAACTATAGTAAGCTAGTCTGGTAAGCAGGTATCACCTACAACTTGTTTTTTATTTCTGTGTATGTAGCTAGGTGGACTAACATGGCATCAGCAGCACAAATGAAATCCACTTTACTCGTAAATGCTTATAGTATGCTCAAGGATAGCCAGCAGGGGGAGCCCTGCACACACTTTCAGTAGCTGGAGCGAGGGCTCTTGCCTCTATGGGCAATCTTCTTCCGGATCCCTTGCACTGGGATAAAGAACAGGAGGAATGGCAGGATTCCTTCCAGTTATTTTAAGGACAACTGCAAATAAACTTCAAGTCCAATTTATCTAGGTATGATAAATCAGGGTCTTCCATTAGCAGGATTTTAAAACTGGTGACAAAATATTTGCCTCTGCACCCCTGCCACTGATCTGGCTTTGCAAACTGTGTCAGTAGTTCCAAAATAAAATTGACTGAAAAATACCCCCCCCCCCCAAGGCCATCAAGAGGAGAATGGATACAAAGTCTTGGAGGCAGTGAATTTGGAAGGTAAAGGATCATGGATTTGACATACTACCTTTCTGTGATAAACCCAAAGCCATTAACATTTATGATATGCAAAAGGTGACCATACGTCCTGTTTGGAATGGGACCATCCCGTGTTTAGATCCCCTGTCCTGTTGCCACACACACAGCTTCGGGATGCCGAAATGTCCCATTTTCAGGGACAGCATCCTGAAGATGTGTGGGGGTACAACGGGACAGGGGATCTAAACACAGGATGGTCCCATTCCAAATGGGACGTATGGTCCTCTCCCTGCTGCACCAAAGCCAGCCTGCCTGCTTCCCTCCAGTGCCAAAGCCGAAGCCTGCCCCCCCCCCCAGACTGGCCCCCGCTGCTGCTACCTACCCACCGAAGCCTGGCCTACCGCTGCTTCAAACCCTCCCCCCCTTCCCGGTCCGCTGCTGCCACCTACTGCCTTCCGCAACTAAAGAAAAGTAAGGTCCAGGCGCCGGCCCACAAACCTTCTTCCCGACATCAATTCTGATGTCAGAGAGTAAGTTCTGGGATGGCCAATCACTGCCTGGCTGGCCTGGATCTTCCTCTCCAACGTCGGAATTGACATCGGGAAGAAGGTTTGTGGTCCGGCGCCTAGACCTTCTTTTTCTTTAGTTGTGGTGGGAGGCAGTGGCGGCGGACCTGGGGGAGGGGTTTGAAGTGGCAGTAGGCCAGGCTTCGGCAGGTAGGTAGCAGCAGCTGGGCCGGTCCAGGGGCGGGCAGGCTTTGGCGATGGAGGGAGGCAGGCAGGCTGGCTTTAGCTTGGCAGGGAGGGAGGGAGGTAGGCTGGTTAGCTTTGGGGGAGGGGATGGGACAAAGGCTGAAAGGCAGTGAAGGGGACATAGGAAGGAGCACTGGGGGCACTAAGGACATGGGAAGGATGTACTGGGGTCACTAAGGACATAGGAAAGAGGCACTGGGGGCACTAAGGACATAGGAAGGAGGCACTGGGGGCACTAAGGACATAGGAAGGAGCACTGGGGGCACTAAGGACATGGGAAGGAGGCACTGGGGGCACTAAGGACATAGGAAGGAGGCACTGGGGGCACTAAGGACATAGGAAGGAAGGTAGGACGGAATAGAAAGGGACAATTGTTGGGCCTGAGTGCAGAAAGAAAGAAATGAAAGAAAGGATACATAGTCAGAAGGAAACGCAACCAGAGACTCATGAAATCATCAGACCGCAAAGGTTGGAAAAATGATTTAGTGATCAAAATGTGTCAGTTTTGAGAATTTATATCTGCTGTCTATATTTTCCACTATATTTGTCTATTTTTCTATACTGAGGTGACAGAGGTGACATTGCATATTTTAAAGTTATCTGCCTTGACATCTTTGAAAACCCCCAAATTTAAATGATTAACATTTTCTCTGCGTATTGTGTGCTTTGTGTTTTTTTTAATTTTATGGTTACCATTATGAACTAATAAGATATTATGTGTACATGAAAAATGAATGGAAGAAATTATGGGCGGGGCTAGGGCGGGATTGGGGCAGGGTTAGAGCGGGATTGGGGTGGGGTTGGGTGGGATTGGGGGCGGGACTGACAATTAATAGATGTCCTGTTTTGATGAAAAAAATAAATGGTCACGTTAGATATGCAGCTTCTTTCTCTGTTAGTATCACAATCTGGTTTTGGACCTTGGACGTACACCAAGAAGTGGAAATGTCCAAAAAAGACTGGTGAACTGAGATGTATTGCATAAAAATCCTTTATTTCTTCATGAGAATATTCCTCTGACAGAGCAACTCCCAGGGGTATATTCTCTTGTAAGCTGCAAACCTGCGGTCTTTGTGTTTCCGGGTCTGAATCATCCAGACAAAGTCACTTTTGTAGCTCAGCAAATGAGAATGGAGAAGCCATCGAGTTATGTGACAAACTTTCAGCCTTACAAGTTCTAGTGTCTTACTAGCATGGCAGGAGATTAAAAGTGATCTTGCAGGAGGAGGCTGGCAACCAGTAATGAGTCAGGAGACAAGCTGCCAGTATTTACAGAACATAAGTAGGAAGAAACTACTAAAGCAACTCTAGTAATTCGAACTGCTGGTCAGCTGAGTAAGCTAGCGGCCATCTTGCAGTGATCAAAAGTTGTTTTAGCTGCCACCCCTGCTCTAGACACTTTACCCCCTTTCTCCTCGCCAGTACAGCAGATCACGTCAGGCTTTAGATAGACACTATGGAGCATAGAGTTACCTCTACTTGTTTTGACCTCCCCAGTTCCTGATCTTCCTTCTCAACTGCCCAACCCAGACCAGATGCAGACCAGATACAATCACATCATCTCCCGCTGCTGCAGGGCCAGTTTCATGGTAGGAGTTGCTCGATCCAAATGGCTGATATCACAACAGGGGTCCTCCAGCAACAGCAGGAGATGGGAGCTTGGTAAATGCTGGTCCTGCTGTCCGTTCAGGTTTGGCAGTTGAGGAGGAAGATTTGAGGACAGGGAGATTAAAACTGAGCTAACCATGGGGACAACAGCACTCAGCAGAAGATGATATTGAGACTGGGTGTGGCATGTGATGACTTTTGGACTATAGCAGCTGAGGCCATAGACTAGCTATTTCTATTTATTTCTATTTTTAGGTATTTATATACCGCCTATCAAAGTTATCTAAGTGGTTTACAATCAGGTACTCAAGCATTTTCCTTATCTATCCCGGCGGGCTCACAATCTATCTAATGTACCTGGGACAATGGGGGGGATTAAGTAACTTGCCCAGGGTCACAAGGAGCAGCTACAGCCCTGAGGAACACCTCCCTTAGGTTGATGGAGGACTTTTGTTTCCAGTACTGCCAGTCTAGCACATTTTACACCACTAAATTCAAAGAAAAAACGTTTTAATCAATACAGCTCTGAAATTATTTATATATTATATTATATATTTTAAGGTGCTAAGTAATTATAATCAAGGTAGCAGGTCAAAGCTACAGTATCAGGTAAGAGGCTGTCAAGTTGGCCACTTCCCATTTCTCCCAGTGCACCCAGTACCCAAAAAAGGATGCCACACACCACAGAGAACAAGGCACGGCCATGGCTGAGTGACAGCATTTTCATGCCCACATGGCATTTTAAAAGGCATGGGATGTTTCTCAAACCATTGCTTATGCCTTCCTTATAGTTTACATGAGAAGTTAATTAATAAATGCAACATTAACATAAGAAAAGCTAAACAGGGCCAGAGGAGAGGTCCATGTCCTCCAACATCCTGATTCTGGCTACAGCAAGGGAGTGCATATGAAGCAGGTAGATATAGAGTCTCCAGCCCCTCTTCAAATATTTAATTTCTGGTGCTCATGGTTCAAGGCTGCATTGAGCATCAGACAACATATTTTTTATAGTCTATTTTTATTTTTTTTATCAATATCGGGCATCCACATCCTTCTTTCTTTCTCTGAGAAAAATCAGATTAGGAGAAAAGCTTCATTTTCAACTGGATCCTAGGGAGGGGCAGCCAGATGCAAGGAAATGAAAGAATACCAAACGGAGAAATCCATTCTAAGCAATATGCTTCACAGTCATCTGATTGGAATGAATAATGAGCACTTGCAGCTACTGCCAAAGTCACAATCCTTAGGCATAGCTTCCAGAACTGTATGAGTGAGCAATGCTAACAAATCACTTGTTATTCAGACGCCACTGTACAATATTAAGCTTTTTTGTGTGTGTGCTTCTGCTAACGTCACTTCTTAGCGCTCTATCTCCTGCCTGCTCTCCATTTCATTCAATCTGTGTTCTATTTTTGCAGCAGATGATGGAAAATCTTTAGCATGCAGACAGGTTGCCACAGGCGGCTGACTGCGCAGAAGATGCGGACACAGCCCCACCCAACCAAGCCAGCATCCTGCTGAGCATTGCACCTTCTTATCTTGCTTGAGGGGGCTTGCGCAGTGTCCACTTGACGGCATGCTATACAAAAGCACTGAAGTTAGAGGACATTTCTTTTAAAATAATAAAGACAGAGCTGCTGAAGCCTAGATTCCATCTAAAAACATAACCTATATGGATACAAAGAGAAAGTGGTGAAGCAGCTACAGAGTGCCACTGATATCCAAACAGAGGCACTGGATATGAGGGGGGGGGGAAAAGCTTCTCTCTTGTTTCCAGGAATTCTCTGCTCTGCTGCTTGCTAATGCCTCAGCAGTAAATTGTGAAGCATTTACATCCCCAGAATATAATTGCAGTACAGACTGAAGGGATGAAATAATCCTCTGCTTAACAGTCCCCAACATTTTACAGGCCTGTGCGCCTTAAGTGCAAAATATGCTATTGTTTTCCTTTTTCTGAATCATATAGAGAAGCTATGGAGGGTCTCTGCTCTAAATTTAGGGCATTTCTGAAGCTGCTGGTTATAATCTGCATCCCAACTCTGAACAAACCATTAAGCACAATAAGCCCATACTTAGGGCACCAAGGGCACAGAGCTTTTCCCCCTAGTTACTATGCTCTTAACTCTTTCAGTGATTTGCCACACCCAATATCCAACATGAATTTCAGTGTTTTTCTAATCATTTTATATATCAGAAAGAATCCCTCCTTCTTCACTAGAGGGCTCTGCTGTCCTCTTCAGTTTGGGCTAAAGCAGGCAATAACCCAAGACAAAAACACATGTGAAGGACAGGTATGGGGAAATTCTCTAAACTAGAACTCTGTTCTGCTCTGAAATCATAACAAACGTTAAAGATTGCCATTAAACAATCAAAATAGAAACATTTATGGAGCTCACATGTAACTCCGATGTGTTATAGCAATAGTTCTTTCTTTATACTCACAAGGACTGACTGACATCCAAATTTCAGTTTGGATTGAGATAGTAGGTAGGCACAGGAGATAACTGATAGGGTAGGGCTCCAGAACAACACACCTATCTATTTAAAAAGATATTTGCAAAATAAGAATCTAATCTCTTTTTCTAGTGCAATAGGTATGTCATTGTTGATGGATGAGACATACAAAAGCAGTACCAAAAAGCTAGGGTGGGATCACTGTGCTATCCCGTAACACTGAGGACCCAAAGGTGGAATTCTCCCTTGCTGCTACATCCACTCTGTAAAACTTGGAAAAGTTTTTAGTGAGGACCAAGTCACTACCCTACAAATCTCCTCAGGGGAGACTAACTGAGCTTCCACCCACAAAGAAGCCAAACTTCTAGTTGAATGTACCTTTATAATTCTTCTCTTTCCCCATGTATACCATCTCTTTCCTGCTCACTCACATCCATTCTCAACAATTCTCCCTTTCTATTCCTTCCCCCACCTCAGCATCTCTTCCCCTCCCTCCCTCCTTCCTTACCTCCTTTGTCCCCAGTTCATGCCACCTCTCTTCTGTGTCTCAAGTTCATGCCCCCTCCCAAGAGTGTGTACCTATGTTCTGGCTGGCTCTAAGACATCCAAGTAAGCCTCTTACTCCTCCTCCTTTCTTCCAACTGTGGTTCTTTCTTCAGAAAGTCACAGGCAGCAGGAGCCCTCTGCAACAAATCCATCTATCCTTCTCCCCATTTTCCCCCCTCCACATCCATCTCTCCCTTTCTCCTTCCTCTGCCATCTCTCCATCGTTCCCTTTCACCTCCTTCTACCATCTCTCCCTGAACCCCACCCCCGCTTCTTTCCCCTCTGTCCATCTCTCTCTTGCTCCCTCTGTCCTCCTCCAAATCCATCTCTCATGGTTCCCCTTCTACCCCCATCTGCCATCCCCAAATCCATCTCTCCGTCCCTCACAAATCTGAAATTTTTCCTCCCTCCCTACCTCCCTCCTTCCTTCCCTTACCCAATTCCTGAATCTCACATCTCTCCCTCCTTTCCTCATTTGAGTCCAACATCTCTTCCTTCCCCAAGACCTATATCGCTTTCTCTCTAACTTCTACCCCTCCCAAGAATTTGAAATATCTCGAGAGGGGCCTTATATTTAGGCCGCACTCCAGTGGAAGTGGTATCTTGCTGACAGCTGTTGTACCTGCTGATCATCTCACTCTACCACATTCCTTCTCCAACATCTACTCCTTCCCTCCCCCCACCCTCTGAGCAGGGGAACCAATTTATAGCATCTTCTCTCCACTGCAACCTGTCCCAGCGGAAACAGGAACCCTTGCTCTGCCCATGTCACATCCTGTAAGGCGCACCAAATACCAGCCCTGGCTGACTTCTAAAATCTGCTACTTACGTTTTTGTGTATTAACTGTGGAATGTCATTAGATGAAATCCCGCACTCATGCTAACTTTGTTCACTTCAAATTACTGCTGACCTTCCAATCTGCCCTTTTGCATTCAAAACAGGACTACTACATCTGCTTGATTGATTCTTTTGGTTCCAACACTCACCTTTTCTTCCATCTCAAAAATCACGGAGGAGGAATCTGCACATCTTATCTCCTTCTCCAAACATAGTACCTGTTCCTCTGATCCCATCCCCACCCGTCTATTGATCAACATCTCTCCTACTGTTATCCTTGCTATCTGCCATATCCTCAACCAATTGCTTTCTACTGTGACTGTACCCAGCGCCTTCAAACATGCTGTAGTTATGCCGCTCCTCAAAAAACCATTGCTGGATCCTACCAGCCACTCCATCTCGAGCTATTCTCAAACCCCTGCAATTGGGCTTTCACCCTCTCCATTCTATGGGAACCTCCCTTGATAAAGTCTCCAATGACCTGCTCCTTGCCACAACCAAAGGCCTCTACTCCATCCTTATCCTCCTTGATCTGTCTTTAGCATTTGACACTGTAAATCACTGTCTACTCTTCAATATGCTGCCCTTGCTTGGATTCCATGCCTTTGTTATTACATAGTTCTCTTCCTATCTTTCCTGTCTCACTTTTAGCATATGCTCCAGAGGATTATCCTCTGCTGTCGGTCAATGCTCAGGGATCGGTTCTGGTACCTCTCCTTTTCTCCATCTATAGTTTCTTCTGTAGTGCTCTAATCTCCTTCCACAGCTTCCAGTACCATCTCTATGGTGACAACTTGAAAATCTACCTCTCTATGCCCAAAATTTATATGGGAATCCAGACCCAAGTCTCAGCCTGCCTGTCTGACATTACTATCTGGATGTCTTGCCACCATCTAAAATTAAACAAGGCCAAGACTGAACGCCTTATCTTTCCTCTTAAGTGTGCCTCTCCCCTTCCTCCATTCTCTTTTTCAGTAGATAACACTTTCATCCTCCCATGTTCAGGGGAAAGGCTTCTGGCTCAGCCACAGGATGTGCGTAGGAGCCACTGCCCGTAGCTTTGTGAAGAGAAATAGAAGGAGGAGGGAGCCGGCCAGAAGTTAAATATACCTGCCAGAGGATGGCATGTACTTGGTCCACAGAATTGAGGAACGAAGGGAGAGAGAGGGGTACACTGGAACTCTGAATTTAAATTAATTCCTTCTTGTCCTTAAAAAACCTGAAAGCCAATACAACACCTTTCCACTCAATCTACACAGCATAACATTATATTGAATCAAATTCTGCAGATACTGTATATCAAACTGAAGCAATAGTAGTAATAGTAGGCCTGAGAATCTGTCTGACTCCATGGAAGAACCTCCGAGAGGAGACTCTACCAGAGTAATGTGTACAGCGCCTGGAGCCACAAACATTAGACCATCTGAGGCTCTAGAGGCTCAAGGTCTGCTGTAAGGTAGAGATTTTAGCCAACAATCTGCCATACTGTTTAGGAGATTGTCTACTCGCTTTCCAAACAATATTTCTCCTTTGAAAGGAGTTTGCTGAGGGTAGCCTTAGAGGAGGAATTTCAAGCCTGATTTAGAGTGGGCTAAGATTGAATAAGCCAAAACTTTACTCTTGACTGATCACCCAAACGTAGATGGAGAAGAGATAAAACTCCTAGAAATCTAGAAAAGTTCAAAGAACAATCTTGCTTCTATAAATCTAAAATAAATCAGTCAAACAGAAATACTACTCCGCGTGATTTGAAAAAGCTAAAAACTCTTCCGCACTCTATGCAATACTAAAATTCATAAATCCTCAAAACAAGAGACAGTCCACGCAAAATAGCAACTTGCCCACAGCTCAGGAGCTTGCTTCCTAGTTCTCTAATAAAGTAGACACTATTAGGAAAAACATTAAATCAAGAACCTGACCATGCTGATTCATTGCCTTTATCTTCAAAATGCTCTAGATTCAACCTTCCAAGTCTTAAGGAGATTGAATGCCTCATCCAGAGCAATAATATTAAAGGATCACATGCTGAATCAATCCCTCCTTTCATCATCAAATGCTACTTCTCCTTCTTCGGTCCTTGCATTCATACTTTAATTAATGAAAGTTTACAGTGTAGCTCTTTGCCAAAATCTTGAAGGAAACATCAAGAACCATAACATCATGCCGAGTGATAAATCAAACTACAGGCTCATCACCAATCTCCCCTTCTTAGCAAAATTAACTGAGAAGGTTGTCTTTAAATAAATTTCAGAATTCATAGAAAAAAAACACACACCCTACATTCGAATCAAACAGGATTCAGGCAACATCACTCCATGGAACACTCCCTAATAGGTATGTCAACCTCTATTCATTCAGATATACAGATATATAAGGCAATAGTAGGTTTCTAAGGTTAGGTTTCTGATATCAAAGACATACAACCTTAGATAGAATTAGTATTTATCCCATTTAGGACCTCAGCAGTGCAGACTGTGAGAAGGTTTCATTCACAGAATTAATTTGCACTAAAAGTCTTCATCAGTCTTGTTTTTGTATAAATAATTTTTCTATTTTCTATAAATATTTTACTCCTCAAATAATCTATATATATAAAATCGGAGGTATGTATGTGTGTATGTATGTGTGTGTGTGTGTGTATGTGCCGCGATCACGCAAAAACGGCTTGACCGATTTGAACGAAACTTGGTATGCAGATCCCTCACTACCTGGGGTGATATGTTCTGGGGGTCTCGCGGGCCACCTGCACACATGGGCGGAGCTACAAACAGAAAATCTGATTTCACCCATTCATGTCAATGGAAAAAATGTAAAACGCTGCCATTCTCACAGTAATTCAAAAACGGCTTGCCCGATTTGAACGAAACTTGGTATGCTGATCCCTCACTACCTGGGGTGATATGTTCTGGGGGTCTCGCAGCCCACCTACACACATGGGCGGAGCTACAAACAGAAAATCAGATTTCACCCATTCATGTCAATGGAAAAAATGTAAAAAGCTGCCATTCTCACAGTAATTCAAAACCGGCATGACCGATTTTAACGAAACTTGGTATGCTGATCCCTCACTACCTGGGATGATATGTTCTGGGGGTCTCGCAGCACACCTGCACACGTGGGCGGAGCTACTAACATAATATCAGATTCTCATCAACTTCTCATAAACAGACTTCAATCTATTGGGATCACAGATCAAATACTTTCTTGGTTTATTTCCTATTTTACAGACCGCTCTTCCTCTGTTTTTTTCAAAGATTCTAACTCTAAATTCACATCAACTACTTTCGGTGTTCCACAAGGGTCTATTCTCTCGCCATTATTATTCAACATCTTTCTATCACCATTAATTACATTGTGTCAATCTATAGGTTTCCATGTCTTCTCATATGCAGATGATATTCAGCTTCTACACCCTATAGACACCAACAACATATCTGCCATCCAGGAGATCAGTAAGAAACTCGACCAGGTCTACCAATGGCTGAACACAAATAAACTGGCCCTTAATATAAAAAAGACAAACCTAATGATCTTTCCATGGAAAGAAAACCCAACGTTAATTGCTCCTATTACTATAGATAATGTTCCACTACAGATAGTTAATAACGTAAAAATCCTAGGAGTAATTTTTGATCCTAAATTGAATTTCCACGATCATATTAGCTATATTGTAAAAACGTCTTTCTATAGATTACGACGGATTAGATCTATCTCAAAATTTCTTTGCTCAAAATCATTGAATATTCTCATTCATTCCTTAGTAATAGCCAAACTTGATTACTGCAATGCTCTCTTTAAAGGTATAACACAAACTGAACTTAAACGTTTACAAATTATCCAGAATGTCGCCATAAAACTCATAACTAAATCTAAAAAATTCGATCACGTTACCCCTCTGCTAAAAAACGCTCATTGGCTTCCTGTCATCCACCGAATATCGTATAAACTTTGTCTGCTCACGTTCAAGACATTACTATATAAGACACCTGCTTTCATTTATAAATTGTTAATACCGTACCAACCAACTAGAACATTAAGATCTATTGATCAAAATTTACTTACAGTTCCTTCATTAAAATTTATAAACACCAGACGACAATTTATTTTTTCTGTAACAGCCCCACAAACCTGGAATGCTCTTCCAATTTTTTTACGTAATGAACAAGACTTGGTAAAATTTAAAATACAATTAAAAACATTTTTATTCAATGATGCTTTTAATACTTAATTTAATCATATTCAAATCAGTAATTCCATTATTTTTATACCAATCGTTTTAATGTTTCCCCTTTTGTGTTTTTCCTATGTATTTCTTTTATTTAACAAATGTATTTCTTAAACCCCTCTTTCCCAATGTAATGTAGTTTATATTATCCATTGTTAGTATTTAAAGTCTGTATTGTATGTATTGTATGTTTTCTTTTAATTTTTATTATGTACATCGATTTGAATTAGATAAAGCGATTAATCAAGAAAATAATAAACTTTGAAACTTTGAAACTTTGAAACTTTGAAACTTTGAAACTTTTGAAACTTTGAAACTTTGAATTTCACCCATTCATGTCAATGGAAACAATGTAAAAAGCTGCCATTCTCACAGTAATTCAAAAACGGCTTGACCGATTTGAACGAAACTTGGTATGCAGATCCCTCACTACCTGGGGTGATATGTTCTGGGGGTCTCGCGGCCCACCTGCACACGTGGGCGGAGCTACAAACAGAAAATCAGATTTCACCCATTCATGTCAATGGAAAAAATGTAAAAAGCTGCCATTCTCACAGTAATTCAAAAACGGCTTGACCGATTTGAACGAAACTTTGTATGCAGGTCCCTCACTACCTGGGCTGATATGTTCTGGGGGTCTCGCGGCCCACCTGCACACGTGGGCGGAGCTACAAACAGAAAATCAGATATCACCCATTCATGTCAATGGAAAAAATGTAAAAAGCTGCCATTCTCACAGTAATTCAAAAACGGCTTGACCGATTTGAACGAAACTTGGTATGCAGATCCCTCACTACCTGGGGTGATATGTTCTGGGGTCTCTCGGCCCACAACTCTATGTTGCTTGCTCAAGGGTGGGTTTACCCAACAATTTATATGTTCTTGCTCCTGGAGGTGAAACTAAAAATGTTGTTTATAATCACGTTTTGCATTAGTTGTATTGTATTCATTTTGTCAAATATTTCACATTATAATTTGAATATTGTACTTTTTATTAAGCTGTAAAACAATAATTTCATTCACCACTATAAAGTATCTTTATTTGAATCCATTTACAGTGTTATTGCTATAATTAAATACCCGTGCAACGCCGGGTCATCAGCTAGTTTAAGATAAATCAAATACTCATCTCTTTAATAAAGCATAGCAGGGATTCTTCACCAACATAGGCTATGTTTCGCCCAGGGGGCTTTATCAAGGTATTTCCCCAGACAAAATGTTCCAATGGATGTGTTTTTCACTTTTTCAGCAGAGCAGATCTGATCCTCTCAGTACCTCTTCAGATGTGGGGGAAAGGATCTGGAAACTCATCCTTTCCCCCATACCTGAAGAGGTACTGAGAGGATCGGATCTGCTCTGCTGAAAAAGTGAAAAACACATCCATTGGAA
The DNA here is from genome assembly GCF_902459505.1 of Geotrypetes seraphini. NCBI lineage: Eukaryota > Metazoa > Chordata > Amphibia > Gymnophiona > Dermophiidae > Geotrypetes > Geotrypetes seraphini. The sequence goes on from NC_047085.1 coordinate 317,198,848, forward strand.
CATTTTGTCTGGGGAAATACCTTGATAAAACCCCCTGGGTGAAACATAGCCTGCTACTTGGTATGACAGACGTGTCACAAAGGAAGCTGCTGCAGCTGCCATGATACTCAAAGCTAGTGCTCTGAATGTCTTTGAAGAATCACATCCACTTTGTGATTCTGTATATCCTTTAATACCATGCTTCCCTCACTTGGCAGGGACATACGTTTGGTTGCCTGCGCTACCAAGAAATCTACCATAGGCTGAATGAACATCTGCTGACACTCCTGTGCCATTACATATAGCTAAGCCATTGTCTTGGCTACTTTAAGGGATCCTTCAAAAGCTTCCCAATGCTCCATGAATAATGCACTGATGTCAGGATACCTGGGAAATGAGGAAGACTAGGCTCTCACTCCATTCATTATGGAGCAGAGTAGAAGAGACCTGCTGGGAGTCCATGAGGAACTCCCACAAAGAGCCCACAATAAGTTCAACCAGATCTGAGGGTCTGAGCAGCTGGCAGACAGTGGTGTCATCCCTTTAATCGAGTACCACTACTCTATCTCATGCACCAGCCTTCAATCCTGCATCTTCTGACAGGGAGGGCTTTCTCTCTGATAATAAAGGCATACAAATAGACTCATCATCAGCCGAGTCTGCCTCAGAAAGGCCCACTGGATTCTGGCCAGGCTCTGAGACTGAGGTAGATGTACCCTGTGAGTCCAGGCCTTCTCACATGCCACCTAACTTCCTCTGGTGATTTCGTCCATCCAGATAAGCTGTCCACATCAGATTAACAAATTCTGAAGAAAATGCCATATGAGGCAGCACTGAGTCTTCTTTAGATGACCAATTTGCATCTCTTCGTCTCCATGGCCTCCACACTACTACACTGGGAAGGACCACCATTTCAGGGCTCTGGAAGGGATTTACTCCCAACCAATGGAACCCCTGACCATTCTTCTGTCCTAGAGAGCAAAGGGTAGGCTAAGCCAACCGCTCCCACTGTCATTTCACAAGCTGTGTGGTGCGTGGCATAAGGGAACTCTTCAGATGCCCATCTAACACAAACCTGGCATGAATTAGGGGCAAAGGAAGCAAAATGAGGTAATTTGAAGGTTCTGGAGAACTTTGGAAAAAAAATTGGGAAATCCAAGATGGCTGCCATAGCAGCATTTTGGCGCCAAAACAACAGCTCAAAAATGCTGTAACTAAAATTTAAATACCCTGCAATTGTAAGATTTTGAAGGTGGGGAAACTAAGGGAGGGGGCAGAAACCTGAAAGAAAAGGTTTTAAAGAAACCTCCCCCCATTTTCCCGATAGGCTGTAACAGCCTTACTCACTTTGACCTCAGCCTGCCTCAAACGGAATGGTCCTCCAACGCTGAATCTTTGGACTGCCAGTCGGACTGGTATCTGAGCCTAAAACCCCTGAGCCGTGAACCTGCAGATATGAAAGGAGGAAGGTAAAATTCAGCTGGCACCATACAGGACCCTGCTGAGCCCCCTATGGATGCCTAACAGCCTGTGCTCAAGCCCCACTGATGCAGTAGGTGAGCAATACTACCAGGGGAATAGACCCTGAACTCCAAAAGGATTCTGTAGTCTGGCCAACAGGTACCACAGATCTCAGTCTGCTTCTTCTCAATACAGGGCAGAGCTGAACCCTCAACAAGGGGAGTTCTGAGCACCAAAAGCCATCCAAAATTTGCAAAAAAAGACCATAAATAAATAAATATACAAAGCAGATCAAAAACACTCCTTCCAGCTTGTATACAGAAGGAAAACTGAAAGGGGCAGCAGTTCTAGTGAAGGAGGAGGGATTCAAAAGCTGGAGTGGATTCCTTTTGAACAAGAATACAAGTTAGTGCTAAAATAAACCATTTGAGTAGTAGCCCACATTGATAACTTCTTCCTAAGTGTTATTATTCTTCAGTGATTCTTTAATCCTATTTAAGTCATAAGTGCATGTTACATAAGTGAAATAGTATATAACACAGGTACGGATCTATAGCAATTTCATTGTGGCTCAGCTGCTCTTTGTATATTGTGTCCTTGACATTATATGATTAAAATAATAATATTTTAATATGTGGCAAGAAAATGGCCATTTGAATTAGTGATGGTTAATATTTGGTAGGTTGGCTTTTACTCTTGCAGGGAGCTCTGCACATCCTGGAATTGAAAGGACCATTCCTAGCTGCAGTGGGTACCTATCAGCTCTCTTTGATACAGGATGTCGCTCGGACATATCCATTACTGTATCATGCTACAAGTTCTTGATTGGATAAAGCCAAGTGACAGGATTGGCCAACCAAGAGTAGAGATCTTGGATTTCTTCCAGTTAATAACTGCCTTTGCTGAATGACATTGAGCTCTTTTGCCCTGAAATATAGTCATTGGAAAAAATTCCTCTGTTGATGGAAACATGCACTCCCTCAGAGAATAATTAAAAGAATAGTTAAGAGGTTGTGGTAAGAGCGGATAGTGTAGCTGGTTTTAAGAAAGGTTTGGATAACTTCATGAAACATAGCAACATAGAATATGACGGCAGAAAAAGGCCGACGGCCCAACAAGTCTGCCCAATCATGATCCCTTCCACCCTCGAGAAACTATCCCCTATCATACCTCTGTATCGACCCCACATGTTTGTCCCATCGTCTCTTGAAGTCGAGCGTGCTACTAGCCTCGACTACCTGACGTGGAAGACCATTCCATCTATCAATCACCCTCTCAGTAAAGAATTATTTCCTGGTGTCCCCATGAAATCTTCTTCCCCTATGTTTTAGCGGATGTCCTCTTGTCACCGTGGGACTCATAAGAGTGAAGATTTCCTCCTCCTCCTCGATGCGGCCCGCTATGTACTTGAAAGTTTCTATCATGTCCCCCCTTTCTCTGCTCAGATGATCTCCATATGAAAGATCTTTAAGTCCTGAGACCATCCTTGTGGTCATTCTCTGAACTGACTCAATTCTATTCACATCCTTTTGGTAATGTGGCCTCCAAAACTGGGCACAGTACTCCAGGTGCGGTCTCACCATGGATCTGTATAATGGCATTATAACTTCGGGTTTTTGGCTAATAAAGCTTCTTCTGATGTAGCCAAGCATTTGTCTAGCCTTTTTGGAGGCTTTCTCCACCTGATTTGCAGCCTTCATGTCTTCACAAATGATTACTCCCAAGTCCCTTTCTACTTCAGTTTTTGTTAAGTTTTCTCCATTTAGGGTGTATGTAGTGCAAGGATTCCCGCTGCCAAGATACATCACCTTACAATTTTTGGCATTAAAGTTTAGTTGCAAAGTACTGGACCATTGTTCAAGCAAAAGTAGGTCTTGTTCCATAGTCTATTGTTGAGAAAGACATGGGGGAAGCCACTGCTTGCCCTGGATCAGTAGCATGGAATGTTACTACTCTTTGGGTTTTTGCCAGGTATTAGTGACCTGGATTGGCCACTGTGACGACGGGCTACTGGACTAGATGGACCATTGGTTTGACCTAGTACAGTTATTCTTATGTTCATATCCCAATGCATTCCTTGGCATTTACCATGCTGTTGCTGATTTGTAGATTTTCCAACATCACTTACTGCCATGCAGCCCTGAGCCATAATCAACAGATGATTGACAGGCACATTTACTCTGGATTGCATTTTTTACCTGGAAATCACTTTAGAAATGTGCAGATTTTCCCATCGAAGTGAAAATAGCTTACAAAAAAACAAACAAACGACTGGAAAACTTGCTGGATTAAGCATATAGCCCTCAATGGAGACTGATATTTCACTTGCTTTTTTACCAAACTTTTCAAACCAGGATGTGATTCAGCTCACCAGTTGGAGAGAAGTCAGCTGTAGGTCCCCTGGTTTCTCCTTTGCGGAAAATTTTCTTCCGCCTGAAGAAGCTGTGAGTAAAACAAGAAATTGTGTAGAGGAAAAGGAAGAGTTGGGGAGACAAAGGACTGTTTATTGCTGATATTTTGGGAGAACATTTTCACTGTTTCACTTTGGAGTTTTTTTCACGTTTGAGTTTTTTCACCTGGGGATTGTAGCCAAAGCTAACAATGGTGCCGCTAACCAATGGAGGAAACAAATTTTTACAGTTGTTTCAGATAAGTGATTTTTTCATATTCTCATTATTTGTTGTTGAACTGACAAAATCTATTCCCTGGCATTGAGTTGAGAAGGAAGGGTTATTGGTACAATGATGTTTTAAATATATCACTGCTAGCCTGGCTGGTGTATGTCATATTGAGCACTTTACATATATTTTATTGAGAATTATTTGTATGAGTGAGATTTTTCTATGGTTTTGATATTACAGTATAATATGTCAATGCAATAAGGTGTATGTAGGAAGGAGTAGTAGGATGATAAAGACTAGATTAACAGAACATAAATCAAAGATCAATGCTAATGTTAGTGAAGCCCCGTTAGTTCCACATTGGCATCAACATGGACATTCTATAGATGATCTGTGATTGTGTATCATAGATACTGTGGAAAGAGGGTGGAAGGGTGGTGACATTTCACAGAAATTGAACTTCAAGGAGCAACAACAGATATACAGATTAAGATCAGTGTAACCAGGATGATTAAATAAAGAAGTAGAGTGGATGATGTTGGTCTAAATTCAGCTGTTGCAGCTCACTGTTTGAAATCAGCTGACCATGACTTCAGTTGAAATTTAAAAAGATGCCGTGGCCATGTTAGATTGGTTTAGGAATTGAAGAGATATCATTCAATAGGTATGGACGTCTGAAATGTTGATTTCAATGTGAGACATGATTTTTTGACAAACTTTTTTTTCCAGGGGATTCAAGCCCTGAACAGCAGCCCACGAAACATGAATTTGTGTTAACAAGTTCCCCTTATTGTTTTTTTCAATTAAAAACACTGTGAATATTCAAAATATCAGTGATGCTTATAAAGCACTTACAAACTCAAAATGAAACATTGAAAAAAGAATTAAAAAATTATGAATGAAATATAGAATATATTTGAAAAAGGAAGAGTACCTATGACGATTTAAGCTCTCACGATAAATTGACCCTGTGAGAAGTGAGTTTAATACGGTCCATATAATAACAAATAAGTCTGGGTGAGTGAGCTTATACCAGTATATAAACTGGTTAGAATGGACACTAGCCCAGGACCATCATCATATTTATTTATTTATTTATTTAAAATACTTGTAACCTGCACTATGATACCCAAAGTACATAATACAATACAAGGGAATAAATATGCAAATATCGGAGCACATGATTACAATACCAAGACTTCACTCCAATAATAAATTATGTGGTTAAAATAGTTGTTAATAGGTAAGCCTCTGATCATTAATCATATAAAGGGAAGAGGTAAGCCTTTGATTACATATATGTCCAACATTTTTAAAGAAACTAATCTGTTCACCTGGTAAAAGCATTCTCAAGTTTTGGAACAATAACAGAAAACATATGGACTCATGTTTTGAGTTGTACTTGATGGAAAGTTCATCAAATTCATATTGGCTGATCTAAGTACTCAGAGTAGTTGATACAGTTTAAGCACAGTGCAAATGCTTAAGAGGTTTTCATACTCATTATAAGATCTTAATCTGAATTTGCCAATTTACTAGAAGCCATTGTATCTCATAAAGAATAGGGTTGATGTGATCAGATCTATAAGAACCTAATAAAAATTAGGCAGCAGTGTTTTATGCAATTTTGAGTATTTTCACTGAGGATGCTATTGCAGTAATCAAGTAATGAAATTACTAACAATGCTACCAGTGTACAAAAATTATCAGATGTTAGAAAATATTTAAAACAGCAATCAAGTGCAGTTTGAAAAAGCCTTTCTAGTCACTTGCCTTACCCTCCTTTTATCAACCCTTGCTGCCATGCAGCGTGAGCTAAATGCCAAGCCACCCATATGCTCGGCAGCACGACTTGATAAAAAAGAGGGTTACTTTGGTTCTTCCTATCCAATTTGGAGTCAATAAGCATGCCTACTCTTATAGTTGAAGCAATAGGTATGGACCAGTCATTAACCTCACTTACTGGAGATTCCCCAAATGCTGCAGCAGTAAGGAATGGTGCATACGACAAACTCAAACCATCAGTAAGAAGGATATAGTGTCATTGGGGGATTCAGTGCCTGGAGAGAATCCTCTAAAGGCATTTTTGCTCAGAAGTTCTGTCACCTCAACCAATCAAATTGAAACAAACAAACAAAAAAACACCTTCAGGAATTCACAACCAGGAACTTAATCCCTTAACTGCACTATGCGCTTTTGTGTTCTGAGAATGGCAGGATGCTATGGAGGAGGAGCTCAAACACTGCTGAACTGTTCTTGGGTGGCTTGACTGAACATGGAATTCAGCATCTGTAGAGAATCTCTTGATGGCCCGATGCTGCCATGAAACTCAGGACTACGTCAGACTTGGCATGAAGGTATGGAGGAGGAGTTGGGAGCCTGCAGCCTATAGTCAGGTTCTTCACTGAAAGCCCTGACTGCAAGGCACTGGATCTGAGCATATCCTAAACTGTTTAAAACCCAAAATGTAGGTGCCTACAAAACCAGTGCCTAGATCATGTTTATAGCAGCGCCTTAGGACACCTAAGGTCAAAGTAGGCATGGCTAATGCTGGAAAGACCTTAGACGCCACGAAAAAAGCTATTCATGTCAAATATAAACACAAGAATTGTAGGCCTCGAAAACCCTGGCCTACATTTCTGGCACCTATGTTTCAGGTGGTTGCAATTCTACAAATGGTGCCATTGCATGATTGACAGAGGCCATTTATAGGCAGCCACCGATACTAGCACCATTTGTAGAATCCAGCCCCTAATCCCTGCAAGTTCTACATACTCTGTGTGATGTTTTACACATTTTGGAATCATTTTTTTGTGGGTTGGAAGAGAAGAGAGGAGGTGAAGAGGAAAGGTGAAAAATATCACATTTTTTGAAGATGGGTAAACAGTACAATTTGAAAGTATTAATCTAATAGCAATTTTACAAGTTATAGGTATGGAAACAAATGAATATACACAATCTGAAACTTCATTGTAAATGCATACAGTTTTCTAGAGGTCTTCACTGGCATAAATGATTAATAAGCATGGAGGGTTTTTGTTTTTTCAAATAATATAGTAATTAATATGCAGATAAACATTTCTGCCACTTCTGAGTTTACCTGACAGCAGAACCTCACAAGTCACACATAAGAAAGAGCTCAGGCTAGAAAAATCGCAGTGTGTGTCTGTGTGTGTGTTAGGGGGGGCTTCCCTGGGGAGGAGTCAGCTTACTCTGTAATGGCTGGACAAAAGCCCTCCGGAAGCTATTAAGCTGATGATGATTCATCATTCTTTTGGTGGGTATTTTAATGCACTTTGGAAGATCATGACTGCTGAATGAGGAGCATGTTCAGTTTTTGTTTCAGAATGTAAAAATAAACCAGTTCCCCTCAAGGTCAACAGTAGGAGAAGTATTTTTTTTTTTATATATATATCACTATCAGAATGTATGGCAAACCAGTTAAAGGTACTGTATATGAAAATTTATGACCTGTTTCTGCTATATTGGGGAAATGCAGTGAAATGCTGTCTGCTTTTACCAAAAGGCTTTACATACATCAGACCTTCAGATCTTTTAGTCAGAGGACTTTCACAGTTAAAATTTATTATACCACAAATAAAATAATTATCTAAGCAGTATACAGTTAAAAATGATGAGGAAAAGGGGAAGAAAACACAGGTGTCTAGACTACAATAATGCAATATATATAAATAGAACAGATATAGAGAGGTGGGCAAGGTAAGTAATTAACTAGATTCAATTAAATTAGGGTATGATACAATAAGAGAGGAGGTAGTGAAAAGAATGACAATGCAGTGAGGGAAGAGTTTGCTGTAAGGGGGGTTTGGGGCGTAGAGCAAATTCCTTGCAATAGCGTGTCAAGGAATAGTGAGGAGTAAACTATCCAATACCTGAAGAGTAAACTTTGTTCAAGAAAGTGAGTGAAGAGTTATGAAGAGTTTGCCTGCGTCAGCTTTGGTGCTCAATCTGATGTCACTTCCTAGGCATGGGTCCCGGCATTGATGTCAGAGAGAGCCCTGAAGCCAACACGAGCAGCAAGGGAAGGGGCACTTGCGGCAGGGGAGTGGGGGGATGAGAGGAGGAGGGGTGCTGGTGTCTCGAGCAAGATGGCACCTGGGATGGACCCCCCCCCCCCTTTACTACACCACTGCCAGTGTTCAGTGTAGAGTAATATACCGAGAGTATCAAATTTACTGGTCCTATGTATAAGTTTGACTGAGACGGGAGAAGCACTATTTTGAATGCATTTTATAGGATATTTCAAGTTTCAAAATGGCTCAGCCCTTGCTTTCATTCTATGATGCCTTTACAGGGAAATTCTATAACTAGCGCCTAAACGTAGGCATTGGTAGGCGCCCTGCTGATGCCTAAGTTAATTGAAAAATGCCATCACAAGCGGCAAAAAACGGCAGTGTTGAAACGCCTACTGACGCCTAAACAAAAGGTGGTTGGCTTTGCGACTAGGTAGCCGCTTTAGGCTGCGGAATGCCAAAGTAGGCATGGCCAAAGCTGGAAACGGCGTTAGGTGGGCTAAAGTGACTACCTAGCTGTGATTCACGGCACAGAGCTCTGGAATAACCTTACTATCCCACTTCAGAATCTGGGCTCCCTCCAACTATTCCGAAAACATCTGAAAACTTGGCTATTCTCAAAAATGTAATACTATGGTATACTAAGTCCCGCTAAACATTCTTTATACTTAACGTGACCATTTATTTTTTTCATCAAAAGGGGACATCTATTAATTGTCAGTCCCGTCCCCAATCCCACCCTAGCCCCACCGCCCAATCCTGCCCCCAATTTCTTCCATTCATTTTTCATGTACACATATCTTATTAATTCATAATGGTAACCATAAAATTTTAAAAAACTACAAAGCACACTATACGCAGAGAAAATGTTAATTATCATTTATATTTGGGGGGGTTTTCAAAGATGTCAAGGCAAATGACTTTCAAATATGCAATGTCACCTCAGTAACTAAAGAAAAATAGACAAATATAGTGCAAAATATAGACAGCAGATATAAATTCTCAAAACTGACACGTTTTGATCACTAAATTAAAAATAAAATCATTTTTCCTACCTTTGTTGTCTTGTGATTTCATGAGTCTCTGGTTGCGTTTTCTTCTGTCTGTGTATCCTTTCTTTTGTTTCTTTCTTTCTGCACTCAGGCCCAACAATTGTCCCTTTCTATTCCCTCCCTCCTTCCTTCCCATGTCCTTAGTGCCCCCAGAGCCTCCTTCCCATGTCCTTAGTGCCCCCAGTGCCTCCATCCTGTGTCCTTAGTGCCCCCAGTGCCTCAATCCTGTGTCATTAGTGCCCCCAGTGCCTCTATCCTGTGTCCTTAGTGCCCCCAGTGCCTCAATCCTGTGTCATTAGTGCCCCCAGTGCCTCCGTCCTGTGTCCTTAGTGCCCCTTCCTATGTCTTTAGTGCCCCCAGTGCCTCCTTCCCATGTCCTTAGTGCCCCTTCCTGTCCTTAGTGCCCCAGTACTTTCTTCCCATGTCTTTAGTGCCCCCAGTGTCTCCTTCCCAAGTCCTTAGTGCCCCTTCCCATGTCTTTAGTGCCCCCAGTGCCTCCTTCCCATGTCTTTAGTGCCCCCAGTGCCTCCTTCCCATGTCCTTAGTGCCCCCAGAGCCTCCTTCCCATGTCTTTAGTGCCCCCAGTGCCTCCATCCTGTGTCCTTAGTGCCCCCGGTGCCTCCATCCTGTGTCATTAGTGCCCCCAGTGCCTCCGTCCTGTGTCCTTAGTGCCCCTTTCTATGTCTTTAGTGCCCCCAGTGCCTCCTTCACATGTCTTTAGTGCCCCCAGTGCCTCCTTCCTATGTCCCTCTCACTGCCTTTCACACTTTGTCCCACCCCCACCCCCCAAGCCAGCCTGCCTGCCTGTCTACCTCTCTCCCTCCCTTCCTGGCCAAAGCCAGCCTGCTTGCCTACCTATCTCCTTCCCTCCCTGCCGCAAAAAAAAGCCTCCCCATCTTTCCCCCTGTCTGCTGCTCTTACTGCCCTGCCGCTACAGCTGCTAAACCCGACAGGAAGTCTTCTTTCCGACGTCAATTCTGACATCGGAGAGGACGTTCTGGGCCAGCCAGGCAGCAATTGGAAGGAAGTGATCGCCTGTCCCGTTGTCCCCGAGCACATCTTCGGGACGCTGTCCCTGGAAACGGGACATTTCGCCGTCCCGAAGCTGTCTGTGGGGACAATGGGACAGGAGGTCTGAAAATGGGACCGTCCCATTCAAAACGGGACGTATGGTCACCTTATTTATACTAAGTTCCTGTAACCCTTCATTGGAGTTCCTTCTTTATACCTATTCCTGTAAACTGTGCCGAGCTCTACAATTGGGGCGAGGATGTGGTATACAAACTTAAGGTTTAGTTTAGTTTAAGATAGGTGGCTGAAATGTAGGCCCAGAAAACCCTGGCCTACATTTCAGCTGCCTATCTATGCCTCTACGGGATCCTAAAGTCAGGCCACATCAACCAAAAACCGATCACAGCAGGGGATATTATCCCCAATCAGCTAAGCCAGAAGTGATCCATGGAAGCTGCAGTTTTGGGGAGTCCACTAGCTCATCTGATCGAGGGGGGAAATGCCCCTGCTGCGGTCAGCTGAGAAGCTGTGGCAGGGGACCCCCTTGACTCATCAGAAAGGATGCCCACTCACTCCTGTCAGAACCCCCGAACCCCCCTTCAAAGACCTGTGGTAGGAGGGAATCCCACTCCCACCTGCTGGAATCCCCAAAGCACCCTCTCAACCGCGATAGGTAAGAGGGATGCCCATTCCCTCCTGCCTGCAGGCCCCGCCAAAGCCAAGACCTGCCCCAACTGCCAGGTTTTGGAAATGTCTCCAGGTACCTGGACAGTCCTCTTGAAGCTTAGTTAACTTTTAAAGGATTAGCTCCAATTGTGAACTTTATCATGAACATTGCTGGTGTAGGATATGCTCTAGGGGGGTGAGCCACCCCCTGCCTCTGTCAAATCTACCTCCTTACAGCTCAATAAGATTTTGGATGCAGCAATAAGCAAAACCAACCACACAAAAAATAAAATGGTCAGTAGTTTAAATTCCATCCCTCCATTGTTGGCCCTACCCCAGCATTTTAGTTCATTTATACAAACACACACAACACAACACAAAAGAAAAATCAGCACACTTAACATTCAATGTTCTTCCTGTCCACAAGAAACAAAAATTACCATCAAACAAATCTAAAGGCATCCAAATTTTCTTAAACGTAGGAAAGCTCCTTCTCTTAGCAGCCAAAACATGTGGTTGGAGCCATGACTATTTTTGGGGGGAAGGGGTATGAGTTAAGTGCAGAAAGCAAGATACTTGCACAGCAGTACTTCTCCCAGTTCTGCATTGTGCGCAGAAAGTCTTGCTGTGCTGTATTTACCAGCCCAACCATTGCCCTGCTTTAAGACTGAAGCTCTCTTCCCCTCCTTACTATGCCCCTACTCTCCTCCACACTCACCCACCCTCTTTCTAATCCCTACTTCCTGCTGAAATTCAACTGAAGGATAAAGGTGATAAAGTGTCTGGCAGGATGCTCAACAGCTTAAAGGTAAAAGGTAATGATGACCTACTTGAACTTGTACGAGGGGTGTTGCTGAATAGTTCTCAGCCCAACCAAGAAGAGAATGATATGGAACTATGAAACTTACAAGTTATTCCACACTTTTTATTTCATTTCATATCATTGAAAAGAACAGTATGGAATAACTTGTAAATTTCAAAGATTCACATCATTTTCTTCTTGGTTGGGCTGAGAACTTTTCAGTGGCCCCTCGTAACTATGACCTAACTGAATAATAACTGTACTGGTTTACCTGTACTAGCAACTCTATTGAATGTCCGTGTCAAAACTGTCCATTGTAACTTCCTGGGTAACTGTCCATTGTAACTTCCTGGGTAACTGACCCAACCTCTTGTAATGTAATCTGACCTTGAACTGGATAGGTAAAGGCGGAATAGAAAACCTGACAAACATAATATAAGGGACCTGATATACGGCTTTTTCTGTGTGCCTACAATCAAAGTGGTTTACCTATTTTAGATAGATACTTATTTTGTACCTGGGGTAATAAAGTGTGAAGGGATTTGCCCAGAGTCACAAGGAGCTGCAGTGGGAATTGAACTTACAACCTCTAACCGCTAACCGCTAATTTACAACCTCTAACCGTTAGGCCACTCCTCCACTACAGTGTAGCAATTAAACGATTCACCCCGACTTGGTCAAGAACAGCCCTAGACAGTGGCGTACCAAGGGGGGGGCGTGGGTGGCGGTCCGCCCCGGGTGCCAAGCCCTGATGGGGTGCTCTCGGTCCGGTTCCCCCCCCCTGCGCTGGGTGTCGCGTCTGGAAACAGCCTGCAGCAAGATCGCGATGCCAGCGATCTTTGCCTGCTTCGGCTGTTTCCTCCACCACGGTCCCGCCCCTTCTCTGACATCAGAGGAGGGGCGGGACCGCGGCGGAGGAAACAGCCGAAGCAAGCAAAGATTGCTGGCATCGCGCGATCTTGCTGCAGGCTGTTTCCCCAGGGAAATGAAGCGGGGAGGCCGGGGGAATGAGCAGTGCTTTGTGGTGGTGGTGGGGCTGAGCGGTCCTTCGAGGTAGTGGGGGGACAGCAGGCCTTCAGGGTGGAGTGGGCAGGCAGACCTTGTGGAGGGGGGGAGACAGGCCTTCAGGGGGGACAGGCAGGCCTTCGGGTGGAGGGATGACAGGCCGTTGGGAGGGGTGCAGGCCTTCGGGGGCGCAGGCCTTCAGGGGGGCAGGCCTTCGAGGGGGGTGTAGGCCTTTGGGGGGTGCAGGCCTTCGGGGGGGGTGCAGGCCTTCGGGGGGGTGCAGGCCTTCAAGGGGGGGATAGGCCTTCAGTGGGGGGCAGGCCTTCAAGGGGAACAGGCAGGCAGGTCTTCAAGGGGGGGGACAGGCCTTCGAGGGGGATGCAGGCCTTCGGGGGGGTGCAGGCCTTTAAGGGGGGGACAGGCCTTCAGGGGGGCAGGCCTTCAAGGGGAACAGGCAGGCCTTCAGAGGGGGTGCAGGCCTACAAGGGGGGGACAGGCCTTCAGGGGGGGCAGGCCTTCAAGGGGAGCAGGCAGGCAGGCCTTCAAGGGGGGATAGGCCTTCGGGGTGGGATGCAGACCTTTAAGGGGGGGACAGGCCTTCAAGGTGGGGGACAGGCCTTCAGGGGAGGGGGGGCCCTGGTGTAGAAGTACACAGAGGGAAGGGGGAGGGATTCAAAGAGACGTGCATATGCCGGACTTTGGGTGGGAAGAAATAATGGGTCTGAAAATAGAGGAGAGAGAGAGAGATGATGGACATGGGTTTTAGGGAGGGAAGGAACAGAAAGGGAGAGAAGTTGGACACAAGGGATGGTGTGGAGGGGGGGAATAGAGATACTGGTTAGGAGGGTAGTTGGGAAAAGAAAGGGAGAGATGGTGGAACCTGGGGTGGTGGGGAAGGAGGGAGAGCTGCTGGATGAAAGGGTAGTTAAGAAAAGGTGGATCTGTGGAGGGAGACAAAAAAAGAAAAGATGCCAGACATCCGGGGGAGGGAAGGGAAACGGAAGGGGAGGATAGAAATGGCAGATGGATGGTTAGCACGAAGAAAGAAGAAAGAAGGAGACCCTGGCAAGCAAGTTATCAGAAGACAACCAGAGCCTTGGACCAACAAGATTTGAAAAATAACCAGACAACAAAAAGGTAAAAAAAAAATTTTATTTTCTGTTTTGTGATTGCAATATGTCAGATTTGAAATGTGTATCCTGCCAGAGCTGGTGTTAGACCGCAAACGTGAGCTAGGATTTAACAGAGAGAGGAAAAGTCCTTTTTTTTCTTTACACCACAGCACCTGTGTGGTTAGGAGAAGCCAAAGGGGGGTCAAAAAGCTATAAAATAAACCCACCAGGATGTTTGAAAAAAACACACAATTGGGCAGGAAAATCGAATCGATAAACCAATTCAATAGGCTGAATCGAATTGAATTTTTTTTTCCTGAATCTGGCAGCACTAGTTTGCGCTACTGTCTTAGACTTTAGGACCTGGGATTGGGGAGAGATGGCATCCTCAGTACTTTATAATGCAAGTGAAATGAGGATTTGGTCAGATTTTTGAAGGGTCTGCACTCTGCAGAAGAAAAATATTGTATAGGCCGGGGACATGAGACAGCAGGAAATGGGAACTTTTCTTCCTTCTATTTTTGTGAATGGAAAGGCTGAGGATGTCAGAGAGTTCAGTTAAAATATGTGCTTTATAAGAAAATATAATAATGTGTTTTATAAAGTTTATAGTATTGCTGGCCTACCTGGTGAGGTGTTCCTAGTGGTGGTGGTTGCAGCGTGTCAATGTGTTGAGAGAAAGAGGTGATCTTCTGCTGATCAAACTCCGGGCCCATTTCCACCCCCCAGTTAGTCCACTCCACTCAACTGGTTCACACACTAAGTGGGTCTTTGGGTGTTGTTCCTGGGTATTTGTTTTGGGATCTCTTCCAGTGGTTTGTCAGTATCTCCTTCTGGTCCAAGGAAGGAAACTTTGTTAACCTTAGTACTGACCTACAGAATATGTTTGTAACAGCGCTGCTTGTGTGGCATTAGTCTATGTAGTGATCGAAAGAAAAAAACAGACCTTTGCACATTTTTGCACTATATGGTGGGTGTATGAGGAGATTCACATTTCCTGCACAGCTAAGTCCGTGTGAAGTTACCTTGTGCTATATTTGACATCTAGCAAAGTCTCTGTTTGGAAGGAAAGATCTCAGCTTAAAAATGAAGTGGCCAGAAGTTATGGTAAAAGCAGATAGCGTAGCTGGTTTTAAGAAAGGTTTGGACAAATTCCTGGAGGAAAAGTCCATAGTCTGTTATTAAGACATGGGGCAAACATCTGCTTGCCCTGGATCGGTAGCATGGAAGGTTGCTACTCTTTGGGTTTTGACCAGGTACTAGTGACCTGGATTGGCTTCCATGAGAATGGGTTACTGGGCATGATGGACCATTGGTCTGACCCAGTTAGGCTATTCTTATGTTATGTTTTCATCTGTAGGGGCCTTTGTTTTCACTTCTTATTTTAATGTATTTTTTTTCTGAGAACTTATCAGTGTTTTTTATAATGGGAACAAAAATGGAAGATAATTAATGTGTGTGGAATGGGGGGGTAACTAATTTTTTCAGCTAAATAATTCAATCCACATCAACCAGACATAGGAGAACTCACGCACCATTCACACACCCTCCAACCAAAAACGTCAAAAGAAAAAAACTGTTCGACAACCTCCTAGCCATTCGAGCTGTAACACTCGACCCCCAACTCTATAACCTATTGACCTCGACCACAAACAACAAAACCTTCAAAAAATAAATAAAAACCCTTCTATTCAAAAAACACATAAAACCGAACTAACACAATCAGAACTGTCCCAAGCATCACCTGCAACTACTCCATATGTACTTCTGATGTCATGACAATTCAGACATAATTTATGTTATGTTATGGTATGTTTGGAATAATGGTTACATATATGAGGTTCAATAAAAGAAAATTTTCACTGCCTGTTTCTATTATGACCATTTATTCAGTTTCATGGTTATTACAAAAAATATTTTATTACATGGGGGGGGGTGTCAAAAAATTATGGGCCCAGGGTGCCACATACCCTAGGTACGCCACTGGCCCTAGAGATAGCAAATGGTTGAAGGGTATCTGTTTCCTACATGTCGGTGGTATTTAGATTACATTTTAGGGATTCTAAAAACTGTACTTCTTACTTGTGAATTCCAGAGCCAGCGGATCTCCTTGTAAGGAAGAACTGCTGACCCTGGTTTTCCTCAGCTTGTTCTCTGGCATTAACGCACATGTGCACCGTCCATAAATATATTATTTTGTGCTCCTGCCAGCAAAGACTAATAGGGCTAATGCTTCCTGAGGAGCAGCCCAAAGCTGCATTAGTCACAGATGTTTGATTGATTTAAAACAAAGAGCCTGACCGCCAAACTGTTCTATACGGTTTCTCTTCCTGTCACTTTGTCTACAGGGTTATCTTTGAGATGCAATTAAGGTGCTTAAAAGTACATTTTCAGGAAGATGCAGAATTGATGAGAAGAGCAGCTGTATGCCAAGGATGGGTGCTTCAGACCTGTTGGAGCTGCTCCAGTGGGCGTCACCGCTTGTCCCCCTTTTCCGCTGGCAGGTGGGTTCTGCTCTTTTACATGGGAGTCAGTGCCAGATGTGCTCCTTGAACAGCAGCATAAAGACTGCAATAGATGTGCTCCCCCACAAAATGTCACCCTGGCCTGATTAATGCACTAATGGAGCACTAGGAAATCAATATGAGCAGATACGTTTACTGATGCTCCCCCCCCACCCCTTTTATGAAGAGATTTTATTTTTCTACTTTTTACAAAATTGATTGGGAGCTTTGCATGGTTGTTGTTAATTCTTTTTCTGGGGGGAGGGGAATCAGGATGATAGAGCAGCACTGGAATAAATGGAGAGGGGGGCAATAATCATTTGCAGGAGAGACTCCTACCCACTTAAATTACCCATGTAGGACTATATAGAGATATTCAGTGAAACTGAATATTCCCTCTAACCGCTTAAGCCCAAACCAGCTATGTTGTAGGTGGTCTGGGCATAGAATCGTGGAGGAGTCAGCACTTAGGCAGTTAAGAGCCGATAAAGCAAAACAGCGTAGAAGATGGAATAACCGGTTACCAAATGTTGGTCACACACGCAGAATTGTATTACTCCAACACAAGCTGTGTTTCGGCCGCAAGGCCTGCCTCAGGAGTCTGAAATCAGAGACCCTTTTCTTGCACTGTGCAGACAATTGTCCACGGCATTTTGTGTTTAGCATTTTACGCTGCTTGATTTCTCATATCTGGCAATTATATTGTCATTTCATGAGATTGGCCACCAGTAATATCTTTAGGAGCTCAGATTCCTGAGGCAGGTCTTGCGGCCAAAACATGGCTCATATTGAGGCATAATATTAGAGTAATAAAGTTTCATTTTTAACCACAATTTGATAACTGGTCTTTCCATCTTCTCTGCTGTTTTGCTTCTTCTGTGACTGATGCGTGGAAAATTTATTCTTCTCTTTGTTTTATTATGAGCTTATATTTATAAAGTAACTGGATGTTAGACCTCAAAAGTCTTATCTGTTGGTTTCACCTAAACAGTTAAGGTTAAATATTGGCTTAAATTGGATATGTGTCATCCTTCTACACATACCGGAATATTCAATACAGTCCAGGAACTTGCTAAGGCATCCATTTATATTCTATGGGCACCTTCTAAGTTTCCAAGTTTATTATAAATTTGATAAAACGCTTATCAAAATACTAAGGGGCTCATAATCGAAAGAGAAAAACATCCAAAAACCGGCCTAAGTCGGCACTTGGACGATCATAAGTCAAAAATGTCCAAGTACCGATAATAAAACCAGGTTTTGGACGTATTTAAAAATGACTTAGGCCTTCATAGTGCCACTGAATGACCAAAGCTAAATGGGGCATTTTAGGAGGAGTGTCAAGGGCAGGAGTTGGGCGGGAGATGGGCCGGCTTAGACTTAGTCGTACAGCATGTATAACCGGAAGTAATACAGCCCAGGATCAACGGAACTTGGACGTTGTGACTTAGACCATGTAAAAAATGGTCTAAGTCACAAAAAAACACCTAAAGTCACCAGATAAGCACTGCAAACACATAAAACAGACCCCCACACACTACCCCAGTGATCACCGATCCCCCCCACCCCCATAAAAATTTTAATCACACCTTTAAATTTCAGCCTTCAGACCATCATCACCTGGCCGCCTTGCATAGGAAAGCCTAGTCGTCCAGCACAGAGGCGGATTAAGTCATCTTGAGGGTGGGTTAGGGACTCATGCAGAGGAGGACTCATGCCCATAAGCCCCTGTAATCACTGCATTAATACTTAAACATGTGCACTCCCCTATACACCCCCAAAACCCTTTTCTACTGGCATATAAGTGGCTCTTGCAGCCATAAGGGCTATTGGGGTGGTAGATATGTGGGTCTAGGGGATTCTGGAGGTGGTTTGGGGGGCTCACCATGACCTATAAGGGAGCTGTAGTGAGGAGAAGACATGGCACCCTTTTTGTGAAGTTCACAGCATTACCCTGGAAGATACCCCACTATTTAGATGCCATGTCTGGGTGTTCAGTCCTTCACTTTGTAGACCCCTCCCACGTCCAACAGGGCTTGTTCTAGGCGTTTTGGACTTGGACGAAAACTTGGCTGAAAATGTGTTATAAAGATGGACGATTTAGCGACTTGGACGATCAGATATGCAGGACGTATAATTAGACGATTTTCGAAAGAAAATTTTGTTTGGATGTATGTGAGCCGTTAACAAAATATTGTACTGAATAGATATCATTTTTCCCTTAAATTTACAAGTTCAATACTGGGGGATGGGGGGTAATTTGGGGGGATGGGGGTAATTTTTAGTTTATTATTTAACAATATAAGAATGATGGGGGAAAATTTTTTATCATATGATACTTATGTTTTATATTTGATATGGAAGGGTGAGGAGGGAGGGAGATAAGTTATATGATTTGGATTATTGCTGATTATTAAGTGTTCTATTTAATGTTAAAATGTTTTAACTCACTGTCACACTATTGTAAGTTTTAAAACGGATAAAGATTTTATTAAAAAAAGAGAAAAAAAATTTTGGACATATTTTTCGAAAATATATCCTAGGCTGTTTTTTACTTTGGACGACTTGCAAGTTAAACGAAAATGGACTTAGACGTCCCTTTAGATTATGCCCCTCCATGCATGTTAGAGCAATAAAATAGGGATAAGGACAGAGATAAAAACAGAATTAAAAACAATATTAACAGACGAAATATACTAAGACAAACAAGACACAAAATAAGTGTAGTAAAACAAAAGGATAGTGGGGAGAACTACATTAAATACAGAAAAGAAAACATATATGGGAAAAAAACAAAAGGACTAAGGGGTTTAATAAGAAAAGAATAGTAGCATAATTAGCCAAAAGCATCGATGAATAAGAAAATTTTTAAAGCTCCTTTAAATTTATCTAAGTTCTGCTCTGCCCCAAGATAAGTGGGTAATGCGTTCCAGAGTGTGGGTGCAGTAACTGAGAATATTGTTGTTCTACGGGTATTTATTATTTTTAAACAGGGAACCCAAAGTAGATGCTTAAGTTCAGAGGATCTTAAAGCTGTATTAGATTCATAGAGGGGCATAATCGAAAGGGATGTCTAAGTCCATTTACGTCCATCTCGCAAGTCGTCCAAAGTAAAAAACAGCTTAATACACATTTTCGAATATGTCCAATTTTTTTTCATTTCGAAAATCATCTAATTATACGTCCTGCTGATCTGATCGTCCAAGCCGCTAAATCGTCCATCTTTATACCACATTTTCGTCCAATTCCAAAATGCCTAGAACAACCCTGTTGGACGTGGGAGGGGTCTGCAAAGTGATGGACTGCACACCCAGACATGTCACCTAAATAGTGGGGTACCTTACAGGGCACTGCTGTGAACTTCACAAAAAGGGTGCCATGTCTTCTCCTCCCTACAGCTCCCTTATAGGTTACGGTGAGCCCTCCCCAAACCTCCTCCAGAATCCCCTAGACCCACTTATCTACCATCCCAATAGCCCTTATGGCTGCAGGAGCCACTTATATGCCAGTAAAAAAGGGTTTTGGGGGTGTATAGGGGAGTGCACATGTTTAAGTATCAATGCAGTGATTACAGGGTCTTATGGGCCTGAGTCCTCCTCTCTATGGGTCCCTAACCCAACCCCAAGATGACTTAAGCTGCCTCTGTGCCTGACGACTAAGCTTTCCTATGCCAGGCGGCCAGGTGATGATGGTCTGGAGGCTGAATTTTAAAGGTGTGATTAAAATTTTTATGGGGGTGGGGGAGTTGGTGATCACTGGGCTAGTGGGGGGGGGTCTGTTTTATGTGTATGTAGTGCTTATCTGGTGACTTTAGGTGGGTTTATGTGACTTAGACTATGTTTTACATGGTCTAAGTCACAACGTCCAAGTTCTGTTGATCCTGGACTGTATAACTTTCGGTTATACATGCTGTATGGCTAAGTCTAAGCCGGCCCTCCTCCCACCCAACTCCTGCCCTCGACACTCCTCCCGAAACGCCCCATTTAGCTTTGGTCGTTCAGCAGCACTATGAAGGCCTAGGTCATTTAGAAATATGTCCAAAACCCGTTTTCAGTATCGGCACTTGGACGTTTTTGACAAATGTTCATCCAAGTGCTGACTTAGGCCGGTTTTTGGAAGTATATCTCTTTCAATTATGAGCCCCATAAGGTATAAGATTTTTATCGAGAAATGCTGGTTCTTTGGTTTTGAGGGTTTTGAATATTAAAAGGGCAATCTTGTAAGTTATCTTGTATTGGACTGGAAGCCAATGGGCTTTTTTTAAAAGAGGGGTAACGTGTTCGAATTTTCCAGAGTTTTTAATCACTTTGATGGATGTGTTTTGTACTAACTGTAAGCGCCTGATATCTTTCTGACAGATTCCCTGATATAAGGAGTTACAGTAATCTATTTAGCGCAGTATGCAGTGAACAAGGAGGGGGAATGACAGTGATTTATAAACAGTTCATAGGATCTCCTACAACACACAGGCCCTCTTTTACAAAGGTGAGGTAAGCATTTTACCACGCGTTTAGCGCACACTAAATCAACGCGGTCCATAGGATAACATGCACACGTTAGCATTTAGCATGTGATTAGCGCTCACTAATATTTATCGCGCGCTAAAAAGCATAGAGCACCTTAGTAAAAGAGGGGGATAGTTGCTCCAGATACAGAGACCTAGAGAAAAGTTTACATAACCTTCCTCCAAAAATAAGTACTACTGTCATTATTATAAGATACATTTGTTCAATATAATTCAATAAATCCACTTTATATAAGAAAAGGGGACCACTTATTACATTACATTACATTACGGATTTCTATTCCGCCTATACCTTGCAGTTCAAGGCGGATTACAAAAGATTTGACTGGACATTTTCCAGTGAAGATCACATTACAGAAGATTTGACAGGACAATTTTCCAGTGAAGATACAATTTTTTTTTTTTAAGGGTGGGTAGCTGGATAGAATCCTAGGGGAACTTACGGGTTGGGTAGTAAACTGACAGTGCCGAACTGTGTGATGTTAGCAAATGGAATACAGTTAGAGTAGGAAGGTTACAATCTATTTTAAGGGTCTGTTTACTTGGAAGGTGTTTAGGTGGGATATTGGGGGAGAATTATCTGGAGGTAGGTGAATTCTCTGGAGGTAGGTGAATTATCTGGAGGTAGGTGAATTAATTGGAGGTAGGTGAATTATCTGGAGGCAGCAGCACTGCCACCTCAATCAAACACCTAACGCTAACTGGCGATAAGTGGTTTTTCCCTTTCTGTGTTTCACAGACTGCTGTGCCTCCCACCAACAATGTGTAGTCTTCCAGAAAAAAAAAGAGCTAAATTTCTTATTTCCACACTCCATAACCCAAATAAAGAAACCAGCTTTTATGCCCACGTAGAGGGGTGATATATTTTCTTGGCATAGCACTCAATGCAGTATTTCTTTATTTGGCACAGGATATATTAAATTCTAGAACTTTAGGCTTTGGGGGAGACAATGGAAACATCAATCAGCTTGTGTGAGAACACTATGGTACGATGCGTCTTGATCATGAACTGAACTGACTCTTCTTGCACTCACATGTGATAACCTTCTCAGGGTGTATCCAAATACAGTGGTGCCTCACACAACGAACTTAATTCGTTCCAGGAGCAAGTTTGTTATGCGAAAAGTTCGTTATGTGAAACGCGTTTTCCCATAACAATACATGTTAAAAAAAATAATTCGTTCTGCAGCATAAAATATGCTAAGATGACATAAAAAAAGATAAATTTTTTGTTATTATGTTTATTTAGATACATCTAAAAACATAATTGTTTTTTAAAACAACACACATTTTTTAAATTTAAAGACAGACTAAGTAGAGTCTAATTTTACAGTGAGAGAGGGCAGAGTCTCAGCGGCAAAAACTGGGACTTAACTGTTCATTTTTTAAATGCCTGCATGGTTGAAAATGTTGTCCATTTCCTTGGACAGATCATTCTGTCTATAATACTAGTTTATACTTATTACAAAATGGTCTAAATGGATAAGCTTTTTTTTTCCTGTTTCTTTCAATATGTAAACAGATTGCCAATGGTGAGAGAGAACAAAGCTGTTACTGTATTTTTCTAGCATCAGGGAAGCGGTGAGAGTAGCTCCGCCCCCCCCAACGCATCAGCAGTAGGCGCCGGGCCCCTGCGAGCCGACGGTCCGCCACTGCACAGGGAGCCAGGCGGAGAGAGGGCAGTTAAGCGCAGTGCCTGCGCGGAAGGATGCAGCTCGGGCGACTTCGTTGTGTGAAACGAAGTTCGTTGTAGGAAGCAAGACCTGAAGTTCGTTGTGCGCAGCGTTCGCTGTGCGAGGCGTTCGTTATGCGAGGCACCACTGTAATCAGATTTTACAGAGCTGCTCTGCTTGTTCCCAGCCATAGTTTCCATTTTCTTAAACAAGCTACCATGAGTCACATCTTCATATAAGCCAGATGCGTAGAAACATATAATGATAAATATGTACTCCAGCCAGTACTCTAATGCTCTCCCTTCCTTACCATTCCTTCTCCCTGCTCTTTGCTTTCTATAGCAGAGATAATCCTAGCTTAGGCTGTGTCTTACTCTAGACCAGGGGTGTCAAAGTCCCTCCTCGAGGGCCGCAACCCAGTCAGGTTTTCAGGATTTCCCCAATGAACATGCATGAGATCTATTAGCATACAATGAAAGCAGTGCATGCAAATAGATCTTATGCATGTTCATTGGGGAAATCCTGAAAACCTGACTGGATTGCGGCCCTTGAGGAGGGACTTTGACACCCCTGCTCTAGACAAAGCTAGATACAGACCTACAAACATCAAAGCAGTAAAAATAAAGAGAAAACAGTAAAAGGAATATAATTGGGGGAAAGCAGGGAATCATAATGAAGAAATACTAGATCAGGCTTCTCCAACCTACATCCCTAGAGCAGGGTCGGTTTTAGAAATGCTGGGGCCCAGGGCAGAAATTAAGAAGGGGGCCCCTGATCCCCTCTCTTCTCTGTACCTCCTCCCCCCCGATATCCCCCCTTCCCATTACTACCACATATAAAACAACTTTAAATGACTTATTTACACACACACAAAACACAGACAAATCTTTACCAGAGGATCACAAATAGAAATTGAACTGGGAACCTCAAGAAATTAAACTCTTCAAGTATTACACTGGAAATAAAAACAGATATGCACTTCTTTCTGTACTTAACACACAGGGGTCCTAGGCAACCTCCCTTGCTATAGCTGGTGGAGATCTCAAACCCCTGCCAGTTGAAGATTATCTCCTCCAATCTGGTAGCCAGTAATCTTCAAGCTCTGAAGCTATCAGCAGTGTCTCTTAGCTGTCACCAGCTGCAGAGCTTGAAGAGTTCTGGCCTCCAAACTAGAGGAAGAGATCTTCAGCTAGTAGGGTTTTGGGATTCCCACCAACTTAGGTATTTATAATTTGCATTTGGGTAGGAGGCATGGCGCATGGCGGGAAGAAAATTTAGTGCCTACCATTTTATTGGACTAATACATTTCTCAATTAGCTTTCAGAGGTCAAAACCTCTTTCTTCAGGTCAGTAAAATATACTGCTGTTACAGTGTCCCTGTCCTGACCTGAAGAAGGGGGTTCTTGTCTCTGAATTATCAAGTTTCAAGTTTATTAGGATTTTATATACCGCCTATCAAGGTTATCTAAGCGGTTTTTTACAATCAGGTACTCAAGCATTTTCCCTCTCTGTCCCGGTGGGCTCACAATCTATCTAACGTACATTAGTGAAAAATGTATTAAAATTAGTCTAATAAAAAGAATCACCTCTTTTCCATTTTCTGTTTATAAACGTTTGTCAACACAGCTACAATACTACCTTATCCTAAAGCAAAAAAAAAAAAAAAGAAAGATAATTTTTTTCTACCTTTGTTGTCTGGTTTCTGCTTTCCTCATCTTCTCATCATTCTCTTCCTTCTATCCACTGACTGCCCTCTCTCTGTCTCTTCCATATGGCATCTGCTCTCTTTCTATGCCTCTTCCATAAACTTCCTCTCCCTTCCATCTCTCCCTCTCACCCATTGGTCTGGCATCCATCTTCTTCCCTCCGCTCCCCCTATGTTGTCGCATCTGACTTCTTCCCTTCCATCTCTCCCCTCCTCCCATCAGATCTGGTATCTGTCTCCTTCCTCCTTTCCTCTCCCCCCCCCCGATCTGGTATCTGGCTGCTCCCCTTCCCCCATGGTCTGGCATCTCTCTCTCCTCTCCCTTCCCCTTCCTTTCTTTCCTGGTCTTCCTTCTAAATTTATTTTCTGCCTCTGTCTAGATTAAATTCTTTCTTTTCATTGTGTCTATCTACAGCTTGCCACCTCTTTCCTTCACTCCTTCCAGTATTTAACTTTATCCTCTTCCCCCAATCCAGCATGTGCCTTTTTTTCTCTCTTCTCCCCACTTCCATCCAGTATATGCTCTTTTGAATCTCTCCTCACCACTTCCATTCAGTGTCTGCTCCCCTGTCTCTCCTCCACACTTCCAGTGTCTGCTCCCCTTTCTTACACCCCCTCATTTTTATCTGGCATCTGCCCCCTTTCTCTCCTCACCACTTCCATTCAGCATCTGCTTCCCATCTCTCCTGCCCACTTCCTTCCAGCGTCTGCTCCCGCCTCTCTCTACTCCACTTCTTTCCAGTGTCTGCTCTCCTTTCTTTCTTGCCCCCTCACTCACTCCCCCAAACTTCCATTCAAGTTTATCAAGTTTATTAACAGAATTTGATTTATCGCCTATTGAAATCACTAAGCGATGTACATTACAATATATAGTAAGGTAAAAGAGTTTCACAAATTAACAATAAACATTTGACTAAAACAAACAAGTAGCTGGGATGGGAAAATTAAAAGTTACATGTTTCGTTTAAAATAGAAAATTGGGAAAAAACAATAGGTAAGGGTACATAAAAATCTCAGCTATTAAAAAAAAAACATAATCTGCTTTAAACATTGAAGGCATCTCTAAATAGATAAGATTTTAAAGATTTTTTAAATATTAAAACATCTTTTTCATCACGAATATATTGGGGAAGGGCATTCCACCATAGGGGACCTGTCACTGAAAAAATATCTGCCCTTCTAGTACCAATAATCTTCAAGGATGGAACTGAGAGAAGATTTTGGTTAGAGGAACGAAGTGAACGTTGAGTATTATAGGGTATCAAGAGTCTAGATATAAATTGAGGTTCTTCACAAGCTAAAGTTTTGAAGATGAGTAACATTATTTTAAATGTGATTCTATGGCTAATAGGCAGCCAGTGAGAATCTTTCAACAACGGAGAAACATGATCGTACTTTTTTGCATTATATATTAACTTTATTGCGGTGTTTTGAATCAGTTGTAATCTCCTTTTTTCTTTTGATGATATGTTAAGGAATAGAGCGTTGCAATAATCAAGTTTAGATATTACTAAAGAATGGATCAGTATTGTAACAGATTTTGGAGTCAGAAATTTGGATATTGATCTAATACGACGTAATTTAAAAAAGCAATTTCTAACTGTTAGAGAAATATGTTCATGATAAGTGAATTTTTCGTCAATTAGAACGCCAAGAATTTTAACTGAGGGAACTAGATTGAGTGTGGAGTTATTAAGAATAAATTGATTTGACAAAGTTATATCATTTTTCCAAGTAAATAATACAGCTTTAGTTTTCTTTATGTTAAGGGATAATTTGTTTTTATTTAACCAAGAATGAATTATTTCTAATTTTTGATTGATGGATTTGATTTCGTTGTCGCATTTGGGATCTAAAGGGTGTATGAGTTGAACATCGTCTGCGTATGCAAATGGGGTAAAGCCTATGGATTGACAAATGCTTAACAAAGGAGAAAGAAAAATGTTAAACAAAAGCATCTGCTCCCCTCTCTCTCCCCCATTCAGCGTGTTCCCCTCTCTTTCTGCCCTCCCCCCTTCCATCCAGCGTCTGTCCCCCTCTTTCTCCACACAATAAACCTAAACCACCACTCAACCTCTTCCATTTGTCAGGCCATCTCCCTCCCTTCGCCTCACCTTCACGGTTGCTTTTCATAACCAAAGTTTTCTCTCTCAGAGAGGCCCTGATGCAGCTGCCATTCTCACTAATAGCACGCAGCTGGCCCGAAGCTTGTCCTCTGATGCAATCCGGCAGAAACAGGACGTTTCATCAGAGAAGAAGCTTCAGGGCAGCCACGTGCAACTAGTGAGAATGGCTGCCATGACAGGGCCCCTCTGAGAGAGAAAACTCTGGTTTGGAAAAATGCCACGAAGGTGAGGGAAAGGGAGAAAGATGGCCCAATAAAGGGGAGAGATGGCCTTACAAGGGAAAAAGATGCCCAGACCGCAGGGCCCACTGGAACTGTGGGACCCAGTGCAGCTGCCCTGTTTGCCCTCACCTAATATTGGCCCTGCCCTGGGGCCAGAATAGGGCCCTCCATGTGCTTTTATCTGACGCTTAAAAGCTTGGTAATTCATGTGGTGCTTATAGCAAGATTCCTACTTCCCTGCCATAACTCAAGTCTCTGTAAGTTTGAACCAAGCAGTGCCAGAAATTTGTACTGGTCTTGACTGTGGCACAGACTTGCAGAGAGTTGAGTCACAGTGGGGAAGCAGGAAGTCCATTGTTTATTCTTCAACTGAAGCCAGGTGATGGAAAAGAGACTAGGTAAAGCCTGGGAGGGGGGGGGGGGTTGGCTGTGTGAGAGAGAGCAAGTTAACTGGATGAAGGCTGTGGGTAGATGAAATGGAGAGAGAGAGAGAGACTGGTAGTGAGGGGACGACACACTGTTGTATTTTGTGACTATTTGACCAAGCATATGCCAAAATACAATGGTGTGTGTTTTGGCCTTCTAAATGCTACAAAATATAAATATGGCCCCTGATAAAAGGTTGGACAAGCTTGTTCTAGATAAACTCTTTTCCACAGCATTAACTCTACTGGTGAGGAAGAACTTGCCATCTGTTCAGATTGTAATGTAATTAGTGATATTGTTTCTGGTGTTTTTCATGATCTTTACTCTGCCTAAGAAAAGAAAAGAGGCACACAGAAGATGTTAACCTAGAGAGATACATGCCATTATTCTTTCACATCAATTCATGGAGTGCTGGAATTAGGGTTGGCTTAACCATTAGGCGGCTTCTGCAAGGACAGCAAACAGCACCTGTAATCAAAGTGATGCAATAGATTCTGAGAGGGACACCAATTCAAAGCACCAGTAGTTTTATCCATAGGGAGGTGAGCAATTTTCAAATAGAAGAGAATATTTAAGATTTTAAGTATGATGTTCCAAAACGTCTTTATAAGGCTGATTTGGGAGGGATGGTGGTGTTGAGGTGATCTGAATTGTTGAGTTCAATTACCAAAATCTGCCTTAGGGGTCCAAAAGATAAGTGGTTTATGGTTTATATTTTCTTATGATTTAATATTCTGCTTTTCCTCATGTGCCACAAGACCTATGAGGAGAGACTTGAGAACCTTAGAGCAGGGGTGTCAAATGTCGGTCCTCGAGGGCTGCAATCCAGTCAGGTTTTCAGGATTTTCCCAATGAATATGCATGAGATTCATTTGCATGCACTGCTTTCATTGTATGCTAATAGATCTCATGCATATTCATTTTGTAAATCCTAAAAACCCGACTGGATTGCGGCCCTCGAGGAGGGACATTTGACACCCCTGCCTTAGAGGAAAGAAGAAATAGATATGATGCAGACATTCAAATATTTGAGAGGTATTAATATTGAAACAAACCTCTTCCAGAGGAGGAAAGGTGGTAGAACTAGAGAACATGAATTTAGATAGCAGGAGAACCAACTCAGGAATAATGTCGGAAAGTACTTTTTCACAAAGAGGATGATAGATGCATGGAATGCCCTCTTGGAGGAAATGCTAGAGATGAAAACAATAACAATTCAAAAATGTGTGGGATAAACATAAAGGAATCATATATGGAGAGCATGTGTAGAGATGCAGCATATATAGAGAGCATGTGTAGAGGTGGGGGCCCTGCCCATGTCCTTTCCTAGCTCTGCCCATGTGTACAGTTCTCGTGCATTTACTCTCTACACCACTTACATGTGTCTCTACAGAATAGAGTATAGGTGTCCTGCTAGCACGTGTGTGTAAGTATGCACGTAGGGCAAGATTCTGGCACCGAAACTTAGGTGACGAAAAAATTTCAGAGCTAATTAAGTACTCTACAAAGGGCATGCACCTTATAAAAAATAGCATTTAACGTTTGGGCTTCAGACTTACACGTGCTAAAACCTGGTGTGCCCAAGTGAAGCAGTATTCTGTAATTCCATGCGCAGCTTTTCAGAATGCCCCTGACACATCCATGCCCCCTTTTAGGATACATACCATAGGAATTAGGCATCCAAATGTGTGTACAAATTTGAATGAGTGCCAATTAACATCAATAATTGGTTGTTAGCACCTAGTTCAGAGCTCACTGAGTTATGTTGCTAAATGATAAGCATAGGAAAACTCTTGGCAGAGTTACTACATTTAGATGTAGATAGCTCTTGGCAGGGAAGTAAAATTCCTTGACGCCATAAATGACTGCTTCTTGGAGAAACTGGTTCAAGAACCGACTAGAGGCGGAGCTATTTTAGATTTGGTCTTAGTGAAATGCATGTCATAATAAAGAAGGAAGCTGTCAGGTTCATTAGGAAACAGTGATCATAACGTTCAAATTTGAGCTGATATCTAGAGTGATGTCGCTAAAGAAATCTACTGTAGTAGCACTTAATTTTTGAAATGGTGACTACTCTAAAATCAGGAAAATAATTAAAAAGAAGCTAAAGGGATCGATGGCAAAGGTTAGGACTGTAAACCAGGCATGGACGTTATTTTAAAATATCATTGTGGAAGCTCAGACCAAATGTATTCCACGTATTAACAAAGGTGGAAAGAAGAGGAAATGTGAGCAGACATGGCTAAAAGGTGAAGTGAAAGAGGATGTTAGAACCTCCTAAAAAACATCCTTTAAATAATGGAATAAAGGATTCAAATGAAGAAAATAAGAAGAGATATAAGCACTGGTAAGCTAGATACAAAACATTGATAAAGAAAGCTAAAAAAAAAAAAAAAGAATATGAAGAGAAACTTGCTAAAGAAGCAAAAACTCCTAGCAACAATTTTTTTAGGTACATCAGAAGCAGAAAACCTGTGAGGGAATCCTTGGGATCATTGGTGTGAAAGGTCACTTGGACACACAAAGTCAGAGGCGTGAAGAAAGTACAAGTTTTATTCACAGCATGCATGCTGGACCCCTGAGCTCCAAGCTGGCTCAGAAGTGCCGAAACCAGGAAGTTACAGAGATATTTATTCATTTTTCTGGCTATACAACTGAATTCTAGAAAAAGCTTTTCACGTGTTACTTTTCTTAACACTCATTGGTTCTAAGCTCACATTAGCAGGTCACTAGCAGGACACTTATCTAACTCTTACAGTTAAATGTACAGAAGGGCAGGGTACATCTATTCAGCTTACAATGTGGTAAGGTAGGGACATACATTTTAGGCAGATGAAGTCAATAGATTATATACTGTTTTCAGCCAGAGCAATATTTTAAACAACAGTTAACCATTTCATGACCCTACAGGTGATCAAGGAATAAAAAAAACGTACTCAGGGAGGATAAGGCCATAGTGGAGAGACTGAATGTATTCTTTGCTTTGGTCTTTATGGAAGATGTACAAGATCTACCTGAACTGGAAAAGGTTTCAAGGGTGATGATACAGAGGAACTGAAATCTTGGTGTATTTGGAAGACATAATAAGCCAAATTGACAAGTTAAAGAGTGATAAAACACCTGGCATGGATGGTTTACATCCCAAGGTACTGAGTGAACTTAAACATGAAATTGCTGATCTGCTGTTAGTGATCATTAAAATTGTCTGTAGTACTTGAAGATTGGAGGGTGGCCAATGTTATGATAATATTTAAAAAGGTTCCTGGGGAGATCTGGGAAATTATAGACCAGTAAGCCTGACTTCAGTGCTGGGCAAAATAGTGAAAACAATTATAAAAATTTAAATTATGGAACACGTAAACAAATATGATTTAATGGGACAGAGTCAGCAGGGGTTAGTCAAGGGAGGTCTTGCCTCACCAATTTGCTTGACTTTTTGAAAGTATGAATAAGCATGTTGATAAAGGTAAGCCAGTTGATATAGTATAGCTAGATTTTGATAAAGTTCCTCATGAAAGGCTCCTGAGAAAATTCTGTGCACGAAAGGCAGAGGTAGGAAATTCTGCACTTTCCGCAATAGTGCAGAACTCCCCCAGGAATAAGATATTTTATGCATGATAAGAATTTGCAAAAATACAAATCTATAATCTCTAATATAAGCGCTGAAAAAACCTCATAACTTAAACCCTTATTTGTATACTGTATATTCAATACAAGTAAACATATGTATGTATACTTATCGGGGAAATGTCTCAGAAGCTGCGGGCAATCAATGCTCCGGAGCTATGGAGGAGAGTCTAAATAGCTCATTAGCTCCCCCCCAAAAATTCTATCATAGGCAAAAAATTTATGGGGGTGGGGGAGCTAATGAGCTATTTAGGCTTTCCTCTATAGCTCCGGAGCATTGATTGCCCACAGCTTCTGAGGCATTTCCCCGATAAGTATACATACATATGTTTACTTGTATTGAATATACAGTATACAAATAAGGGTTTAAGTTATGAGTTTTTTCCAGCGCTTATACTAGAGATTATAGATTTGTATTTTTGAATATTGTTCTCCAGTTCCTCTTGTCTTTTTGTTTTGATAAGAATTTGCTACACTTTGGAGTCCTACAAAATTCTGTCATTACCCGCAGTAATGTTTCTATGAGTATGGAACTTCAACCTTATGTTCGTAAGAATTTACAATGTAAAGATCAGACTCAGGAAAAAAAAAAAAGGCAGGAAAGGTATGGGTTGCTAAGTGAAGCTGGGGGAGGGGAGTAAAACAAATGAAAGTGATGAAGTGAAAAGCTATATTATTCACTCCAAGGCTCCTCTGCCCTGATAGTCTCAGTAAAGTGAAAGTCTTCCTCAAATCAATACTGCTATCATTTCACAAAATTACAGTCGTTCATACAGGAAACTAGTCATATATCAACTTCATGCACAGACAGCCAGAGGAAACAGTTTTCTTCTTGAAATTTTGGTGTACATGAGCTGGTTGAGAAGGCAAAGCAGAAACCCTCTAATACTAAGGGCTCCTTTTACAAAGGTGCGTTAGAGCCTTAACGCGCGGAATAACGTGCGCTAAATTGCCGCGTGCGCCTAGACCTTAATGCCAGCATTGAGCTGGCGTTATTCTAGAAGCGTACCCGGTTTAGCGCGTGGTAATTTTGTGCGTGTGCTAAAAACGCTAGTGCACCTTAATAAAAGGAGCCCTAAGTTATAGAAGGAACACAGTTACTACACACACTGCAAACATCATCTGTCTAGCAGTTAGGTGATAAGGCTCACTGTATGAACAATTTTTGTTATTACAGGGATGATATCATATAGCAGAAAAGCAATATGGGTAGATTTAATAAATGGTACCCAACATTATACAACCTGGGCCAATCAGAGGCTTCCCAGATGCAACGGGAAGAGGCCTAAAACAGCTTGGGAGGGACCTTAAACAACTTGGGCCAATCAGAGCTTCAGGTCACTCCCTAGTGCATCCCAGAAAATCTTCAGAGTGAAGTCGCTCATTAACTCAAGAAGCAATTATAATTCATCTGTGTTCTGTGAAAGAAAAGGGAGCAGCTGCTGCTTGTTTATAGATCCTTATAAGCACTATAGCTAAAGCTGCATGAATAATTCGTAAGGAAAGGAGGGAGTTACCCTCTCCTCAGTAAATCTGGACGTCTAAATGCCAGTTTTCAAACGCCCAAAACAAGAGTAAAGCTTCTGAAATAACCATCATAGGCACCTATATTAGCTTTGTAAATTAAGCAAAATTAGGTACATTCTTGGAAATGTTTATAAGCACCTTGTTAAAAAGTTAGCCCCATAGGCATGATTGTCAATCAACCACTCGCTGCCATTTATAGAATCACTCGACAATGCCTAAGCAGGCTTAAGCATCTTAGTGTTAGACATCATTAGGCTAGGGTTTTCCTTTCATGATACTCGAGTTTAATCTTGCTGTATGAGAATATCTGTGGAATTCTTGTGAGATGGTCTGGAAGAAAATGATAGCTAGATTCTCAAAAATTTAAATTAAAAACCGATGGGCCGCTGTTGCAGCCAATATTGTAGCGATTTTAAAAAAGCAATTCATTCTCTAAAAAACGAAAAAATAAAATAAAAAACGCTCACGCACATGCACAGAATAAATTTTTTTTTAAATCCAATCAAGCCGAAGTTAAGCAACATCTCCCCCCACCAGCAGCAGGAGAGATGCTCACTCTCTACCAATGCCAAGCAACACCCCCTCCCTCAACACCCCCCTGGCAGCAGGATAGATGCCCACTTTCTCCTGCCACCAATCAACACAGCTCGACACACACACTCCCGTCCTCTGGCAGCAGGAGAGATGCCTATTCTCTCCCATCGCCAAGCACCACACACCCCTGACAACCCTCTCTGGTAGCAGGAGAAATTCCAATTTTCTCCTGTCACCAAGCAATGCACCCCCCAACCCCTCTTCCAACCCACTCCCTCCAGCCACCACACAACCCCCCAACACCCCCGTGTGTCTCTGATGATCCCCTGCTCCCTTCCCCCTTACCTTAGTTACAATGGCTGGCCGGAGGGATGCCTACTCTCTCCAGCCAGCAGGCCCACCTCTTCAAAATGGCGGGCCTTTCCCTCCCTGGTGCATCCTGGGATGCACCAGAGAGAGGCCTGAGGCTCTAAACTGACCCAGATTGTTTAAGTCTCCTCTTATGAGAGGGGCTTTAGGCATCTGGGCCAATCAGAGTCTTAAGCCCCTCCCCAGATGCACTGGGGAAGGGCCAGAGATTCTTATTGTCCCAGGTTATTTAAGGCCCTTTCTAGGGGGGGAAGTTGCATGGCGGCAGGAGGGAGTGGGTATCTCTCCCACTGCTAGGGGTGTGTTGGGAGGGGGTGTTGCTTGGCGGTGGGGGGGGGGGAGTGGGCATCTCTCCCGCTGCTGTGGAGAGGGGGTAGCAGTGTTGGATGATGGTTAGCAGTGTTGGATGATTGATGATTGTGCAATGTAGCAAAAAAAAAAATAATAATAATTAATTATTATTTTAAATTGCGTGGGGGAGGGTACAGTCTGAGTTGAAAAAACCTTACTTTCCTGTCTATGCCTCAGCCAATCAGCGCTCAGGCACTGATGAGAAAGGTCTCAGCTGTCATTGCCTTACTATTAGCAAATTTTTGCCACAAATGTAGCACAATGAGATTAGATAATTACTTGGCAATTATAGAGAATCGCTCGGAGTGATCATTTTAATATTAATGACGTTGTTGTACTACATTTGTATGGCAGTATCGGAGACTGCTAGAAAACTTGGAAAAGATCTCGGTAAGCTTTATTGATAATCCGTCGCTAAAGTGCATGCATGCTAAACTGGCTAGAACTGGTTTAGCGAGCACGATAAAGAAAAATTTTAGTTTTAAGAATCTGCCCCTGAATCTTTGTGTGTAATCTTGTAGGGAAAGTGTTAGGTGAATACTTGCTGTTTTATAGTCTTCTTGTAAATTTGTAGGTCAATGGTTCTTAAACCTAAACTTGTCCTGGGTTTTCAAAATATCCCTAATGTGCATGAGATAAATTTGTATGCCTGCTACCTACTTTATAGGCAAATTCAAGATATCCCTAATAAATATGCATGAGCGAGATTTGCCTATTAAGTAGGTAGCAGGCATGCAAATTTTGCTCATGCATATTCATTAGGGATGTGGCCTCAGGGATGAAGGGAGAACATGTGAGAAAGATGTGCAAGTGGAGAACTGGGTGTGAGCTACTGAATGGGAGACGTATATGAGGCAGTGAGGGTGTGTGTGACAGAGATGCGAGTTGTATGTATATCTGTGTGTTTCATTTGATTTAATATAAGCTCTGATATTCCACTTTACTGTGAAGTTCAAAGCAGGTTCCCAAAGTGCATAGTATTAATACAGTTCATCCTTATACACTGGTAGAACATATTATTACACACTGAGTTGGTGGACAGTATTTCATATGCGAATTGATTTTTGACAACACAAGGACTGTTTGAATACAATTTCAGTGCAATATAGAGTGGACAGATTAAGAAAGAGAACCCCAGCTTGAATGAATTGAAACAGCATTTCAGCCTGAGTGGATTGCTACCGCATGGTGGATCAAAAAAGTCAATCATTCTTTTGCAAATCTTAAGGAATATGTGATTGTGGTAAAGGCTTAAAGTTTGTAATACAACATTTAATTTTAAATTTAGCTGCTAGCACATGCTATGAAGGCAATTGTAATAAAGTTATTGTAAGGTGATTATTAATATTTTGTATATTATTATGCTACAGAGTTATGTGAAGGATGAGAAATAATCAAATTAATGTTTGAAAGTATTAGGTATAAGACAGCTTTATTGTAAATTTAGGCCGTAATTGAGGACACTGCCTCATAAATTCTCACATTTTGTACCTATTAAGGCATATTCATTAGGGATATCTTAGAAACCCGACTGGCTGGGCGTCCCCAGGACAGATTTAAGGTTTCTCCTCTCATGCCATGGCATTAACTCTGCTTCTGTAAAAGAACACTACAGTGGTTCTCGTTGGTCTACCAAAATTTGTGATCATCCACTTCTGCTATTAAACCACACTGGAGGCCTTCCAGCACTACTATTATTTATTTATTTAAAAATTTATATTTCGCATACAACTATGCGGTTTACATATTACATACATAATATCTTGTGCTCCCTACGATTTCCATATTTGCAACACACACATAAGTGGACATTAACATCCCCCATGATAGATTTCAATACACCAAATCAGCATATATAGGCATATCAGATCAAATGTCAACAGTTAAAGAAACAGAAAGACATGAGATCAAACGATCCACTCCATGGTAGATGACTAAACACCAAATCATCATTTACACTACAGGCAAAGTCAACATATATAGGCATATCAGATCACAGTTCAACACTTAATAGAAGCAGAAAGGCATTCGGTCGAACACCAAATCATCATTTACAGGCAAAATCAGCTCAAAGAGAAACAAGTTAAGAGTGCAAAGAGATATTAAATCATACATTCCTCTCAGAATATTCAGAGAATGATATTTTCAATATGGGAATAAGCATTAGCATAGGAAAGCATTAACAAATATTACTTCTGCTTTTACCATTACTGGTCATTTCTATAGCAGTGTTAGATCTTAGGGATGTGCTTTGGTTTACAAAGAAATAATCTAATCAGGATCAAGGCAATTTACAGGATAAGAGGCCCATGTAGCAGCATTGGGAAACGGTTACAATACAGTGAATTAGAAGTTCATAGTGTTTCAGAGGGGAAGGTTACAACATGTCATATTTACTTTTGTTTTATGTCAATTTCATTGAGTTATCATTTCGTTTCGTTATAATTTCTTTTCGTTTTCAAAATCCTCCTCCTTGTGCTTAAATATTAAAAAGTCCTCTCAGTCCCTGGACCTTCCACCCCAGCTATGATGTTAAGAGGTTGGAGTACATGCACAGGCAGCACCCAGGTTAAGAACAAGTTACACTTCTCCCTCCTTATCCGCGGTTTGTGTATCTACGGATTCGCTTATTTGCAATTTTTCAGCTGATGACTCCGCCCCTTAATTTTCATCACTGAATCCAGCATTTCACATTGGAAATCGCTGCTCCCGGTGGTTCCTGAAGGAAATCGCAGCTCCCGGCATTGTACGGAGCAAATTGCAGGTTGTGTTATTCACGGTTTATTATCTTTTTCAGGTCTATTTTACCGAAAAACCACAAATAACATGCAAAAAGTTATTCATGGTTTTTCGGTATTTTAGGCGATGTTCTGCCCGCATCCCCCGCGAGGGAGAAGTGTATATTTTTTAAGCTGTTCTTAAGTAGGATTTGTATGTAACTCAGAACCTGTTGATTTTAAGATTCTTGCTGCTTACCTCTGATCCTAGCTGACAAAACAGCCAACTGTCCCTACCAGTATTCCTTCTAAGGTACAGCATGTACAACCACACACTGTTCTTAATGTGGCCATGCATCATTCCTGGATCTGCGACAGGAGAAGTGTAGGAGTCTATGCCACTGAAAATACTGCTCAGTGAAATCCAATGAAGCAGCAACAGCGTTCTTAAGTACGAGTCGTACTTAAGTCAGGCGTCTGTAACTTAGGGACTGCCTATAAACATTCTGCGCTCTCCTGGGAGAGCAGTATAGAAAAGTGAATGAATGAAATAAGGGCCAACACACAAGTTGGGTATACTAAAGGACACTTTATTCTCCAGCTGATGGTTTCATTTCACTTTTTTTTTTTTTGTTAACTTTTATGTTTATGTGGCTGATTATGTACTTTCAAGATTTTGTTTTATGTGTTCTTTGCCCCTCGGTCTCCTATCCCCCCTCCTATTCCGTACCTGCCCCCTACCATATATATATCCCTTAAATAAATCACACAACAACAGTTTGGAAAAAACTAGTCGCAGCTCTGTTTATTATAACAACAAATAACAAATTATACAACCATCAAGCTACCACACAGTAACCAAACAGCTTTTAAGCCCCATGACCCCACCCCTGTCAGCAAGGGTCAGGGGGATGGCAGGTGCCCCCCTGCCCCTTTGGCCAGGTCACCAGCCCACCTGGGACCCGCTTCCGAACCAGCTGCCCTTTTGCGGCTCATCTCCAGATGGGCCCCGACTTTTGGTAGCTCTAACCCCGCCAAGAGCCCGAAATAACATTACGGGCTCCCCACAAGAAACAGAGCTGTGACTAAAAGCCCCCTCCACCTAAACACACTTCGCAACACGACAACAGGTCATCCAAAAACAAATCTAAACCCACGTCCGAAAGATGTATCCCATCGTGAGCAAACAGCCCCTGGCATGACATATCAACCCGCTCATGGCGAATGTGCAACCCCTACCTCCCCCCGGGCCACCACCCAAGCCTCAATTTGTTTGTTTGCCTTGGACAAACCCCTAGTCCACTTCTTGGACCGTGGACGCGGGACAGTGTCTGACCACACCAGCCGCGTGGCCGGGAACCAAGACATAATACACCGAAAATCAACCCGTGCCGCATTAACGAGCTGTATGCCTGTGCAGTGATCCACATCATTGACCCCCAGATGAACAGCCAGAATATCCGGTCCAAGAACAGCTCTGAAGATCATACAGCAAGGGCAGCAGCTGGCTCCACCGCATACCCCTCTGGCCCCACCACGAAACTCGGACACCCAGATGGGACAGACCAAGATGTCCTCTGCCAGACATAACAACGCCCGATCACTGGCCCAATGAACAAATGAATGCCCCATGATCCACATGGTAAAAGATCGGGGGACCAAACCTAAAAAAACAAAGGAAATGACTGAAACATGGGCTCAACATCCAGGAAAGAAGAACACATGCCAGCAAACACAAAGCAACAGGCTCGGATGCAAACCCAGGTGCTCCTTTGCCCAACTCCCATCAGCCAACACAGGCAGTCTCAGTCCCCCCACCTTCGCCAACCACAATCCAGACTAACACATTCCCGAACGAATATAACCCCTAACTGCCCCAGAAGCCCATCTCCCCAAACTTTGAATAGCTCCGTCATTCAAACCTGCAGCCCTAGCACTTGTGGCAGCCCCAATCCGAAAAGAATGGGTCCCGAATTGCGCTGGATTCTGTCCACACCGTCCCAAAGCCTTCCGCAGCACTACCAGCAATTGATAACAGGTAAGAGGCAACCTGTCATGGTGAACCAATAAAATAGACCCCCCAGCAGGCTGAATTGCCAAGTACTGCTCCAACAAAGCCACCGGACACGAACAACTTCCCGGAACCCGCACC
Source organism: Geotrypetes seraphini (assembly GCF_902459505.1). Taxonomy (NCBI): domain Eukaryota; kingdom Metazoa; phylum Chordata; class Amphibia; order Gymnophiona; family Dermophiidae; genus Geotrypetes; species Geotrypetes seraphini. Next base: position 317,237,048 of record NC_047085.1, read on the forward strand.
AACTGACCCCTACCTGCCTGGTCTGTTTTAGATAGCGCCAACTACACATGATGCAACCGCAGGCCTTCCTCCCTCCGACCACTCGAAAGTCGTGCCAGGAGTTCCCCGACAGGCAGCGCCCCAAAAAAGGCCAAGGAAAAGGAAACCTTGAAAAGTCGCTCTTCAAAGGAGGAGAAGACAAACAACCCATGGACCTGAAGCAACTGAACCAACAAGTCATGGGTGATAGGGACTCTGCCATCAGGAATTGCAGGCTGGAGCCTACCCATGGCTGCCAACATCCTCCGTACCAAGAATCCAGCAGCCGGATTGCCTCAACCGAACGCCTTGCAAAAGAAGGCAAAACCAGATAACTTGCCAGTTACTGAACTACGCAACATTCCCTGGCGGAAGCAATCCACCACAAACTCCGCCCGCACCTCATCCACAACCGGTCCAGATAACCAACCTTTACCATGAAGGAAAGAAGTAACTACCGCCCAACCCGCTCTATAATGAGACCAAGTAGAAGGAGCCACTGACTGCCTCAGCATGTCCCAGATGGAAGTCTCACCAGCTGCCACAGTTGCTCCGGCATGGACCGTCCTACGAGTTGTGCGCCTGGAGCCAGTCGATGGAACAGCAAAAAGTTGAAACGAGACAACGCATCAGCAATGCCATTATCAACCCCAGGAATATGACGCGCCTAAATAAACAGATTAAGAGACAAACACCTGAGAACCAGTTCCCTAATCAACGAATTCACCTGCAAACACTGAGCAGTCAGCCTGTTAACCACAGCAACTACAGCAGCATTATCACACCAAAAAAGAATCCTCCGGTCCCTTAATCTTTCCGGCCAGAGCTCGCAAGCCACCACCAAAGGAAATAACTCGAGCAGCGTAATATTCTTTGTGACACCCATACTATGCCACCCATACTATGCCACACTCCTCAGAACCTGGAAAGCTGATGAACAAAAAATCATCCAAATAATACACCAATGAATCGAGGCCTGACCGCTGAGCAGCCACCCAGTGCAAAATTGTACTAAAGGTCTCAAAAAAGGTGCACGAGATGGAACAGCCCATCGGCAAACATTTGTCAAAATAAAATAGTCCTTCAAAACAAAAACCCAACAAAGGGTACGAGTCAGGATGCACAGGAAGCAACCGAAAAGCAGCTTCTATGTCTACCTTCGCCAAAAGAGCCCCCGAACTCAAATGCTGAATGATCGCCAAAGCACTATCAAAAGATGCATATTTCACCGTACATAAGCTGCGCGGAATGCCATCATTCACAGACTGACTTGAGGGAGATGACAAGTTATGGATCAACCCGCCAGAGGTGACAAATGCATGGCAGTAAAAGGTTTCGTGCAAAAAGGTCCTGCAATACGTCCTTTGGAAAGCTCCTCATCCAACTTAACTCTAACCACCGACCTCATCCGACCAACTGACGAAGAACTGCAAGATGAAATGTCACCCTTGGAACCCTGAAATGGAATAAGAAACCCCTCGGAAAACCCCCGCAATAATAACGAAGCAGCCTTAGTGAGGGGATATTTAAGAAGCAAAGGCCGCATGGCGTCCACCCGAACAGGAGTGGGAAGCCCAAAAGAAGAATTATTTGCTGGGACCTATGCCACCAGCTGGTCCCTTCTTGGGGCCCTTAATAGATGGATGTCCCTGCCCGCAGAGCATGCAGACATGCTTGAAGTGACAGTCCGGGAACAAGCACAAGGACCGATTAAATTTCCAACAAGCATCCGAAGCCTGACCCCCTGGCGCCCCAGAGGAACCGGCTGGTCACCGAAAGGACCACCCAGAACTCGTCCCAGCCGCCCCCGGCCACGCCGCTGCCCCCTCCTTGGGACCTCCCAGACTTAGAAGCCATATGCATCAACCATAAGTTAATATCCTGGGTGCCCCAGGACATATGATGGTTTTCTTCCATCTTATCCTGAAAGGCCTCATCATAGTTGAGCCAAGCCCAACCACCAAAACATTGGTATGCATCCAAGACAGAATCAGCGTAAGACAACAACAATCCAGAATCTACCTGCTGCGCTCTACCCCAAACACTGGCCAGCCTCAGAAACGACCGAATCCAGTTAATAATATTCCGGGAAACAGGTGATGGGCGTACAGGAACACCGTCCTTTTTCACCTTCTTCTTCGATTTTTTATGCACCCTCCCTTCCAGCAAACGGAAAATATCCACACACTTACATTTTTTAATTTTTCTCCGCCAAGCCTTCGGCACCTTCTCCCACAATTCCGACAAGGCCACCAATACCGGAGTACCCCGGGACCTAACCTCTGCACCGCAAGAAGAACCCAGAGTACCCTCTGACCCCAAAACAGAAGGTGAAGAGGAAGAAGACGAAGATGAAGAATAAAACGAGGAAGAAGACGACGAATCATGCATCTTACCCCTCCCCTTCTTTCTATGACGTCTCCTAGACCCCCTTCCCTCCTTAGTCTCATTACCCTGTCCAGCAGTGCTCGGAAGCCCTGCCACTCCAGAAGTCGCCGCACCAGTGACGCCTCCAGCAGCAGCCACCACATCCTCATCCATCCGTCCAGCATCACGATCTGCTGCAGCTGACATCGACGCAGGAGCCGAGGGCTGGAGCCCTCCGACCACTCCACCAGTCGATGAAGTCTCAGGCCTGGAACTCTGATCCTGCAAAGAAGAAAGAAAAAGGGGAGCATCAAACGCCATAGTAGGAGCAAGACTCTGTAACCCACTGCAAGGTGGCTGAAAACCTGGGCCTCACCCCGCCACCGGAAATGCCCCACCTCCACCCCCCGAGGGAGAACCTGCAGCTACCAAAGTAGGTCAGAAACCAGTACCCCCAACCTGGAAACCACGGACCAGAAGGCCAAGCCGACCAAGGAAAAGGGAAAATAAAGGAACGATTGGCCCCATGGGACAAACGAAGGGAACCCCCAAGAACCAGAACCAGAAACCGAAGACTGCAAAAGAAAAACAGGGAGCTGAAATCCCCCACTGACTCTCGACGAAGACATGCCAAACCAAGACGCACCACTCTCACCACTCACGGAAGGGGAGCCAGGCGTATCTCGGAAGCCCGACTCCTGAGAAGGAAAAAACCCCAGAGGCCCGGGAGGACAAGAAAATCAGAAAGGCCAGGACCTTCCCTCAAAGAACCACCTCCCTAACCACGTGAAACCAAGGGGACCACGGATCCACATGCAGTCTCTGTGAAAGAATGGGCCCCTCCACCTCTAAGACTACTTAAACATGGACCCAAAGATCTGCCCCGGCCACATTTGGATGACCCGCCATTCTTACCCCGACGGCCAAAATCAAGGGATGCAGCCACCAACGCAGACAAGGCCGCCATTTTTGAAGACTGTGTGGTCCGAGGCTCTCCAACGTCGGGCGCAGGGGCACTTACCGTGTCTAAGGCTGGATCTTCATCGAAAGAATCGCCCATCAGGAAGGACACATCTGCCTGGTCCCCCTCTGAGCAAAACGCCCCTGCCTCCACCATCTCGAACCGCCGCGATAAAAGCTGCACCGCCACCGAGGAAAAAACCGCCGCTGAGCAAAAACCGCCGCTGACGACCAGGCAAGCCCCGACCCCAGAGGCTGTCCACTATACAAAATTAACTAATCCCGCCCCACATCCTATTCCCCACCAATCCCCAACTCCCAAACCCGGAGGGACGGCACCTACCCCAATCGTAAAAACTATCTACTCACCTGTCCCTCCTCCTTGCCATCACAGAGCCAATCCCGATGGGTCGCCACGAGAGCCTTCCTGCCCCGTGTTACATGCGCCCATCGAGACTCGCTCTCGGGCTAACTTATATTAGATTGTATGTGTCTTTTTTGTTAGCCACTCAGATTTATAGATTGATGGGATATAAGATTTTATAAATAAATAAAAACTGGGTTTTTATTGGGCTAATGTAATATCTCTGTGACGAGCTTTCAAGAGTTATCCTGTCTTAATTATGTCAGTTTAGAAACCACAGTTCTGCTGGGTATAAACAGTGCAAATAATTGTGTGCCATTACAGCTTGGCGAAAGGGAGTGGAGGCAGAAAGATGATACATTATAGTAAGAGATAGTAATACATTATAATACTGCTAAAAAGGCTTTGTCTCTGATACTGGATGGAAAGGCCAATGTCTCCATTGAACCCTACTGTGTTAGTTTCAAATGGGTGAATATTTCAACTCTGTGGTCAGTGTTGTACTAAATGCCAGTCATGGTTAAATTATTCATGCATATTGAGCACTGCTCTCTCGATAGCGACGCTGAATGTCCAGGCAGAGTGGGGAGTGGCACTGCTATCCAGATAGTGAGTGACGTTGAGAGCCAGATTCTGTATAAACGCCCAGTCTCAGCAGCTGCTTAACAAATAGATGCCTAACCCCGCCTAACCATCACGATTCTCTAACCGGCATCCATGTCACAGGCACTGGTTAGAGAATTGCGTTGCCACTGAGCTGATCACCAGGGAGAGGAAGGCCCATTTTAAAGAGGCGGGCCAGCAGCCTGCAGGGAGTAAGCATCCCTCCAGTCAACCAACTAATTCAAGGTACGGGAGATAGGGTTCGGAGGCAGGGGGGATGTTGTATGGCAGTGGGAGAGAATGGGCATCTCTCCCGCTGATGGGGGGAGAGGGGGGTTGTTTGTGGCAGGAGAGAGTGGGCATCTCTCCTACTGCTGGGAGGGAGGCGGTTGGCATTCTAGCAGTCTCCAACACTGCCATGCCGGAGTTTTAAACAGTGCTATGACTGTACTGGTACCCCTGGACCAGCCGCTGATTTTTGTTGCCAAAAGCCGACAATACTCTTAGAAAATGGCTTGGCAATTGTTAAGAATCCACCGTAGTGCTCATTTCAATGTTTACAGAGCCCTAAATAGATTTACCGTATTTGCCGGCGTATAAGATGTCTTTTCAGTACCTTAAAATCCTCCCCAAAGTCGGGGGTCGTCTTATACGCCGGGTACTGTTTACATGCCCTTACTTTACATGCCCTAACATCTCCTTCCTTACCTCCTTACGGTGCTTACGGTACTAGTAAACCTGCCGGGACATCAGCGGGGCCATGGCGGGACATCAGTGTGACAAGGGTGCCAGCTCCTTCATCCTGCGCAGCGGGAAGCAGCGGCGCTCTGGCCCCACCCCTTTTCTCTTTACTACGTCTCTCGCACATGCGGCTGTGTGTGGAGTCTAGCCCTTAAGGAAGTTGCGGGGGCGAACAGGAGGCTTTTGAAGGCTTTTAAAGGGAAACTGTCATGCCAGCAAACTTGCTAGGGACTTGCCCGGCACTTGCTCTCTCCCTCTATGTGTTATCTTCCTTCTATCATTGACAGTCTCAGTTTGGTTAACAGTTTAGAAAACAAATAGCATGGCAGCTCCCATGGGTTTATTGTTCTATTCAGCTTTAGTGAATTAATTAAAATTGTTGAAATAAATTCTGATGTTCTTTTAAGTTTTATTTGTTGTGCAGAAGGTGTGCGGAAGAAGGGGTAGTCTTATATGGCGAGTATATAACAAACTCTATATTTTAACTGTAAAAGTTGGGGGGTCGTCTTATACGTCCAGTCGTCTTATACGCCGGCAAATACGGTAAATATAAAATCATTAATTTTTGAGGCTTGCACAGATGGGGATGGAACTTGCAGGGATGGGATGGGGCGAGGACAGAGACAGAGCCCTTGGAGATGGGGGCAGGGATGGGGACAGATCCCACAGGGATGGGGCGAGAACCTGCAGGGACAGAGACAGATTTTGTCAACATGCTCCCTACCACTGATATTTTGCACATACAGTGCAAAATAATATATTTCAGTCCTGTTTATGGGGGGAGTGGAAGGGATAGAACAGTTCTTTTGTATTAACTATGAAACATTTGTAAGTTCATATGTTTTATAGGAGAATCCTTTTGCTAACTCTGTTGGTTTTGCAAATCTCTTGCCCAATCTTTCATGAGGTAGCTGCACCCTTATATAATAAGAGACAACTCCCATAAGACATATTAACAGAAAAATACTGTCCTATTTAACTAAGGAATCTACAGTAAATTAAGCAATATAGTAAGTAAGGCTATTTTATTTGGATATTTGAAGAGCTGTGATTATATTATATTTCACACTTTCTTATTATTAGGGTACACATATAGTGCAAATATAGGGGGGTCAGTATTCAAAGCTATTTAAGCAGGCAGGAGGGGCTCCTACTTGCTGAAATCTTAATAACGTGAGTAAATGATGGCAGATAAAGATCTGTATGGTATATCCAGTTTGCTCAGCAAGAAGACATTTATGTAGGCCTTGGCTGAGTATCAGCTCAGACCTGAATAAGGCCAAATTCAACCCCTCCATCCCCGATTCCATCCCCCAGCCAGGAAAAGCAACCCCTCCCACCACCCCCTCCTGGTACCGGCACCAACAGCAGCACCTCATCCTGGCCCCTTTACCAAGAAAAGTGCCCCCTCCCAGATGTATCATTTCACTCACTCACCCTTTGTAGATCCCCCTCAGGCGTGTCTTCAAATGCCCTGGTGGTTTAATGGACTTCCAGGCAGGAGAGATAACAAAATTCTGAAATGCCAAAAATCCAATCTCTACTGCTTTGTTTTTAAATCATTTTCAATATCCGCTGCTTTGTTTATAAATCCAGTCTCTGACATTATGTAGTTGACAAGCTGCATTATAATATTTGAGATCAGGGAGGCCCAGACATCCATCTCTATGGGAAAGTTGCAGGGAGTGCAGAACTATCTGATGTTTTCTTATGCCCCACAGAAAATTACAGATGATAGTATTATGTTGAGCCAAATCTGTGCTCTTGTATACAAGTGGCAAATACTGGAGTGGATACGTTCATTTCAAAAGCAAAATCATCTTAAGCAAGTGCACTCTCCCTCACAAGGAAAGAAGCAAATTTTTCCAGCAATGGAAGGTGTAGATATAAAAAAAACAAACAAACCAGGAACCAGAGATTTATATTTGGATAATTTCCTCACAAAAGGTATGAAATGGGAAAATTTGTCACCTCAACAGGTTTTTGCAGCATTAAGGGGGAAAAAGTGAAGACTGGGGAAAGGAGTCTATAAAATACATTTTGTGACTGTTCCCATTGAGTCTTTTGGAGATATAATTGAAGGAAGTTGATTTTATTCAGTGGTGGTGGGGTGGGGGCAGGGAAAGAGAGCAAGTCTCAAAATCAAAAAAGCCCAGTTTTCACTATTTTCACCATAGCTATAAATATTTGTGCACACCTTTACACACAAGAATGTTACCTGTCATTGTGGTTCCCGAACCCCAAGTGTCTAAAATGATCAACAATTGATTTAGAACTGCTTCTTTAAAAAGAAATGGGACACAACTTTCCCTAATCTCCCCGGTCTCCTAACCAGTCTAGAACTTACGGTAAGCCAGTTTTTCTTCTCTCTCCTCCATGCTTTGGCTGTGCAGTTCTTTTCTAGCACCAATCTTACCAGCACTGCTACTGCTAATGTCTCTGGAAATACAATCTAATGAGAGACAGAGAAAGGGAGGGGAAACCTGAAAATTACTAAATCAATAGACACTGCGAATCTTTTTGCTATATGCTTGTAAAGAGATCTCTGCCCAGTTGCAGCACTTCACACAGGCAAGGTCTTCAAAGCGAAATGTGCCTCTCAGAGACCTGAGGCAGTACAAAACTGTAAATAAGACGCTGAAATCCAGCGATATGTGAGTATGAAAAGAACCAGATAATGCTAAAATTCGGTCCTCAGGTTACTGCAGCAAAGGGGAGGATTTTCAGGTTAGCGCTCAGAGCTAAAGGGTCACCTCACTGCGGGCATCCTGCCCCTCTCAGCTTCATAGGCCACATAACTGGGAATGATGCTCACATCTTAGGCATTTCATTCTTTTCTTTCCATATTTATCCGACTCTCTTAAAATAGCAGATTATGTTCCCAGAGCCACAGTAGACAAACATAGCAAGAGGAAGGTGGCAAAAATGATTGCTCAGTTAATTTAAAGTAATTTACAAAAAAATATTTATAAATTTAATTTTGAAGATAGTCAATGGGATCCTTTTATCTAGGTGCGGTAGGCGGTTAATGCACAGAATACCGCGCGTTCAACCGCTTGCCGCGCTAGTCACTAACGCCTCCATTGACGAGGCATTAGTTTTAGGCTTGCCACAGGGGTAAGAACGTGATGAAATGTCCGACGCGCTTACCCCCGTAGCGCACCTTGATAAAAGGAGTCCAATGTACTTGACTCCTAGCTGTTAGGGCAGTCCTGCACAATTCAAAAATGATCTGGGGCCGCAACAAAGTAGGAAAATGTAGCACGGACCAGAGGTAGTGGCCACAGCTCGAGGCACCCGGAGGTGTGCAGACGTTGCTGTGATGACATCATGTACATGCGTGACATCATCACATTGACATCCACAGACCCCCCAAGCTCCGCCCTAAACCCACGCAAGCTCTACCCCAGATCCTGCCCCCTTTACTAATTGTAATGCAATTTTTTCCTTTGATTTTTCATATACACACAATATACACAGCAGATAATAAATTCTCAAAACTGACACATTTTCCCTACCTTTGTTGCCTGGTGACTTTATTTTTCTGTGCTTTTAACTATGTTTCCAGGGCCTTCTTATCCATTTTTTCTCTCCTTCTTCACTTTCTGTCCTGCATCCATCTTTGGCATTAACTTAACATTCTATTTTTCCATTTTCTGCTTTCTTCTCAAAATTTACTTTTCCATGTCTTCTCTTCTCTTCCCTCTCCATTTCCATAGTCTGACATCTCTTTCCTTCCCCCCAGTAGTCCGACATTTCTCTTCTTCCTTTCCTCCCTTCCCAGTCTGGCATCTCTCTCCTCTCCCTCCCATAGTCTGGCATCTCTCTCTACTACCACACTATTATTATATCTATAGCGCTACCAGGTGGCAGTATTCTCTAAAAAAAATTCAAGGACCAGGGGTTAGGAAATGAAGTTAAAGTGGAAAATTCAAGGAATGTATGAAAAATTATTCCTTTACCCAGGGAGAGATACCTGGCAGGGTGAGCCAGCGGTGGTAGGAACTAAAACAATGGCAGGATGCATGCACACTATAAAGAGCTCCAGAAAGTGGTCAAGGTGGGAGATGATTTGAGAGAGCAGCATCTACACTGATACAGTGGACAGTGAAGAATGAGCTGATTTGGTGTGCCAAATAGGTCCTTATCTGACAGCTGTAAATATCTCTCAGCCTGTGAACATCATTCTAGGCCTCAATACTTTTCTTGGCTATTCAGCACATATTTTCTTCTTAAAGACCAAGGCACACTGTCACTCTATTCCTGTCATTCTGGCCTGTTCCTGAGTGAATAGCCTCACCTGGCGATATTACTCTCTCTTTCTCTCCTTCTTCCCCTTCATGGTATCAGTGCTCTCTCTCTTTCAGAACCAGCTGTGTGGTAGGTGATGCCCTGAGTTGGGAGTACACCCATCTGGCTACTTTCTCTCAAAGGGAGGAGCCCCTCATACAGCTGCACCCCCACTCCTCATTTAGGCTAATTTGGATTGTTTGGGGGCCATGCAGTCTTCTAGGTTTGTATGACAGAAGCAGCAGTTGTGTCAGTAGCATGCCATGTGGTCCTCCTGGTTTGCATGTACTTGGGGCTTCCAGTGGCACCACTTTTTATGTGGCATCCTAGGTAACCTACCTATTCACCCTACTATAAAGTTATTCCTGACCTCTTCTTCCCTCCTTCCTTGTGTGATTTCTCTTGCTCCATTCCCCCTCTTTCTGAATCACCTTTTTGTCTCCTTTCTCCATTCTATTAAGCATCATCTGCTCCTGATGCTGCTACCCCACCTTCTATTTCTATCTTTTACTCTCCTATTATTGGGATGTGCAGTTGTTTAAAACATCATAGGAAATGTCAAAACAATATATCCTAGATTGCTTTATGTGTCATTGGCAAACAAAAATGAGCAGAAAAATTCTCTGTGAAATTTCATTTTTTTCATGTGCTGTCCATGGTGCTGCTGTTTGGAAACAGCACATTTTCAAATGGGTGTACACTACAGCAGTGTCTCTCAAACTGTGTGCCTCAAACAGAGTCCAGGTGTGCCACGAGAGATTCTTCTTCTTAGGGAGAGGAGGAAATAGTAGATGTTGTGGATAGGCAGACTGGATGGGCCATTTGGGGTTTATCTATCATCATGCTTGTATGTAATGTCTTGGTCTTTATCTGTCATCATGTCTGACCCAGCAACGGCAATTCTTATGTTCTTATGTAATGTTTCTATGTACGGTAATGTTAAGAGCTTCTGTGTGCATAAGGATACAACTGCCCAAACAAGCATCATTCTTTGACCTGATTGGTCCTTCAAAACTAATGGCAAGTAATTTTAGTTTTATTTTTTTATGCAGTAGGTATCCTAACTTGAGCAACATAGCAATCAAGGCTTTGTTACCGTTTGGATATTCTTATCTTTGCAAACTTGGATTTTCAGCTCTGAGAGAATTACATTTTTAAAAAAGAGAAAAACTGCAGATGGTGGATGATGAAATGCATATTTTCTTGTCAACTATTGAGCCATGTTTTGAGTTAATTTGCACTCAAAAACATGGTCGTCCATCGCATTGATTAGCATTTCTCTTCTAACTACTTTAGTTTCACTATTGTTACAATTACCCATACATAGCTTAAAACACTTTAAATAAATTGGTTTGCAATTTTATTATTTTAAATAATAAAATGCTAGCCCGCGCATGCGCACTCGCGACGCGTGTTCCCTGATCCCTTTTCTGTCGGGATGTGGCCGCACGAGTGCGTATGCGCTAGATGGCGCGTTGAGGAGTCGGGACTTAGGGGAAAGACAGCAGGCCTGGGAGAGCGAAGGAAGCCTCAGTGACACTGAGCCCAAATTCACAGGCCAGGCTTAACACTTAGCAGCTGTGTTAGGAGGGGGGTGTCTCGGAGGAGAGGGATCGCGGGCAGTCAGCGCCCCCACCACCTCTGCAAGTCTCCAGCAGCCCCTCACAGGGGCCAAAAGGTATTCAAATATATTTATTGAGCTCAACAATAGTAAGTAACAAGCAAAACAAACAAGCTCAGTATTTTAAATAACAAAATCTATACCTATAAATAACCCAACACAACCCACTCCCCAAAATAAATAAATAACCCCCCTCCCTCCCAGGGTTCTCCTTCCAAATACATTGCAACCCAGAAAAGTTCAACCAGGTAACTACATAAAATAAAGGAAAACAAAATAAAGGAATTCAACAATTTAGCAAGCGGCTTCGGGCCAAAGGAGTCATTGTTGTCCAGAAAGGTTCCCAAGTCCGTTGAAAAATCCGGCCTGGAAGAGTAGAAAAATCCAACACATCTCTCCTTTCCCACATCAATAGGGTAATCATCCGACATCTCCAAAAAGAATAATCAGGAGCTGTATCATCAAGCCAATGAATCAAAATACATTTCAGGGCCACCATGACAGTCCATTTCAGAAAAACAGTAGCACCCCTCAGTCGAGGAAAAAAATGAGGAACAATCCCAAATAATAGCAAAGGAGAACGACGAATGGATATTTTTCAAATGCGCTCCACAAAGACAAAAACAGCATTCCAAAAAACTTGAATAACAGGGCAAGTCCAAAACATGTGTCCCAAACTCGCTTCAGAAGCCTGGCATCTCAAACAGGCTGCATTTTCACGAAAGTGAGATAGATATGCCCTCTTCGGAGAAATATACACGGATGTGCGGGCCTGGCGGGGATGGAGAGAGGCGGCGCTGCTATACAGCGGACTTCTCCTCCTCCCTTCAGAGCAGGCCGTGACAGCGGCGGAGACTCTACTCGCCATTTTTAAAATCAAAGCCGCTGCCGCGGCTCCTCTCTTGAACCGCACCAGGCGGGGATCGAGAGAGGAGCCGCGGCGTCGGCTTTGAACTAAAAAATGAACTTAAGCTGAGCCCTACCGGCCGAAGTTTCTTTACACGCTGCAGCAGCTCCTCTCGCGGTGCTGGCGGCAGCTGCCAGGAGGAGGGCTCCGAGCTGCTGAAGACTGTCCAAACGCCGCGGAGCGGCCCAGAACAAGGTGGCCGACGATTGGCTGGGGCTCCCGGCTGAGAGCGCGACATTGTTAAGTGGGCAGCCGCTGTGGCTGTCCGGGGGTGGGAGGCAAGGCCGTTAGCTCTCGGCATGTAAAGCGTGTCCTCAGGGAGATTGTGAAGTAAATCAACCCTGAAGAGAGAGGCTGAGGGGCTCTGAAGTTCTTGAGTACTGATAGTTCAGATTTGTAATAGGACAGAAAGGAGGGGGAGACGAGTCTTCCTTTCAGAAGAGGAGAGGATGGGAGAAGTATTCCTTACAGCTGAAAGAATGAGAGGACAGAAAGAAAGAAAGACAGACAGAGGGAAGGGAGAGCGACAGAAAGAAAGACAGACAGGGGGCCAGGGAAAGAGACAGAAAGATAGACAGAAAGAAAGAAAAGGGGCAGGGAGAGAGACAGAAAGAAAGAAAGAAAGAAAAAGAAAAAAGAAATGCCTAAGTCTACACATCTATTCTAGCACCCGTTAATGTAACGGGCTAAAAAACTAGCATCAATTATAATATGCCATGAAAAACACTTGCTCCATTTAGTGTGCTCGAGCTAAAAAAGTTTGAGAGACACTGGTGTACAGACTGAGAGAATGACATGGGAACAGAATTTCTGGGAATCCCATTCCTGTGGTTAACTAAAGGAAACCATCCCCATGTCATTCTTTAAGGAGAGAGAGAGAAGAATTAGAGTATGAATGGGCACAAGCACTGACCCTCAAGCCTTGCATTGAAGAATGCTGGTGTAGAAAGACTGAGGTTGAGGTAGACACTATAGAATCACACGGAATGGTTTCCTGTGGTTATACTGGGGCACCACAATTTAGGCACCTAGGTTCAGCATACTATAATGGAGTCTGAGAACCAAGATTTCATTATAGAATACTAGTAAGTCAGCATCAACGTATCTAAATTTAGGTGCACCCATGTCAGTAGCAGTCACAATTGTTCTTTAAGCTACATGCATAAATGCTAGCACCCCCATACCCCACCCATGCTTCTTCTCTGTGACAATCCCCTTGCATTTACACACAAAGTGAATTGCGTGTGTCATTTATAGAATAGCACTGAGCACTCACCTAGTACTTACGTACGATTAGATTGGCTCTGACAGACTTCTCAAAAATGCACTATGAGAACATGAGAACTTCTGCTATTTCCATCATGGGAGTAATGCTGTGGAACAAATTAACTGGACCGCTAAGGGCGCTATCTGATATTCAGAAGTTTCAAGAAATACTTAAAACTACACTTATCTTTTATCTCATTTCGTGTTGTACAGTCATTTACATTTATTTGCATATCCAGAAATTACTGGTTGCAGATACAAGACTTTTTTGGATAAGACTCTTGCATTTCAAGTGGGTAAGTAGCAGTCCTGGTTGGGCAAATGCATTGGTGGAGCTATGTTGTCATATGGTGCATTTTGAAAAGGAATTAAGTCAGCACTGTTTGACAAATTTATTTCCTAAATGTGAGTACTATTTAGGAGGAGTGTGTGGTGCGGTGGTTGAAGCTACAGCCTCAGCACCCTGGGGTTGTGGGTTCAAATCCCGCGCTGCTCCTTGTGACCCTGGGCAAGTCACTTAATCCTCCATAGTCCCAGGTACGTTAGATAGATTGTGAGCCCACTGGGACAGATAGGGAAAATGCTTGAGTACCTGATTGTAAAACCGCTTAGAAAACCTTGATAGGCGGTATATAAAAATCCTAATAATAATATTGTTAGCAAAATTTTACACTATGTATATTTAAGAAACTAGTTGTATTTTTAACCATTTGTATTTCACTGATTGTCCAGCCCTCTTCTGTGTAAACCGCCTAGAAATCGTTTGGTTATGGTGGTATAGAATAATAAAGTTATGGTTTATGTTACTATTTTTAGAAGCTTTTCAATGAAAGATGGTTTTAGGATGATTTGTACTGTGAGAATCTATGAAATTACAGCTCCCTAAGTTGTAACTATTCATTTGTAATTTAAGATGCCTGTATAAGTTTGGTCTGTGTCATTTTGTGTATGTTACATTACATTACATTAGAGATTTCTATTCCACCATTACCTTGCGGTTCAAAGCAGATTACAAAAGAAATAAAAAACGGAGGGTTAAAATGGAAGAACATTTGTCCTTTCTGGAGAGGTAAAGAGTAGGTTATGTAGTTTCTGTGTGGCGGGAAGAAGGAGGGGGGGGGGGAAGGACGGTAAGTTTGAAGTTAGGGCTGTTTCAGGAATTTATTGAAGAATGTAGTTTTTATTTCTTTTCTGAAGTTATGGCTGTTTTTGTAATGCCGCCTAGGAATAGGTGGTTGATGATACGTTTTAAAAAAAAAATAATTAATTAATTTATCCACCTAAGTTTTAGTATGCTTTAAATTTAAGTGCACAGAAGAATGTCTGCTCCTTCTGAAGAATGTGTTCTCTTAATAAAGTGATGGCATAAGTAAAGAAAAATCCCGGAAAAAAAATTAATGGAAATGACCCAGAAAATTGCATGAAACAAAAACATTTTCTGGATGCACACTCCTTATCTTTTTTTAAAAAATATTTTATTAATTTTCCAAAAACTTTACAGTGCAATATGCATATTAGCAACCAGAGAATAAAGCACAGAACGCACATTCAACTTATAAATATACACATACAGTATCTTTATCCCACCCACCCTTCTATTAAATAATCAGTAAATCAATAATACATATTTATACTTTCAAAATCCTTATCTGATATAATAATAAAGTATTCCCTCCCTCCACCCACCCACCCTGTGAATAGAAGTACACCAAATTATAAAAACTATCCAGTTATACTGCATTCATAAAAGATGTCAATGGTTCCCAAACCAATTTAAATATATGACCATGTCCTAATAACTCCGCATTCATTTTCTCATTCTTATATGTGGAGCATAAATTTGTCCACCAAAAGGAGAAATTAAGACAATCATGATTTTTCCAGTTATGCATTATCATCTGCATAGCAATCACGGTCATGACTAAAAAAAGAACGACTTTTGTAACGATCTAGGGGGGTTTAACATGTAATAATATTCCGCATATGACCAGCTCATATGTTAATGGGAATGAAAATTCAAGTATTGCATTAATCTGTCCCCATATCGACTTCCAAAAACTGAGAATCAACAGGCAAAAGAACAACATATGAACCAGCGTCCCTACGTCTAGATGACAGTGCCGGCATCTATTAGATTTAGAACTGTCTAATCTGTGTAACCTAACAGGGGTCCAAAAAGATCTGTTTAACAGAAAAAAACCAACTTTGTCTCATAGATGCTGACGCTGTACATTTCATCCTCCAAATTCGTGGCCATTGAGTCACAGAAATATACTGCTAGCTTTGCTCTTCCTTCTCAGTGCTGCTGCTGTCTCACCTCATCTTCTCCTATCTTTCCTTGTGCTACTAATAATAATAATAACAATTTATTTATATACCGCAAAGCCGTGAAGTTCTATGCGGTTTACATCATTTACAAATACATCGTTTAAATACAATAGAATTGAAGAGAATTAGAAAGTTAAAATCAATGAGTAAAAAACCCTAAAATATCTGATTATTGCATAATAAAAATTTTATAAATTAACTACCTAAATATTTCAAAAACAGATGAGTTTTTAAATGTTTTCTAAATTCCTCATAAATTTCAGTAAGCATAAATAGTTGATCTAACTCTTTGCCCCATGCTGCTGCCAGGGCAGGATTAACCAATAGGCCCAGT
The DNA here is from genome assembly GCF_902459505.1 of Geotrypetes seraphini. Lineage (NCBI taxonomy): Eukaryota > Metazoa > Chordata > Amphibia > Gymnophiona > Dermophiidae > Geotrypetes > Geotrypetes seraphini. Next base: position 317,252,847 of record NC_047085.1, read on the forward strand.
AGGCACGTGCCTAGGGCCCAAAATGGTCAGGGGGGCCCGATGAAGGAGGGCATCAACATTGTTTTTTCCAAATGGTGATGGGCCCCTCCAGCATCAATCGGTAACACGGGCCCCCCCACGCTCGGCAATGCGGGCCCCCCCCCACGATCAGCAACGCGGCCCCCCCCATCAACAGAAAGTAAGATAAGCAAACAACGCGGGTAAGAAAGGCAACAGGAACTATAATTTTGCAAGTGGTGCTGCTTGCCCAAAGCTTCCCTCTGACGCAGCTTCCTGTTTCCGCCTGGTCACATGGTGGGGTGGGGCAGGGCAGGGGGCCCAGTGTACTTGTGTGTCTAGGGGCCCTCGACGAATTAATCCTGCCCTGGCTGCTGCCTCGTATGAAAGAAGATATTGATGATGTTTTTTAAGTTTACATCCTTTAACAGGCGGGAACAAAATTCAAATGTGAGCTTCTTTTATGTCTATTAGTTGCAAAAGAAAAAAGCTCTTTTATATATTTGGGAGTCAAACCAAATAGAGCCTTAAAACAAAAGCAACCGAGTTTGAATTTCACACGCACCTCCACAGGTAACCAATGCAACGCCCGATAAAGGGGTGTCACATGGTCATATTTCTTTAACCCCAAAATCAGCTTGACCGCTACATTTTGCACCATCCGCTACCATTCTGTCTTCTTTCTCTACCCTTCCAGTGTTGCCGTTTTCCCTTCTGCAACCAAACTTGGTTCTTCTTTTGCTTTTCCTTTCTTCCCCTGATCTCATCTGATCTCATCTAGTCTGCTGAAGAAGTCTGCGCTGCATAGCCCCTGAAGTTTCTTAATGTTCTTGCAGCATTGGCTAACTTCTCCTGTCATCACGAGGACAGTGTCAGATTAGTGGTGCCAGCCAGACTGATTTGAGCCCCGTAGCATGTACAGAATTAAAGAGAAAGATGCAGGGGAAATGGATAGAGGAAGAAGAGGAGAAAGTGGATAAAACAAGCAAGGGTGGAAGGGGAAATGAGGATAGAGAAGAGAAATGAGGATGGGAATGAGATATTAACACTGTAGACATAAAAGAGACTATAAAAGGAGAAAAGGAAAGGATGAATAGAGAAGAATGAACAAGAAAGTATGAAGCAAGCTTCGCAGGAAGGACAGGAAAGGAGATGTAGAGAGGGATGAGGCAGGAGAACACAGGGATACCGTGATAAGGGCTGCCACGGTGTTATTCGAAAGTCAGTTGGAAAAGCCCTGTCTTCATTTTTGAAAATTAGGGTTCCAAATGATGTGGAGTGAGAGGGAGTTCTAGGGGGGAGAGTGTGGCGTAGTGGTTAAAGCTCCCTCAGCACCCTGGGGTTGTAGGTTCAAACCCACGCTGCTCCTTGTGACTCTGGACAAATCACTTCATCCCCCCCATTGCCCCAGGTACATTAGATAGATTGTGAGTATCTGAATAAACTCATGTAAACCATTCTGAGCTCTCCTGGGAGAATGGTATAGAAAATTGAATAAATAAATAAGAGAAAACAGTCTCTAGAAACATCCAGATGTAATTGGGTGGTGGAGGGGAGGGTAACAAAAGAAGAACAGGAGACAAAAAGGTTTCCAGATAGGGAGGTGTAGGAGTGAGGCATGTTCAATGTACCAGGATAAGAATCTTAACATCTAAGATGGACTGAGATGGGGATCCAATGCTCCCTTTGCAGTAAGGGAGAGATGTGATCATAGCATTGTGCATTCCAGTATATAAGTGATAAATAGTAGTGGCATAATCAAAAAGAAATATAATCAGTGTTTTAATAAGTGAGATAGGCAAAAATGGCTTGGCTGAACAAATCTAATTTAAAAAAAAAACAGATGTAGATTAGGGGTAAGTGAAAGAAGAAAGGAAGGGGAAGAAAAGACAAAAATTGAGAAGACACTGACAGCTGGAGGAGAAAGGACAGGCTAGGACAGTGTTTTTCAACCTTTTTACACCTATGGACCGGCAGAAATAAAAGAATTATTCTGTGGACCGGCATCAGTCCGTGGACCGGCGGTTGAAGAACACTGGGCTAAGTCGTGGGCCAGACCCCGCCCATCTCTACCCAATCTCCACCCCAGACCCCGCCCCCATAATAGTACTAATTGCACCTTGCACGTCCTGTGCCTCATCTGGAATCCTTCCCTCTGACGTTGCAATGTCAGAGAGAAGGCTTCCGGTTCAGGTGCAGGACGTCCGTAGGAGCCACTGCCCGTGGCTTTGTGCACTGAATCAATGAGGAAGAGGGAGCTGGCTCGAAGATAACACCGCATCGATCACACCGTGGACCGGCGGTTGAAGAACACTGTTATGGGCCTGATGCACGTGCTGGCCCTGTGGACCGGCAGGAAATTTCTGTGGACCGGCACTGGTCCATGGACCGGTGGTTGAAGAACACTGGGCTAGGCCACAGGAGAAAGAAAAAGATGTTGGGTGAGGTGTTTTACTGAATGGACCTAAAATGCAGGTAGAAACTGAGTTGGGGAGAAAGATAAATAAGGAGAAAAGCCAGCTGGGCTAAGGAGATTGAAGGTATTTAGATAGGTGGAGCTATTAACAGAGGCTTACAGAAATGGAGGAAAGATTTAGAAAAAGAGAAGTTGGAGAAATGAGAGGAAGACAAATAGGTGAGAATTTTGAGATGAGACAGAGATAGACAAGAGATGTAGAAGACCAAGGAAAGCAGGAATACGCACAGACTATTCAGTTTTAAGCCATGCATTCACTATGATTTGATGCTGAATGATCCAGTAAAACTTGTACAGGCAGAAACTCTGCAGCGTTAAGCAGCAGCTGACAGGAAACTGGCGGTGTTCTGGATTTATTTCATTTTGCACCATAGCTGTTTGACAAATCATTAGATCAATACGGACACATTTATGGCTTTGCTTCCAGCCAGTCAGAGAGGAATCATTTTTATAGATACGGTGCTCTCTTGAGTGTCCTTGCCAACAAAATCACTCTTGTGGGAAAGGATAAAGTCACCATGAGTGGAGAATCCCTATGGACAAAGCTTGTGACAGAGGGCATCGCTTCTTTTTCCTTATTCATAAGAACATAAGAATAGCCTTAGTGGGTCAGACCAATGGTCCATCAAACCTAGTAGCTCGTTCTCACAGGAGTAGCAATATTCCATGTTACCATTCCAGGGCAAGCAGTGGCTTCCCCCTCTCTCATATTTTGATTGTTATATGTATTTCTTTATAATTTCAGGTGATATAAAAATGTATTCATAGATCGGATTTAAAGAGCAATCCACAGCAACAGCAATACTTCCCTCTAGCATCATCATAACCTAATAGTCAGATTTAAGTTTCAGATCAAAAACATACAACTCTCCATCCCCTTCACACACAATCAGCTTTCATGTATAATTAAAAACAAAAACAAAACGGAGGCTGTCCAGACCTGCCAGACTGACTAGGACAATGCTAACTCTTCTCAAGCCTGCAGTGCCGTAGGAAGGCAGAGTGGGAGGACATCCGATGACTGATTACAAAAAGGTAAGCTCTGCACTGGTGCATGACTCAGCTCAGGAAACCTGCTGCGTCAGAGCAATGACTGTGATGGATCAATGGTATCAGCGATTGCTCGGGAAATAAAGATGTGATGAAGAAAGCACACTTAACATAATAAGCAGAACAATAAAGATCAGCTCATCTTTGCATGCAGCATTATTCCCTGAAATGGTTGCTTCTGGGGAGGTGACCATTTTGGATGAAAGCCATTAAGAAGTCAGTCTATCAAAACTCTGCTTGGAAAGTTCCATTCCTCCGCATTGCTCTGGCAAAAACCATAGGCAAATTGTCTCTATTGGAAATCAGGAAGAGTGCCTGTTTACTGTCAGAAATTGATGCAATAGTCCTGCAACATTTGCTGGAGCAGAGATTATTTGTTCTGGGAGAACAGCAAAGGACATCAATTGCTAAACATGTTTTTGCTTTGTAGGGTTTGTTTTTTTGTGCCCTAATTCTTTGAACTTAGAGCTCAATCAGATCTGGTCCCAGCTTGGTCTGTTCACAAGGCTTTTTATTCTCAAAACCCATTTTTCCTTCTCTTCCCTCCTGTCTAGGTTGACCATTATAGCAACAGGCCTCTCACTGTGAGGAAACCATTGTGGCTCTCTTTAGAAACTGGACCATACACGTGGAGAGGCATAATCAAAAAAAGCGTCTAAGTCCCCTTTTGGCCTAAGTCCCTAAACGTTCAACCCAGAAGCAGGGAAAGTGTCCATAACCAAAACAAACGTCTAAAGGTACACCCACACCACGTCTACACATTTTAGCCATAATGAAACAAAACAACGTCTAAGCCACAAACGTCCAACAGAAGGGCTTTTAGGTGAAGGAGGAGCCAGTCCTTCGCCTAAAAGCTGGATTCTGTAACTGGTGTCGGTCAAAAACAACACCGGTTACAGAATCCCCACCCTCCCCACAACCATCCAGGCAGGAGGGTGCCCAAGCCCTGCTGCTATGACAAACCGCGACCCCCCCTCCCGACAACATTGGGGCAAGAGGGAGCTCAAGCCCTCTTGCCCCAGCCAACCGTGGCACCCCCGACATATCGGGGCAAGAGGGAATTCAAGCCCTCTTGCCCCGGCCAACCGCGGCACCCCGACATATCGGGGCAAGAGGGAGCCCAAGCCCTCTTGCCCCGCTGACTCCCCGACACCTCGACTCGATCGGGGCAAGAAGGAGCCCAAGCCCTCTTGCCCTGCTGCAGCCGCAACCCCCCCGACACGATCGGGGCAAGAGGGAGCCCAAGCCCTCTTGCCCTGCTGCAGCCGCGACCCCCCTGACACGATCGAGGCAAGAGGGAGCCCAAGCCCTCATGCCCTGCTGCAACCACGACCCCCCCGACTCGATCGGGCCAGGAGGGAGCCCAAGCCCTCCTGGCCCAGGCGACCCCCTACCCCCACCCCCCACTACATTATGGGCAGGAGGGATCCCAGGCCCTCCTGCCCTCGACGAACCCCCCTCCCCCAACGTCCGCCCCCCCAGAACCCCCGACCGCCCCCCCGGCCAACCTGTGACCCCCCCGGCCGACCCCCCACAACCCCCCCCACCCCCACCCCCTTCCCCGTACCTGGTTTGAAGTTGGCCAGACAGACGGGTGCCCAAACCCGCCTGTCCGGCAGGCAGCCACCGGCAGAATGAGGCCGAATTGGCTGAGCTATCCCAAAGGCCCGCCCACAGTTTGGGGGGAGGGGGGTTTGTCGAGGGCAGGAGGGCCTGGGATCCCTCCTGCCCGTAATGTAGTGGGGGGTGGGGGTAGGGGGTCGCCTGGGCCAGGAGGGCTTGGGCTCCCTCCTGGCCCGATCGAGTCGGGGGGGGGGTCGCGGTTGCAGCAGGGCAAGAGGGCTTGGGCTCCCTCTTGCCCCGATGTTGTGTGGGGGGGGGAGTGATGCATCGCGGCAGGAGAGATGCCTCATCTCCCCTACCGCGATGCCATCACTCCTCTACCTGAACTGCCGCGGGTCGCAGCAGTTCGGGTAGAAGAGTGATGGCATCACGGTAGGGGAGATGAGGCATCTCTCCTGCCGCGATGGTTAGGTTGCCGGGCCGCTGAACTGATGGCGCCAGCGGCCATCAGCTCAGCGGCCCCTTTTTCGGCACTTAGACCTGGTTTTCTTTTGTCTAAGTCAAACAGGTCTAAGTGCCGACTAAACTGTTTTGGTTATAGGTGTTGTTCGCCTAGGTGTAGGTCGGCCCACCTCCCACCCTTTCCCCTCCTCTAAACACACCTCTTTTCTCTCTGTGCGTTTAGAGGCAGGGGAAAGGCCTAAGCTGTTTTTAGTACATTTGATTATTGCAACTCTCTATACTACGGCATCAGATGTAAAGACATTCGTTGTTTACAACTAGTTCAAAATACTTCTATAAAATTAATAACTGGGAAAAAGAAATTTGATCATGTTGCTCCACACTTAAAATCAGCTCCTTTCACTAAGCCGCGCTAGCGGTTTTAATGCATGCACCAGATTAGCGCGTGCTAGCTGAAAATCTACCGCCTGCTCAAAAGGAGGCAGTAGCAGCTAGCGCACGCAGCAAATTAGCACACGCTATTCCACGCGTTAAGGCCCTAGCGCGGCTTTGTAAAAGGAGCCCTAAGTTTTTAACATCCAAAAAACTTTGAAGTTACTCAGGAACGAAGAAAACGTATTTAGTTCCAGCATATCTAATTACACATTTACAAGGATAACTTAAAAGAAAAGTGGCTCCTAAATTTTTTACTTCCTGCCTCATACTCAAAAATACTTTCCTACAGTCCAGTGTTGTTTTAACCACATCTGGAAATATCCATATTTTTTGACCGAGAAAAAGATTTTGAGAAGAGCGAAAGTATAACCTCATTATTGCATTCAAATCTAGTTCAAAACCAAAGGAGACAAGCAATGTACACCTATACTCAATTTCTTCCTGAGAGCTCTCCAAGGTCTGAGTTATATTATTTAAGTCAATAGATTGCTGTCCCTCAGCTTGATTAGATTCAGTAACTTTGTCCAATTTTTTGGGAAGATAATATATTCAATTAATTGGTGGTAACGAATCCAAGGAAAACTTCAAGTTCTCTGTCAGGTATTATTTTAACATATCCAGTAGGCGTTCGACAAGGTTCCGCATGAACGACTACTTCGAAAAATTGCGAGTCATGGAATCGAAGGTGAAATACTCACGTGAATTAAAAACTGGCTGATGGATAGGAAACAGAGAGTGGGGGGTAAATGGACAATACTCGGACTGGAAAATCGTCACCAGTGGAGTACCACAGCGTTCAGTGCTTGGACCCGTGCTCTTCAATATATTTATAAACGATCTGGAAATTGGTACGAGTGAGGTAATTAAATTTGCAGACGATACTAAGTTATTCAGAGTAGTGAAGACACAGGAGGATTGCGAAGATCTGCAACATGACATAAACACGCTCGAGAAATGGGCCGCAACATGGCAAATGAGGTTCAATGTGGATAAGTGTAAGATGATGCATGTCGGTAACCAAAATCTTATACACAAATACAGGATGTCCAGGGCGGTACTTGGAGAGACCCCCCAGGAAAGAGACTTGGAAGTACTTATTCTAAGAGCAAAAGCTTTAGTAAAATTCAGGATTCTTAAATTGAGTCTTCTATTGAAGTTCTCAATTTCTTTGAGTGAAATTTTTTTCTTTAGCAAAATTATCAGATAGATTCTGTAATGAGGCAATTTCTTTGTCAATTTGATCAAATTTAGTTATTGTTTCTGATTTTATATTTTGCACTGCTGCTGAGAGATTATCCAATTTACGATAGCTGAAACTTCTGTAGCAGATTTAGTAACAGCCGCTTCGAGATTTTGGAGCACCATCCATATGTTGTCCAATGTCACCTTAGAGGAACCGAGAATCTCAGGACCTTGCTTGATTGTAGATTCAGTGTCCTGGACAGAGAGAGTCTCCCCAATGCGTGGGCACGTCAAGTCTAACAACAAAACCTTCTTACTATTCTGTCTCTAAGATACATCACTTATGCTTCCACTAGAGAGCGTATTTCTTCAGATAACGGGTGGTAGACACCTGGAATGCGCTTCCCGAAGAGGTGATAAGACAGAGTACAATTCTGGGGTTCAAAAAGGGACTGGATGACTTCCTGGAAGTGAAGGGGATAACAGGGTAAAGATAGATGTTTACCTTACAGGACATTAAGCGAACAGGGTATGGACGTTTAGGTTAGGTCGGGAACACTTACAGGTCATGGACCTGGGGGGGCCGCCGCGGGAGCGGACTGCCGGGCACGATGAACCCCTGGCCTGCCCTGGCAGAGGCAATTCTTATGTTCTTATGAAACCAATTTAGAACGTTTCAGATCACTTTTAAAATCCTTTATATTTTCAGATGCATTTAACTAACAGTTTCTATTCGATTGGCTTAGATTCATATTCAGGCAACACTCAGTGAGCACCAGTATGGAATTAGAAGCACACATTTAACATTAAATTAAATTACATTTCAATTTGAATTTTATCATATTTTATTTGTCTTTATCTGTCTAAAATGTAACTTTACACTTTCCTTTATTGGACCTTCAAATTTCACTCTATTTAACTTTTATATTAAATGTAAGCCACATAGATGCATTTGCCAATGCGGTATATCAAATACTAAAACTTGGAAACATGAAACTAAAGGTTCCACAGCCCATATCCCATATCCTAGTTCTAACTATGCTGGACATCCAAATAAGTAGGACAGAATTGCTGGGCCCAATCTCCCCCCACCCCCCATTTCTTTTGGTCTTGATCTTAACACCTATAAAATCTGTGACAATAAGTGCACTCAGGGCTAGATTCACTAAGCCCACCGATCAAGTTCCGACCACTTAGCGACCCCTTTGTGACCCGATTTCCCTCCGAGCCGATTCACTAACCTCTGTCCTGATCATCCTCTGATCCATGCATGCAGATGAGGGGGAACGGCATTCAAATGTAGGCAGGCAGCGATTCATAAAAAAAAAAAAGCAACACCAACTGGGCTGGTTGATCAGCAAACAAGCGACTGCTGGGGACCAGTCGTTTACATCGTTTCAGACTGCTCTGTCCCGAATCTCCTGCTCTCTGCCCCAACTCAAGCTGAGATTCTCCTTCCGCCCTGCTCTGCCCCGAATCGCCTGCCCGATTCTCCTGCTACCTTGCTCTGTCCCGAATCTCCTGCCCGATTCTCTTGCCTCGATTCTCCCTGACTCTCCTGCAGTGGCGTACCTAGCATATGTGACACCCGGGGCCCATCATTTTTTGACACCCCCCATCTGTACGAAAAACATGATTTTTAGTAACAAGCCACGTCACACATGAGTACCTAGGAAAAGGCAGCATCTTACATACTGCAGTGAGCAGTACAACATCAATACACCCATTGTAAAACTAAACAAGCCAGACTAGTACAGATCAATCCTGCAGTCAATCCTAACAAAAAATCATGTATTTCGAACACACAGAACACAGAAAACACCTTCGCCTAGTATGGAATATGTAAACACAAACTAACTCCTCCGTGGATTTTAGTCACGGTGCTAACAGCTCTGATGCTCATAGAATTCTGAGCATCAGAGCTGCTACCACCACGGCTGGCGCTAAAAAATGCTCCACAGTTTTGTAAAAGGGGGGGATAAAATAGAAATACATAGACATAGGTTAAATTGAACCAGTAAGAAGCTGGACTCTGCATACAGTGCACCACAGAAACAGTGACACATGTCTCCTAAAGCAATAAATAAATAGAAAATGTTTTTCTACCTTTGTCTTCTGTGGTTTCTGCTTTCCTCATCTTCTTGTAACTCTCTTCCTTCCATCCACTGTCTGCCGTCTCTCTTCCCCTATATGGCTTCTTCTCCCCTTCCAGAAACTGTATGCCTCCCCCTTCCATCTCTCCTTTCACCCCCATTGGTCTGGCATCTCTCTCCTCTCCTTCCCTCTCCCACACCTCTCCTCTGCAATCCCTTTCCCTTTTTACCCTCATTTTCTTTTTCAATTTATTTTCTGCATCTGTCTAGATTACGTTCTTACTCCCCTCTCATCAATGTCCTTTTTTACTGTCTACCTAAAGCTTGCCACCTCTTTCCCTCACCCCTCCAGTGTTTCCCTAACTCAATCCTTTTCTCCTCATCATGTGCCCTCCTTTTATGTATCCCCTCCTTCCATCATGTACCCTCTTTCTCCAACCCTTCCATCTAGTACCTACTCCTCTCTCTGTCCACTTCCATCCAGTGTCTGCTACCCTCTTTCTCTCCTCCCATTTCCTTCCTGCATTTGCTCCCTTATCTCTCCCATCTGCACTTCCATCCAGCAAAGGCTCTCCACTACCATCTAATGTCTGCCCTTTCTCTCGCCATCCACACCTCTTCAATCAGCATCTGCCCCCTTTCTTTCCTATCCTTCCCCCTTATGTCTCTTCCCTTTCTCTGTACATCAATTCTATTAGCACCACCCTTCCATACCACCCTGTCCCCTTTCTTTCCCTCCACCACTCTTCCATTCCAGCAATCTTGCTCCTTTCTCTCTCTTCATTCAGCAAGGTCCCACGATGACTGTAGCTGCTGGCTGCCAGTCCACCCCACTCCGACGTACTTGCTTTGGAGTGGACTCAGCAGCCGCATGCTGGAAGGTCCCGCGATGACTCGTCTGCTGGCTCTGCTCCAGAAGAAGTAAGTTATGACGGAGGGGGTGGACTCGGCAGACGCAAGGAGTTGTGGAAAAGTCCCGCAATGACTGCGTCTGCCGGGTCCACCCCTTCCGACGTAACTTACTTCTTCCGGAGCAGAGCCGGCAGATGAGTCATCACGAGACCTTCCTGCACCTCAACGCAGCTGCCGACTCTGCTGCAGATAAAGTAAGTCAGAGGTAACGTGACCATTTATTTTTTTCATCAAAAGGGGACATCTATTAATTGACTGTGTATCCTTTCTTTCATTTCTTTCTTTCTGCACTCAGGCCCAACAATTGTTCCTTTCTATTCCCTCCCTCCTTCCTTCCCATGTCCTTAGTGCCCCCAGTGCCTCCTTCCTGTGTGCATAATGCCTCCTTCCTGTGTGCATAATGCCCCCAGTGCCTCCTTCCTGTGTCCATAGTGCCCCCAGTGCCTCCTTCCTGTGTCCATGGTGCCCCCAGTGACTCCTTCCTATGTCCATGGTGCCCCCAGTGACTCCTTCCCGTGTCCTTAGTGCCCCCAGTGCCTCCTTCCTGTGTCCATGGTGCCCCCAGTGCCTCCTTCTTGTATCCATGGTGCCCCCAGTGCCTCCTTCCCGTGTCCTTAGTGCCCCCAGTGCCTCCTTATGGCCCCCCCACTGCCTTGCAGATTTTTTCCACCCCCAAAGCCAGCCTGTCTGTCTGCCTACCTATCTCCCTCCCTTCCTGCTGCGCTAAAGCCAGCCAACTTGCCTGCCTACATCCTTCACTACCTACCGCGGGAAAAAAAAAAAAAAGTGCCTCTCCCCTTACTTTCTCCCGGTCCGTGCTTGCAATCTTACCTCCACCCACCGACAAGAAGTCTTTCTGATGTCAATTCCGACGTCGGAGAGGACTTTCCGGGCCAGCCAATCACTGCCTGGGCTTGCCCGGAATGTCCTCTCCGATGTCTGAATTGACGTCGGAAAGACTTCTTGTCGGCGGGGAGGTAGGATTGTAGCGGCACGGCCGGGGGAAAGGAAGGGCTGGAGGACCTGGCCAGCTGTGCACCCCCCAAGCCGTGCACCTGGGGCAGATCTCCCCCCCCTTGGTACGCCACTGCTCTCCTGCCCTTCCCCGCTGTGCAAGCCCATGGTTTTAACCCGCGGGTTTAAAGCAGGTTAAAACTATTGGCTCACGAAAAAGTTAAAAAAAGTAAAATTTAGCTTTTCTGGGCACGGAGAGCCAGCGCTATAGAGCGATCTGGGCAGGCGGTTGGAGGCGTGATTCCGATTGCTCTCATTTGCATAAGGGCAATTCGTGAATCAGCCCCCTGGACATGGATCTGATCCGATCCGTGCCCTTAGTGAATCTAGGCCTAATTCTTTTATTCTCCCCTAAGCATGCTTTCTTTACCTTCACTTCTCAGCTTCCTTCCCTTTACATACATAGATAATTACAACTTGCTGCTCTAATTTTATGCATGCACAGCAATGGGAGCAAAGCAATTTATAAATCCAGTTTTTCAACATCTTTATGAAGCCAGTCTATAGTCCCAAAGCCACATAAAAATGCAGGTAATGTAAGCTTATTAATGGCTTGCATCTTATTCCATGCTGTTAAAGCACACATTAATTTCCAGGTCAATATTCAGCCTTTGTGATCATCTTTTTCCACTCTGAAAACTGCCACTAGATAAATTCTGAGACTACCTTGGCTCTGCACATGCCATATCCTCGCACTGTCTGCATAATGCTAAGACATTCTGTACAAATATTTAGTGGCACTATCTGGATAGTGCTTCTGGATATCCTGGTTAGTAGCACTTATCCGAACAGCAGTTGCTGCTGCCTGGATAAGCGTATTTGAATATTGACCCAATCAATTTTTAACTCCTGTAATATTGTTTGCTGATCTTTTCTCTTGGCAATTTATGAAGAGTAATTGCTCCTTCCTGTACTTCTAGATATTTATATACATCTTGATCAAGTTTCTTTATATCACAATAATTATATAGAGAGATATTTATATCTGTTTGCTCAATTTTCCTTTATGGAAGGTTACATTAGCAATTTATCAATACTGAAAGTCACGTTCTACTTGCTTCCCGACTCAGAAGCGCCGAGCCGACCAACTTCCCCCACCCGATGTCAATTCTGACATCGAAAAGGAAGTTCCGGGTCAGGCAATCGCTGCCTGGCTGGCCCGGAACTTCCTCTCCAACTTCAGAAATGACATCGGGGAGAGGAAATCTGGTCAGCCTGACACTTCTGTGTGGGGAAGTAGGGAGAGCTTGGGGCAGCAGTGGTTTGGAGGCCTGTTCCCCGATGGCGGTGGCAGTGGCTTGGGAGCAGGCATGGAGACAGAAAGAAGGGGGAGCAGGAAGACAGAAAGAAAGAAGGGAAAAAGAAAGAAAGGGGGACAGGAAGACAGAAAGAAAGGGGGCATGGAGAGAGAACGACAGACAGAAAGAAAGGGGGCAGGGAGACAGAAAGAAAGAAAGAAAGGGGAGGGGGCAGGGAGAGAGGAAGACAAAGTTGGCGGAGGGAATGAGGTCTGGAAGCATACAGCAGGCTGACAGAAGGGAAGAAATATTGGATGCACAGTCAGAAGAATAAAGTGCAACCAGAGACTCATGAAATCACCAGACAACACAGGTAGTAAAAATTATTTTATTTTCAATTTAGTGATCAAAATGTGTCCATTTTGAGAATTTATATCTGCTGTCTATATTTTGCACTATGGCCCCCTTTTACTAAACCGCAATAGCGGTTCTTAGCGCAGGGAGCCTATGAATGTCGAGAGCAGCGCAGGGCATTCAGCGCAGCTTCCTGCGCTAAAAACTGCTATCGCAGTTTAGTAAAAAGGGAGGAGGTATATTTGTCTATTTTTGTATAGTTGTTCCTGAGGTGACAATGCATAAAGTCATCTGCCTTGACCTCTGAAAAAACCCTGAATTCAAATGATAATTCACATTTTCTCTGCGTACAGTGTGCTTTGTGTTTTTTAAAATTTTATTGTTGGTAGATCATTTTGGCTTGGTCATTTTAAAAGTAGCTCGCAAGCCCAAAAAGTGTGGGCACCCCTGCCCTACAGTAATACCACCATTGTTTCAAAAGATACATTCTGATTTTTTTGGATTCTTCAGTTGAGGAGCAAGCAACTATATTGGATAAATTCATGAATAAGATCAGAGATGTTTATGTACTATGGTACTCTTTGGGCACTAGGAAAAAGAAAAATTTTAGATGCAAAACAAATGAATCTTTTATGACATGTAAAAATACGATTTCTTACTACCATAAGGAAATCTGTAAACAAAGGGCTCCTTTTACAAAGCCGTGTTAGCGGTTTAACGTGCGCAATAGTATGCGCTAATTTAGCGGCCGTGCTAGCTGCTTCCGCCTCCTCTTGAGCAGGCGGTAGTTTTTTGGCTAGCGAGAGGGTTAGCACACGCTAAAAATGTGCATGCGCTAAATACCCTAGCGCAGCTTCGTATAAGGAGCCCAAAGTTTCAGTATAATTCTAATTTGATATTGCAAGACGAATGCCCTTTGTGAAAATTATTTTCATTGTTATATTCATATTATAATTATATTCATGGACTCAGGGAGATAGATAATTGCCGAATTTGACTCCTGATATGGATTATTGGCAGATCAGTTTTGTAACAAGGTGATGGATTTATGATCTAAAATCATGGGTCCCCCCCCCAGTTTTTTTTTTTTACCTCTGATCAATGAGAGAAATAAGGAGTTTGATACTAAGGGGTCCTTTTACAAAGGCGCGGTAGCGGTTTAACGCGTGGAATACCGCGCGTTAAACCGCCTGCCGCGCAAGTACCTAACGCCTCCATTGACGAGGCGTAAGGATTTTAGGCTGCCATGGGAGTTAGTGCGTGATGAAATGTCCGACGCGCTAATCCCTGTAGCGCACCTTGATAAAAGGAGCTCTAAGAGATCCACCTTTAGATATTTATCAGTGATGGAACTAGATAAAATTATGGAAAGGTGAAGGCTAAAACAATGACAGACCAAATTCCCTTATCCTGGCTGTCAATTCCTAAGTATGGTTTGATACCATTATTAACCTGCATGCTAAACAAGAGTTTAGAAATGGGTTTGGTCCCTTTCACATGGAAGTATGCTGTAGTAATCTTATGATACAGTGCTATTTGGCATGATGATGAGGAAAAAGAGTCAAATATCATCAGAGAACAAGCTTTTATTAGTTATGACAGGGGTTGCCATCCAAAACATAACCAACAATTGGAAAAATTACAGAAACCTTAGTTATACATTTTGGTGGAATACATTATGCCATATATTTAAAATGGAATGAGCAATAGCAGTACAAAGAGGGACATATACTAAATTTATAAAAATATGGGGGCCATTGGCAAAATATTGTAGTGAATAGTCAGCACTTCTTCTCTTCTCCTTTTCGTTTTCTTTGTTTTAGCACACTAAAGGGGGGAGGGAGTTGGAAATAATGTTACATATTATGTTATACTATGATATATAATATGTGTATATTTTTTTTTTTATTATTATTGAAAATATGATGAAGGGTGGGTGGTAAGGGGGGGTTATTGATTTTACTAGATGTTTATATGGTAGATATCAAAGTGCTATTCTGGAATATTTGTTGTAATATACTCTTTTGTGCACTTGTTGTTTAATTTGAAAACGAATAAAGAATTATTTAAAAAAAAAAAATACCAATACTGAAAGAATGTAATACAGATCCATTGCAACCTGTTAATTACAGACCTATATCAAATCTACCGTTATATGCTAAGTTGGTAGAGAAAATCATTGTGAAACAATTGGTAGAGTTTGTATAGGATAATGATATTTTACATCCTAAACAATCAGCATACAGAAAAGATTATAATACAGAAACGGCCATGCTACAATTATTAAGTCAATTAAACGGGAGTGTAGACAAATTTAAAGTGATTTTAGTTGTATCATTAGATATTAATCAGCTTTTGATACTGATGTAGGCCGCTGTCCAGGCCTATCTCGGTAATGAGACCTCGAACGCTATATACTGGTTTCTATAAGTATATATTTATTTACTCAATCAATAACAGCTTACAAGAATAGATCATATAGTATATAGCGTAACAGAAGGTGACCTCTAGGCCCAGAGGTCCTCTGATGTCTGTTCTGACCTCTCCCTTCTATAGGCCTGGTTTTTATACATTTCTTAGTGGCTAACACCACGTTGGTCTATATCACATGATACATCCTTATTGGCTATTTACTTATGCATTACTGCCTAACTACATTCATTTATTGGCTATTCTCATCTACGTCATGTTATATGTCCACTCTGTTTTCCGTAAAGCCTACCTTTTCCCCGAAATGCCTGTTTCCCCACCATATTAGTATTTCCGAGCACAAGCCCCCCTCCCAACTTTAAACATCTCTGATACTTTCTATTAGATGATTTTTCTTATGAATTCTTTCTTCTGAGAATTCTGTCTTCTGACCATGGTCTGTTTATCTCTTTATGGTATCTGGCTGGGTGGGCCTTGGTGTAAAACCACAGCTAGCCCACAGCCTCAGGACCTGTTGCTTTTTCTCTAGTTTTAGTAGCTAATTGAACTCATAAAACAGTGTATTTCTCCATCTTTGCATGCTCTTCAGTTAATGGTGAAATATCTTTCCATAGTTAATCTACTGTTTCTATCATCTGCAGAGATAGATAAGGTAGATGTCAGTTGCAGGGGGTGAGGGCAGTTTTTTCTGTAAAGAGAAAAGTGATCTTTGTCTTTATCCCATCCCCCTTCACCTGGCTTATGTCAGGACTTACCGGGATGTATCCAGAGCTTCCATGCTTTATTCTCTCTCATCCCCTCTTCAAAGCCCCTCCAGGTGGCTTTGACCCCTGTTCATTCGGTGAGGAGTTAGTTTGTATCAGAAACTGTACATTATGGGCCGGGGCTATGTGCTAGGAATCACCCATGGTAAAGGAAAGAGACAAGTACCCACCCTTGCTATGCTATCGAGGACAGAGCAGTATAACATGTCGTAGTGTACTTATTGCTTATAATACTAGGCTAAGCAGTCAATAATTCAGATATTTGTGCAAAGCAGAAATCATGTAAGCAGTTGAGTGCTGCATTAAAACTTATACCTGCTGGGCTGTGATAGAAACATCAGCATAAATTACTGATGTAGTGGGGATAGGTGGTGACCCGTGGGAGGGGAAATCAGCTGCTGGTGTTTCATAGGGAGGTACATTAAAAATCAGCCAAGTCAAGATTATCAAAAATGTTGTGTATGGGTCTGTGTAGGGGTCTCTATTTCAACGTTTGTGATAGTTCGGGCAACCAGGTATCTGCAGGGGTTCATAATTTAACCTGATACATTTTAATATATTCTCTTTTTATGGCTTCATCCTGTTATGAGCATACTACATCCAAAAGGGATGGCGGGATAAATTAACAAGTTAGATTATTTCCATGCTATTCCAAAACAGCTGGGATCAGTGCAGACTCGGCTGGGTCCAGACGCCAGGGGTGAAAGTCCAGGTAACCACATCAAATCTTACGTCATCATCCTTCAGCTGGGCTCATCATTTCTTCTTCACTGCAGTTCTCCTCAGCTTAGCAGCAAGAAAGGGAATGGAAAGAATCCAACTGGAGGGGAAAATAACTAGGGAGCTATTGTGGGAGTCAAAACATAAAGTCACAATCAAGAATAACACATGAACTTGCAATAGGGCTGTTAGAAATAATTATCAACACATGAAAATATATATATGTACTAATACTGCATGAGTCCATAAAAGAATTAAAGTGCAAATGAATAAGTCCATAATTAAAGCTGTAGAAGTTCAAGGTCATAAAGGTCATCCCGTCTTTGGTAGCAACAGTCAGGAAGTCTTTGCTGGTAAGTCTAGGCATTTATCCAGTTTCTTCTCCGGTAGCAAGATCCTTCCGTTGGGGCTCATCCGTCATCGGGGTTTCCTACGGTCGAACATCTTTCTTCCAGTGATGATATTTCAAATAGCATTAGTCCATAATTATGCAAATAAGTCCTTAATAGACATTAAAAGGATGTAAACACGGATTCTCATGTAGCATACAGCTTCCTATGATAGGCAATTGTCTTTATGAAGTGATCCATAATTAATAAGGCAAAAATATCTGTACTGTATATATCATTTAACTTGTTTCCAACAATACCTGAGCAATATTACTAACAGGATAAGTACAGCGTTAAAAGATGACATACAAAAGAAAACAAAAACTTATCTGCTTTAATTCAAATAGACTAAGGTCTAATATATGTATTAGCTGAATTATATTTGTCAGCCTAAGGGAGTTATAGTTACAATGGCATATGATGTTCAAAGGACAGGAGTAATATGCTAAACATAAATATGAATTAGCAAAGAGTCGAACCCAAGCAAAAGGATGGCTAAGCTATAGCCTAGACATATTAACGCATAGGTTATATTGAAACATACTAAAATAAAGATGATAAACCCTAAATATTAAACTAAAATAGGATTTATGGGAGAAATGTCATTCCCATGGGATTCTATCAAATCATGGGTTCAATTTTGTTTCTTTCACTAATATTCTGAATGTCAATCAGCAAAAAGACCTAAACTACAATATTTTGAATTCCAATCAATAGGACTGGATATTTCCTTCAGCAACTTATTAGAAAAGTTCTTAAACAACAGTTAGAACCATTTTTTTAAATAATAAAGCCAAACGCTAATTGCATTGTGTTAAACCAAAAAGTATTTCTGCGTGTATCAGAGAATATGTAAGAAAAAGAAGAATTAACATTTCTTTTACAAGTTCCAAGAAAAGGCAGAGAGAGAAAAACTGCTAGAAGTTTGTTTTCCCTAAACTGTTATGATAAGTAAAGGAACAATAGTTTCCCTTTTATATTGCTGTTAACCGTGCAATGGGTTAACAGTACAGTACATGAAGAAAGCAGAAGTTACTTTCGCTTCGGTGTGTTAGCACAACATTAATTAATATTACCATTTGGGATAGAAGCGGATCATAAGAACCCTATGCAATATGTTCCAGCTATTGTAGAGACATGAGTAATGAAAAAACAAAACGAAAATAGCAACTGATAATTTCAAGTTAAAGAAATAGAGCACTACATTTCCCAGTGTCTTTAAACATAGACACATCAACCAGGAAGTAGCTCGGTATGTTTGTGTAACGGAAAAAAAGAAGAAGAAGCATAACTCATTTCTTAAACTTTGATCACAGACAAAGAATAAGGTTTGAAATGGCTGTGGGGAGTAGTAAAAAAAAAAAATAAATCTTCTTACATTATATTGGTAATTATAGTGAGCGCTCATAAATGGAAATCCACTCGTATTTCCATAAACACTGAAGTTGACATATGATACAATACAACAGATAATGACTCATAGTAACATAAAAGACTGTAACGCTGAAAAATAGACAGACATTAATTGCTAGCAAGTATTAAGGGAGCGCCCCTCTTGTATAATTTTATTTCAATTTTTGTTGTCCTATTTAGAGAATTAGCAAGTGCACTGTAGTTTTTCCTAACTCTAGAAAACAAATGATCGTTAGTAGTGGGAAAAAGTGAGGTGATGGGAAACGCCCATAATAAAAATCCCAGACCTAGAAAAACAAAGGGTGTGTTTATTTTTACATTGTCAGTTATACTTAATGCCTGTCAGTTATTTGGTTAGACATAATCACTTGTCACGAATCCTTCCTATCTACGTACACTATCTCTATACTTTCGATATTTGTCTCTCATCCCTTCTTTCCAATACTGTTTGTATTTATATATAAAAACAATAGTGATCCAAATCATTTCTGTAATTTCGTTCTTCTCTTTCTCAAAAACAATCCTTTATAATCCAGCAAACTTATATGAAATAAATAATTGTTTAATGAAAGCTTATGGTAACATTGAAACGCATAGACAAATTTAAAGTGATTTTAGTTGTATCATTAGATATTAATCAGCTTTTGATACCGTAGATCCAACCATGTTACTGTCTTTGTTATGTAAACTGGGAATCTGGGGAGCAGTACTATCTTGGTATGAAAGATTTTTCAAAGATCGAACTTTCTCAGTGGTACAGAGAACACATAAATCCTCTGGGTGGAATTTAATGGTTTGCCCCAGCGCTCATCACTTTCACCTATTTTATTTAATATTTATGTTAGTCCATTGTTTGGTCCATTCCTTTAAAATAAATGCATATATGTATGCTGATGATCTTTTATTAATGTATCACACTTGACAGGATTCGGTTAATTTATCCAGTTTACAAATTTATCTTACGGTTGTTCAAAGTTGGTTGAAAGATCACTGCATGTGTTTTAGTCTAGAGAAGACAGCTTGTTGGATTTACCATGGTGTAACACCTCCCACTACATCTATTTGTTTAATTAAAAAAATTTCCCAGTCATCCCATCTTTTAGATATTTGGGCATCATATTTGATTATGAAAGGAGGCTGGGACATTTCACTTGTTTGCAATTACCACACAACTACAACACATTTGCTTTATCAAAGGTATATATTTTAGAAATAAGAAATCACAGCTATATAAATGGCATCAGAGAAATGATTACACAGTTGTGCCAAGTGAAGGAAACTGCCAGAGGCTAGCAATCTGTGCAAGCTTCAGTCCACTCTGGCTATTTCTGCATTCTTTAGCTCGAGAGGGTTCAAAAGAGAGCGACACGTTTGATTACAGGTATGGAAAACCTTTCATACACTGAAAGACTGGAGAAACTGGGGCTCTTCTCCCTGGAGAAGCGGAGACTTAGAGGGGATATGATTGTGACTTATAAGATCATGAAGGGCATAGAGAAAGTAGAGAGAGAGAGATTCTTCAAACTTTTGAAAACTACAAGAACAAGAGGGCATTTGGAAAAATTAAAAGGGGACAAATTCAGAACCAATGCTAGGAAGTTCTTCTTCACCCAACGGGTGGTGGACACCTGGAATGCGCTTCCAGAGGGTGTGATAGGACAGGGTACGGTATTGGAGTTCAAGAAGGGATTGGACAACTTTCTGAAGGAAAAGGGGATAGAAGGGTAAAGATAGAGGGTTACGTACAGGTCTGGACCTGATGGGCCGCCGCGTGAGCAGACTGCTGGGCACGATGGACCTCTGATCTGACCCAGCAGAGGCACTGCTTATGTTCTTATGATTAAGGGGCTGGAGGAGTTGCTGGGCATGATGGACCTCTGGTCTGACCCAGCAGAGGCACTGCTTATGTTCTTATGTTCTTAGCAATCCTGATTGGTGAGTAAATTGACATTTTGATTGGTTGTTTACATATTGGATTTCTGATTTGTCCTCTCTCATGTTACCTTGGATCATTAAAATGTCTGAAAAACAACTTTCTTATCTTCCCTGACAATTTGTTTCTGGTGCTTCCCACCAGACCTTCTGGACATGCACCCCACCCTTCCCAGTGGCCTCATGCTTCTACTTCTTCTTAGGTGTTGTGGTTGATCAGTACGTGAATGATGTTGTGTACTCAGGACAATTCAGCTATTTCTAGTCACCGCCCTGTGACTAACTTTCCATGGTACTACATGTAGTTCTGCTTTTAATCCTTATCTGTGAGCAGCATTTCTTTTAGGACACTTCCCCAGCATCATAAGAACATAAGAATTGCCGCTGCTGGGTCAGACCAGTGGTCCATCGTGCCCAGTAGTCTGCTCACGCCGCGGCCCTCTGGTCAAAGACCAGTGCTCTAAACGAGCCCAGCCTCACCTGCGTACTTTCCAGTTGAGCAGGAACTTGTCCAACTTTGTCTCAAATCCCTGGAGGGTGTATTCCCCTACGACAGACTCCGGAAGAGCGTTTCAGTTTCCCACCACTCTCTGGGTGAAGAAGAACTTCCTTACGTTTGTACGGAATCTATCCCCTTTCAACTTTAGAGAGTGCCCTCTCGTTCTCGCTACCTTGGAGAGGGTGAACAACCTGTCTTTATCTACTAAGTGTATTCCCTTCAGTATCTTGAATGTTTTGATCATGTCCCCTCTCAATCTCCTCTTTTCGAGGTACAAGAGGCCCAGTTTCTCTAAGCTCTCGCTGTACAGCTTAGAAGTTGTCAGCAGACACGGGTCAGAGATGACGTTTGTAGAATCCATGTTGTACTAGAATCCATTTTGTGCTTGGCCTATTTTTTAATTTTTTTTTTTTCTTACTAGGCCTTCGTCCCTTAGTCCTGCATGTCAGGGCTTCTGCTGATGTATCCTCTCTCCATTATCAAATGGACAATACTATCAAACAGAGCTTTACTATTTTATGAATGCTTAAAGCTGTAAAAGGATCTTTAAATAAAGCATCTCTTTTAGTTCTGGTTCATTCCTTATTTATGTCGACTTCATTATGCAAATTTGTTGCTATTTGGTATTACCAAATGTAAAATGAAGAAATTACAGATGCTTCAAAATGTAGCTATTAAGATGATTACAGGTAATAGTATATCTGATCATGTGATACCACTTTTGATGCAAAATCTTTAGCTGCCAGTATATTATTGTGTTCATTTTAAGATCATTCTAATGATTTTCAAAGTTTTAGTTACATTGTCCAACTTATTAAAGTCTTACTTTCCGGCAAGGCTTTTACGTTCCAGCCAGGAACACTTATTAGAAGTTCCTGGAATACATGATGCTAAATTGGAGTGTGCTAGAAAAGGGGTATTTTTTTACATAGGCCCAGTATTGTGGAATTCTCTTCCGCAAGTGCTTAAAGAAGCTCATTTATTTCAGCAGGCCTTTGGCTGCATTTTAGGAGATAACTGATTTTATATTTTTGTATACTGAATTATTGAGTACTGTGGAAGGATTGTGTGAATATTATATACTCGGGATGACCTTTAGGGTGGCTTTTATTTGAAAATTATGGAGTTATTTTCTAACTTTAAAAATTTTTATTATAAATCACTTCATTTACTGTAAGATAAGTGGTATAAAGTAACCTATAAGTTCCCGAAAAGGCACGGCCTGACAGTGGCGTACCAAGGGGGGCAGGGGGGTGGTCCACCCCGGGTGCAAGCCCTGAGGGGGTGCTCCCGGCCTTGAAGTCATTGGCGTCCGGTCCCCCCCCCCCCGGCATCCAGTTCCCCCCCCCAGAATCCGGTTCTTCCCCCTGACGTCTGGATTCCCCCCCCGGCCTCCCCGCACAATTTACCAAAGAGAAGCAGCCTACAGCAAGATCGCGATGCCAGCGATCTTTGCGCTGCTTCGGCGCTGTTTCCTCCGCCTCGGTCCCGTCCCTCCTCTGTGTGGTTAGGAGAAGCCAAAGGGGGGTAAAAAAGCTATAAAATAAACCCACCAGGATGTTTGGAAAAAACACCCAATTGGGCAGGAAAATCGAATCAAAAAACCAATCCAATAGGCTGAATTGAATCGAAATTTTTTTTCCTGAATCGGGCAGCACTAGTTTGCGCTACTGTCTTAGACTTTAGGACCTGGGATTGGGGAGAGATGGCATTCTCAGTACTTTATAATGCAAGTGAAACGAGGATTTGGTCAGACTTTTGAAGGGTCTGCAGAAGAAAAATATTGTATAGGCCGGGGACATGAGACAGCAGGAAATGGGAACTTTTCTTCCTTCTATTTTTGTGAATGGCAAGGCTGAGGATGTCAGAGAGTTCAGTTAAAATATGTGCTTTATAAAAAAATATAATAATGTGTTTTATAAAGTTTATATGCAGAAAACAGAATGGAATTGTCCAGATCAGAATGATGTGCACCAAAAAAGTGTCCTCCAATTCATCTGATAATATGAAAAACTTTATTTCTCCAATGTCACAATAATGCATACAACGACTCAATGACTCGACATGTACATGTTTCGGCCAACAGGCCTGCCTTAGGAGTCTTAAGAGTCACAATTATGGACATTTGAAGTATACTGCCGCTCAGATAGATTTTACACAGAATTCAACCAGTTGGCAGTAGCAGGACGCTCAGTGTGAGTTGGCAGTATTCGCACTACAGGAAGACGTAGATGACATTCTGGTATGGTTTAATTCTGTGTAAAATCTATCTGGAACTACGTGTCAAAGCAGCTCTTGATTGGTGAGGCCCGACTTTAGTACAGGAAGAGGCGGTCGGAGCATACAGCGAGTGATTTCCTTCACTCGCCAGCACTCCGGCTGCCCTCTCCTGTCTCTCCTGCCTAAAAACCGTATTCACGGTTTTTTGAAATTCGTGGGGGTTCCTGGAATGGAACCCTTGCGAATTTCGGGAGAGTATTGTACTATGTAAACCACATAGATATTTAATGAAATGCTGTATATCAAGAATAAACTAAATTTGAGAACTGGAAAGGCAGGAAGAGAGAGAAATGAGTTCAGAAGAGAGAAAAGAGAGAAATGAATAAGTAGGAAAGAAGAGAGAAAGAAATACAAAGGGAGAGAAAGCAGGAATCCTGGTTAAAGGGTTTATTGAAGGGATGGGGAAACGGAGACATACTGCCTGTTTTACAAAGCCGCACTAGCAGCAGCCGCATGGCAACAGCCCCGAAGCCCTTTAAATCTCTACGGATTTCGGGGCCGTTACCACACAGCAGCCGCTAGCGCGGCTTTGTAAAACAGGCCCATAGTTACTGAGCAGGAGACTTTGGGATAGGAGAGAGAACAATCTGCTTATTTTAAGCAAAGATTCATATGCCCTTGATAAATGTTATTATGCAATTCATAAATCATAGCACTCCAACTTTTCAATATTTGCACCTCCTTTTTATTTCTTATCCTATAAAAGAGACCTCTTCTGTCTCCCACTCATAAAACAGTGCTTCTAAATTAGAGTCTATGAGAGCCCAAAGCTTAACCCTTTAATTGGCAGATGGTGAAATGGCTGCTTTACGTAACTTGATGTTGAACGAGAGCAACAGTGCCAAGTAACAGGCATTTGGAGATGCATATCTCCCATAAGAGCAACAATTCAAATAAAGGGTTAAATCTGACCCTGGTTCATAGCTGACTGGTCCAAGATCACAAAGAGCAGCATCGGGATTTGAACTGGGCTTCCCTGGTGTTCAACTTACTGCCTTAAGCATTAGGCTGCTCCTCCGCGCTCCCAAGTTTGTGCATGCCAACCAGTTTTTCCTGCAAAGGTTATGTTTTTGTAGCCGTGTTATTTTTGTCATTGCCTTCATTGTAACTTTGACGTACTCCTCAGTCACTATGTCATTCTTTATTTGCTCTCATTTTGCACCCATAGACTCTGCCTGTGCCTTTAATGCTTCCTCCTGCCTCAAGAGACACTAGCCCTGGGCCAGTGCCATACTGCAGACAGTGAAACTTGCTGCATGGCTAGCTGTCGCTCCCTGGTACATATATCCTGAAGCTGTCATCTTCACGTGGCTTCTTTCATTGCAAATTAGCCAAGCTTGGCAGGGATCACAAACTGCACTTAAGCATTACTTTATATTTTATGCTTCCTTTTTCCATTATCTGCTTAAGAGGAAGTATGGCTATAGAGTACCCTAATCCCACCACACCCTCTGCCAAGCACACGTTCTCAACTCTCCAGCTATGCCTTCTTGTTACTATGTCCCTGCATTGACCTTTATCCCTTTCATAGCAGTGTTTCTTTTCTGTAAGGCCTTACTCTAGGGTCGATGCAGAAAGCTGCACATTAGAGCCATTAAGTGAACAGCTTCTAACATGAGCTCTCGGCATGAATTTACCGCTGAATGTAGTACTTGATGTGCATGAAAATTACTGCTGCGGTAAAATAGTGTGCTCTGTCAGAAAAAAACAGTGCAGCAGTAATCTGCAGCTCACTGCAAAAATGACCCCCTTCCTGTCAGTGTGTGAGTGGTGTTTGGCTCACACAGGAAAAAGACATAAAAAAAAAATCTACTGCCCTACAAGGAGTCACTTCCAAACACTCCCCGAAAAATCCCCCATTCCTTTGCTTCTCTGAGTTAACCCCTTGCTCATATGAAATGCTCACTCCCTCCTGCCAGGAAAGACCTCCCCTCTACCCTCACCCCCCATAAAAAGGCAGGAGGGATACCCACTTCCTCCTGCAACTGGAAGGCCCCTCCCCCTTGAGCCCCCCCATACCATTTGTTGGGGAGCAGGAGGTGTGTTCAGTCCCTCCTGCTTCCTCTGATGCACCATCCAGAATGCCGGGCCTTAGGCCACTCTGAGGTGCATCACATGATGCACAGGGGCAGGGCCTAAGGCCCAGTGTCATAGTTGGAGAGAACAGAAGGTGTTCTCAGTACCTCCTGCTCCCAACTTTTAAGAGGTATGGGCAGGGGAGCCTGGAGGGGTGCCTCCAGTGCCAGGAGGGAGTGGACATCCTGCCTTTTTGGGGGGGTGGAGGTAGGGAAGGGAGTTCCTTCATGGCAGGAGGGAGTGAGCATCCCTCCTGCCATTTTGCGGCGGGTTGGGGGATTGATGGTGGCTCGGGGTGCCAGTGCAGGGTGAGAGGGCATGGCATCGGGGGCTTTTTTTTTAATGGGACAGGTTGTGTTTAACACACACACTATCTGTGCCATTAATAAACAAAACCAGAAGCCTTAACAGCAGTGACAGGAGGCTGCTTTCCCTGTCACTGCTGTTAGTGCTTTGTGCATGTGTCAATCGCTCAGTGAGCGATTGAATCGGTCATGTTTGTATGCAAATGATTTGTATATCTGTGCAAATCGTATGCATGCAAACTTGTTAGTGCATCAAATCGCTGTTGGGGAATCGGCCAGCAAATCGGCCAACAGTGATCCAGTCAGCAATACCAACTGACTTTTGAGCATCTAGGCGTAAGTTGTGTGCGGATCAGGTGTATTCTATAACAGTGTGCTTAACTTATAGGAACACCCATAATCTGCCTATGCTTCTCTCCTAGCCACGCCCCCTTTTGAGATTTTCATCATAGACATGACATGCACCAATTTATAGAATGCATCTACAAAGTTCTGTGCATAATTACTTGTGTGCCAATTAGCATCAATTATTAGGTGTCAATTGCCAATTATCAGTGCTGATTGGCTTGTTGAACAATTAAGTTGTGTGTGCACTGATTTGCGTACACAACGTAGGCCTAAATTCTGTATATGGCGTCCTCTCTGTATACCTCACTTTGGTCACCCTTGCGAAAAAAATAGACAGTTCTCACAGAATAAAAATTAAAAATAGAAACATGCAAAAATCTGAAATAGAAACCTCAAGAAACAAGACTGCATGTAATACAACACTGGAGGTAACAGAAAGAGCAATAACGTCTCCTGTACTGTGCAAGATGCAAAGACATCAGAGATGCACATTTCTCAGCCTGACAGAAAAAGAATTCCCAGAAAAGAATGAGCAGGAAACATTATCTAATCCTGGGGGGAAAAGAGAAACAGCAGATACAGCAACAAAATATGTTCTATCCTGGCACCAGGACAGGATTGTAACCTGACCAGCGAGAATACTGAGCATCACCAGAATCCTGGCGTTGCCTTTATCGTTTCATTTCTCTTTTATTTCTTTTATATATCCTTCTACCTATGGATTCTTACTAGGAGTAATTTTATCCCCCATTATTTATTTATTACATTTCTATATACTATATATTCAACATGCATATAGTATTTAAATAAAGCAATACGATAATTGAATCCAAGATGATAGAAAATAAACGGAGAAGGAAATAGAAAAATATTTGAAAGAAGGTTCAATTAGCTAAAGCAGATGAAAATGAGTTAGCCATGAACATTGGAGGACCTTTCCTTATTCATAGTATAATCAAGGAGTTGCTTAGGCTCAAAAATTTGAAATTACCAGAACATAAGAATAGCCTTACTGGGTCAGATCAATGATCCATCAAGCCCATTAGCCCTTTCTTATGGTGGCCAGGTAGCCAATCCAGGTCCCTAGTACCTGGCCAAACCCAAGGAGTAGTAATATTCCATGCTACCGGTACAGGGCAAGCAGTGGCTTCCCCCATGTCTTTCTCAATAACAGACTATGGACTTTTCCTCCAGGAACTTGTCCAAACCTTTCTTAAAACCAGCTACATTATCTGCTCTTACTACATCCTCTGGCAACACATTCCAGAGCTTAACTATTCTCTTAGTGAAAAAAAAAATTTCCTCCTACTGGTTTTAAAAGTATTTCCCTGTAACTTCATCGAATGTCACCTAGTCCAGGGGTGTCAAAGTCCCTCCTTGAGGACCGCAATTCAGTTACGTTTCCAGGATTTCCCCAATGAATATGCATGAGATCTATTTGCATGCTCTGCTTTCATTGTATGCTAATAGAGCTCATGCATATTCATTGGGGAAATCCTGAAAACCCGACTGGATTGCGGTCCTCGAGGAGGGACTTTGACACCTGTGCCCTACCCTTTGTAATTTTTGACGGAGTGAAATATCAATCCACTACCCGTTCTACTCCACTCAGGATTTTGTAGACTTCAATCATATCTTCCCTCAGCCATCTCTTTTCCAAGCTGAAGAGCCCTAACCATTTTAGTCTTTCCTCATACGAGAGGAATTCCATCCCCTTTACAATCTTGGTCACTCTTCTTTGAACCTTTTATAGTGCCACTATATCTTTCTTGAGATAAGGAGACCAGAATTGAACGCAATACTCCAGATCAGGTCGAAACAAAGGCTTGAGCATTATAACATTCTTAGTCTTGTTAACCATCCCTGTTTGCTTTTTTGGCCACCACCGCACATTGGGTGGAAGCTACAAAACAACGACAGGGAAATTGGAAATTGGAAAGAAAAAATCCCCTCTAGGGCCCAGACTCTAGTCCTTGAGATTTAGAATTCTTTCAGCCTCTTTTGGGTTTCACTAGACCAGTGTTGCCTGGTGTGCCGTACGGTCAGGGCCGCCATCAGGGCAGTACCACCAGTCCTGCATTCAGGGGCCTGGAGCTGACAGGGGGCCCGGGCTCCCCCAGGGTCCTAGGCCACAGTCTAGGGAGAGGGGCGGTCCGCCCCACGTGGACAGGAGAGAGCTGGACGGGGGACCCGCGGAGTTCAATACATCTCGAGCCGCGAGGCTCGTCTTCTGTTCCTGCCTGCCCTGCAGCTAACATATAGCCGATCGCAAGCGTTCCCCGATGTCAGAGCTGACGTCGGAGGGAGGGCTTAAGCAAAGCCTGCCCTCCAACGTCAGCGCTGACGTCGGAGAATACTTCCGTTCGGCTATTTGTGCGCAGCAGGGCAGGCAGGAAGCAGAAGACAAGCCTCGCGGCTTGAGCTTCGTTTTGCTGAGAAAGTTGCAAAGATGGGCTGGGAGGCAAACACGGAACACAAAAGGGGGGAGGGAGTGCGTTTTGGACACAAGGCATGAACTTGGGAGAGAGGAAGGGAGGGAAAGAGATGCTGAGGTGGGGGAGGGAATGGGTTTTTGGACACAGAAGGCATGGACTTGGGAGAGAGGAAGGGAGGGAAAGAGATGCTGAGGTGGGGGAGGGAATGCGTTTTTGGACACAGAAGAAATGGACTTGGGAGAGAGGAAGGGAGGGAAAGAGATGCTGAGGTGGGGGAGGGAATGAGTGTTTGGACACAGAAGGCATGGACTTTGGAGAGAGGAAGGGAGGGAAAGAGATGGTTGTGTACACGGGGAATAGAAGAAAGGAGAATTTTTGGTCATAGGGAGGGAGTGAGGTACAGATAGTGGCATACCAGGGTGGGGGGGGGCGGTCTGCCCCACCCCGGGTTTACGTCCCAAGGGGGTGCACAGCTGGCCACCCTCCAGTGTTGTCCCTAGGCCGGCAAACTGCGGCTCTTTAGCCACTTGAGTGCCACCGCCACCATCGGGAACAGGTCAGCGCCAAGTTCTCCCTGCTTTTCCCTGTGGGGCCGGCCAACTCTCGCCACTCGCGTCAATTCTGACGTCGGAGAGGACGCTCTGGGCCAGCCAATCGCTGCCTGGCTGGCCTAGAACGTCCTCTCCGACGTTAGAATTGACGACGGGTGGCGAGAGTTGGTCGGCCCCGCGGGGAAGAGAAGCAGGGAGAACTTGGCGCCGGCCTGTTCCCGATGGCGGCTGTGGCACTCAAGTGAATTACTTTATATATAGTCAATATAGGCACAGAGTTAAATTTTTTAACATTTTCTAATGGTGGTGTGCCTCGTGATTTTTTTCATGAAACAAGTGTGCCTTTGCCCAAAAAAGGTTGAAAAACACTGCACTAGACAAATCAGGATAAATCCTTATCTTAGATCTTAAAAAATTACTTCCATTTTCCAGAAGTAAGAATGTAACACTCTAGAGCAGTGGGTGTCTTTCTGGTTTATTTCTGCTACTCTGCCTTTCTACCTAGCGCAGGACAGAAAGGGGAAAATGACAAGGCATTTCTGAACAGACAAAAGAAAATGAAGTATGAAAGTGGGTTAATGGGGCGGATGTCATTGACACATACTGGTCAGCAGTGTCATGATCCCATATGGCCTCTCCTTCAACTCATTAGAATCCAAAGTGGCCCCAACTTAAAATTAATGAAGACCACTGCTTTAGAGCAAAGGAAGCTATCAATGTTCCTTTCTGCCACAACTTCAAGTGTACTTTCCAGAAAATCTGTTAAATCCATAGTTTCATAAAACATATTCCTCCTTCCTGATGTCAAAGATAGATAATATTGTTATAACTGATAATTTTTTTTTTGTAAATCTTTATTGATTTTCAAACTAAAACAGTGCAATACAAACAAAAGAACAATAGTTACTACATACATTGCACTATTAACTGTACAGGTAATATATATATCATTCAAAATTCTCCCATTTTTCCTACTTTTATTAGTAACATAACATAGGATATAATATGTAATGATAAAATTAAATTACCCAAGTGATAAATTAATGCTTGAAAATTCCAAGACCTCCATCAGGTATTTTTTATTTTTAGTTAAATGTTATTTTTTATTTATCAACAAATACAATTTTCTCCTTTCTCATAGGACACAATTTCCAAACCCTCCCATTTCCAGAAATTATATACTTGCAAATTGACAAAAAACATCCAAAGGCACCCAGACTTTCAAAAATGTGCACATATTTCTGTTCCTTCTAGCCACAACCTCCTCATACCTCCTTACAAGACAAACAACATTCCATCATTAACAGCTCAGTATTATCTGTCTATCCAAGTTTTTTTAACATAACATAAAAATTTATTTGTATATTGTGAAGTTCAATGCGGTTAACAAAAACTATCTAAAGATCGAACCTCATAAGTATATTTAGCCTTATGCCTATTGTGATCGGGCTTGGGTTCACTGTTAGAGTCACCTGCCCAAGCCACAAGCCTGACTGAGTGTAATTTTGGAGTTGGCAGTGAACTAGATACTGAATAAAAGCTGAGTAGTTCCAAGCTTTTGTGAACTAAATGTTTATTACATTTTATCTTTTCCTTTTAAGCAGTTCAAAACTTTGCCAAAACATCACACCAAATCAAAACCACAGGATCTTCTCTCCAATAGAATTCTAGGCAAGTTAGCCTTACTTCTGTTCATAGACTCATGCTTAGTCTGAATTCAAATAGCAAACAAAAAAAACCCCATTCTTCTTTTCAATCACATTCCTGCCTTCAGGCAGGCTTTGGTATGGCCTACACAAGCTGCTCCAGACCAGAACACTTCATCCAAAGCAAAACACATTAGTATCTTCATTACATCTAAGCACTGCTTTTATGCTTTACAGTTCATGCAGTTAGCATCTGAAAATCACCATTGAGTTTTCCAAGGAGTCAAACTCAATGACATGGGATCAGCTACCCTTATTGATCAGCTATAAAGATCCCACCCAAACTCTTCCATTTCAGTATACTCTACATTGCTTATAATCACTGCAGCAGGCTTGGCATGGCATGGCATGCATTTCTTATCCTCAATGAAGTTATTTAATCAGTCTTTGTTCTCTCCCCAAAACACAGTGGTTTGGGTCTTGGACCTTGGTTAAATTGTATTGCTTCTCTATATTTTATTAGTGAACCACAGTCTTCACATTGTTAGCTTATTCCCAAACAATTCCTTTTGAGTCTTTTCAGCTTCTTTAACTCTGCCTTCAGTAGGTCAAGAAAACAACACAGCTTTAAAGTTAATTCCTTTTAAAACAGTAAACTTTTAGCCTTTTAAACAGTGTTCACCTCCATCATGCTTTCAGTGGGAAAATAGTCTGCACTGTTTTCACTGAAGTCCATTAATTTATCTACCTCTTTAATTTCAGCATTCTCAAAACACAGTGACATAGTCTCATCCTGAATTTCTGATTCAAGGGATTCTACATGTAGTTCAAAATGCTGTCTGTCTTGCTCTCTTGCTTGAGCTGAATTGGCTCTCCAAAACCTATGGGAGTTGCTTTCAGGTCTCCAGCTCTGCTGCTGTTGTGTGCTCCTTCTGCTTTTCCCCTCCCTGCAGTAGGGAAGTTAAAGCCAGTCCCAGGTGTAAGTTTTTTCCTAATTAGCTATGTCTTCCTGAGGACTGTGTGCTGGTTTAAACCAGTTTTCTGCCTAAGGCTCAATGGATCTTATTTAACTGTAGCCTCTGAATTCCTTATTCCTAGCCTAGCAGAGATTTTCTGCCCAATTTTTGTATGTTACTGGACCCTGAGCTGGGAAAAGATAAATAGGTACCAGGCTGCTTAAATTCAGACTGTAAAGTACTTTTTGGCTGTACCTTTTATCTCGGCACTAACCTGGGCTGTGCAATGGGCTTATGTTTAATAGGAACATGAGCTAGCTTAGCTGTACTTTTTTCAGCATCTGTCTTCTTTAGGTCTTCCATGGTGGTCACAGGGACTTCCCTGTGACAGTATGCAAAAGGTGGGTCAAGGTTGCAGATCTCATTCTTAAAATTTTATAAGTAAACACTTCTGTACCTTTTTCCAAACCAAACCCAATACCCCTTTAAGTTATATTGGACATGCAAACAACATATGGTGAAAAGTTTCTACTGCTATCTTGAATGACTGACACTGACATGATCCTTTTTCAGATAACTTAGAAACCTTATAATGAGTCCACAGCACCCCGTAGGCCACAATTTTCATCATTAAACCTAATTTAACAAAGGCTTGAGACTTAACTGAGGACTGAAGTTCTTTAAATTCTATCTCTACCTTATTCATATGTTGTGTCTGCTGGATTTGAGCTTCTATTTGCTCCTGAGCCAAATCACTTTCCTCAAATCTTCAGTTACTTTAGCAGAGAAATTAGATAAGAAAAGTTATTTTTCTTTATTTCCATTTAAAATTACAAATCACTACAAAAAGCGAATCAAGAAAATCAGGAAAGATACAATTACAAAACATGTATCAAATCTTACATGAAAGAGTCCACATCATGAGAAAGAAAACAGAAGAAAATATCAAATTAGGCAATCACAAGATAATACAATCCTAACTAGTTGTGCCATTATCTTTTCCACTAATAACAGCCTCCTATCTACTGTAGCGA
This sequence comes from Geotrypetes seraphini, assembly GCF_902459505.1. NCBI lineage: Eukaryota > Metazoa > Chordata > Amphibia > Gymnophiona > Dermophiidae > Geotrypetes > Geotrypetes seraphini. The sequence continues at coordinate 317,285,401 of NC_047085.1, forward strand.
ACAACAGTTGAAAAAAATTATTTTAGTCAAATGAAGCTGAAATCATTAAATTTTTACTAACAATAAGATCCTCCATTGATCTAGCTCAAAAAATATGTCTCTTGTCTTCCAAGGTAACTAAGCATTTGCAAGGAAACTTTAAATAAAAGTCCCACCAACTGATATAGTATTAAACAAGATTTTAAGGCCAAAAAGGCCTTATGTCTCAAATGAGTGGAAGGAACCACATCAGGGAAGAACTGAATCTTTTGACCAGAAAGGGGGACTCATTGCAAAAATAAGCCTTCTTAATCAAAGTCTTATCTGAATCAGACAAAAGAGTCACCAACAATGTACAGTAGCTCTTTTAGAAATACTATCCAGAGAGCCATAGTCACAGGGAAAGCCCTGTGAGCTCAAAAGAAACCCTGCTGTGCCAAGAAACTGAGGTTAAAGGCAGGGAAGAAACATAAGCTTCTGTAGCATCTAACCCTAAAGCCATCCCTAGAGCCCTGCATGGAAAAATCTTCCCTTAAACAGTAATTCCCAAGCATAAGGTGCCACTACAAAAACCTGTTTATATTTTCCTAGTAATATAGAAGCACGGAAACAGAAAAGACTACAAATCCCAGCAGGCTACTGCCGGGCCATACTAAATTCCAGGACTGGAGCAGTTCCTGCTACCAACCAAAGTAGGACTTGTTCTAACCAGTTTAGAATGCTCCAAAGTGCTAGAGTAGCAAAGCCCAGAAGCACAGCAGTAGCTGGGGCTAATCAGAACAGCGTTCCCAAAGAAAAGGGTGTATCTCTCAACCTGGAGAGGCAACTACAAACTTTCAGAGCTTCCCAGGTCTCTGATGAAGGCAGATCCCACCAGATATTAACCTGGTTCCAAGTAGCTAGAGAGACAAAAGGAGAGAGCTGCACATCTCATGTTCAATCAGAGAAAACAGCAAACATCAAACGTTGAAAGCAACTACAATTTGTTGCTCATGTTAGGTTCTCAGTGTGACTATTTGGATTCTTAGCAGGGTCATTGAGCAGATGCTGTCATGAACTGACCTCTCAAGGACATTTTCCTTCCACGGAATACTGGGGATGTGTACTTGTTTTTAGATGAATGGTAAAATAAAACATAGAATGGCATTTCAGATTTGGATATTTTTAGATGAATGGGATAATGGCAGAGGTGAATTGAGCTGCATCCTCATTCATGCACATCTGTTTTTGGCACCATTGCAATATTGCTATAGAGCCAGGCACAGCGGATATGTTTTTGGAGGAGAAGAAGGCAGAAGAATGAATCACTTTATTAAATCACTTTGAAACTTTTTCACAAGCAGCTAAACAAACAGATCCCTGTCTCACTTTGCCCAAATCCCAAGTCTGATGCCAGTAAATCAGCAGGAAACTGAAATAAAGCATGAGGAGGATACCATTTTCTCTCCTGCTGCCAGAGAGAGAAAGGTTAGAGAGATGAGTTCTAGCTTCAGAACTCACTTTGCAGAAGCTGGTAAAACAGAGTTACAGAAATGAGCACAGACCATACAGTAACCGTACTTTTTTTTTTTTTTATATTAGTACTGAAGAAAGCTGACTTTTCTTTTAAACATTTTCTCAGGATCTCTTGGTATGAGACCAGAGCCAAACAGAGCATGGCGAGAGAGAATAGGAAGTCTAACATGAAAGGATAGGCAGCTAGGGGAAAATTCTAGAAACGGTGCCTAAATTAATTAACAACTCCTCCACCTGATAGTATGATTTTCTTTCAGCTGCCTTGCATCTGATAGAAAATCATACTATCAAGTGGAGGAGTTGCTTGATAGTGAGCTCCCTTGAATTATAGCATAAAGTTGTGCATTGTTTGATAAATTAATTAACAAACACCTTTTAAAATGGCATCGTTAAAGGGCCTAACAGTGCCTAAATAATATGTGCTGGAATCACATCTACATAGGCGCTATAGGCCGCCGAATGCCACCCTGGGCATGGCTAACACTAGAAGTGGTGTTAGGTGGCCTAAAACACTTTGTATAGTGAATAAGGAGTTGGCACTTGAGCTAGACGGAATGTCTAGGTAGCTCAACATATCACCAGATACTAACCTGGTTCATTCACGACAAAGATAGGTGCCAGAAATGTAGGCCCAGAAAACCATGGCCTGTATTTCCAGCGCCTATCTTTCATGGAGGTGCGATTCTGTATAGGGTGCCAATGAGTGAATGACACGTGGTCATCGACCACTTTTTAGGCGGCCGCCAATATCGGTGCTCTATTAAGAATCAGGACCTTATTGCTTCTCTGAGTGTGAGAAAAAGATTGATTTTTAAAATTGTGGGTCCAGCTAGCCTTCATACTCAGAAAGAAATGGAATTTAAGGGGCCCTTTAACTAAGCTGCAATATGTGCTGACGCAGGTTTATTACATTACATTACATTACATTACAGATTTCTATTCTGCCATTACCTTTCGGTTCAAAGCGGATTACAAAAAGAGTTATGGAAGTAGGGTTACAACGTTAGATCAGAGAAGGTTTCCAAGAGAGGGAAAAGTAGGATCTGGGGTTAGGGAGGGGATGGTAAGAGGGGGGTTAAGCTTTATCATGGTATTAAGCTTTATTAAGGGATTTCTTGAAGAGTATAGTTTTTATTTCCTTTCTGAACATCTTGTAGTCTGGGGTTGTTGTCAATAGGTTGGAGACTTGGTTGTCTATCAATGGCCTACCGTGGGGCACATTCAGGCATCCCATGGTATGTTTTGCATGTACACATGCTACCTATATGCTAACAAATAAAATTTATTTTGTGGGTTGGGGGCATGTTGGGAGGCAGAGAGTGGGCCTGGCTATGCTAATTGGTAGTGAGTGGGCATTGCCACATTCTAATTGCCAAGGATGTCAGACCCCTGGGTTACATAACTTTACGCCCTAACCTTTCACTTCACCTCACTTGCAGCACATAAATTTGACCCTATAGTTACTTATATGTTATGTTTTATTTGTCTATAAAAAGAACCAAAATATGAATGCTAATAATCCTATGAAAATAACCAAAAACAATTGGTAATAACTTTTGGCTCCTGCTGAGAACAACGACGGTATGCAGAAGTAGATAAAAGTTGATAATAATAAGACGTCAGTATGGGCAATCAACAATTAGCAATTGACTTGCCCCGGGCAGGAACTCATAGGTGACAATCACTAGACTGAAAGTCTACATAAGCCTTGCCCTGCATATTGTTGAATGTCATAGAAAATTACTTTATTTTCAAATGTGAATGCAAAAACTAATAAATGAACAACCGCACCCTGTGAATTCAAAGTGGGAGGAATAAGTGGAGCGCTTTAAACTCCCCAAACTGATCTTACAAAAGTCTTTGAAAAATCATTAGAAAATCATTGAGAAATAAAACCCATGAATACGGTTCAACTTAATCGAGTCCTGTTAGATTTGTAACGCCGGCTTGGCAAAATCCCATCGAGTTTCTGTAACCCCTCCCTAAGGAAATCCCCGATTGGCTCAGGTGCCTCAGGCCCCTCCCAAGGAAGAAGTCTGAGGCACCTGAGCCAATCAGGGCCTTAGGCCCCTCCCCATGCACCACATTGCGTCAGAGGAGGCCAGAGGAGCAGAATGGACTGAGCACCCCTCCTGCTCCCAACGCAAAGATACAGGGAGGGGGTGTCCACTGTCTGGTGGCAGGTGGGAGTGGGCATCCCTCCTGCCATTTGTTTTGGAGGCTGGGGGAAGGAGAGAGGCCGATGGCAGGAGGGAGTAGGCAGGGCAAGGGAGGAGGGGGACGATGGTGCCGATGGCAGGAGGGACTGGGCATCCCAACTGCCATATTTTTGAGCACAGTGGGGGGAGCGCCGATGGCAGGAGGGGATTGGGCATCCCTCCTGCCATTTTGGGGGGCTCGGGGAAGGGGGAAGAGATGGAGCATTTCTTTTTTTATTTTGGCCAGATATTTTGCATGTGTAATATACACAAAATATCTGGTCCATTTAAAAAAAGAGGAAACAAGCTGGCAGAAAGCCCTGACAGCAGTGACAGGAGGCTGCTTCTCCTGTCACTACTGTCAGGGCTCTGTACCGAATCAATTGTTCACTGAGCAATTGAGTCGGGGAGTTTGCACCATTTATAGAATCCAGGCCCTACTGCCCGATAGTCAATAATATTTAACCAGCTAAATACCACTCTCAGCTGGCTAAATGCCTCTAAGCCAGCTAATTGCTGCTATTCAACAGGAGATAGTCGACTATCTCCTGCTGAATGTCCTGGTCATGACATAGCCGGTCACCACCAATAATCATCGGATCGCTGGTTAATGGCCAGATAGATCCTCCTAAAAAGCAAGTCTATCTTTGGCTGCTTGGCCTTAGCCAGTCAGCCAATGAATATTGGCTTGGCAAGCTAGGTCAAATGTGGCTGCACTGAACCTGGAAATTCAATGCCGGTGGCCAGATATGACCCTGTCAATTAATATCCTGGTTTGCTGCCTATCATTGAAGGTAGCCATGTGGCCTCCTGCAGTCTCAATATCGGCCCCAAATTTCACACATAAATTACAGGATATAAGCACTTACCACCCATGATTGTGACAGGAGTAAATGCTAGCTGCATCCTCAGTGGTATTCTATAACATAGGCACACAACTCACATAGGACTTGATTCAGTAAATGGCGCTAAAAAATCCACAGAGTACCAACTGCTAGTCCAGTCCTTATTGGCATACTTATTGTCCAGTTTTGATTTTTTAAATACCAAGTTGTATGCTATGCTACCCAATTAAAAAGCAGATTTCTGAAGTAGTGAGAACTGGATTTGTAACGTGACATAGCTACTACGATATTTATATAGTTTGGGGGGGATTTTCCATTTCTTCATACCGCAAGCCATTCTTTTTTGATTTCCTGTAAGGATTACTGTACCTTGATTTATGCTGGACTCCCTCAATCTTAAATAAAATACCTGCAATCACTTCATAATACCGCAGCAAGACTACACTGTACAGCAAAAACGTTTGATCATGTACCACTGTTATTCATACGCTTTTACTGGTTGCTCATCCCTTTTAAAAATAATTGTTACAATTCATATTTTACCTCACAAGTTTACTTGGATGAGTCACAATATTTGGCCTTGCCAGTTATCTCCTATATGCCTGCTCACACTTTACATTCATTAGATGCAAATCGCTTGGTTTTCCCTAATCCAAAGCTTGCTTGCCATGAATCCACACATCACTTAGCTTTCTTTTTTTCTAACTCCAAAATTGGAATAACCTACCACCATAGATCTATAGTGAAATGTCTTTTCAAAATTTAAATTGTTATTGAAAACTTGTAGCTATGGCCTCTTAGAATTTACTTGATTCTTACTGCTTTTTTCTTTCAGACTGGGTGGGCAGACGTCTCTTTCTGTATGAAAGTTCTTGGTTATCTGTAGTCTACTTTCCTATTTGAATTCTGGAGTTCTTTTCTTATTTATTGTTGGTTTTTAGAGTCGACACCACCTAGATATTCACTGCCAATACAGGCGGTACAACAAGTTTTAATAAACATAATCTATAAACAGCATTCCAAGTTGTGTGCCATTTGTACAATAATGCCTATTTTCATGCCAAATTTTAGGCGCGAGGATTTACACCAGGGGTAGGGAACTCTGGTCCTCGAGAGCCATATTCCAGTCGGGTTTTCAGGATTTCCCCAATGAATATGCATGAGATCTATTTGCATGCATTGCTTTCAATGCATATTCATTGGGGAAATCCTGAAAACCCGACTGGAATACGGCTCTCGAGGACCGGAGTTCCCTACCCCTGATTTACACCAACTGAAATGTGGTATAAATCCTTGGTGTAAGTAAGAGATGGGTCCCCAACATTCCGTAATACTGTGTGAATCTTTAGTGAATGCCTCTAACCTACCCTTGCCCCTCCCTAGGCCACGCCCATTTTTCAGTTCCATAGTATAAGATTTGTGTATAGATCTATATAGAATAATGTGCAACAAGATGCAAATGCAAATCCAAATTGTTGCCAATTAACGCCAATAATTGATTGTTAGCACTCAATTATGGGCACTGTTTGGTCCATTAGCCAATTGAGTTGCATGCAGAAATTTGCACACTATTTATAGAATCTGTGGGATATTGTATAAATACAAGAGTGCATACACTTAGGTAGAGCTTGGGTGGGGAATGGGTGTGTCCCACATTTACATATGTAACTAGAATGCTGTATGTTTCATGCCAAGAGACCACTATAGTCGTGTGCAATTTTTCCTGCTATTGACATGGAATAAGTACGCATATCTGAATGCTGGCTTGTAAATACAGGCATACACTAGTATTCTATACTTTTGCCATTACAGAATTAGCACTTAGCAAGCTGCATCTTGGCATCTAACTTTTGGCACCCTTTGTAGAATTGATCCCTTAAAGGACAATTGTATCACTGGGTAACTTGCACACATGAATTTTATTTATTTATTAGGATTTATTTATTACTTTTTGAAGAAATTCACTGAAAATGGTGTAAAGCAAGAATAAGTCAAACAGAGATAGACAATTACAGCAGTAAAAATATTCAAATAGCAATACAAGATATGGTATAGTATGCTACATTAAAATATCAACAAAATATGCAATAAAATATTTTAATAGACAGCACCGGGTGTGAGCAGAAGTGGAACAGACAGATAAGATAACAGAATTTAGAAAATATGGAGACTAATTTAAAGAAAACTGCACGTGAATGAGTAGATAAACATGTCTTGCTACACTATGGGCACCCGGTGTCTATCCTTGTGTGTGTGTGCACGACCAGCAAGTTAATTGCTTCTTCCATTAAAGGCTGGGGAGAAAAGCCAAGCTTTCACCTGCTTCCTGAAGTAGAGATAGTCTTGTGTTGAACAAAGCCTTTCAGGGAGTGCATCCTAGAGTGTGGAGGCCACTACAGAGAAGGCTCACTAGTGGATGTTGCATCTTGTGATGTTTTTTGGAGAAGGTGTGGTTAGGGATACTCTTTGGGAGGACCTTAATGACCTTGGAGGAGTATAGAGAGAGATCCTGTTCTTCATATACTCTGGGCAATTTCGTTTAAGGGCCATGAAGATCAGATGTAAATTTAGTTCTGCATTGTACTGATAGTACAGTGAAGTTTTTGCAGAATTAATGTGATGTGGTCATATCACTTACAATTTTCAATTAGTCTTGCTGTAGCATTCTGAATCAGTTCAACCACTGTAGCAGGCATTAGGAGTGTGTGGCGCAGTGGTTGGATCTACAGCCTCAGCACCCTGGGGTTATGGGTTCAAACCCTGTGCTGCTCCTTGTGATCCTGGGTAAGTCACTTAATCCTCCATAGCCCCAGGTACGTTAGATAGATTGTGAGCCCACCGGGACAGATAGGGAAAATGCTTGAGTACCTGATTGTAAAAACCGCTTAGATAACCTTGATAGGCGGTATATAAAATCCTAATAAACTTGAAACTTGAATTAGAGTAATCCAGTCTTGATGTTATCATGGCATGAACTATCATGACAAGGTTTGCCTTCCCAACATATGGAGAGAGCATAGTTGTCACAAATGAGAGAAGTAGCTCTTAAAGGTTGCTTGGATTTGGGAGATCAGTCTAAGTGTTTGTATTCTAACTGTATTCTAAGATTCCTAATTTGTGATTTAAGAGGGCGTTCACATCTCCCAAAAAAGATTTTGATGCCACTTGTGTTAGAGACCTCCAGAACGTACAAAATCCTGGCGCTTTCATTGGTAATTGCATACTTACATGTGCCAGTGACAGCAAAGCAAGGAAGTGCTATTCTGTAAGGACAAGAATGAGGAGCATTGGTGGAGTTGGGAGGGGCATAGGTGGAGGTGCCATTTACACACACCAAGTCCATGGCTGGCATAAATGTAAGGTCCACCACTGGTTATGCTAGTATTTTATAACAGAAACTGGGTACCCAGTAGTGTTGCCTGATTCACAATTCGAATCGGTTCACTGATTCACTTCGGGTGAATCGATTCGAATTGATTTAACACAACAAAAAATCGGCTTCCCAATTCGGCTGACCCTCCCCCCTCGCCCCCTAAAGCAGGAGCGGCAGCGCTGCTCTTGCTGGCCAGCCGCTGCCACACCTTCTTTAGAGGGGGAGGGTCAGTCAGGAAGTGATGCTATCTAGCTTCCCTCCCCCCCCGGCATCCATTTCCCTCCCCTGGTGTCCGTTTCCCTCCCCTGGCGTTCGGCTTCCCACCCCTGGCTTTCCGCTTCCCCTCAGGCCTCCCCGCACCGTTTACCATTGAGGAACAGCATGCAGAAGAGATCGCGATGCTAGCGATCTTTCCACTGCTTTGGAGCTATTTCCTCCGTGATCTTGCCTCTGACGTCAGAGAAGGGGCGGGACCACGGCAGAGGAAACAGCTCCAAAGCAGTGCAAAGACCGCTAGCATCGCAATCTTATCTGCAGGCTTTTCCTCAATGGTAAATGGTGCAGGGAGGCCAGGGGGGAAGCCGGCCACCAGTGGGAGGCCAGGGGAACACGCAGGCCTTCCCGGGGGGTGAACAGTTCTTCAGGGTGAGGGGTGGAACAGGCCTTCAGGGGGAACAGGCAGGTAGGCCTTCAGGGGGGACAGGCAGGCAGGCCTTCCGAGGTGGGATCCAGGTCTTTAAGGGGGAGAAAGGCCTTCAAGGGGGGAACAGGCAGACCTTCAGGGGTGGGATGCAGGCCTTTAAGGGGGGGGGCAGGCCTTCAAGGGGGGAGACAGGCATTCAAGGGAGGGGGACAGGCCTTCAAGGGAGAAACAGGCCTTCAGGGATGGTGGCACAGGCCTTCAGGGGGGACAGACCTTCAGGGGAGAGGGGCCCTGGTGTAGAAGTACACGGAGGGAGGGAAGGGGGGGTTCAAAGAGACATGCATATGCTGGACTTTGGGGGGGGGGAAGAACTAATGTGTCTAAAAATAGAGGCGAGGGAGAGAGATGAGACAAGGGATGGTGTGGAGGGGGGATAGAGATACTGGATAGGAGGGTAATTGGGAAGAGAAAGGGAGAGATGGTGGACCCTGGGGTGGTGGGGAAGGAGGGAGAGATGCTAGATGAAAAGGTAGTTGAGAAAAGGTGAATCTGTGGATGGAGATGAAAAAAAGGAAAGATGCCAGACCTCTGGGGGAGGGAAGGGGAGGATAGAGATAACAGATGGATGGTTAGCACAGAGAAAGAAGAAAGTAGGAGACCTTGGCAAGCAAATTATCAGAAGACAACCAGAGCCTGGGACCAACAAGATTTGAATATTGATCAGACAACAAAAGGTAGAAAAACTAATTTTATTTTCTGTTTTGTGATTACAATATGTCAGATTTGCCAGAGCTGGTCTTAGACCGCAAACGTAAACTAGGATTTAACAGAGAGGAAAAGTCGTTTTTGGTTTTTATTTTGTTTAGACCACAGCACCAGTGTGGTTAGGAGAAGCCAAAGGGGGTGAAGAAGCTATAAAATAAACCCACCAGAATGTTTGAAAAAAACACTCAATTGGGCAGGAAAATCAAATCGAACTGAAAAACCAATTCAATAGGCTGAATCGAATCAAATCAAATCAAATTTTTTTTTCCTGAATCGGGCAGCACTAGTACCCAGATGCCATTACACAATAGGCTTCCACTGCTCATCATCAGGGTGCCTACAAAAAAGCACCCACTTATAGAGTTGCCCCAGTAATGGCAAGATTCACATTTATCCATCATAAGGTTCTTTCTGCCTGCATTTGGAATCTTTGGGACTATGGTACAACCAAAGGCCTAGACCTGTTTATGCCCTCCTTCGCGTAACCATGTATCGATGTTGCTCTGCAACTGGACTAGGACTAGCCACACCTTGGTGATATGGATTCTTTCTAAAAGACTTCAGAAATCTTACATTATGTTTCAAATAGAAAGTGCTGCTATGGACGTCCTGTTGGCAGTCAAACAAAGCCCATGTAGAAAGCTTGAGAGATACAGATGTGAAAACTCCCGAGCCCAACCATTACTTCCCAGACACACACTTCTATAACACTGGAATTCGCACTTCCCGCAGATTGTTTAATAAAATACACAACTCACATATATTGGCAAAAATGGGCCGCAGCTTTATTGTCATTAAGAACAAACCTTAATAAAACAACTTATAACATTTCCAATACAGTGTAGCTTATTCTCAAAATTCTAGAGCTACTCGGTGTCGAACTAGCTCCTCTTCCAAAATTCTCCCCCATTCCCCACTTTCCTTTCGACAAGACTCGCGGTGCTGCAGGGTCCAGCCGCCACCCATGACGGTATCGCACATGAGCAGTTAACAAAATTTAGTCACCAAATCTGTTGCATAGCCACACTGATCCAAAATTGTTTCCCCAACATAGAATTTTTTTCTGCCAACAAAACTGTGACCAACCCTACCCCCCACCCCACCCCCCAAAAACAAAACCCTCCCAAGAGAGGATCTCAAAAGAGGGAAGGGAAGGGCGGGACAATTTTCCCCACCAACCCTAACCTTCCCACACTCCCTCCAAACCCTTAATGCTCCACTGCCCGCCAATTCTCCTCACAAAATTCCTCCAATCCTAGAGCCCATTCCTCAGTCAATCCTCACTCTCTCTCCTACACCTATCCCTAAACCTCTTACTTCCACATCCCTCCCCTTACCTAACTTGCCTACCAACCCACTACCCATTCTTCTACTATCATGCTAATATTAATTAACCCTTTCCCCCCCAATCCAATCTTCGCTGGCTCATCCAGTGTTATAAGCCCGCAGATTAATCTGCAAGCCACTTCATCACAAGATGTTTTTACTGACATGACATTATTTTTATGGCCTTTACAGACAGGTAATATTTTGCTCTTTTATTACTGACAGCTTAAGCATCGCTGCTTGTCTCATGTACAGATTTATCTGGTCAAAAGGATGTTACATGAGAAGGATGTTACATTTCACTTTTGTGAGATAGAGCTAAGTTATCTACCATGTAGATCACTGTTAATATGATGAAAAATGTGACTTACAAGTATAAGACAATGAGCCCACATAACTTTATTTGAACTGTAAGGCATGTTTTCTATTCTTTCTATTTCTGCCTCCACAGTGGCAGTCAGGAGCAGTGGCAGAGATAGTCCATCCTGCTATATGAGCGACCTTGTGCCAGTCATTAGCTCCACAGGCAGGAACTCACTGTTTAATGAGAAGCAGTAGCATTTGGTTCAGTATGGAATTCAAATGTTGCATAGCACCAAGACAATTTACAGAACTGGAAATTGGATATAAAAATCTAGACATTCCCCCAATTATGAACAGCACATTGCATTCTTTGTAGCTGGACATGGCAGAGGGGAGAATGGAATAGTGCTATTGTGAGAATCCAATGAAGAATTCTAAAACTGGACTTGGTTTCTCAGTAACAAGTGACAGATTCATCAGAATGTAATGATTCTACAGCTGGACAATTGATTGCAATGCAAGCAGACAGTCTCTCGTACCTCCATTTAAAAAACCCCAGAAATTGAGAACAAGTAAAATATTTGAAAGATGTCTGACAGTGAGCTGGTTTCTTTTATTTGCTGTGAGTGGCCTGCTCCAGTCTCTTTTCTTCTCCAGTTAGGAATTGTGCAATAGTTTCTGGGAAGCAAATTATTTTTAGTAGGTTAAAAATGCTGTGTCATCTCACCACTGCAAATGGACCTCAATCAATTTCACTCCTATGAACTGTTCCAAGTAAGATGGAAAGATGCTAATGGATAGAAGGAAGGTAATTTAACTGCCCTCTACACTGATAAAAGAAAGGGGGGGAAGAGGATGGGGACCACAGAAAGTAAGGATATTACCAGGATAGATACACACAAAGGGCCAAATCTGTAAAGGACATCTGAAAGTTAGGTATCATTTAGATGTCCAGCAGGAAAATGCTGAGTGCGATTCTAAAATGCATAGATGTACTATAGAGAATCGGACTCAGCACTGCTCAGTGAGTCTAGACACATCTAAATAGTTAGATGTCCTTTACAGAATCGTCTTTTAGGTGTTACATAGACGTCTTCACAATGTCTATAACGTTATCACGTTGCATTATTAGCACGCCATTAGAATGGTGATTTTATGCTGTTTTTCATTAAAATTGTATGCAGTGAAATGCTGGAACCACTATTATATTTTATTTATCTTTTAATCCTTTTAAATACAATTTTGCTTGTGTCACCGGGAGCAGAGTAGGATTTGAACCAACAATATCAGGGTGCTAAGGCTGTAGCTTTAACCATTACACCACATACACTAAGATAGTAAACTACATGTCAATTCCAAAGCCAAGCTTATATCCTCTTGATTCATAAGCGGTCATTTCTAGGGTAAATATCAAACATGTACCTTCAGCACTTATCCAGTTCCTCTTTTGGCCTCTATGTTCCTCAAAGTACATGAAAAAAATATATATATATTCAATACTAAACTTCTATTTTTGGGGTAAAGACGACTCCTATTTGATAATGATAGAAAAAGATGTTTAATAATATATTACTCAAGCAAAGCACATAAAAAAAAAATGGCATATTAAACAGAATGTGTGCTGGGGTATCTGACCATACTTGGGACTTGAACCCATGATCTTTGGAAGATGGAAGCAATGTCTTTAACCACTGAGCCACAGTCATTTTCTTTTAGAAAAGGATTCCTGCCATGTGAAATGATACCTTAGGACAGGGGTGCCCACACTTTTTGGGCTTGTGAGCTACTTTTACAATGACCAAGTCAAAATGATCTACCAACAGTAGAAAATTTAAAAAAACACAAAGCACACAGAGAAAATGTTTTTTGTTTTTTGCTTTAAATCTTTATTAATTTTTCAAACTGAAAAAAAAGTGCATACAGATAAACATACAGCTATGAACAATTAATAGCACTTACAATTGCATAAATATAAAAAACAAAACACCTTATACCCTCCTCCCTCCCCCCCATCTGGATGTGTGTGGAAAAATTTTTAAAAATCCAAAAATTAAAGATCGTTTCATTTAACCAATCTACAACTTAATAAATGTTTCCAACGGACCCCAGACTTCTTTGAATTTTTTATTATTTCCCACTTGTTCCGCATACTTTCTCTCATACCTATAATATAAACACAACGTTTCCCACCAAAAGGAAAGGTTTAACCTGTCATAATTTTACCAATTCCTGGTTATCATCTGCATAGCAACCCCTGTCATAATTAAAAGAAATCTGCTTTTATGTTTGTCACCTTAGGACAGGGATGCCTACACTTTTTGGGCTTGCGAGCTACTTCTAAAATGACCAAGTCAAAATGATCTACCAACAATAAAATTGTTAAAAAACACAAGCACACTGTATGCAGAGAAAATGTTAATTATTTATATTATATTTTAAAAGAGGTCAAGGCAGATGACTCTATGTAATGTCACCTCAGTAACAACTATACAAAAATAGAAAAAATATATCCCCCTCCCTTTTTACTAAACCATGATAGCAGTTTTTAGCGCAGAGAGCTGCACTGAATGCGTTGCTCTCAACACTCGTGGAGGGGCATAATCAAAAAAAGCGTCTAAGTCCCTTTTTGGCCTAAGTCCCTAAACGTTCAACCCAGAAGCAGGGAAAGTGTCCATAACCAAAACAAATGTCCGTGTTTTGATTATGGCCTTCCTCTGCCTAAACGCCCAATCTCCACTACGTCTACAAGTACACCCACAACACGTCTACAATTTTTAGCCATAATGAAACAAAAACACGCCTAGGCCACAAACGTCCAACAGAAGGGCTTTTAAGTGAAGGAGGAGCCAGTCCTTCGCCTAAAAGCTGGACTCTGTAACCGGTGCCTGTCAAAAACAACACCGGTTACAGAATCCCCCCTCCCCCAACGATCCAGGCAGGAGGGTGCCCAAGCCCTCCTGCCATGACAAACCATGACCCCCCCCTCCCGACAACATCGGGGCAAGAGGGAGCTCAAGCCCTCTTGCCCCCCCGACTCCCCGACACGATCGGGGCAAGAGGGAGCTCAAGCCCTCTTGCCGAAGCCAACCGCGGCACCCCCGACACGATCGGGGCAAGAGGGAGCCCAAGCCCTCTTGCCCCGCCGACTCCCCAACTCCCCGACAATATCAGCCAGGAAAGAACCCAAGCCCTCCTGGCCCTGGCAACCCCCCCCCCCTGCTAGTTGTTCGGGCCAGGAGGGAGCCCAAACTCTCCTGGCCACGGCGACCCCCTACCCCCATCCCGCACTACATTACGGGCAGGAGGGATCCCAGGCCCTCCTGCCCTCGACGCAAACCCCCCTCCCCCCAATGACCACCCCCCACAAGAACCTCCGACTACCCCCCCCCAGCCGATCCGCGACCCCCCTGGCCGACCCCCACGACATCCCCACCCCCTTCCCCGTACCTTTGGTTTAGTTGGCTGGACAAACGGGAGCCAAACCCGCCTGTCCGGCAGGCAGCCAATGACGGAATGAGGCTGGATTGGCCCATCCGTCCCAAAGCCCCGCCTACTGGTGGGGCCTAAGGCACCTGGGCCAATCAGAATAGGCCCGGGAGCCTTAGGCCCCTCCTGAGAGAGGGGCCTTGGGCACATGGTCGGGTTGGGCCCATGTGCCTCAGGCCCCGCCACCAGGAGGGGCCTAAGGCTCCCGGGCCTATTCTGACTGGCCCAGGCACCTTAGGCCTCACCAGTAGGCGGGGCTTTGGGACGGATGGGCCAATCCGGCCTCATTCCGTCGTTGGCTGCCTGCCGGACAGGCGGGTTTGGCTCCCGTCTGTCCGGCCAACTAAACCAAAGGTACGGAGAAGGGGGGTGGGGGTGTCGTAGGGGTCAGCCAGGGGGGTCGCGGGTCGGCTGGGGGGGCGGTCGGAGGTTCTTGGGGGGCGGTCATTGTGGGGAGGGGGGTTTGCGTCGAGGGCAGGAGGGCCTGGGATTCCTCCTGCCTGTAATGTAGTGTGGGGTGGGGGTAGGGGGCGCCGTGGCCAGGAGGGTTTAGGCTCTCTCCTGGCCCGAACAACTAGAGGGGGGGTCACCAGGGTCAGGAGGGCTTGGGCTCCCTCCTGGCCGATATTGTCGGGGAGTTGGGGAGTTGGCGGGGCAAGAGGGCTTGGGCTCCCTCTTGCCCCGATCGTGTCAGGGAGTCGGGGGGACAGGAGGGCTTGAGCTCCCTCTTGCCCCGATTGTGTCGGGGGTGCCGCGGTTGGCTGGGGCAAGAGGGCTTGAGCTCCCTCTTGCCCCGATGTTGTTTGTGGGGGGGCGGGAGTGATGCATCATGGCAGGAGAGATGCCTCATCTCCCCTACCACGATGCCATCACTCCTCTATGGGTCGCGGCAGTTCGGGTAGAAGAGTGATGGCATCACGGTAGGGGAGATGAGGCATCTCTCCTGCCGCGATGGTTAGGTTGCCGGGCAGAGATGGGCTGGCCCAGAACTTCCTCTCCAATGTCAAAATTGACGTCGGGGAGAGGAAAGCGGGTCGGCCCGGATCTTCTGCATCCTGTTTACCTCGTCGGGATGCAGATAGAATGCGAAGGCAACGCGAGTCTATCACTGAGCCCGGGATGGGCTCCGCGATTGAATTGCATTGCCTTCATGATCTACTGGTCGATCGCGATCCACCTTTTGGGCACCCCTGCCTTAGGACATCATAAACCATCTCAGGGTAAAAATAAGTTTCCCTCTGGACCCTGGTAAAGGCAGAGTGTAAATGTAAATGACAAAGTCCACAATCCATACTCTCTTATTAGACCAAAAAGAAGCTGTTAAGGTACTAGGGGTGTGGTTGTGAACCCATGACTTGTGGAAGATGGAAGTAATGCCTTTAACCACTGAGCCACAGGAGGACTCTTAGATGCCTTTATTCACCTTGCTGGTAACTCCTGGGAACAGACAAAAAAGAAGGAAGCAAACCAAATTCTACAGAGATGCACCAGTCAAGAGTAGGGTTGGATAAATGGCCTTCTGAAAGAGGAAAATAAATCACATTGATTAAGTAGCTAATATAAGGAGCTCTCAGTGCGCACCATACAATGAAATGACTCAAAATGAGGCCGTGTTTTGGCACTCAAAGGCTGCGTCAGGAATTATAATCTCTATATGCAAATAAGAGAGAGCAGAATGGAAATAACATAACACATAAATTAAGATTAACAACAAATATGCACAAAATAAAATAAAAGGATTGTACTAATAGATGAACCCACAATAGAAAGAGTACAAAATGCACTCGCTATAAAAGATCTCCCCTCAACCCAATAATGGGCGGGACAGCAGGGGTGGAACCACTGTAAAATCACTATTAACCAATAACCAAATAATTGAATACTTTCAATAATATCTGTGTATATAGGGAAAGTCCTCAGTCTTCACAGCTTGCCACGGGAAAGAATCCCTTCTCCACACAGCTACCACACTAGTACACCCAAAAGGGTATATTACCTGTGAAGCATCCCAGGACCATTCCCGTAGCGTATAACATATAAGTGAAATTAGTGACCCCAAAATTTTTTTAATGAAATTATACAGTTTACACCACTGCTGTCCCTCCGTAGGAAGGTAATTCAGGGTCCAGTTAGAATGCCTATGGCAAATAATGGTGGCAAAATGCTGGCAAAAATCAAACTGAGCACAGTACTTACCTGCTGCATGTAGTTCCAAATTGTAAAAGATCCACGTGTTGTGTAAGTCCAACGAGGCTCCGCTTCAAAGGTTAAACTCCCTTCATCAGGAACTCAAGCACTGCTTTTTTCTGCTCGCTCTGTTCTTAGGTGCCAATCCAGCAAATGTGAAGTCAAATATTGAGTGCAAATATTAAAAATGGCGCTGCTGGAGTGAAATACCTCCAAGATTTATACTGCAGAACGTGCTGAAACATAGGGCTCCTTTTACTAAGCTGCGATAGCATTTTTAGCGCGCACAGAATTGTAGCACATGCTAAACCTGCGCTACGTGGCTAGAACTAACGCCAGCTCAATGCTGCCATTAGCGTTTAGCACATGCGGCAATTCTGCACACGCTAAGCGTGCTCTAAAACCGCTATCGCAGCTTAGTAAAAGGAGCCCATAATAATGTAATAGGCGAGAAAAGAAACGCCCATTACGATAGAATAAACAAGGGTTGGATGACACAATTCTATTCAATGAAGTCGTTTAAACCCCGTGAATGAACTGTTTGGAGTTCGAAGATCCAAAACTGTTCCCAGAGTATTAAATGTGAAAGTTTATCCCCACTGAAGTCATCAGATAATTTTTCAATAATAAACCACCTTAAATCAGAAAATGTATGATTATATTCCAGACAATGGGGTACCATAGGAGAAGTTAATGATTGAGTGTTAATTCTGCTTCTACATAAATAAGGTGGCATGGGCAAATAATGACATATATCCAATCCTTGATCTTATATACCGATTCTTCCCAACAATGGGGCTCGATTCGGTTTACAAAAGATTATATAGAACAAGGAAAAGTAAGATATTAAAGCACAGGAATCATTATTTGTTATCCTTATTTTTATCCAGCTTAGCTAAAAGGTATATGAATTTTGAAATAATTTACCGTACCTCTTGGGATCTTCATTTCTAAAAGTGTAATTTCTTTCCTTGCATACTGGATTAAGACAGTGAAAATAATCTATCAGATTAAATGGGAAATAAATCTCTCTCTGACACACAATTTTATGGCATCTAATTTCAATATCATTAGTGTTCTATTTAATTATGGAACAGTTAATGACTGTTTTAATGTTTCTCTGTTTAATTAAGTTAAGGCTAAACCACTGATAAAGGCCCTGCTAATCTGTAGCATGCTCATTCTTCTGTTTATCTATCTATGAAGGTAGCTGCCATAGTTAGTCATTCGTATCAGCTTTATTTGGCATCTTATTCTGTTTCTCTTTCTATTCTGAAGTGTACCTTTACTGTGCATTCTGTTTTCTGCACCCTGGTATTTTCATGCATAAGCAAATGAGGTACGTGGTATAGCAGATGGGGTGGCCATGGAGAAATGTAGGGCCATGTACAGACAGTCATTGCAGGTCCTTGTCTAGGCTGTAAAGCAGGACAGGAAAGTGGACTTTGTGCAAAGACACCTCCATCACCATAACAACATATGAGCATAAGAATTGCCGCTGCTGGATCAGACCAGTGGTCCATCATACTCAGCAGTCCGCTCCCGCGACAGCCCCTAGGTCAAACACCAGTGCCCCAACCGAGACCAGCCCTACCGGCATACGCTCCAGTTCAGCAGGAACTCGTCTAACTTTGCTTTGAATCCCTTGAGGGTGTTTTCCCCTACGACAGCGTTCCAGTTTTCCACCACTCTCTGGGTGAAAAAGAACTTCCTTACGTTTGTACGGAATCTATCCCTTTTTAACTTTAGAGAGTGCCCTCTCGTTCTCCCTACCTTGGAGAGGGTGAACAACCTGTCTTTATCTATTAAGTCTAGTCCCTTCATTATCTTGAACGTTTCAATCATGTTCCCTCTCAGTCTCCTCTTTTCAAGGGAGAAGAGGCCCAGTTTCTCTAATCTCTCGCTGTACAACAACTCCTCCAGCCCCTTAACCATTTTAGTCACTCTTTGGACCTTTTTGAGTAGTATTGTGTCCTTCTTCAAGTACGGTGACCAGTGCTGGACGCAGTATTCCAGGTGGGGTCGCGCCATGGCCCGGTACAGCGGCATGATAACCTTCTCCGTTCTGTTCATGATCCCCTTCTTAATCATTCCAAGCATTCTGTTCGCCCTTTTCGCCACTGCCACACATTGCGTGGATGGCTTCATTAACTTGTCGACAAGTACTCTTAAGTCTCTTTCCTGGGGGGGTCTCTCTTAGTACTGCACCAGACATCCTGTATTTGTGTACAAGATTTTTGTTACCGACATGCATCACCTTACACTTGTCCACATTAAATTTCATTTGCCTTGTCGCAGCCCATTTCTCGAGTGTGTTTATGTCCTATTGCAGGTCTTCACAATCCTCCTGCATCTTCACTACTCTGAAAGTAGGAGCTGAAGCAGAAAACAGTAGAGATATGAAAAGAATAGAGAGATTAAAATAAAACATTTAGAAAGAACCCACAGTTCTACAGGGAACTTGGGAAGTACATTAACACAGTGAACACATTACAAACTAAGGCTGAAACAGAATTATTCTGGAGAAACATATGCTAGGAGCCTAAAGAGCATAACTGAGAAGCATGATTAGCTGAGCCGAGAATGAGGAGGCCCAATGTGATTTGAAAATTCAGCTCAAAGTATTTGCAGATAAGTCCTTGATGCTGGATAAATGAAAAACTTGTTTTTTTCTGACTGAAGATGAATCGACTATGAGAAGTTTTTTTGTGATTTAGAACCTCTGATAATGATTGTTACAGCATGTAGTGCTGACTCCCCAAGACTAAGTTATACAGTACATTAATGAACTGAGAGATTTATACTAGAATATTTAATAACTATTTTGATGAGACTTTGTGCACAGATTTTGGAAAAAAGTACAGAATTGAAAGACTTATATTGGAATATCCAAAAAATATTTAAAAAGAGATATTATGAGTAAGAGATATATTCATGACATGATGATGATGAGATTTTTGCCGATGACTTGAGTAAGAGCGTGTTTGTGGATTTTATCATACTTGACTCTCAGTTGGGTGCTATCTGATGCTTTTCCTACCCCTAATAAAGGAATTTGGGTTTTTTTGTATTTTGTTAGTATTTATAATTAAGTGTAACCTGTAAACGAGACTATTTTGAAAAGGCAGACGCCAAAGCTATGAAATAGCCTTTAGTAACAACTAACAAGTTGACAAAAAGGTTAAAAAGAGCCCAGCCCAGATGGGGTGACTAATTTTTGGCTAAAATTGTTGACATCACTCCACCAAGACTTGGCAGACTGAACAAATCAATTCATCAGGAAGCCAGACTTAATACAATAGCTAATAACAGGAAAAACACTTCTTTCAAAGAGAGATCCAAGTCATGTTCCTAAAATGTATAGAACAACAAAAAAAACCAAAAAGAGGAGTACTAAAATGTATATCAAGAGAACAAGTCTCCCCTGACCCAAAAAGAGGGGTGAAGTGAAGAGACAGCCCAACAATAACAAACTATCACAAATTTTTAAAGGTGAACGGGAAGCCCTCAGTCTCACAGCCTGCAGTGGGAACACACCCCTAATGCACCAGCTGTCACAGTCATACACCCAAAAGGGGCTAGCCGGTGTGCAAATTCAACTAGTGCACAAACCAGTGTGCTAAAAGTGAAAAATATATATATAAATAATCTCATCAATAAATAAGTTAGGCTGTCTCTGCCCCTCAGATTCCATTCCTTGGGTCCCCTACAGGAAAACATAGTCACATTTGAAGAATTCAGTCTCAGTTCCCTTACAGATGGCACAGACAAATTGCCATGATGGACGGAGCACAATTTTGATAAAGGGACATAAGCCTGAACAGTACCCACCAAACTTGCAGGAGCCAAACCATTCAAACACAAGTATATCATCACAAGCAGCCTTGTGATATATGCGATCTTTTAACTTCAACCAGTATAGTTTCACATAGTATTCTGTGACATGCTCAGTCCTTTCCAAATGGAAAAGAGTTCTAACCACTGAATTTTAGGCAACCTGTAATGCACTCAACAGGGTAATTGGTAAACCCAAGAGCACAAGATTACAATAGTCCAGATGTGATAGGACCATTGACTGCAAAATGACCCTAAATATGCTAGGAGACAAATACGGTCAAAGTCTATATGCTCTGAATCATCAGTAATTGGGTGTGACAACCAATTATTGATGTTAATTGGCACTTATTAAAATTTGCATGTGCATCTGGATGCAAACTATTCTGTAAGGCACGGCGCCAAAATCCTATGGCGTGTATCTCAAAAGGAGTGTGGCCATAGGTACGGAGGGAGCGTTCCAAAATGTTGCATGCAGAATTACAGAATACTTCCCAACAACGTCAAAATAAGATTCATTGCTCAAGAGGGGAGAATTGTGAATGCAAAATTAGGCCCAGTGCCAGTATCTATAACAAGGGTTAAATTGTGAGCTAGACATATTAGTAAAAATAGAGGAAAATAGCCTCGTCTAAAGTGAAAGAGGATTAATGTTCCATAGTCAAGGCCATTGAATGCTTGAGAAAAATATGGTGTATAGTGACAAATAAGGTGCTGATAACATGGTAACCTTTTTGTTTTAATGAAATATTCAAAGATGTTTCTTTGTAAGAACATAAGCAGTGCCTCTGCTGAGTCAGACCAGAGGTCCATCATGCCCAGCAGTTCACTCACACGGCGGCTCATCAGGTCCAGGACCTGCATAGTAATCCTCTATCTATACCCTTCAGTCCCCTTTTCCTTCAGGAAATCATTCAATCCTCTATCTATACCCTTCAATCCCCTTTTCCTTCAGGAAATCAGCCATTCCCTTCTTGAAACCGAGTAGCGTACTCTGTTGTATCACACCCTCTGGAAGTGCATTCCAGGTGTCCACCACCCTTTGGGTGAAGAAGAACTTCCTAGCATTGGTTCTGAATCTGTCCCCTCTCAATTTTTCTTAATGCCCTCTCGTTCTTGTAGTTTTCAAAATTTGAAAAATCTGTCCCTCTCCACTTTCTCTGTGCCCTTCATGATCTTGTAAGTCTCTATCATGTCCCCTCTAAGACTCCGCTTCTCCAGGGAAAAGAGGCCCAGTTTCTCTAATCTTTCAGCATATGAAAGGTTTTCCATACCCTTTATCAGTCGCGTCTCTCTCCTCTGAACCCTCTCAAGTATCGCCATATCCTTCTTTAGGTACAGTGACCAATATTGGACGCAGTACTCCAGATGCGGGTGCACCATCACCCAATACAACGGCAGGATAATGTCCTTCATTCTGGGTGTAATACCTTTCTTGATAATACCTAGCATTCTGTTTGCCTTCTTAGAGGCCGCCGCGCACTGTGCCGATGGCTTCATTGTTTTGTTCACCAGTACCCTTAAGTCCTTCTCTAGGCTACTTTCTCCCATTATCAGCCCTCCCATCATATAGCTGTACATCGGGTTTGTATTTCCTACATGCAAGACTTTACATTTCTCTACATTAAACTTCATCTGCCATTTATTTGCCCACTCTCCCAGTTTGTTCAGGTCCCTTTGTAACTTTTTGCAGTCCTCTTTATTCCTAACCCCACTAAAAAGTTTTGTGTTGTCTGCGAATTCTATAACTTCGCACTTCAGCCCTGTTTCTAGGTCATTTATGAATACATTGAACAGCAGCAGTCCGAGTACCGACCCCTGCGGAACATTATTCGTGACCCTTTTCCAGTCCGGTTAGTGACCCTTTATTCCTATCCTTTGCTTTCTACCCGCCAACCAATTTTTGATCCATCTATGTACATCCCCTTCCACCCCATGGTTCTTTAGTTTCCTAAGTAGGCATTCATGGGGTACCTTGTCGAAGGCTTTTTGGAAAATCAAGTATACAATGTCTATGGGGGTCATTTGTCCATTTGCTTGTTTATTCCTTCAAAGAAGTGCAATAAGTTCGTTAGGCACGATCTTCCCTTGCAGAAGCCATGTTGGCTTGTTTTCATCAGTTTATACCTTTCTAGATGCTCATCGATACTGTCTTTTATCAGCGCTTCTGCCATCTTCCCTTGAACCGAAGTCAGACTTACCAGTCTGTAGTTCCCCGGGTCGCCTCTCGATCCTTTTTTAAAGATGGGTGTAACATTTGCTATCTTCCAATCCTCCGGGATCACCCCTGTTTTCAGGGATAGATTACAAACCTGCTGTAGTAATTCCGCTATTTCCTCTTTTAGCTCTTTCAATACCCTAGGCCCGGAGATTTGTCAGTTTTTAATCTATCTATCTGCTTGAGCACGTCTTTGAGGCTTACCTCCATGGATGTTAACTTTTCTCCTTGATCTCCTTTAAATATTTTTTCAGGTTCCGGCACGCTTAATGTGTCCTCTCTTGTAAATACTGATGAAAAGAATATGTTTAGTTTATCCGCCACTTCTTTTTCCTCCTTCACCACTCCTTTCCTATCTCTGACATCCAGCGGTCTCACCTTCTCCCTTGCCGGCTGCATCCCTTTAACATATCTGAAGAACGGTTTGAAATTTCGTGCTAGCCTCTCTTCATATTCTCTTTTTGCTCTTCTAACCATGCGGTGACATTCTTTTTGATGCTTCCTGTGCTCTTTCCAGTTTTCCCCAGTTTTGTCCTTTTTCCACATCTGGAATGATTTTTTCTTTTTTTTTTTTTTAATATTTAGATATTTATTGAAAATACTTTGTATGTTACAAGTGACAGTCAATACACAGCATACATTATCAATTGCACCCCATCAACTGGATAGATGCAAAAATACAAACATTTGAACCCCTCATCTTTTTTGTTTTTTGTTTATTTTTTAACAACAACATAATCCTGCCCCCAGCAATAATCTCAAGACGCTTTCCATTATTCTCATACAAACCCAAGTATCTCCCCTTAACTCCATGTCCCCTTCCACAGTTTCCCCCGTATCCCCCCCCCTCCCCAGTCCCCATATGTCTGGCAGACAACAAAACACGCAAGCTCGAGAGATCTCCTATAGTGCCCGCAATATTCCTTCCAATCTATTCCATGTACATAAATACGGTAAGTATGTATGTCTCCTCTTTGCCATTGCTATTTCCATCCTACCAATTGATAACAGTCGATTTACCCATGCAGTCTGTGATGGAGCTTCAGCGTTCTTCCAATGGTTGGCAATAAGACATTTCGCTGCTGCTAGGCCCCATCTCAAAATTTTTGTTTGCCATGGTTTTTCTCTGTTATTATGTAGCCCCAAGAGACAGCTCTGAGGGGATATCTCCACACATTCACCCAAACATCCAGATAGTGTGTTAGTCACCGATAACCAAAATGGTTGAATGATCCTACATTCCCACCAAGTATGCATAAAGGTCCCCTCTTGCAGACCACATCTCCAACAGAGTGCGGATGTGCCAGGGAACATTTTATGTAGTCGATCTGGAGTGTAGTACCATCTTGTTAAAACTTTATACGCATTCTCCTGTAGTAGTGCACAGGAAGAGGCTTTATAGGTTTCCCTACAAATCGTTTCCCAATCTTTAGCAGACATACGTATGTCCAAGTCTCTCTCCCATTGTTTTCGGTACAGGAAGGTGGTTTGTGAGCAGCCCCTCCTGTACTGATAAATCACGGATAATGGTTTCGGAACTTTCTGAAGTAATAACCATAGATTTTCTATCGGTTCATTATCTAAGTAAATTCTAGATCCCCAACCCTGCGCCACCATAAAGTGTCTTATTTGCAAATATGCATAATAGTCATCCTCTGTAATGTCGTATTTTTGCTGGATGGTGGTAAATGACAAGATCCCATCCTCCCCCAGTAGATCTCTAAATTTTTTGATCCCTTTTTGAGACCACCGATAAAAAGCTCGGTTGTCTCGGCCTGCTGGAAATAATGATTCAGTGCTTATATTTGCCATAGAAGAGACCCTGGCCCCTCCACCCATCTGTTTACGCATTTGGATCCATAATCGCGCCAGATGCTTCACAAAGGGGTTTGATATGCTCTGGACCCATCTATTCTGCGACTCAGAGGACCACAGCCTGTTTTTCAGAGGTTCCTCAGTGCTATATAACTGTTCCAATTGTATCCCACTTTTATATTCCCCTATTTCCCAGTCCAGCACTAATTTCAACTGTGCCGCTTGATAATACCACAACAAATTGGGTAATCCCCTCCCACCTACCTCCCTGGGTGCCCACAACAAGGATTGTGAGAGTCGTGGTGATTTACGTTGCCAAACAAAATTGCGTATTTCCTTTCCCAGTTTCTTTAACTCTCCCAGAGGGACCGCCAAAGGCAAAGTCTGGAATAGAAATAACAGCCTGGGTAACACATTCATTTTAATGATCGCTATCCTGCCCCACCAGGACACCCAAAGACTGTGCCACCTTTGTAAATCGGTTCTAATTTTGCGATAGATTGGCAAGTAATTCTTTTCATAAAGTTGTTGAAGGTTCGACGGGATATAGATCCCCAGGTACCTGATTCCTTTCTCAGCCCATTTAAAGGGGAATTCATCTCGTATCGCGTTTACCTCGCTCTGTGTCAGAGTCAGGTTCAAAATTTCAGTTTTCTCCAGATTTACTTTGAATCCTGAAATCTTCCCATAATTCTCGAATGTCTGTAAGAGATGGGGTATGGATATCTCAGGTTTTCCCACATACAAGAGGATATCATCTGCGAACATCGCTATTCTGTGTTCTACTTCCCCATTAACAATCCCTACCAAAGATGTGTGACTTCTTATGGCCAACGCCAAGGGTTCAAGCGACACTGCAAACAATAGTGGGGAGAGCGGACATCCCTGTCGAGTTCCCCTAAGGATAGGAAAAAAGTCCGTGTACGATTGGTTTATCCTTAAACAGGCCCTAGGCGCAGCATAGAGGGCCCGAACCCACTTTCCAAACATGCCTCCCAGTCCCATCCTATCCATCACATCCCAAAGAAACCCCCAAATAACCCTATCAAATGCTTTCTCAGCATCCACTGATATCAAAACTGCTTTATCTTGGCCCCTGCCTGCTTCCCATAATATGTTTAAAGTTCTTCTAATATTATCGCTCACCTGTCTCCTCTGGATAAATCCCGCCTGATCTTGATGTATCAGTTTTGGTAGTACCTTTCCCAATCTTTGTGCTAGAACCTTAGCCAGGATCTTTGCATCTTGGTTCAATAATGATATGGGTCTATATGATCCACATAGCAAAGGATCTCGCCCTGGCTTGGGTAACACAACCACCCCTGCCTCTCCCATTGTAGACGGTAACCCACCTCCCTCAGATAGCCCATTAGCCACTCTTACCAAAAGGGGTCCCAGTTGTTCCGAGAATTGTTTATAATATCGACTAGTGTACCCGTCTAGTCCCGGTGATTTTCCATTCTTCAACCCGTTTATCACCCCTGTGATCTCAGTAAGTTGAATCGGTTCCCTTAAATAACTCTTATCCTCCTCTGATAATTCGGGTAGCTGTAGTGAGTCCAGAAAGGCAGTCTGTTTTCCCTTGTCCCAATTCTCCGGTTGTCCATATAGCCCTGTATAGAAAGCTAGGAATTCTTTTTGTATCTCTGAGTCCGTCACCCTCACTGCCCCACTTACTCCTTTCTTAATTCTCGTTATGGTGCTCCGATTTTGTTTAATCTGTATATACCTAGCCAGTTGCGCGCTAGCTTTGTTACTATGTTCATAGATATTTAATTGAAATCTTTTGCGCGCTCGTTCTGTCTCTTCTACTTGAAGTTGATACAAGGCATCCCTGATCCTTTGCAATTTGGCCAGTATGTGGGGTTCCCCCTTACTTTGATGTTGCAATTCCAATGTTGTTAACTGGGTCCTTAGGTCTAGGAAGGTTCGGGCTCTCTGCTTTTTAAACCTAGCCCCCCATTTAATAAATTCTCCCCTAACTACCGCTTTTAGCACATCCCATAGCACAGCATCTGAAACCGCCCCAGTGTCATTCAGTATTAAGTATTCATCAATCCTCGATTCCACAGCTGATATCACCAGAGGGGAACTCAACAGGGATTCATTAAGTTTCCAATATCTACCTCCACCCGTATCTACCATATCTTCACATTTTAACCACACTGGTGCATGGTCGGATACATGCATCGGTTCTATCTCCGCTTTCCGCAGTCCCCCTGCCTGGTTCCTATGTATCCATACCCCATCCAATCTCGTGTAGACATTCTGTGCATGAGAATAAAACGTATAGGATCTCTGGGTCCCATGCAACAATCGCCATCCATCTACGAGGCCAAGAGATCCCATTAACGCCCGAAGTGCTGCAGCTGGCTTTTGATGTGATCTACGCCCTCCCCCTGAATGGTCTACCCCCGGTTCTGGTGGGACGTTAAAGTCTCCCCCCAGGTATATCGCTCCCTTTACAAACCTTCCCAGTTTTCCTCTCAATTTGTGATAATAGGTCTCTTGACCCGCATTAGGCCCATAAACATTGATAATAGTCAGAGGTCTGCCCTGTAGAACCCCTTGAATTGCCAAACACCTGCCCTCTTCATCCCGATATTCCTTTTCCACCCGTAGGCCTAGGCCCTTTCTCACCATAATTGCTAAGCCCCCCGCCCTTTTTGATCCTCCCTCGCCCTGATGGGTCCAGAGCATATCAAACTTCGGCCTCTGAATTAAAGACACATCCCGTGGTCTCAAGTGCGTCTCTTGGAGAAGACAAATATCCCATTTCATCCTATAGAGCTCCCGGAACACTATGCTTCTTTTACCTGGGCTATTAAGCCCATTTACATTCCATGATCCTATGACCAACCCCGGGTCCTGCCCCAGAGACCTCCCAACCTTCATATTTCCCCGTCCGCCAGAATCCATACCCCCAGCTTTACCCCTCCCCCCACCCCCCCTCCAGTTAGCTGATTCACCTATTTTCGAATCAGCCATATTGAGAAGTGAGTCATACCAATAAGGCCCATTAATACCCCTCATTCTCTGCTTAACCCCATCACGCACGTTGTCATACTCACATTCATCCGCAGAAAAACCATACGCTCATTAAGTACCTCAGTCACATCCAGATATATAGATAAACACAATTATCAACATAGTACCACTGCCCACAGCAGTGGATCAACTTTGTCCACCATTACTCTCCCATCAGTGCTCATCCAATGGGACAACAATGAGCACAGAGTAGGACAGCAAGGAGCACAGGGGCAACTCTTAACAAAGATGCCCCCCTCTCCTCCAGTCCCTTAATTACCAAGTGTAAATGTCTATATAGCGGCCCAAATTCCGCCTCAGGTAGCTGATGTCGATGGTCGGACTTCTTCAGCAATGCTTAGAGAGTCCCCTTCCCCCGTTCCCAGCAGCAAGTCCTTTCGATTTCCTTCCGAAAAGTCAGACGGTCGCCTGCATCCAAATTCTTTCAGTGCTGTCCATGCATCCGGTACTGTGTCCACCTTCCTGTGTGTCCCATTTATGGTGAATTGTAATCCAAAGGGAAAGAGCCACCGATATCTGTATCCTTCAGCTCGCAATAGTTGAGTGATTTCTCGAAAGGCTCTACGCTTCTGTAGCGTGGCAAGGGCCAGGTCTTGATACACCCCTATTTTCAACCCCTGCCATACAAAGTCAGGGCGGCGTCGTGCTGCTTGTAAGATTTTCTCTTTCAGTTGAAAATCACTGAAACAAGCTATTATATCTCGATTGCCTGGTCCCCTCAATTGTCCCAGACTTCTATGCACTCTCTGCAGTTCAATCATGGGTGTTTCCTTGGATCCTTCGTCTGCAAGTAGCATTTTGCAGTAGTCAGTCACCACTTCCCGTGCATCTTTATATCTCTCCAAGTCTGGAACCCCCTTGAAGCGCAGATTATTCCTCCTGGAACGATTTTCCAGGTCTTCCACCTGTTTCTTTAAGTCCTCTAATTGCGCTACCGCTGAATCCACTGCTGTTGTATTTTCCTCCATCGATGTCTCCACATGGCCTAGCGTTCCCTCCGCCACAAGAAGTCTGTTATTTAGTTCGCTCACCTCTGCCCGTAGCTCCCCCAACGCCGCTTTGACATCCGTCCGCAGCCCCACCATTTCTGCCTTCAAATCCCTGAACCAGGATTCAATTTTCCCCTCTATATGATGTTCCGTGTCCGAGGCATTATTGTGGGGACATTCAGACAGTAAAGTTACTTTCGGTTCCGCCATCTTGGGCGACGCCTTCGGGGAGCTGGGAGCTTGCGATCGGGTTTTTACCGTCTTGGCGCTCGTAAACTGAAATTTCTCCAATCTCCTCCGACTCGCCATATGATCCGCGCTGTTGGTTCTCAGCGGGTATCGCTCTCCGCGTCCCGGGAAGCAGTTTATAGTTCTGAAACCGCGAGCCCCATCAGAGCTCCGAAATTAAGCGGCCATTTACCGGGGTGACGTCACTTCCTCCCTTCTTTTGCTTGTGTCTTATGCCTGGAATGATTTTTTCTTATCTCCAATCGCTTTCTTCACATCTTTAGTTATCCATGCCAGGTCTTTTGCTCGATCCTTTTTGCATCCTTTTCTAAATCTGGGGATATACAGATTTTGTGCTGCGCTCACCGTGTCCCTAAATAAAGACCAGACTTGCTCCACAGTCTGTGATTTCTTTGAACTGTTCCTTAGTTTCTTTCTTACCATTATTCTCATCGCTTCATAGTTTCCTTTCTTGAAGTTAAAAGTTACCATTGTGGTTCTCTTCCCCTTCGATATTCCTACTTCGACTTTGAACTGAATCATATTGTGATCACTGTTTCCTAATGGTCCCACTACTTCCACTTCCTTTGCAGGTCCTCTTAGCCCATTGAGAATTAAGTCCAGAATGGCATTTCCTCTTGTCAGTTCTTTGACAAACTGCTCCATGAAGCAGTCCTATATTGCCTCAGGAATCCGGTTTCCCTAGCGCATTTTGAATTTCCAAGACTCCAGTCTATCCTGGGATATTTGAAGTCTCCCATAACAATGGTGTTACCGTTTTTGCATTCCCGCCTCATTTCAGCTTCCATTTCTTCATCGTTTTCTTCGGTTTGCCCAGGTGGACGATAGTACAGGCCCAACTTTATCTCGGGCCCATTCCTTCTTTGTATTTTAACCCATAGCGATTCCAATTTGTTGGTCGTTGCTGATGTGTCCACTCAGGTCGAGTGTATGTTATCCTTTATATATAGGGCTATTCCTCCTCCTTTCTGGTCCAACCTATCTTTGCAATAGAGTTTGTACCCCGTCAGTACTATGTCCCATTTATTTTCTTCATTCCACCATGTTTCAGAGACCCCAATGATGTCTAGGTTCTCTTTTATGGCCATGACTTCTAATTCTCCCATTTTGTTCCTTAAGCTCCTTGCATTAGTATACATGCAATTTAAGTCCTGGTATTTTCTTGTCTTCTTTTCCTTTTCCTGTGCTACGTTCTTCTTATCATCCTTTTCTTGTCGTGTCAACTCTTGTTTTTTGCCCATTATGTCTTCCCCCTGTGCTATGTTCTTCTTATCGTCCTCTTGTTCCATCAGCTCTTGTTGTTTGCCCGCTGTGTCTTCCCAGCATTTTTTCCACTCAGTATCTTCTCGGGATACCTTCTTCCGAATCATCGACACTCAGTCAACTGTTGGCTTTCCCCTTCTTCTTAGTTTAAAGCCTGCCTATAAAATATGTAAATATGTATAAGGCAGTATTAGAGTGCCTTGCTGTGTGTGAGTTTTGAGTGACTTCTTTTGGCTTGCTTTCTAATAAATGGAGACTTTCAGCTGGCAGTGATGTACTCAAATTTATTTGACAGCCTAGATACCATGATCTTGAATTTACAACTACCAGGATTTTTTCTTTATGCCTTTCCTTCCCATTACTAATCTGATCATGACACTCAATGAGTACATCCGGTATACAAATATGTATGCAAATGAGGCCCCACAATGAGTCGACATAGCCCTCAACCCTAAGAAGCAGCTCTGTACCAGAATATTGGTGATAATGAAGGTTTGCCTTGGAAGTGGGCCACCTCCTGGGATCAGCAAGGAGAATCTGGTCACCCAGGCCTGATCATCTGAAGAGAAACAAAGACAAAGGAGAGAACAAGAAGATACCTTTCTCCAGAAGGGGGTGGGGTTTAGCAGCTTGGTAGCCTTTTCTCTAAAGCAGTGTTTCTGAACCTTTTCAAGCCGTGTACCCCCCTAAGCCTAACAAATACCAACCGAGTACCCCCGCCCAATCTCCACCCCAGATCCACCCAAACTCCACCTCAGACCAGCCCAAATTCTGTACCAGACCGCCCAAACTCCACCCCTGACTCTACCCCATAATAATAGTACTAATTGTAATGCAATTTCTTCCATCCATTTTTCAGATACACAATATAATCATATTAATACATAATGGTAACCACGAAATTAAAAAGAGACAAATCACACTGTACGCAGAGAAAATGTTAATTATCATTTATATTCAGGGGGTTTTCAAAGAGGTCAAGGCAGATGACTTTAAAATATGCAATGTCACCTCAGCAACAACTATAGAAAAATAGACAAATATAGTGCAAAATATAGACAGCAGATATAAATTCTCAAAACTGACACATTTTGATCACTAAAATTGAAAATAAAATCATTTTTCCTACCTTTGTTGTCTGGTGATTTCATGAGTATCTGGTTGCACTTCCTTCTGACTGTGCATCCAATATTTCTTCCCTTCTTTCTGCCTCCTGCATGCTTCCTCTTCTCCAGATTTCATTCCATTCCCTAACCAACATCTCTGTCTCTCCCTCCATGAATCCAACTTTTTCTTCCTCTCTCCCTGCCTGTCCCTTCCACTGAAGTCACCACCACCGATTTCTCCATGCCCACCACCGAATCTGACCCTGCCACCCGACAAGCTCCATTCCCACCCCCATCCCCACCCCCACCCCCTGTCACCACGACAACAGCCACCCGATATGCTCCATTCCCACCTGCCTATCCCCTGCCGCTGCCGCAACAGCCACCTGGCACACTCCATTCCCAATCCACCACTTCTCCTGCTGTCACCACAACAGCCACCCGACATGCTTCATTCCCAGGATTGGCTAGGCCAGAACCTTCTCTCAGACGTCAGAATTTGACGGTGGGGAAGGCTTGTGGTCTGGTTGCATGTAGTCACTGCACACGCCCAGATCGTTCCTTTTGCGGTAGCAGGGGGAGTGGGAATGTAGCATGTCAGGTAGCAGTGTTGGCTTCGGCGGTGGGGCAGGAAGAAAGCTGTGGCAGTGGTGGCTTCAGCAGGGGGACAGGCAAGGAGAAATCCCAAGCAGCAGTGGCGGCGAGCCTATGCACCCCCCAACAGGCGGCCCGCATACCCCCAAAAGGCGGCCCGCATACTACAGGTTGAGAAACACTGCTCTAAAGCACCACTTGATAATCAGAATTCATTCTGCAGAAGTATCTTTCTCTCTTCTGAAACCATTTATTTAGATATATTAAAAATACAGTATGGCTGATGCTTTATCTATTTCTCAAAATCAAATAACAAGGACAATGTCTATACAATTCATTAAGCAATAGCAAAATGTCAATCTCACATTAAGCAATAGCAAAATGTCATTCTCACAGCAACTGTGAAAAATGTTTCTGAAACACATTGTCACCAAATCCAACACAATGTGAACAATAAAAAAGGGATAATCTCTAGACAAACAGATATGCAGCAGATTCAAACAAAAGTCATGTTCCTGTTTAAAAAGGAGGAAAAAAGCCCACTATAGTATCATCAAATCTCACAATTTATAAAACAATCAGGGAACCCCCTTCTCAATAGTTTGCTTCAACTGCAACCACCTATAATTTTGAGACTTAGCAATACCAAATGTTTGTTGCAGTCGTGAAAAGTCAAGCAGTTTTCCATCTGATACTATATCATCCAGAGTATGTATGCCCGCCTTCATTCAATGCTTCCAGATGACCTTAAATTCGCCAATTTGAATCTTGGAGTTCAGCCAAAGGGATTGACAGGTGCATTTATGAATCGGAATAGGTGTTAAATTATTAATAAATTTTAATGTATGCCATGTATCCAATAAAATTCTATTGTCCTTATACAGCCTAGGTAACTTGATATGTAAGATGTGACCCAATCTCAATGGAGACAGGAGTTGCCATTCCAAACATAATCTGTCTGGAAGATTTTCCATGAGCTCGAAGAGAATCCAATACATACCCTGATGCATTATATAAGCTTGATGCTACCTATAAAAATTGGGAAAATTTATCCCCCCACTACAATTGGCACCATGGGTTGGTTTTTTTTTTAAATTCTTTATTCATTTTTATAACTTACATCAAGTGCATCAAAAAGTAACACCATTTTGACTTAAATATATCACTTGAAACTCTACAATTCTTTAAACTACATACAATTATCCCTTTCCCTCCCTTCCCTTCAATAACTCATAATACATACACCATATAATAAAGTCCCCCCTCCCCCCACCCCATTCTTTCATTTGTACATATCAGGGAAAATAATACCTATTCATTACAATAATTTGTTAATGGTCCCCACACATCTTGAAATTTATTAAAATTTCCTTTCTGAATAGCTAATGTTCTTTCCATTTTATAAATACGACACACTGAATTCCACCAAAAACTGTAGTTTAATCTATTCCAATTTTTCCAATTACAAGTTATTTGTTGTATGGCGACTCCTGTTAAAATAAGTAAGAGTTTATAATTTTTGGAATAATGAATGAAGCAATATATCATCTGCATAAGCAGAAACTTTATATTTCAGATCTGAATAAGGAATGCCCTGTATCTCCTTCACTTGCTGAATAGCTAATAACAAGGGTTCTAATACAATATCAAAAAGCAAAGGAGACAACGGACAACCTTGTCTAACCCCCCTCTGCAAACTAATACTTTCTGAAAAATTATTATTAATATACAATCTAGCAGTAGGGGAGCTATACAATGTTTGGATCATTTGTATAAATCCTGAACCTATACCAAACCAATCCATTGCTTGATACATGAAGGTCCACTCCACACAATCAAAGGCCGCAATTGGTTTTTGTAAAGATACTAAAGCAATTCTCGCAGCTTTCCCCAGCCAAATAAATTTAGTGAGAATACTATTTAACTTCTTGTAAAAGGACCCCTGAAAAAACACTGGCAACATACCCATTTGGTAGCAAACCACAGGCAAATTCATCTTAACCATTTGTACTCTCCCCCACCAAGACAGATGTAAAGGGTTCCATTGCTCACACATTTCTGTGACCTTTAGCAATAAACATTTTTAATTCACTTTCATCGTCTCTTCCAGCATTTTATGAATCCAAATACCTAAATATTTTATACCCTCTTCCTTCCAAAGGAAGGGGAATAAATCAAATAATCCTTTTGGACAATGTACATTTAGCGGAAGAATCTCCGATTTACTCCAATTTATTTTATACCCTGATAATTTCCCAAATCTATTAATCAAATCTAGTAAATGTGGAATGGTAGTTTCTGGATTCCTCAAATTAAGAAAAATATCATCTGCATACGCAGAGACTTTATATTCCTGACCTGCATAAGGAATACCCTGAATCTCCTTTGCCTGTTGAATAGCCAATAACAAGGGTTCCAAAACAATATCAAACAATAAAGGAGATAATGGACACCCTTGTCTAACTCCCCTCTTCAGACAGAAACGTTCTGAAAAATTATTATTAATATATAATCTGGCAGAAGGGGAACTATACAAGGTTTGAATCATTTGTATAAATTCGGAACCAATACCAAACCAATCCATTGCTTGATACAGGAAGGTCCACTCCACACAATCAAAGGCCTTCTTTGCATCCAAGGATACAGAGAAGGCCAGATCTTCCATGGCTTTTGTTAAATTTAACATGTGAAAAGCCAGTCTTGTGTTGTTTGAAGAATGTCTTTGAGCAACGAACCCCGTTTGGTACATACCAATAATATAAGGGAGAGCCTTGGCCAAGCATAAAGCCAATAACTTAGCCAGAAGTTTGCCATCTACATTTATCAAAGAAATAGGCCTGTAATTTGAAACCAACATAGGATCTTTGTTTGGCTTTGGCAAAACTATAGTTAAAGATTCTGCCATAGTACCTGTAATACAACCTTTAGGCAGTTGAGCCTGATATACATTTAATAGATGAGGTAATAGGGTAATTTGAAATGATTTGTAAAACTCTACTGTGAACCCATCACCACCTGGAGCGGATCCAACTCTAAGGGACTTCAATGCTGCTTGTAGTTCTTTCATTGATATAGGTGCATCAAGAATTCCTTTTATATGCTTGGGAATTTTAGGCCCCTTAATTAACTTCAAGAACTCTAAACCCTCAAATTCTTTATTTGAATAAAGCTCAGAAGAATATAAAGCTTTATAATATTTCAAAAATTGTTTTAAGATGTTTCCAATTTGAGAATGAGTTTCCACATTCTCATCTGTGAAAGCCACAATTTTAACTTTTCTTTTTCTTTTTTTGCTTTTAGGTAATTAGCCAATACTCTTCCCGCTTTATTCGAGTTTCCATAATACAGAGCCTGTTGAGAAAACAACTCTTTCCTAGCCATCTGTGATGAAATCTCATTGTATTTATACTTAGCTTTTAAGAGGGCCTGCAGAATAGTTTGCTCCCATTTCAAGGCCAATTGTGACTCCAACTCTTTAATATTTTGCTCCAAATTAGAAAATTCCTTTTTGAGTTGTTTTCTAATGTGTGCCGAATATGAGATTATGTGCCCTCTCATAGTATCTTTAAGAGCATCCCATAATGTTTCTAAAGAGATTTCATCTGAGGCATTGAGTTGAAAATATTCAATAATTTTTAATTGAAATTCCTCAATAAAGTTGGAATCTGCAAGCAATGTATTATTGAATCTCCAAACAGGTCTACTACAATCTTGTTCATCAATTGACTGAGCAATGGTCCCAGACTATCCCTATAACCTACCGCTACTCCTATCTGTACCCCTCAATTCCTTTATCCTCTAGGAACCTATTCAAACCTTCTTTGAAGCCTTGTAACGTGCTCCGGCCTATCACAGCCTCCGGAAGCGCGTTCCATGTATCCACCACCCTCTGGGTGAAAAAGAACTTTCTGGCATTTGTTCTAAACCTGTCCCCTTTTAATTTCTCCGAGTTCCCCCTTGTACTTGTGGTTCCCCATAATCTGAAAAATCTGTCCCTGTCTACCTTTTCTATACCCTTAGAAAAGGTAGACAGGGACAGATTTTTCAGATTATGGGGAACCACAAGTACAAGGGGGCACTCGGAGAAATTAAAAGGGGACAGGTTTAGAACAAATGCCAGAAAGTTCTTTTTCACCCAGAGGGTGGTGGATACATGGAATGCGCTTCCGGAGGCTGTGATAGGCCGGAGCACGTTACAAGGCTTCAAAGAAGGTTTGGATAGGTTCCTAGAGGATAAAGGAATTGAGGGGTACAGATAGGAGTAGCGGTAGGTTATAGGGATAGTCTGGGACCATTGCTCAGGCAATGGGCCTGATTGGCCACCGCGGGAGCTGACCGCTGGGCGAGATGGACCTCTGGTCTGCCTCAGCGGAGGCAACTTCTTATGTTCTTAATCCAAATTCCACCATGGTCTGACATAATGATTGGATCTATGGTGGCCTTTGTAACCTGCTGCACAAAATGATCTGAAACAAATATTTAATCTATTCATGAAAATGATTTATGTACCTGGGAGCTAAAAGAGAATTCCTTAGCATTAAAATGAAGAATCCTCCAAATGTCCTTCAATCCATAGGATTGTACCAAGTTATCTAACCCTAATGATTTTAGTATTCTACTGGGTTTTTTATCCAATACCGGATCCATAACCACATTAAAGACTCTTCAAGGTTCCAAGTTGAATTTGACCTACCTGAATATAGTAGTTGCATTTTCTCAGCTTTAGGATGGAGGCATCTGCACTGGATGTCACTGCTTCCCTCTGGGCCTCTCTAATCTATCTGTAGCCCAGCCTTTTATACTTCTGGACCATGCCCTCCTAGTTCTAACTCTCCATGGGTTTTAAGGTGGCCTGACATTGCCAGGGGAAGTGGCTGTGTCCTATAGACTCCCTTACATATGGCATCTGATGACCTATGCAGGTTCTAAGCAGAGGAGTCAGCAGCAGCTTCTGTCATCATTGGGTTGCTGATATATAATATGGACATTCTCATCATCCATTTTCACTTCTACCCCCTACCCAAAAAGCCATATTGCACTAGATGCCATTAACTATTATATCTTCAAGAACTAATCTGCTTTTCAAAATGCATTTCACTGCTGAAGCATCCATAGCAGATCAATAAGCTCGCGGGGGGTCCAGCTGAATGGAGAGACCTAACATGCAACAGAACACTATTAAAGGGTCTTCATATTTCATTTAACTTTCTACTTAGAAAAAGAAAGCATTATAAATATATGATGTCCCTAAAATGCTATTACAGCACTTATAGTAGGCATTAAAGGAAAATATTTCCACAGAATTTCCTTAAGTATAAAATGTATAGTAAGCCAGCCAACCCTAAGTAAGGGATGGGCATTTCATCTGAGCAGGCTGGCTATGTTGTGATTCCGGCTACCGCAAGGCCATCAACTTGAATGGAAGCCACATAAAAATTTACCTGTTGAAGTACCTCCTTATTCAGTTATATTAAAAAAAAAAAAAAAGAACTAGGCACTTTAATGCTATCTGTTCTATTTATGACAGAAATGCTGCATATTATGCTGGTAAATTAATAAAGAGCATTTATTTCCAATTTGCATCTTTTGTTCTTTCTGCATGCTCAATCTTTATATAAAAATAGTGCATCTGGTAACTGTCACATAGATATTCAAAAGCACTTACACAATTAGAACCTGTTGCTAATTGCAGAAATGTTTTCTTTTCTAACAAAAATCCTTTGGCTGAACAACCCGATGATCGGTAGGATTGCATCAATCTATATTTAAGAGAATGCAGGGCCCAAAATACATCTACAGTGGGGGTGGGTGGGGGGGCGAGGTGCACACAAACAGCAGCCCTAGCTTTAAATGAATACGCTCTCTGTTTAAATGTAGGAGGACCTTATATTCAGCTGTCCTACTAAACGGAGAGGCCTGCAAAATTTCAAGCATGAAGGTAAACTAATTTTACAGCAGCAGTAGTTTTTTTTAAAGTTCAATCTGATAAATATATTATTTTATTTCAGCATGGAGATTATTCATCAGATGCTTCTTTGATTTATTCAGACTTTAGAGTCATAGTTCATGGCTGTGTACTTATATGGGAGCTTTGCATATTTGGTTGTGTTTATGTAGGTACATTAGATAGATTGTGAGCCCACCAGGACAGATAGAAAAAATGCTTCAAGTACCTGTAGATAAACCACTTTGAGTGTGGTTGTAAAACGACAAAAAAAGATGGTATACAAGTCTCAATCCCTTTCCATTTCTTCTTATATGTATTGTGAGTGTTTGATATACTGTACCTCAGCTGATGGGCAGGCCAAGGCAGTTTACATAAAATATAATTGTAATCCGCTTAGAACCGCAAGGCACAAGCGGAATAGAAATCACTAATGTAATATAATATGAAAGAATTAATTTAATGCGGAGTGTAGGAGATTTAGTAGTGTATTTAATAAAGTTTGGAGCATATTGACTAAATTTGTGAAAATATAATAACGTATATTTATTTTATCTTTCCTTAGGTTCATTTACCTTTACACATCCATGGGGGTTGGGGGGAGGGG
This sequence comes from Geotrypetes seraphini, assembly GCF_902459505.1. Classification (NCBI taxonomy): domain Eukaryota; kingdom Metazoa; phylum Chordata; class Amphibia; order Gymnophiona; family Dermophiidae; genus Geotrypetes; species Geotrypetes seraphini. The sequence goes on from NC_047085.1 coordinate 317,323,688, forward strand.
AGTAAATATTGATTGTGACATTTGGGTAACTTTATTCTTCATTTATATTATATATTATGTTACTATTATATGTAAGAAACTGAAAATCTTGAATGATATATATGTTACCTATACAGATATTAGTGTAATGTATGTATTACCTACTGTTCTTTCAATTGTATGACACTGTTTTAGAGTAAAAATCAATAAAGATTTTTTTTTTTTTAAAGAATTTCAAATTTTCTCCACCTACACATTTATATGAAATTTGGTTGAATGATACCCATATCTCTCTTTCCTTACATGAATGGAAACTATTATGGCTTACATCATTTAGTGCTCTAAAATCAGCCTCAATTAAACAAATGGTTCTTTTTCTTTATCATAAAGCATACTGGATCCCATAAAAACTCTCTAAACTACCAAAATCTAGTTCTAATCTATGTTGGTCATGCAAATCTGAAGTAGGCACCTTTGACCATATCTTTTATCAATGCTCCCTTCTTCACCCTTTTTGGTCTGATGTATGGTCCATGATATGTAACATACTACCTATTACTGTTAAGATATTGTTCCCACTTATATTATTTGGTACTTCATTACCTACCTCCTTAGATAAAGGAGAAACTTATCTACTTAAGAATCTATTACTGATTGCACTAAAACAATATTATCACATTGGAAAGAGTTTTCATTGTTACATGCTAATGAATGGTGGAATACTGTATGTCTCTACGCTAGATATGAAAAAGTAGCTGCTGAAAAACGGAACACTCTCTCTACCTTCACCTCTGTATAGTCTCATATATTAGAATGATACTAATTTCTCTTACTTTTTGTTTTATTTATATCCTTATGCACTCATTCATAATTATCTTGACCAAGTCCACTCATTGCTGTACATCTGCAAGATAACTTTGTTGTTGGTTCTTTATTGTTCACCTATAATTTTCTTGAAAACTTCAATAAAAACTTATTGAACTAAAAAAACAAAAAAACCCCACCTCATTAGCCAATTAAGTTGCTTGCGCATCTCAGGAGCGTACCCAAATTTGGACACCACATATATAATTGTTTTTTATTTTGTAAAATTTTGGTAAAAGGTGCAAACTATTACTGGATTTACCATTTTATATATTCCAAAAAGGTTTCGGTAATTCTATAACTTGGCACTTCAATACCATGCACTGAGTACCAATTCTATAACAGCATCATGGTGCCAAGAATAACAATGTAAGTTGGCATCAATGTGCCAATGTTTATGCATGCCCACTTACACAGAGGAAGAACAAACAGAGGGAGAGGTCAATAGCAGCGGTTCCAGCAAACAGATCCAATTCAGAAGAAAAAGCAGTGGTAGTGAATCTGTCCTCTATGTCATTGTCTTCCACATTGATGTATTGTTTTCGAAAGGTTTATCTTTTGTTCCTTCCAACCATTTTGACTCATTTCAGTTTAATATTGACATTGAGAGATTTATTTATTATTATTTATTATAAAATTTATATACTGCATAAAACTATGTTGGTTTACAAAATTACATGCATACATATTAAAAATGCTAAACATGGTTAAACAAGACAAATCCAATAAAGCAGTGGTTCCCAACCCTGTCCTGGAGGAACACCAGGCCAATTGGGTTTTCAGGCTAGCCCTAATGAATATGCATGAAGCAAATTTGCATGCCTATCACTTCCATCATATGCAAATCTCTCTCATGCATATTCATTAGGGCTAGCCTGAAAACCCGATTGGCCTGGTATTCCTCCAGGACAGGGTTGGGAATCACTGCAATAAAGCATTAGCTAACAATATCATTATTAAAACCTTCTTTTAAATGTATCCTACAAGATGGAAAGACAAAATCCCATAAAAACATTTACTAAGTCATCTTGGATGCCACCTATACCATTAGACCCTATTTTGTCAACATTTAAGAATGTGGTCTTAAAAGAAATCCAAGGACATAGGAGCAATTGTTATCTTAAATCTCTCAAATTATGAAGTTGAAATTCAGAGACAATTGAGTGAGGTAGATGTGTACAAAAAAATAGATTTAGACCCCCCACAAAAATGTTATAATAAACAATTAATAAAATGACGAATGACAGTCTATCATAGGGATATGTCACCAAGCAAGAATTTAGATATTTAAATAGAAAACATCCTATCATTCCTGTTCTGTATACTTTACCTAAAATTCATAAAGATCTGTTGTTAGAGCCTATTTCTACATATGTTGATTGGTTTTTAAGAACTGAGATAACAAAACACAGAACTTATGTGAAAAACACCACCCAGTTTTTGAGAATTTTAAAGTTGCCATCATGAATTGCTGTTCAAACAAATTAATAGACATCTCTGCCTTATATACTTCAATTCCACAAGATGAGGCTACAAGTGAATTCATTCTGAAGTTGGCCAGAATTTGTATGAGAGAAAATTTCTTCATGTATAAAGACATTTATTAAACACAACATTTATTTTCAAACAAAGGGGGTTGCAATGGGTGCCACATTTGCTCCATCTATGGCATGCCTTTTTAAGAATAAGTTTGAAGAATAGATTTTCCAATCACCCTTTGAAGAGAAATTACATACATGGGGCAGATAGATAGATGATGTATTTGTATTATGGACAGGATCCTTTGAAGAATTTGGAAGATTGGTCAAGTGGTTCAATTCGTGCAACAGTAACATTCAGTTCACCAGCAATACCTCATATGATTCCATCTCATTCCTAGATATATTGATAAAACAAATGAGGATAAATACAGGAGAACCAAATCCACAAAACTCAAAGGCAAAATACAAGAAGTGGAAATGTCCAATAAAGACTGGAAAGACTGGTGAATTCAATCTATTTCTCAAAAGTCTTTTTATTCATCCAAAAAAACCTCAGACTCAACATGTACATGTTTCGGCCAAACCGGCCTGTTTCAGGAGTCTCCAGGACCTTGAAAATGAATTAGTATGCATTCAATGCAAGGACTTCCTAATCGACTGTCTATATTGGACCTCCTTGGTAAAATCATATACGAGGTAAAATTGTGTGTGAGGCAAAAAGTATCTACTTCTTGTATTTCGCCTTTGATAAAACAAACATTAGGGTTTGAAACCACGGTATACAAGAAAGATACGGATAGGAATATATTTTTGAGTAATAGTACCTGTCACCCTAAAATCTGAGGGAGAATTTGCCATTTTCACAATACCTCAGATATAGAAGAATCTGCAGTACAGAAAAGGAATTCAAAAGACATTCACATAGACCGGGGGTCGGCAACCTGCGGCTCCAGAGCCGCATGCGGCTCTTTTCCACCTTTGCTGCGGCTCCGGTAGTGTGTCACGCAGGCATGCACCTTACAAGTCCAGCGTCGCGGCGGGAAATAGCCATGCTGAGCAGTGAGCTCAGCACATACACAGATGAAAGCCTTGCTTGCTGATTGGTCCGGCGGCCCCGCCCCGCCGTGCCGCCGGACCAATCAGCAAGCAAGGCTTTCATCTGTGTAGTGCTGAGCTCACTGCTCAGCATGGCTATTTCCCGCCGCGACGCTGGACTTGTAAGGTGCCTGAAAAAGAAATCATCCTGGCCGGGGTCGGTGTCATGCTCCGGAGATCTACAGCCTTCCTATCTCCCTCTCCCTTCTACCTGCTTCCGGCCACATCCCCTGCTCCGCGGCTCTCTTCGGCAACTCAGCAGCAGCGATCGACACAAGCTTCTGACGTCGGGGCCTACCCTCTGCGAGTCCCGCTTGTTTCAACTTCCTTTTTCCACAAAGGCGGGACTCGTAGAGGGAAGGCCTCGATGTCGGCAGCTTGTCTTGATCACTGCTGCTGACGAGTTGCTGAAGAGAGCCGCGGAGCAGGGGGGTGTTGCCAGGTGCAGGTAGAAGGGAGAGGGCCAGATGCAGGACTCGTGGGTGAGGGAGCAGAAGAGAGAGAGAAAGAGAGAGGGGAGGGAAACAAAAGGAAATATTTCATACTGGGCTGGGCCGGAGTGGAGGGAGGGTGGAAAGATTCTAGCTACAGGGTGCAGTAACAAAGGAAAAGGGGGGAAAGCTGAAAATGGAAATAGTGACACAAAGAAGAGAAAGGGTAAGCAGGACCTACTGAATAAGGATAGAGATACAGAGGGAACATGAAGAGGAGGTGAAATAGAGACATAGAAGTAATGCTGAAAAAGTGGGGGGGGGGGAGATAAAGACATTGAAAGGGCAAATGGTGAACATGGCGTAAAGATAAGGACAGAGACAAATGAAGATTCTGAAAAAATGGTGAGATAGGGATATAGGTGTGATGGACACAAAGAAGGGTGATGCTGGAAAATAGGTGGAATGGTAATTCTGACAGACACAGAAGGGAAATGCTGGATCAAGGAGAGATGGGGCTCAGGCTGGATGGAATGAGGAGAAATGCCTTGTTGGCCCGGAACTTCCTCTCCTACGTCAGAATTGACGTCAGGGAGCGGAATGCTGGTCAGCGCAACACTTCTGCAGGGAAAGCTTGGGACGGCGGTGGCTTGGGGGCTGTTCCCCGATTGCGGTGGCAGCAAACCGAGTGGCTTGGGGGAGGGCACGGAGACAGAAAGAAGGGGGAACAGGGAGACAGAAAGAAAAAGTTGGGGGAGAGAATGAGGTCTGGAGGAGAGGAAACATACAGGAGGCTGAAAGAAAGGAAGAAAGATTGGATGCACAGTCAGAAGAAGAAAGTGCAACCAGAGACTCATGAAATCACCAAATAGCAAAGATAGGAAAAATGATTTTATTTTCAATTTAGTGATCCTGTATATAGCATTAAGATAAGAAACAATATATGCAGTGTTAGATTTGTTTTATAATGGTTTTGCGGCTCCAAGTTTTTTTTTCTTTTCGAAAACGGGTCCAAGTGGCTCTTTATGTCTTAAAGGTTGCAGACCCCTGACATAGACTAATAGAAGATTGGTACAACGAGGTTATAACAAAAAAAAATCATTGAATAGAGTTTACCAACGAGCAAAATACAACTATAGGGAATATTTGTTAAGTGAGAAGGTAGAACAATATGAGGACACAGATAGTAATATACAGACCTGCATTATGCGTTATACCAATGCTAGCCCAGCATTAAATAGGATTATGCAAAGAAATTGGAAAATTGTCCCAACACATCCAATGTTTAAGAACAAATATTTAAGAACTGCATATAGTCAGGGGCGAAACCTGAAGGAGATCTTGAGTCCATCATACTTACCTCCACCCAAAAGGAGCATGAGCATTATAAGTCACTACAGATGTGGTTCTTGCAAATGTTGTAAGATCACATTACAGACAAAAGAGATTACTAATCCTTTAGATGGCAGAAAATATCAGCTAAGACATTTTAGCGATTGGTAGTTCCAGTTTTGCTATTTATATAGGGCTTCTTTTACAAAGGTGTGCTAGTGTTTTTAATGCACGCACAAGATTAGCACGTGCTATAGCGTGCGCTAGTTGAAAAATTACCGCCTGCTTAAAAGGAGGCGGTAGCAGCTAGCATGCGTGGCATTTTAGCACTAAAACCGCTAGTGCACCTTTGTAAAAGGAGCCCATGGTGTTTTGTCCATGTCAGAAAATCTATGTAGGGAAAACAAAAAGAAACTTAAAAATAAGAATGAATGAACACAGGTCAAATTTGAAGTGTAAAAAATTAGAAGCGCCAATGGTTTAGCACTATTTGGATAATAATCAGGCTTGTCTTGTTTAATCATAGATTTGGAAAGGATCAATGTGAGAGGAGAACATAGAGAAAAATCTTTAATTCAGAGAGACCAAAGATGGATTCACAGGTTAGGTTCTCTTGAACCAGCAGGTTTGAATAACAATATGGAATGGAAAGTTTTTTTCACATGAACAGTTAAAATGAATAGAAAGTGAAGATGTACTGGAGTACTGCGTCCAATATTAGTCGCCGTACCTAAAGAAGGATATGGCGATACTCGAGAGGGTTCAGAAGAGAGTGACATGTTTGATAAAAGGTATGGAAAACCTTTCATACGCTGAAAGATTAGAGAGATTGGGGCTTTTTTCGCTGGAGAAGCGGAGACTTAGAGGGGATATGATAGAGACTTACAAAATCACGAAGGGCATAGAAAAAGTGGAGAGGGACAGATTCTTCAAACTTTCGACAACTACAAGAACGAGAGGGCATTTGGAAAAATTAAAAGGGGCAGATTCAGAACCAATGCTAGGAAGTTCTTCTTCACCCAACGGGTGGTAGACACCTGGAACGCGCTTCCAGAGGGCGTAATAGGGCAGAGTACGGTATTGGAGTTCAAGAAGGAATTGGACAATTTTCTGAAGGAAAAGGGGATAGAAGGGTATAGATAGAGAGCTACTATACAGGTCCTGGACCTGATGGGCCATCACGTGAGCGGACTGCTGGGCATGATGGACCTCTGGTCTGACCCAGCAGAGGCACGGCTTATGTTCTTATGTAGCTCAAATAGCATCAATTTATAAGGTGAAATCCATGTATTAAATAGATACTCTATTGTGAAATCTTTTGTAAACATATGCCATTGAGGTTAGTCAGTCTCCTATATGGTTGGTTTGCTGCAAGTTTGCAACAATGATCACAATGATGGGATTACTGAAACAATCATAACAGAGATTCATGACATATAGGGCCTCTTCTACAAAGCCGTGCTAGCAGCTGCCCTGCACTAACGGCACCGAAGCCCATAGAGATTTAAAGGGCTTTGGGGCTGTTGCCGCATGGCAGCCGCTAGCACGGCTTTGTAAAAGAGGCAGATAGTGTATGAGCAGTTGTAAGGCAGTGTAAAATTGACATGCAGAAATTTTCAAGTTTCAGGTTTTATTTTGATTTGATGAATCGCTTATTCAAATTTGCTAAGCGAGTTACAATAAAAAAGGTAAACATACATTTAGACATACTATTTAAAATTTAAAAATGATGGGTTGACCAACAGATTTACAAACCGATCGATACACAAGGGATGAAGGAATAAAGTTACAATTCAGTGTTTTGGCACTGTAGAGAACTTGGTTTTAGATCTTCCTGGGGCTTTCCGCGGCCTTCCCAGGGGGGGTCCCCTATGGTGTCGTAAGGTGTGTCTCTTTGCTCGTAAGTGCATTTTGAAATCTTGGACGGTTTCTGAGCCTCCCTCTTATTGGACTTGGAGATCTTTGGTACATACTTTGGCCACCTGGGAGGCTCGTGAGGCGTCTGATCGCCCTTGATGACGGCGCACCTACCTGCAAATTTGGGGAGCTTATTTGGATTCTTTACCTCCTAGAGGTCGTAGCCTCCTTTTGAATTCTCTTGCTTAGCTTTCTTAGTGTTCCCTGTGCTCGCTCCCCTGGTCAGTCACTGCCTATCTTCCTTTTTTTTTTTTAGGGGGGGGGTTCTTCTGGATGTAGCCCATGGGCCACAAGAGTACGGACCTTTGGCTTTTGAGAGACCTTTGGGTCGCTTTTGTATTTTGATGGTGGGGGACCCCGGAGGGATAGTCCTTTTTTTTTTGGGGGGGGGGTTGGTAGGGGTGGTGGGTGATTGGATTAGCTCTTTGTATTGTTTCTGAAACTTGTGTATTGCTGGATGTTGATTCCTTGTTCTTGTTCTGTTTCTTGCTTTTGTTTTTTCTCATGTTCATAATAAAACTGTTTTGAACATAAAGTAGAAAAAAAGAACCATAGATGGAAAAAACATTAAGAAGGGAGTTGTATAAACCTGGAGGGTAACTACTTTAAGATTTAAGTATAATTTAAAGATTAAAAGCATCTTTAAAAAGAAAACTTTTTAAGTTATTTTTAAAATGGCTAAGATCATTTTCCTCTCTTATATATTGAGGTAAAGTGTTCCAAAGTTGCGGGGCCATCAACGAAAACATATCATGTCGTCGAGTTCTGATAACTTTCAAGGAGGGGACTACTATAAGCTTTTGGTTACTAGTCCGAAGAAAACGCTGTGTATTATAAGGAATAAGCATTCTATTAATAAAGGGAAACAACCGGGTATATTTCACACAGGACACTACAAAAATTTTCTATTAAGTGTTTCATAAAATCTATGTAAGAAATCAGATATCTCTCTATGACAAGTTTGGAAAGTGAGGTTGCCCCTTTAAGACAAATGGATTAAGGGCTCCTTTTACGAAGCCCGCAGTAGCAGCTTTAACGCACACGACTTTTCATCGCATGCTAACCTCCGCGCTAGCCAGAAAACTACCGCCTGCTCAAGAGGAGGTGGTAGCGGCTAGCGCGGCCGGCAGTTTAGCACGTGCTATTACATGCATTAAACCGCTACTGCGCCTTCGTAAAAGGAGCCCTAAGATCGTGATCGGAATGAACGTTATGAATGGTGCAAATTATGTCACTTGTAGCCACTGGAGGAAATCTTCCAGTAAAAGATAATAAAAATCCATAATTTTATTTTTGGACTGTTTCAATTGAAAAACTTGGAGTACAAGATTGTTCGGGTTAATCGAAGTGTGTAGGTTTAAACTAAAAAAAAAAAAAGGGGGGGGGAGAGGAATTTCACATAGTGAAAATGATGTCATTAAGAACTACTATTGGTTCAAAGGTCAGCGTCATAGTTTAAATGACGGGTGCCATGTTTAGAACCAGTTTGCAAGTAAAAGATTGGCTGGAACATATTGAGTCAGTGCGGTTTCAAGAAAAAATAAGTGAGATTGGGAAACAATAGAGTTTTCTTGTTCAAAATAATGATTTCGTGAATGAACGCTACAGAATTGATCACCTATCTGTTTACAAGCTGAAATGTTGAAAGAGGGTTAAAACGGAATGGCATTTTGTTTGACACAGTTGAGACCACAAACCAATATGCAAACTTGGTTCGATTTAAAGGAATGTTAGCATGTGGGAAGTACAATTATGAAATATGAAGTGCTAACGTTCTTCCAAATGAGAAAATTTGTTTAGTTAGGATCATTAATATATTAAGCTAGCAGCAGTTTCTGACCATCTACAGTAAGGAATAATTATCAGCTGGAAGGTCTGAGTTTTAGGCAAATGGAGAGCACCATATTTAAAATCTCTGGCAAGTAAAGTTCTTCGGATAAAATAGGAGTACTGTATATGCAGACTTGAGAAAAGATGAGCGAGTTAGGATAGCTACATAGTGAATTTAATTTGCACCTTTTGAACTGTTTGACAATACAAATATGAAATGAAAGTATGAACTTGTGGGACTTTAAACAAAGTGTATTTGTACAAAAATCAGGAATTCATATGATTTAATCAAATGACAATCTGCACTGAGTTTGGAACAATTTTTGCAATTTGAATCCATATGGGAAGTCATAAAGTGGTTCATAGGAAAGTAGGAAATATTTACATGTTATGGAGTAGTTATAATGAAACAATTGAACAAATGCAATAAGAAATGAGATGTTAAGTTGGAAGCATTCTGATATTATGCAAGGGACTGTATGGTAGTTTAAGATTATTTTTAGTGACCTAGAGTTTAAACGATGTTTGGTCATTTAAGAGTTTTAAGATATTAAAAATTATTTTTTTAAAAATTAGAAATGTTAAAAGAAATAAAGTAAGACTAGTTAATGTCTAGTTTTTTACATTAAATATGGGTACAAATTAACATTAATTTTTTTTACACAGTTAATATGATATTTTGAAATTCAGCTTTAATGAAGTGATGTGGATTTGACATATCGAAGAAGTAGCACAGCCCCTGACAAAACCAAGGCGTGAAATGGCTGAGTAACCGTCAGGCTAAATTTAAGTGCTTCTTCCATTTTACTTCTGACATCGTATTAAAAATTCAGCCATAAAGGAAAATTGAAAAATATGAATAGGACCAATGATGGATACACCACCCCTGGAAGGTCATGGAAGAAATCTGAGTAATGTCCCGGGTGTATGATGTGCTTCATTAGGTTAACTTTGTACAAGTTTACTCTTTATACTGCTCAGGCTCCACCCTCCTTATACCCCCTTTTGGTTATGCACTACGGCACCTGAAGTTAGGCACCTAGTTTGGCATGCCTACCTAGGGAGAGTGTGGTGCAGTGGTTAAAGCTACAGCCTCAGCACCCTGAGGTTGTGAGTTCAAACCCACACTGCTCCTTGTGATCCTGGGCAAGTCACTTAACCCCCCCCATTGCTCCAGGTACATTGATAGATTGTGAGCCTGCCGGGACAGAGAGGGAAAAACTGCTTGAGTATCTGAACAAATGCATGTAAACTGTTCTGAGCTTCCCTGGGAGAACGGTATAGAAAATTGAATAAATAAATAGTGTGAAAAGCTTCAGCCTCTGATAACCAGAGCTGGTATTGTGACATCATAATGCCTCATTCCACCAATGCCTAAGAGCCAACCTCATCAATGATGTCACAATGGCTTGATTGTCCTAGATTTGGCTCACTTTTACTACATTTTGATTTCTAGAGTGGCGCAGTGGTTAAAGCTATAGCCTCAGCACCCTGAGGTTGTGGGTTCAAACCCATGCTGCTCCTTGTGACCCTGGGCAAGTCACTTAATCCCCCCATTGCCTCAGGTACATTAGATAGATTGTGAGCCTGATGAGATAGACAGGGAAAAAAATGCTTGAGTACCTGAATAAATTCATGTAAACCATTCTGAGCTCCCCTGGGAGAACAGTATAGAAAATTGAATGAATAAATAATTAACTTAATCATCGGCGCAACATTTGAAAAGCACCTTTAAAAAGTAATTAAGAAATAATTAATTAGCTGGTAGGTGCCTAACTTGCTAGGCACTTCCATTTTGAGGTACTGTAGACATCTACTCTGAGGTGCCTATTAGGAAGTAGGTGTGGTTAAGGGAGAATTCTGGGTAGATTCTGGATGGATTTTGGGGCGTGGTAGGCGCCTAATTTAGATGTACTCATTTAGGACACGAAAACCTTGGCAAAATTGGGAGACTGACACCTAAAACTGCTTAGGTGCCACTGGGCATGATTCTATAAACAGCACCTATCAGATGATTGATAATTACGCTCCTTGGCGCAAAAAAGTTAGGCACTATTTATAGAATCAGGGTTTATACCACTTATGTGCTCCCTTATACAATAAACACTTAGGCCCGGATTCTGTAAACGGTGCCATTATCGGTGGCTGCCTTAAAAGCGGCTGCCGATCACGTGCCAATCATGTGACAGCGTCGTTTAGAGATGACCAGCAAAGATAGGCATCATAAATGTAGGGCAGGGTTTTTGAGGCCTACGTTTCCGGCACTTACCTTTGAAATGAATCACCTATGTGCAAGTTTCAGGTGCCATTCCGATGCTATTTTTTTAGGGTCCTGTAGGCACCTTGTAATTTCTCTTAAATTCACTTTTAAATGGTGTTTTGGATTTAACTTAGGCTCCGTTTATATTTTATGGACCTTAGTGCACTTACTTGTATGAGCCAATTAAGGTACCATGTATCAGCACATGCCAAGTTAAAGAATTGCTCTTTTAAAATACACAGTTCTCTTAACTTTTTTGTGATGCTAAAGAGGTCATGTTAGTAATATTTATACATGGAAATATTGGAATTTACACACACAGATCACACAGTTTACATACACAGATGTGTACCGTATTTTCTCGCATATAACGCGCACGTTATACGTGGTTTTTACGTACCGCGCATACCCTTGCACTTTATACGCATGAGCGCGTTGTACAAAATTTTTTTTACATAGTTCCCCCCCGTCCGATTCCCCCCCCCCCGCAGGACCACTCGCACCCCCACCCCGAAGGACTGCTCGCACGCACCCACACCCGCACCCCGAAGGACCGCTCGCACGCACTCCCACCCACACCCCCACCCTGAAGGACCGCTCGCACCCCCACAGCCTCCCGACCCCCCCCATCATGTAGAAGCTCCAACCGGTGTCCTGCTGCTTCCTCTTGGCGGTCCCGACACCCGACACAATCGGGGCAAGAGGGAGCTCAAGCCCTCTTGCCCCAGCCAACCGCGGCACCCCCGACACGATCGGGGCAAGAGGGAGCTCAAGCCCTCTTGCCCCCCCGACTCCCCGCCAATATCGGGCCAGGAGGGAGCCCAAGTCCTCATGGCCCTGGCGAACCCCCCCGCTAGTTGTTCGGGCCAGGAGGGAGCCCAAATCCTCCTGGCCACGGCGACCCCCTACCCCTACCCCACACTACATTATGGGCAGGAGGGATCCCAGGCCCTCCTGCCCTCGACGCAAACCCCCCTCCCCCCAACAACCGCCCCCCCCAAGAACCTCTGACCGCCACCCCCAGCCGACCCGTGACCCCCCTGGCCGACCCTCACGACACCCCCACCCCCCTTCCCCGTACCTTTGTGTAGTTGGCCGGACAGATGGGAGTCAAACTCGCCTGTCTGGCAGGCAGCCAATGACGGAATGAGGCCGGATTGGCCCATCCGTTCCAAAGCTCCGCCTACTGGTGGGGCCTAAGGCGCCTGGGCCTGATTGGCCCAGGCGCCTTAGGCCCCACCAGTAGGCGGAGCTTTGGAACGGATGGGCCAATCCGGCCTCATTCCGTTGTTGGCTGCCTGCCGGACAGGCGGGTTTGGCTCCCATCTGTCCGGCCAACTACACAAAGGTACAGGGAAGGGGGTGGGGGTGTCGTGGGGGTCGGCCAGGGGAGTCGTGGGTCGGCTGGGGGGACGGTCAGAGGTTCTTGGGGGGGGGCGGTCGTTGGAGGGAGGGGGGTTTGCGTCAAGGGCAGGAGGGCCTGGGATCCCTCCTGCCTGTAATGTAGTGCGGGGTGGGGGTAGGGGGTCGCCGTGGCCAGGAGGGTTTGGGCTCCCTCCTGGCCCGAACAACTAGTGGGGGGGGAGTCGCCAGGGCCAGGAGGACTTGGGCTCCCTCCTGGCCCGATATTGTCAGGGAGTTGGCGGGGCAAGAGGGCTTGGGCTCCCTTTTGCCCCGATCGTGTCGGGGAGTCGGGAGGGCAAGAGGGCTTGAGCTCCCTCTTGCCCCGATCATGTCGGGGGTGCCGCGGTTGGCTGGGGCAAGAGGGCTTGAGCTCCCTCTTGCCCCGATCGTGTTGGGGGTGCCACGGTTGGCTGGGGCAAGAGGGCTTGAGCTCCCTCTTGCCCCGATCGTGTCGGGGAGTCGGGACCGCCAAGAGGAAGCAGCAGGACACCGGTAGGAGCTTCTACATGATGGGGGGTCGGGAGGCTGTGGGGGTGCGTGCGAGCGGTCCTTTGGGGTGGGGGTGCAAGCGGTCCTGCGGGGGGGGGGTTAATCGGACGTTGAGGGGGGGCATCAGGCTTTCAGGGTGGGGACAGGACTTCAAGGGGGAGAGGAGAGTCGGGGCGGGTGAAAGGAGAGTCGGGGTGGCCAGAGGAGAGTCGGAGCGGGCGAAAGGAGAGTCGGGCAGCATGCGCGGTATACAGGTGTGTGCGGTATATAAAAATTTCTGTACATAAATTTGTGTTTTTCGCGTGCTATACCCGTGTGCGCGTTTTACACGGGTGCGCGTTATCTACGTGAAAATACGGTAATCTCAATGGACAGGCCAAACATTTATACATTACAATGGTAATACACATATATTCAAACAAATTTCACCATTGAGTTTTGAATTAAAGAAATGAAAATATAATAAGAGTCAGTGATTGTATAGAGAGCAACGAGATTTACATTTTTGAAAATAGCCAAGTTTTCAGATGTTTTTGAAATAATTGGAAAGAGCCCAAATTATGCAGCTGCCCCGGAACCCTTCATTCTACTTCTGGGGCAAGCTTACTCATTGATGTTGTATGGCAGCTGCCCTGAAGATTTAAAGTACATCGCCAGGAGGAGGTAGGGAGTGGAGTCAGGAGTTGGTGATGGGCCGTGCCGCAGGATTCCACTGGGGCTAGGGCGGAGCTCCTAAGCCCCAAACCAAACAGCATTCTGCTGCCTATGAGATTTATACAAAGTGCAAGTTTCAGCCAGGACTTTAAATGAGGGATTAAGGAAATCTCTTTAAATCAGCCTTTTTAATTTCTAGCTCCAATTAAAAAAAAAAAAAAAAAGATTGCTTGAGTTAATTGGCAGGACTTAAATGTATTGAGTTGTAAAATGGTTTCACTACCAATGTTCAATTGTCATTTCCCACATTAAAGGGTATTGTCAGTCCTTTAATTTGGAGGAGGGGACTGCACATTCCCTCCCTCACCACCCCTCCCAACATACCAAAATAATACCTTACCTAGTGGGAATCCCAAAACTTCACCGGCCGAACCTTGTTCTCATGCTGCACAGTACAGATATCAGTGGCATGCCTCCAGCTGCCATTGCCAAGACTCCCCAAGCATCTGCGAGGAGTTCTGGCTTTGGCAACTATAGACATGCCACTGACAACTTCTATACTGCAGCAGCACAAGAAAGAGAGGAGTGATTCAGCAATAAATTTCTTTGGCTGGAGGGGCTCCGGCTTTCCCATCAGCCATTTAATGGAAGCTGCACATTTGGAGGGGCATTTCTGTGTATAAGATATTGAGTTAATGTCACAGTTGCTGCCGCCAAAGACAGCTCCCAGTAAATCTACAGGCACTCCAGCATAAGGGAAGGGAATGTGGACTTGTATACTTCCTTTTTGTGACTGTGACATTCCAAAGCTTACATTCAAAGCAGTGGGCACTAGAGGATTAAGTGACTTACCCAGGGTCACAAGGAGCAACACTGGGATTTGATCTCACAATCTGTGGGTGAGAGGAAGCAGCTCTACCAGTTAGCCACACCTTCCCCATAATGTTATATGTATGAGTATTTTACAAAAGTCTTTACTTTCAGCAGAGCCTTTTGTAAAGTACTGCCAGAATTATTACTACATTACATTAGTGATTTCTATTCCGCTTGTGCCTTGCGGTTCTAAGCGGATTACAAATTAGAAGACTGGACATTTCCAGTAGCATTGCAGTACATAGAATCAAGAATGTGTCAAGTTACAATTGTTAGTCTGGACATTTCCAGGAGAAATTGAAAGCAGATAGTAGATAGTGATAGGTTGTTTTGATGAATAGAAATAATACAGTCAGGATTCAGAGGTGTTGCTGTGGTGGTGGTGGTGGTGGTGGTCATGAGAGTATTTTCTAATACTATTGTGAGGTTATGATGATGGGAAGTGTTTTTTGAAGAGATGAGTTTTGATTTCTTTTCGGAATACTTTAATGTATATTGATTTGGTCAGTAGATTGGAGATGGTAGTATCGATCTTTGCTGCCTGTGTCGCTAAAAGGCTATCGTACAGTTTCTTTCGTCGTGTTCCATCGAGAGGGGGGTAAATGAATAGGCTCTGAGTTCTTCTTAATCTGTGTGAGAGGTTACGGTGTAGTCTGTTGTTTATGTAGCTGGGTGCTGTTCCGTGTATTACTTTGTATAGTAGACAGTAGAATTTGAACTGGGATCTTGCTTTTATTGGTAGCCAGTGTGAGTCTAGGTATGCGTTGGTAATGAGGTCATATTTGCTGAGGGAGTAGATGATTCTGAGGGCCGTGTTCTGAACAGTCTGTAGTTGTTTTATCATGTAGTTTGGGCATGATAGGTAGAGGCTGTTGCAATAATCTACAATACTTAGTACTAGGGATTGTACTAATATCTTGTATTGATCTTTGTTGAAGAATTTTCTTATTTTTCTTAGGTTACTCATTGTGAAGAAAGCTCTTTGGATGATTTTGTGGATTTGAGACTGCATTGTGCAGTTTCTGTCTAGTTGTATTCCCAGGATCTTGAGTGTACTTTGCATTGGGTACTTGATTGTATTTAATTCTAGTTCTGTGAGAGATGTTTTTTTTTCCTTCTCTAGTAGTAGGAATTTAGTTTTTTCCGAGTTCAGTTTTAGTTTATGACTTGACATCCATTTTTCTACCGTTTCCATTATTATTTTCAAGTGGTTTGTGGATAAGGGGTCTTGAATGTTAAAGGGGAGGAGGATAGTTATATCATCCGCGTAGCTGAATGATACTGTGTTTAGGGCGTCTAGGGTTATGCCGAGGGATGCTATGAAGAGGTTGAATAATATGGGTGATAATGGTGATCCTTGTGGTACTCCACATGGGTTTGACCATGGGTCGGATATGTGCTCTTTTGACTTGACTTTGTATGTTCGTGTTTTGAGGAAGCTTTGGAACCATTTGTGAACATTACCTGAGATTCCTATTGCGTCTAATATCTGGAGTAGTGTGTGATGGTCAACTAGGTCGAATGCCTCAGAAAGATCGAGCTGAATGAGAAGCAGCTTGTTTCCTTTGCTGAGGTGTTGTCGGACAATGTCTAATAGTGATACCAGTAGAGTTTCTGTGCTATGGTTGGATCTGAATCCAGATTGTGATGGATGTAGTATGTGATGGTCTTCAAGGTAGTTGGAGAGGTGTTGTGCGACAAGACCTTCTGTTATTTTAATGTATAGTGGGATTGAAGCGATTGGTCTATAGTTTGCAGGGTTGTCTATAGGACCTTTGGGATCTTTTAGGATAGGTGTAATTATGATTTCTCCTAATTCCGGTGGGAAATAACATAGTAGATGACGGCAGATAAAGACCCGAATGGTCCATCCAGTCTGCCCAACCTGATTCAATTTAAATTTTTTTATTTTTTTTTTATTTTTTTTCTTCTTAGCTATTTCTAGGCGAGAATCCAAAGCTTTACCCGGTACTGTGCTTGAGTTTCAACTGCCAAAATCTCTGTTAAGACTTACTCCAGCCCATCTACACCCTCCCAGCCATTGAAGCCCTCCCCAGCCCATCCTCCACCAAACGGCCATATACAGACACAGACCGTGCAAGTCTGCCCAGTAACTGGCCTAGTTCAATATTTAATATTATTTTCTGATTCTAAATCTTCTGTGTTCATCCCACGCTTCTTTGAACTCAGTCACAGTTTTACTCTCCACCACCTCTCTCGGGAGCGCATTCCAGGCATCCACCACCCTCACCGTAAAGTAGAATTTCCTAACATTGCCCCTGAATCTACCACCCCTCAACCTCAAATTATGTCCTCTGGTTTTACCATTTTCCTTTCTCTGGAAAAGATTTTGTTCTACGTTAATACCCTTTAAGTATTTGAACGTCTGAATCATATCTCCCCTGTCTCTCCTTTCCTCTAGGGTATACATATTCAGGTCTTCCAGTCTCTCCTCATACGTCTTCTGGCGCAAGCCTCCTATCATTTTCGTCGCCCTCCTCTGGACCGCCTCAAGTCTTCTTATGTCTTTCGCCAGATACGGTCTCCAAAACTGAACACAATACTCCAAGTGGGGCCTCACCAATGACCTGTACAGGGGCATAAACACCTTCTTCCTTCTACTGACTACGCCTCTCTTTATACAGCCCAGAATCCTTCTGGCAGCAGCCACTGCCTTATCACACTGTTTTTTCGCCTTTAGATCTTCGGACACTATCACCCCAAGGTCCCTCTCTCCGTCCGTGCATATCAGCTGCTCTCCTCCCAGCATATACGGTTCCTTCCTATTATTAATCCCCAAATGCATTACTCTGCATTTCTTTGCATTGAATTTTAGTTGCCAGGCATTAGACCATTCCTCTAACTTTTGCAGATCCTTTTTCATATTTTCCACTCCCTCTTCGGTGTCTACTCTGTTACAAATCTTGGTATCATCTGCAAAAAGGCACACTTTTCCTTCTAGCCCTTCAGCAATGTCACTTACATACATATTGAACAGGATTGGCCCCAGCACCGAACCCTGAGGGACTCCACTAGTCACCTTTCCTTCCTTCGAGCGACTTCCATTAACCACCACCCTCTGGCGTCTGTCCGATAGCCAGTTTCTGACCCAGTTCACCACTTTGGGTCCTAACTTCAGCCCTTCAAGTTTGTTCAACAGCCTCCTATGAGGAACTGTATCAAAGGCTTTGCTGAAATCCAAGTAAATTACATCTAGCATATGTCCTTGATCCAGCTCTCTGGTCACCCAATCAAAAAATTCAATCAGGTTCGTTTGGCACGATTTACCTTTTGTAAAGCCATGTTGCCTCGGATCCTGTAACCCATTAGATTCAAGGAAATACACTATCCTTTCTTTCAGCAACACTTCCATTATTTTTCCAACAACTGAAGTGAGGCTCACCGGCCTGTAGTTTCCTGCTTCATCCCTGTGACCACTTTTATGAATAGGGACCACATCCGCTCTCCTCCAATCCCCAGGAATCACTCCCGTCTCCAGAGAATTGTTGAACAAGTCTTTAATAGGACTCGCCAGAACCTCTCTGAGTTCCCTTAGTATCCTGGGATGGATCCCGTCTGGTCCCATCGCTTTGTCCACCTTCAGTTTTTCAAGTTGCTCATAAACACCCTCCTCCGTGAACGGCGCAGAATCTACTCCATTTTCTCGTGTAACTTTGCCGGACAATCTCGGTCCTTCTCCAGGATTTTCTTCTGTGAACACAGAACAGAAGTATTTGTTTAGCACATTTGCTTTCTCCTCATCACTCTCCACATATTTGTTCCCAGCATCTTTTAGCCTAGCAATTCCATTTTTTATCTTCCTCCTTTCACTAATATATCTGAAAAAATTTTTATCTCCCTTTTTAACATTTTTAGCCATTTGTTCTTCCGCCTGTGCCTTCGCTAAACGTATCTCTCTCTTGGCTTCTTTCAGTTTCACCCTGTAGTCCTTTCTGCTCTCCTCTTCTTGGGTTTTTTTATATTTCATGAACGCCAACTCTTTCGCCTTTATTTTCTCAGCCACTAGGTTGGAGAACCATATCGGCTTCCTTTTTCTCTTGTTTTTATTGATTTTCTTCACATAAAGGTCCGTAGCCATTTTTATCGCTCCTTTCAGCTTAGACCACTGTCTTTCCACTTCTCTTATGTCCTCCCATCCTAACAGCTCTTTCTTCAGGTACTTTCCCATTGCATTAAAGTCCGTACGTTTGAAATCTAGGACTTTAAGTATCGTGCGGCCGCTCTCCACTTTAGCCGTTATATCAAACCAAACCGTTTGATGATCGCTACTACCCAGGTGAGCACCCACTCGAACATTAGAGATACTCTCTCCATTTGTGAGGACCAGATCCAATATCGCTTTTTCCCTTGTGGGTTCCGTCACCATTTGTCTGAGCAGAGCCTCTTGAAAGGCATCCACAATCTCCCTACTTCTTTCCGATTCCGCAGTCGGAACATTCCAGTCCGCATCCGGCAGGTTGAAATCTCCCAACAGCAGAACCTCCTCTTTCCTTCCAAACTTTTGGATATCCACAATCAGATCCTTATCAATTTGAAATGACCTTCACTTAGTGTTGTTTGAAGCCATAGTGTGAGGCTAGCTTTAAATTTGGTGGAAGCTGTTGCTAGTAAGTATGAGGGACAGCTGTTCAAGTCACATGAGGATTTGCTGTATTTTTTGTAAAGCCTGTCCAAGTCTGACCATTGTATCTTTGGGAAGTTTGTCCATATCCTGTCTGCTGGGATTGCTTCATCTGTTTTGGGATTGATTCGTATTTCTTCTATGTTGATTCTTGAATTGTTGAATGTGGATCTGGTTGTGATGATTTTGTGTTTGAAATGATCCGCTAATTGGGTGGCTGTGGGAGTTTGGTTTCCTTGGGTGGCGAGAAATGGTTTGGTATCAGTGAGATTTCTTACGATGTCAAAAAGTTTTCTTGTGTCTGGTTTTTCGGTGCCGATGAGTTTGGAGTAGTAGTTTTTTCGTTTTTCCTTCAGTTTGGTATTGTATTGTTTGATTTGGATTTTCCATTCATCTTTGGTGTGATTGTGTTTTTGTTTTTTCCATGTCCTTTCTAATTGTCTGCATTTTCTTTTTAGGTGTAGAAGTTCGTTGTCGAACCATTTGTTAGATGGTCTGTCTATTTTGTTTTTGTTTTTTATTAGAGCTAGTTCATTTAGTGTAGATTCACTGAGTGTCCGCCAACTGTTTATGAATTCTTTGGGGTTGTTGGGGTCGATTTCGGGGTCGACTGTGTTCCAGAATGTGATAGGTTCGATTTTCGGTCTGATCTTGATGTGTGATTTCTTTGGGATGGGTTTGTTGTTATTTTGAGCCCAATTGATGGTGAATGAATATTTGAAATGGTCTGACCAGAGAGTAGGGTGCCAGGACCCGTTTGAGATGTAAATGTTTTGTGTGTTTTGATTTGGAAATGAATGAGCTGCTATATCAAGTTGATGACCTTTTTCGTGTGTGGGTTCTGGGTTGAGAATTTGGTAGGATAGGGTGTTGAGGTATGAGAGTATATCTGTTGTTTGTTTGGATGATTGATCTTCTAAGTGGAGATTTAAGTCTCCAAGGATCAAGTTATGTGTGGAGGAGAGTAAGTTCTGGAAGATGAATTCTTCAAGTTCTTGTTTTGAGGTGTTCCATTTACCTGGTGTAATGTAGCAAATAAGACATTTCAGGTTTCCATTGAGTGATTTGTCAGATATTTGGCAGGCTAGCAGATCTAGATAAGGGGTGGAGTGCTTGGTTAGTACGTCGATGTTGAGATTGTTTTTTGTTATGATTGCTAGACCTCCTCCTCTTCTGTTTTCTCGACATACTAACTCAAGTTTATATCCTTTGGGGCAGAATTCTGTGATGCTTGGATCTGACTCAGAGGTGAGCCATGTTTCGGTTAGGAAGAGGCAGCCTAGATTGTCTTTGATCAGCCAGTCTTTGATTAATTCTGCCTTTGGACTGACGGATCTGATGTTCATATATGCGCAAGCTATTGTAGTGTATTTTGTGGTGGGGGTAGTGGTTGTATTGATGATAGTCCTTGGTGAGGTTTGGTATTTTTGTGTGCTTGAGTTAGGCTTTGGTGGAGGTCTTTTTCCCCAGATGGTGGGAATGCTGGCTTGGCTGGATAGTGGACATGGAATTAGCGTTCTAGTGGTATGCAGTTTTCTGGTATGTTGAACAGGTCTGTGCGTTGTTGTTAGGATAGGGATGGTGTGTATTTGGTAGCCTGTGGTTTTCCATTTTGCAATAAATGTGGCAATTAGTATGAGGGCAAGGATGAGGTTGGGTGTACGCAGTGCCATTTTTTTTTTTTTAATTTGTGAAGTCTGCGGTTTAGTAGCTATTTGAGTTGATTGTTAGAGTGGATGTATGGGTTGAGCTTAGAGTTCTGGCTGCTTCCAGATCAAGGTAGAGGGTTCAGAGTTGCTTTACTCACCACTTTGTTGACTGTTGTTGGTGGATTTCGAACAGGATCTTTGGTGCCTGAGCTGTGAGCGTTTTTGGTTGTCCTGTGACTTCCTGAAGGCGCTTCACGAAGGCGCGCACTAAGGCGCATGCGCCTTTGTCGCGCACCTTCATCAGTGCGCCAAACGGCTTGCGCCATTGGCGCTGTGTTTATGTGCTGGGTCCGCCGCTGGTCGGGGAGAGGGGCGGAGCAGGGCTCCCACGCGACCTCTCCTCT
This sequence comes from Geotrypetes seraphini, assembly GCF_902459505.1. Lineage (NCBI taxonomy): Eukaryota > Metazoa > Chordata > Amphibia > Gymnophiona > Dermophiidae > Geotrypetes > Geotrypetes seraphini. The sequence goes on from NC_047085.1 coordinate 317,344,992, forward strand.
GGAACTCCTGCTGGTGCTGGAAGGGGGGCCCGAAAGTGGTCGTGCGCCGTTGGCGCTGTGTTTATGTGCTGGGTCCGCCGCTGGTCGGGGAGAGGGGCGGAGCAGGGCTATATTACTATTATTTATTATTACTATATTTATTATACTATATTACTTATTATTTCCATATTGTTACTAGATGAACTCAGTGTTGTACACAAAAGCTTAAGAGACAGTCCCTGCTCTAGAGAGCTTACAAACAGTTCAAGACAGACAAATAGAATAGAGAGGAATTGGAACATCCTGACCTGGATATTCCCATTCCTATCTCCATGTTCTATGCAAAATGACCCTGTAAGTAAATTTTTTTAACCTGTCATCATTATTTTGATGTATCATGACTTATAGGTACTTTGCATTTACATATTAAACTAATTACATTGATGGCGATATATTAAATAAAATTATGTCAAAATAGTATTTTTGGATTTCACTGTATTGTTCTTGATCATTATGTGCTATCAGATGGGTCCCATTCTTATCACTTACAGAAGCTTGAAAGGTAATGTAAGTTCTGCTCACATTTCCCAGATGCACTCATACGATTTAACTTGTGTTCAGTTTATGTTATCCCCTAAAATATAAAGTACAGCGTCCATTTAACCCTGGACCCATTCCAATTTAATACTTAACAAGTTTTATAGTCAAGTTATTCACTGATATTATCAAATGAAATTCACCAGATCCTATGCTATAAATTAGGGATTTGCACATGGCAAAACGTTTTATTTCTGTTTTTGGTTCATTCTGTTCTGATTTTTGGCCATTTTTTAAAATTCCTTTCACACACTTATTTTAATAAGATTTTTTAAATGTTAGAACTTTTTAATCGACTGAGCTTCCTCCCTAAATATTAACACATGTTATCATGCTTCATTAGGGCACTAATCTGCATTATTTGCCCCTTAACTTGTGTTAAAGGGTTCTAACACAGGGTGCAGTGCCTTGACACAGCCTAAAATAAGCAGAAAGGCAGAAAGAAGAACATCTCACCTAGAGATATAGACAGTCTAACAAAAGACAAGGGAGATGTCTCAACCAATGATCAAGTCTTTATTTAGGTTAGTGGACCTAACAATGATCCAAGTTTCGGCATATCGAGGATGTCTTCCTCAGGGGACACTGCTGAAAAGGCACTGAGAATAAAGTTTCACTTTTGAAAGCAACCACTAGTACCTGGCCAAAACTCAAAGAGTGGCAACATTCCATCCAGGGCAAGCAGTGGCTTGCCCCATGTCTTTCTCAATAACAGACTATGGACTTTTACTCCAGGAAATTAGTTACGTGACCCCCCCGGCAAAACAACTCAAGACTTTCTTGTTTATTAAATCTCTTAGCTCTTAATACTAATGTATTTTTCATTTTTATTTATGTATCGTAGCTAGTCTTTTGTGAACCGCATTGAATTTTACGGTAATGACAGTCTAGAAATAAATGATTATGTTATATGAAATTGTCCAAACCCTTCTTAAAACCAGCTACGCTATCTGCTGCCACCACAACCTCTTGCAATGCATTCTAGAGTTTAACTATTCTCTGAGTGAAAAAGTATTTCCTCATTTGGTTTTAAAAGGATTTCCCTGTAACTTCATCGAGTGTCCTCCTAGTCTTTGTAATTTTTGATGGAGTGAAAAATCAATCCCTCTGAAGAGCCCTAACCTTTTTAGTATTTCCTCATACAAGAGGAGTTCCATCCCCTTTATCATCTTGGTCACTGTTCTTTAAACCTTTTCTGGTGCCACTATATCTTTCTTGAGTTAAGGAAACCAGAATTGAATGCAATACTCCAGGTGAGGTCGCATCCTGGAGCGATACAGGGGCATTATAACATTCTTAGTCTTGTTAACCATCCCTTTTTAAATAATTCCTAGCATCTTGTTTGCTCTTTTGGATGACACCAGACATTGAACAGAAGGTTTCATTGTATTGTTTACAATGGCACCCAGACCCTAATATCTAGTAATTGTGATTTGGGTTATTCTTCTCAATGCGCATCACTTTCAATTTGTCCACATTAATTTTCTTCTGCTACTTGGATACACAGTCTTCCAATTTCCTAAGGTCTGCCTGCAATTTTTCACAATCTGAATGCGTTTTAACCACTTTGAACAGTTTAGTGTCATCTGCAAATTTAGTCACCTCACTTGCCATTCCAATTTCCAGATCATTTATAAATAAGTTAAATAGTGTGGGTCCCAGTACAGATCCCTGAGGCACTCCCTGCAAAATTACTGCCAGGGTCACTGCTGCCATCTTGGATGATGGCACTGGTCAGGGCAGAATTTTTGTATACAGTAGGCCCAGTGGGGATACTTGGGGAGGGACACTTTGATGGGGGTAGGGGTTGCTGGAGGGAGCTTCAGCTGAGTATGGGGTAGGACTACACCCACTACCCTCTAGCAAACTTTGTCCCCTTCAAGAGATGATCTGATCTCCTGAGATGATGGACTAACACTTCATGTGAGGTGGCTTGCAGGCAGCTTTAGTTATTAAATGCAGGAGTCGGCAACCTGCAGTACAGAGATTCAGGTTGATGACCCCTGTGGTATATCAATGTGTGGTAAAAGTAACATAGTAACATAGTAGATGACAGCAGATAAAGACCCGAATGGTCCATCCAGTCTGCTCTCCTTTCACTACACCTTGATAACTTAAGAACATATGGTCCATCTAGCCCAGTATCCTGTTTCCATAGTGGTCAATCCAAGTCACAAGTATCTGCTAGAAACCCAATAGTAGTAACATTGCATGCTACCAATCCCTGAGCAAGCAATGGCTTCCCCCATGTCTGCCTCAATAGCAGCTATTGATTTTTCCTCCAGGAACTTGTTCAAACCTTTTTTAAACCCATCTAAGTTCACTACTGTTATCACATCCTCTAACAACAAGTTCCAGAGCTTAACTATTCTTTGAGTGAAAAAAGATTTCCTCCTATTGGTTTTAAAAATATTTCCCTGTAACTTCATTGAGTATCCCCTAGTCTTTGTAATTTTGATGGAGTAAAAAATCAATTCACTTGTGCCTGTTCTCCCCCTCCCCCCTCTTAATGCACTAAGATGACTTTTACTAAGCTCTGTTACAGTTAACATAGGTTTTATTTTCCTTATATGGAAGAAGTCCCCTAGTAGTAATAATGCTGCTAGGGGTTTTTGCCACCATTTTTAATCCTAGTGCAGAGTCAAGTGGGAGCAGGGGTTCTGCTCTTACCATGTGCCACTGAACCATCATGGAGACCCCTAAGTACGTCCTGGGGGAGGTCAGACTTGGGATGATTAGGACTTGTTCTTGAGGAGGGGTTTGTGGATGGGGAGGGAGATTGGACAAAGGATGAGCTGTGTGACTGCTGGGGGCTGGGAAAAGAAGGGGAGACATATTGAGTGTATAGACATGGGGGGACTGGAAGGGGAAGATGGATGGTATGTGAAATGCAGATGGAGTTTGGAAGGCAGAAGACAGAATAATCCTGGTGATCACTTTATTGAAAATTCAAAGCATTACTTGGTCTGATGATGACTTGGCTCATGACTCACTATTGGAATACAAGATCAGTTGAGTTATATGAGATGGGTTGAGTCCCTGATGCAGGGAATGAAGACACTGCTGTTATGGGAAGCACATACTGCTGCTGCTCATAAAGAGTCATTTTAGATGAGATAATCTTTCATAAACTCATGTACCAGGAACTGTGAAGAGACAGAAAAATGGGATCAGAGCTGAGATCATTTCCCACACTTAATACTTAATATTAAACTAAACCTTAAATTTATATACCGCTTCCTCTCCATAATTATAGAGCTCGGCATGGTTTTCAAGAGCTTAATATAGGAAGGAATTTGGAGGATGAGTACAGGGGGGAGAAAAGCATCACATTTTTGTGAAAAGCCTAGTTTTCAGGTGCTTACGGAATAGTTGGAAGGAGCTCTGATTCCGTAGTGGGGCAGTAAGATTATTCCAAAGCCCTGTGATTCTGAAGAAGAGAGATTTTCCCAATTTCCCCACATAGAGGATACCTTTTAGCAAAGGGAAGGATAGTTTAAGGTTTTTTTCAGGTACCAAATTATGAGGAGATGGAGGGACATTTTCAAAAGGGATGTCTAAGTCCAACTTGGACGTTTCCCACTAGGGGCAGCCATTCTGCTAGCAGCATAGGACCACATGGGAGCTCGAGAAGCTCGTTCCTGCATGCCTGTGCACCGCGAGCCCCGCTGGACCATGTCACAAGCCCAGCACTGCAGCCTGCCTTGTTCCGGTTAAAAGACAAAAAAACTTAACTTTGAAGCTGAAGAGAGCGGACCAGTGCAGCAGCTCTCCTACTAGTAGGCAACATGACTGTTCCTATTAAGAGTGCCCAAGAGCAAGAGACCTGGGAGGAGGGGGAACAGTATGAAAACACTCACTCCTCTAAGCCTAGAGTAGATTACAGCAAAGCACAACCTAGAAGTCAGGCTCTTAGCCCTCTAAGCACACACCTGCTGAAATTAATTGAGCAGCAGGAGAAAGCTCAGCAAAAGCAAAAGCCTGCCCATCCCCCACTCAGGTTAGGGCGTGGCTTTCTGAGAGCTAGTCAAATTCAGCAGAGCAAGCTTAGGAGAGGCAGTCCTGATCCAGCAGTGGAAGGAGACACATGGGAAGGTGCTCTGGAGTGCAGACAAGGAAATGAAATTGAGATGAGAGACTTGGATGATTCTCCACTGGCAAGCCAGCCAGACTGCTCACAGCCAGAGGAAGCCATGGACATTGCCTTGGAACCAGAGGAAGTCTGCATGGAGGAAAGTTGAGGGGTTTTTTTCCTTTTCCTCTTTGAACTGCATTATATTGAATGAGTGTAGGGACTGGTGCTGGCTGTGTTTGTAAGGGTGTGAGTTTTGCTAACCTCATCACTAAAAAATTCTACATTGTTGGAAAGGACTGTGGACTGTGTTTTTCCCGGCTGGGGAGAATCTAGCCACTGATTGTTCCAGTGGGAGTTGTGGGGCTGAATCCACAGAAGATCTTTTGGGTTGGGATTGCGGGGCCATTGTTGGTAAATTTTGTTAGTGGATTCAACAACTCCTCGCCCCCACCAGCTTGCTTGAGTTGGTAGGGGAAAGCCTGTTTAAATCCAGGCAGGCACAATGTGCTTATCAGGACAAACTCACCAATTATTGCCTTCTCTTTGTGTGAAAGAAGCTGGTGAAAAGTGTGATAATACTTACCCTGAGGAAAGGGTGGAACTGGATTTGTGCTGCCTTTGCAGCCAGCTGAAATGAACTATTTGTGTTTGTTTTACTTTTTGGTTTTGAATTTTGGACATTAAGCTACATTGATGAACACAACTTCATTGCTGAATAAAGCCTTATTCTTTTTGAAGAACTGTGGGGTTCTGACTTTGTTTTCCTGACATTATTACAACCTGCAGGGCCTTCAACTTGTGAAGGCACGCCAAAGTTTGTATTTTGCGCACTACCCAGTATCCATTCCAGAATCCAGTACCGGGACTGTGACAACCACCAGGGATAACTAAGGTACACTGGGTAGCAGAAAAGGTATGTGGGGGAGGAGGGGGGTAAAAAAAATGATTTGCATTGGCCGGGATGGGAGACGGGAGGGATCTCTCCTGCCCCCGGCCTATCAGAGGCCTGCATCAAGTCAGGGAGGGGGATCAGGTGATGACCCAAATATAGACTGAGACCCCTCATTTTTGGACCATTTTTTTGGCCCAAAAATCTCGTCCTATATTCAAGTATATACGGTACTCATTATAATTATATTGATGCTTGGCTTCTTACAGAAATTACAGGGTATTATGATTTTAGTCAAAGGAGAAACAGATGACCAGTATTACAATTTCTGAGAAAGCAATGAAAAAAGAGGGCTGTATATGATTTTTTTTATTACATGCCTTTGATAGCATTGACTTTAAAATCTGATTATGCTGTCTCTTGGCAGTCTGGCAGTGGTGCTTCAATGATCTGATGATACAGCAGACATTGTCCTAAGGTGCTAAGTGAATTGCACTTCAGCATGAAACAAGTCATTTTTAGCATGGTACCATTTTTTGCCTGATCTGATTCTCATAAACCTTTATACGATGCACTTTCTGTGAACTATGCAACATATCAGAAGTCCACACAAAAAGAGAGTATATCCTTACTTTGATAATGATAGGTGTGACATTCTTGACAAGTGGGTTATCTCCCCATGGCCGCAACCCATCTGCAGAAGGAATCCACTCCAGATTTTTTCTGTGTCTATCCTACTTCATTGTGAGCTTTACGGCCACTTGCAGTTAATACCCAATGTAAATAGGGTGTAAAAAATAGCTAAAAAAATTAGTTTTACCTCCCCAGGGCTGCTCCAGTGTTTTTGAGCAGTCCCCAATGTTTTTTGGGGCTTTGTGGCAGCTGCTGCAATTTTGGGGGCTGCTCAAGTATTTTTGAGATGTTTTCTGGGTCTGGCCCAGATGGCCAGAATGAGTTGGGACACATTTTTGGGGGGTGCCAGGGACAAGCAGGAAAGGCTGGGGATGCGGCCTAGCCAGATTGCAACTGAGCATTTTTGTTGTTGAAGGTTTTTGGGATGTCGGAGGTCAATTTAAATGGTTCCAATGGTTAGGGTCACCTGAAGAGCCTTCTTGGACTCAGGTTAAATGGTTCCAATGGTTAGGGTCACCTGAAGAGCCTTCTTGGACTCAGGTAAGATGGTTTTTAGTAGAATTTTATACATCATTTCAAAACATATTGTTACCTCATCTACTAAATTTATATCAAGATCAACTGACAAATGGTTGTATAACAGGTACTATGGCAGAATCATTAACTATTGTTTTCCCAAAGCCAAATAAAGATCCCATGTTGGTTTCTAATTACAGGCCGATTTCTTTGATTAATGTAGATGGGAAATTATTAGCTAAGTTATTGGCTTTACGTTTGGCCGAAGCTCTCCCTTATATTATTGGCATTCGTCAAACGGGGTTTGTTGCTCATAGACACTCTTCAAATAATACCAGATTGGCATTTCATATGCTAAATTTGACAAAAGAATTGGCGGATCCGGCATTTTCTGTTTCATTAGACGCAGAAAAGGCTTTTGATCAAGTAGAATGGTCTTTCATGTATCAGGCTATGGGTTGGTTTGGTACTGGTTCTGGATTTATACAAATGATTCAAACCTTATATAGTTCCCCTTCTGCCAGATTATACACAAATAATACTTTTCAGAGCGATTTAGTTTGGAGAGAGGAGTTAGACAGGGGTGTCCGTTATCTCCTTTGCTATTTTTTATTGTTCTGGAACCCTTGTTATTGGCTATTAAACAAGCGAGGGAGATAAGTGGTATTCCTTATGCATTTCGGGAATACAAAGTTTCGGCATATGCAGATGATATTTTGTTTCATTTGAGAAATCCTGAAACTACCATCCCAAATTTATTGGATCTGATTAATAGATTTGAAAAATTCTCTGGTTACAAAATAAACTGGAGTAAATCAGAAGTTCTTCCATTAAATGTACATTGTACAAAAGGATTATTCGATGAATTTCCTTTTATTTGGAAGGAAGATGTATTAAATATTTAGGTATTTTGATTAAAAGTACATTGGAGGAAACAATGAAAATAAATGAAAAAGCTCTATTATTAAAGGTCACAGAGATGTGTGATCAATGGAACCCTTTGCACTTGTCTTGGTGGGGGAGAGTTCAAATGGTCAAAATGATGATGCTGCCAGTAATTTGTTACCGGTGTTTGCTGGGTATGTTACCAGTTTATTTTCAAGGGTCCTTTTACAAAAAGTTAAATGTTATTTTGACAAAATTTATTTGGCTAGGGAAAAAAGCAAGAATTGCTTTAGTATCTCTACAAAAACCAATTGCAGAGGATGGGGTAAATTTTCCCAATTTTTATAGGTATCATCAAGCTTTTATAATGTGTCAAGGTATGTATTGGATCCTCCCTGAGCACTTGGAACATCAGCCGGACTGGTTATATCTTGAGTGGAAAATCATGTCCCCGATGAGACTGTCTCATATTTTAAATATTAAAATACCTAGTTATGCTAAAGATAACATAATTTTATTGGACATGTGGAAAACAATTACATTTATTGACAAACTTACAGATGTTCCTATAATGAAATCTACTTTGCAGTCCTTATGATTAAACTCCAAGATTCAAATAGGCGGTGCTGGGATCGCTTAGAAGAATTGTATGCAGGCAGGTATTTGGACATTAGATGATGTTATATCTAATGGAAATCTGCTTGATTTTTCACAGCTGCAACATTCATTTGGAATTTTAAAATCTCAACAATATAGTTGAAGCAGGCTATTCAGAGTGGGTTCCCTGAATGGAAAAATTTAAAAACTTATTTTAGCCTGCAGATCCTTTGCTACCAAACTGATCTAGTAGGACATCAGGCTGCCCAGTGGTACAAATTGATTTCTGGATTTTTTGAATAAAAAGCCAAAAAATAGTCGTAGAGACATCTGGATCATCGAGATAAAACAGTATATTTCTGTGTCTCGTTGGCCACGAATTTGGACTTGGAGGTTGAAATGTACAGCGTCAGCATCTATGAGACAAGCATGGTTATTTTTGTTACATAGGATTTTCTGGACCCCAGTTCAATTAAATAAAATTGATAGTTCTAAGTCTAATAGATGCTGGCATTGTCATATTGATATAGGGACTTTGGATCCTCTGATATATTTTTGTCTGTTTATATTTATATTTTGGAAATCAATCTGGGGACAAATAAATTTAGTTTTGGATTCAAATGTTCCTTTATCATATGAGACTATAATTTGTGGAACGATATTACATGTAAAACCCACTCTAGATAAATATAAGAGTCGTCTATTCATGATCATGACAGGCATAGCCATTCAATTGATCACGAGTAACTGGAAAAACCAAGACAGAATAAGTTACACTTTATGGTTGGTGAATGTGTGCACTATGTACAGATATGAAAGAATTAATGCAGAATGTAGGGGAGTTAGTGGTGTAGTCAATAAAATTTGGAGCCCATTGACTAAATTTATGAAATTATAATAATGTTTATTTATCTTGTTGTTCCTTTTGTTCATTTACCTTTACCCATCAATGGAGGGGGGGAGGGAGGGAAGGGATTAAATATTGATGGTGACATTTTTCAAGTACCTTTCTTATTTCTAATCTTAATGTATATTTTCTGTAAACCGCTTAGAACCTAACGGATGTAGCGGTATATAAGAAATAAATTACATTACATTACATTACATTACATTTGGGTAACTTTATTCCTCATTTATATTATATACTATGTTATATTATGTTATTATTATTATATGCAGAAAACTGAAAATCTTGAATGATAAAATGTTACCTATATAGGAATTAATGCAATGTATGTAATATCTACTGTTCTTCTATTTATGTAGCATTGTTTTTAGATTAAAACTCAATAAAGATTTTTTTTTTTTAAAAAGAACCATTTATTTAATTGGACAATTTTGGTACTTTTATGTGAAAAACACCTGTGAATGAGCAGTTTTAAAATTTGAAAGCACAGGTAGGGTTACCAGATTTTATGTATGTAAAATCTGGACCTATAGACCTGCCCCCTGGCCCTCCCAGTTCCACCCATCCCCACCCTTATACGCCCATGCCATTCCCCAACCCCACCCTAGCCCCACCCCTCAGCCTGCTCTTCTCAATCGGGTAGACATCTGTGCCTCCCAACGTAATCTGCTTTTCAAAACCCAGACAAAGTGCCGAGTTCTGAAAAGCCATCCGGACGTATAAACATGCCCTCTAAAAAGAGGATATGTCGGGGTAAATCCCGACGTTTGGTAACCCTAAGCACAGGATCATCACAAAAGATGTGCTTTGATCATCTTACAGACTGGGAAGTGTTTTCTTTTAAAACTGACCAAATTATCGCTAAAATGTTCCCCCTTCTTTATAGTCAATGGGGAAAAATGGAGCCTGGAACTTTGTAAATAGAGATTCCATAAACTGCAACTTTTATGTCACCCATGCTGATTGGACACTAGGGTCAAGTGCCAGAGCTGGTGTGTAAGGACCTAACAGAGAGAGGAAAAGTATTTTTTGTTTATTTTGTTTACACTCCAGCGCCAGCATAGGGCTGGAGAGGGCAAAGGGGGCTGGGATGGGTGTAGAGGCTACAAAATAAACCAAAGCCAGGACTTTTGATTAAAAACACCCTGTTGGGTGGGAAAAGTTAATAGTTCAATAGGCCAAAATGAATCACAAGTCTCACTGTCCCAGCACTCTTCTGGCATCTGGAGTATCTTGAAGGGGGTAGGTTTGTACCTGTGCAATGATATTAGTGCAGAGGAAAAGCATAAGGCCCAGATTAGATGCCCATACCAGCTATAAATGTGCTCTATAGAAAATGGTTAAACTGCTGCCAGCCATTTAACTCCATAGGAATCAATAAGAAAAGCAGACATGTTCATTCAGCAAATCTCCAGATGATGGATTATTTATAAGTCAAAGGCTGTTTATAAGCAGGGAGATATGTGAACTATCATGATGGCTAGTTTGCTGCTTTGGTGCATTATCCCCAAAAAATCTGTTGACAATTTTAGGATGGTGGTGGAAAGTACTGTAATAGCTTATTTTGTTTATTGTAATCATGTGATCAGGGTTACTCAAAAAACCCCTTAGGGTTTTATAGTTAATACACAATGCGTGTTATTAAGGTATAACCACATTTCTTTGGCATTAATGAGTTTTCATTGGTTGTCTTTGGAATATAAAATAAACTATAAAATTATATTGCTGGTGTTTAAGGCTGTGATGAATTTAATGCCATGTCTAATCGCTGCTACATTAAATTTACATCAACCAATTAGACCTTTGAGATCTTCTTCAGTGAACCTACTAGTTGTGCCTTCATTTTGGTTAATCCATTTAGGAGAGAACAGAGCCTCAATTTTTATGGTGCTTGTCCAGAATTATGGAATAGTTTACCTTTTTATTATGGAAGCAATAATAAATTTTGCTCAATTTAAAAAAATCCTTGAAAACTTATGTTTCCAGTTGCCTTTGATGATGAGATTTGATAGGGGAAGAAGTATTTAATGAAGTAGTTTTAAGATGATTTTATGCTGTTTTAATTATTGATTTTATGTGGTTTGTTTCTGACTTGTATGCATTAATATGTAATTCTGTAAGTTATGGGGGCTCCTTTTACTAAGGTGCACTAGCAGTTTTAGTGTGCGCTACAATGCCGCACGCGCTAAACGCTAACGCCTCCATAGAGCTTGCGTTAGTATTTTTCATTTGGTGTGGGGTTTGTGAGTGCTAATCTTCAGCGCGTGCTAAAAACGCTAATGCACCTTAGTAAAAGGAGCCCATAGTGTAAATTGCTGAGAACGGCTGATCATGTGGTCCATATATTTTAGAAATAAGTAGTTCATTTACCTATTTATTTAAGTTGCTGCCCTGTTGAGAACGGGCAGAAGATGGGAAATCTTCACCACCCTCTCCTATTACTAAAGAGAAGTAAAAACTGGTCTGTTTCTGCATATCTTACAGCAAGGCAACCTGTGCTTTACCCCACCTACTGGTAGTCCAGAAATATGACAAGACTGAAGAGAATATTGTCACAAACACTCTTCAGCACAGAGCTATCGTGTGACAAACACCGGGATTCTGGTGTGTTCCCTCTAACCAGGGTATCTTCAGGACTTTTCATTTGGCCCTAGGCAACTTCCTAGGCCTGGGAGAGACAAGGTAAGTAAGGGTTTCCAAAATACCACTAGTCAAACCACGTTCTTCAAGTAAGAATAGGATGTTTATTCTGACACAGTAGTCAAAAAGATGAAACATAAAACAAAGTCACTTTTGCATTTCATTCCAAATAAAGTCAATTGCAAAAATAAAGATATACAAAAAAAACCAGCAATCTCATGTAGTTGGTTTTTCATGAGATCTTGTACTCTGATTCAGGAATGCCTTATAATGGTGTTCACACACAATTCAAATTTTCTCCCAGCAATAATGGTTAGAGGCATGCAACAGAAGATTTCAGCAGTCATGTAAAGTTTAGAATAAACCCTTGTTATAAACAATATTGAATACCTCCTTAGGCAATAAGCTACAGCACAGCCTTGCAAACAGCTCAGCTTTTCTTCAGCTACCTCGTGAAGGCAAACACAAACAGCTGAGAGAGATAAGCTAATTAGCTTCTCAGGAACGGGAGCCACAGCAGGATTTCCAAAGTTCAAACATAAACTTAAATATTCCACCTTTAGTTTCTTTTTCTCCAACTTGGCTTTAGGTGAATCCAATAGTTAGAATTCAGGTAAGTATAATCCTTAAACCAAAAATCATCATAAAGCCCAAACACAGCACATTCTTCAGGCTTATCTTGCACAGAAGGCAAGCCCAAGAAGAAAGAGAAAAAAAAACCAAAACACTAATTGTTTCACAGTTACTCACTTCCTTCATTTAATGTCCATACATTCTGTATGGCTCTCTAACATAGGACCAGCAACTTGTACCTCCATGCTTTTCACACAATCCTGAATCTGGAAGTTTGAGGTGGGGAGGATTTCTTCCACCTCCTGCATGGGCCAATCTGGAACTGTTGGCTCTGCTGCTGGGCTCCACGGCTCCTCACCTGCCTTGGGCTGTGGGAGTGACTCACCCTGGTCACTCGCTCCTCCCCCTCCTTCCTGTCTTAGCCTGCTTTTAAACAGCTCAGAGCCAATCCCCTTCAGCCTGTAGTGGGGAATGGGCTTTGGTTCTAAGGCAGCCTTTCCCTGCCTGGGTTTTCTAGGTGCAGCCAGTTTCTCTGTGGCTTTTCTAGCTACATTATAAGACTGGAGGCTGCTGTTGCCAGTCTGCCTGCCTCTGCTCCAGATCACTACTGCTCTGATCATAGGGGCAAGGGAGGTCAGCCTCAAGTTGACCGCCAGAATCAATCTGGTCAGCTCTTCTGCACCGGATCCTATTAGGGGCAAAACTAGTGCTGGTGCTGGGTTTGTCACAATATGCCTTCTACAACATCGGTGAGTTCCCTGAGGATCCCAGCACAGCTTATTGGAGCTCAAGCTTATAAGACCAGTTGATTTTGTGTATTTGGATTTTCAAAAGGCATTTAATAAAGTACCCCATGAAAGACTTCTGATGAAATTAAAAAGTCATGGGATAGGAGGTAATGTCCTACTATTTGCGTATTTATGTTTTTTTTTTCTATTATATATATATACTAGTCTGTAAGCCCGTTACATTAACGGGTGCTAGAATATATGTTTGTCTGTCTTTCTTTATTTCTGTCTCTCTCTCTGCCGCTGTCTTTCTTTCTTTCTGTCTCTCTCCCTGCCCCTGTCTCTTTCTTCTTTTCTTTCTGTCTTCCTCTCTCCCACTATCTGTCTTTCTTTCTATCTGTCTCTCTCCCTGCCCCCTATGCAGCAGCATTTCTCTCCCCCCTCCACTTCCCTGTGCAGCAGCTACATCAGCATTCCCTCCCCCTCCATTTCCCTGTGCAGCAGCATTTCCCTTCCACCCCACTTCCCCATGCAGCATTTTCCTCTCCCCCCCCCCCCCCCACTTCCCTGTGGTCTCTCTGTCTGTGTTTGTTTTGGTGTTTGTCTCTTTGCCTGCTGTATGTGTGTTTGTTTTTTTTCTGTGTGTGTCTCTCTCTCCTTGTCCACTGTTTTTTATTTCTTTGTTTCTTTCAATCTTTCTCTATTGCTCCTGTCTCTCTCTCTTTTGTCCTTCTGTGTGTGTTTTTTGTTTTTGATTTTTCCTGTTTTTTTTTTTTTTGCTGCGTGTCTCCTTGTCCATTGGTGTTTGTCTTTTTGAATCAGTATCTGTAGCCCCATTCTCCTTCTGTGTGTATATTTTCTGTGTGTGGAGATGTCTCTCACCTACTTTTTATTTTTTTTTTTTGTAATAACGGAAGTTGCACAGATTAAGTTGTTTTTAGTAAATCGGCAGAGTATAAATGGTAGAAAGTATGAAATAGGCACAGAGTGACTTGTGTAGGTCAAACCGCCACTTGACACTCATTTAAAAGCGAAAGTTTGCACTTCGCCTATTCATTTGATCTATGGAACTGGATAAGGGCTCCTTCATATTTAACCATCGGATGGGGGCACTTTGTGATCTCCAGGGACTGTTCTGATCTATACAATAAAAGTTCATTTCTTAGTTCAAAGCAGACGCCACGGCTCCTCTCTCGATCCCTGCCTGGTACGGTTCGAGAGAGGAGCCACGGCGGCGGTTTTGAGCTAAAAAATGAACTTCGTCTAAATTGGATAAGGGCTCACAGTGGCGAGCTCATATGTTCTCCTTTTCCCAGACCAGCTGCGGCCCTCAGCCACCTGCGAGCGCCGGCGCGATCGCCTCTTCTACTTGGCGCGAGCGCCTCTTCCAAGCCGAGCCGCGAGTGTAGTGCCGAAGTTTATTTTTAATTTTGAATGTGCCATGGCGGCTCCCCTCACCATCGCCGCCTTTCTCGGAATCCTTGCAGCGGCGCAAGGTGGACAGCAGGGAGGCTTGTCTGGCGCGCATGCACACTCCTACCGGCCACATCCCGACAGATCAGATCTCAGGGAACACGCGATCAGAGTGCTCCCTGCTCGCTTAGCATTTTATTATTATAGATACACACACACAGTATATTATGCTACTAATCATAGATTGTGATCCTGTTTGGGACAGACAATGAATATCTATGTGCCATGGTTTGGTTTAATCTGTCTTTAATGTTAACAATTTTCCTTGATATATTCTTGTTGTTCACCGCCTTGAACCGAAAGGCATTTGTGCGGTACAAACTTATGTTATGTTTTCATGGATTAAGAACTGGTTAAAAGATAAAAATACAAAGCAGGACTAAATATTCTCAGTGGAGAAGGGTAAATAGTGGGGTTCCCCAGGAGTTTGTGCTAGGACCACTGCTTTTTAACATATTTATCAATGATCTAGAAATGGTAATAACCCAGAAACATAGACACATAGAAATATGACGGCAGATAAAGGCCAAACGGCCCATCTAGTCTGTCCATCCGCAGTAACTATTATCTCTTTCTCTCTTTGAGAGATCCCACTTGCCTATCCCAGGCCCTTTTGAATTCAGACACAGTCTCTGTTTCTACCAACTCTTCCGGGAGACTGTGTCACGCATTTCTGTGGGATAATTAAATTTGCTAAAGACACAAAGTTGTTCAAAGCTGTTGCAAGAGGACCTTGGGAGACTGGAAGACTGGGCATTAAAATGGCAGATGATGTTTAATGTGTGCAAGTGCAAAGTGATGCATGTGGGAAAAAGGAATTTGAAATATAGCTATGTGATACTGGGTTTTATGTTAGAAGCCACTGCTCAGGAAATGGATCTAGGTGTCATTGTTGAGGATACGTCGAAACTAGAGAATGACACGGTGGTTGTTACCTGCGGCTAGCCATGGGTGACTCGCCGAAACGGTGACATGGTCTTGTCTCCGCAGTTAAAGGAGTGAGCACGCGTGGTGAACGAGCGTGCGGTCCAGCAGCCTCCTCTCTCCTCCCAGCCGTCCAGCTATGCATCTCCCCCCTTCCCTTTTCTTTGTAGAGATTTCTATAAGGCTATGCGTTGTATTACAGCCGGAACCTTGAAGTCATGTTGCATGTGGTTGCTGGAAAAGTCTCCTCTGACGCAATTTCCTGTTTCCATTTGCATTGGAGGAGGGAGATGCACGGCCAGCCTGTGGGAGGGAGCTGCTGGACCACGCGAAGGGTGCTAGGGGGGGGGATGGAGAGGGGATGACGCTGAAGCAGCCTGAAGGGAATAGGTGAAGAAAGAGAGGGGAGAAGATGCTGGGAAATGGGGAAGAGAGAGTAGGGAGAAGACGCTGGGAAATGGGGAAGAGAAAGTGGGGAGAAGATGCTGGGAAATGGGGAAGAGAGAGTAGGGAGAAGATGCTGGGAAGTGGGGAAGAGAGAGTAGGGAGAAGACGCTGGGAAATGGGGAAGAGAGAGTAGGGAGAAGACACTGGGAAATGGGGAAGAGAAAATGGAGAGAAGACACTGGGAAATGGAGAAGAGAGAGTAGGGAGAAGACGCTGGGAAATGGGGAAGAAAGAGTGGGGCGAAGACGCTGGGAAATGGGGAAAAGAGAGTGGGGAGAAGATGCTGAGAAATGGGGAACAGTGAGTGGGGAGAAGACGCTGGGGAAGAGGATAGATTAAGAATATTTGAATCGCTATTCCCCTTTTGGCTCTTCCCTAACAATCTCCCCTGCCCTTTTTCCTTACCTCCCCACCTCCCTTCCCCAATCCCATCCACTTTGGTTAACTCCTTCTACTTAAAGAACAATCTTCTCTCTAGGTTTGCGGGGACGGGGCAATAATAGGGACCGAGCTCACAGGGACCGAACTCACGGGGATGGGATGGTGACGGGGACCAAGCCCACGGGGACAAGACGGTGATGGGGGCGAGCTCGCAGGGACAGGGCGGAGATGGGGACAAATTTTTTCCCTGTGTCATTTTCTAGGTGAAACCCTCAGCTCAATGTGCAGGGTCTAAGAAAGCAAATAGAAGGTTCTTTTTACTCAGACGCGGTAAGAACCAGAAAACTGCTACAATCATGACACCAGCCATGGAAGCCTATGAGAAGCCACGGAAGCCTAAGAGAACAAAATGATAAAAGGTTTGGGATAACTTCTCTATGAAGAGAGGCTAAAGCAGCTAGGGATCTTCAGCCTGGAGAAGAAACGGATCAGGGGTGATATGATAGAGGTCTATAAAATACTGAGTGGAGTGAAAATCACTCTTTCCAAAAATACTAGGACTAGAAGGCATGCGATGAAACTACTAACCACACTACAAGTTTGGTTGTTTTTTTTTTTTTTTTAAGAGAAAAAAAAGGGGGGGGGGAGTAAATGAGAATCAGAGACACTCTGATGTTGCAAATCATTCGTGGGTGCAGTTGGCTTGCCAGCATGATACATTACTCACAAAATGTAGAGATGTGCCTGAGCTTAAAAATTATACTGACAAAATATGAAAATGTTCCCAAGCTTAAAAAATGAAATGAGAATCAAACCTTACTGCCATAAATCTAAACGCGCCAGTGGACCAGCAGACAAAGCTGTACAATACTAAAATACTACAACTGGTGATATCTGATGTTTGTCATAGTAAGTGAGGTAGTATCGTAATGGGTGCACCACATTAAAAAAAACGATAACGGGCAGCCACTGGACTGAATATAAAAACACTGTCATCAATTTTAGATTGTAATATTAGATTCTAATAGATATGTTTACTTTGATCCATCTCAGCTTGAGACATTAGTGATTGAAAAAGAAGCTTCTGGTGAAGGATAGATGGAAGTGGGTAGAAACGAGTAAAAGAAGGATGGGTTGGGTTTATTTTCCTTATGTTTGTATAAATATTAATTCAAATTCAAGTTGTCTCCTCTCGTTGATGTGGACTATAATTCCATTATTTTATTTCATTTGAAATATGTAATGAAGAAAATAGTTGTATATTCAAAAAACAAAACAAAACACTGTCATGCTATTTGTTCAAGATCATTCGTGGATACATACAGACCAAAGTGATACAGTGCCGACAAAATGGGAGATTGTGCCCAAGCTTTAAAACGACAACTTGAAAAAAATGGAAGGTGAAATCAAAACTTACTTGTGATACCAAACTTCTGGATCTGCTGGCAGTGAAATGAAAAAGGATGCTGTCAATGTCATGTGCATGAAGCTGCATTGGTGCGGAACGTAAAGATGATCTTTTTTTTTTTCTCTTCTCTCTCCTGTTCCTCTCTTATTTAACCAACCGCTTTAAAAAAGCGACCCCACCCAATATGTTTTACCCCACTCCCACTTTCTCTTTCTCTTCTCAAAACATGTAACTTTTCCCCACCTTTCCCTTTTACCCTCACTTTCATGTTTGTCCAGTTAATGTTTTTGATGTTCACTCTCATCATTTTTAAATATCTATGATTTTTTTCTCTTTTAAAAATTTTATTGTTAACCGGCCAGATACTTGTTGATGGTCGGTATATTAAAAAGAAAATAAACTTGAAACTTGATGAGACTAGTAAAGAAAATTAATGCAAGAAGATAGAATAAATGCAGAACAAAATGGGTAGTGAATTAGATACGAGAATGTAAAGATAAGAGATCTAAAGTGAAAATGAACAATGAAATTATGAGAACGCAAAGTAAGGTGAATAAGATGGCAGTAGGGTGAGGTAACTATCCCCTTCTTTTACTAAGGCACGTTAGCCGATTTAGCGCGCGCCAAATGCTAATGTGTCCATAGAATATAATAAATTAGTAATCTGCATTTCAAAATGCTTGTAAGAGGGTATATATCCACCAATGCTTGGAGAACGGTCTAACTTTGACCACCTTTTAATCACCCTCACGTATATCGTTAATCTTCAGACCCTCAGAAATGCCACCAAGATACTCAAGTACATTTCATAGTATCTGGCTTTATGCATTTAATCTTCACCGGGTCACTTAAATCAGTTTTTCATATTATAAATTGGATGTAGTGAACGTCTTAGGAATTCATAATTATTTAGTAAAACTTAATAAATAATTTATAGTTTATACTTAACTTAGGTGGTCAATTCTAAGGGATAAGTGCGCCAACATGTTTCACCCTAGGGGGGGGGGGTTTCTTCAGAGCTACAATCCCTTATATGAAACTATTTACCCGCAACGCGACCCCCAAATTCCTGTTACCAATATAATGGGCACATTAGCATTTAGCATGTGCTAAATCAGCTAGTAAAAGGATCCTTATGTGAGATAATACATAGGGCTCCTTTCACTAAGCTGCTGGTTATAGCGCGTGCTGCCATGCCGCGTGTGCTAGACGCTAACGCCTCCATTGAGCTGGTGTTAGTTTTTCTGCATAGCGTGGGGGGCAGCGCGTGCTAAAAATGCTACCGCAGTTAGTAAAAGGAGTCCATAGTGTATAATATTAAAAAGGAAGGACTATATTGCGCTATAATATCAAACATAATAATCCAGTGCAAATCCATATTAACGCCTACTCATGTAATTAATACAAAACTAAACAACAGAGTAAATAAAGAAGCAGAAACCAATCACCACCTCAATACAATAAACATCTTTATAAAAAGTTTAAAGATTTTGACCAACCTGGATGGACTAAATAGGATGGCAATACATATTTTAGAATTACAAATAGACATGAATAAAACCGGTGAGTTGGGCCTGTATATCGAAGAAACATAAAGAGCTGTAATAATAATAGTCCTTAAAGATATTGATACAATTGAGGTTTCATCAATAAGACCCATATTCTATAAATGGCACCTTAAGTTAGGTGCTGGTAGGTGCTTTACTGGCATCTAACTTAAGTGGCAAATCCGTTTAAAAATCATTTAGAAACAAAAACCTATGGGGGGGGGGGTGCCTTAGAACAGTGTTTTTCAACCTTTTTACACCTGTGGACCGGCAAACTACTAGGACTAAAATTTTAAAACCCCATTTCCACCCCATCTCCGCGAGCTCGGTCACCTCAGTAACTATAGAAAAATAGACAAATATAGTGCAAAATATAGACAGCAGATATAAATTCTCAAAACTGACACGTTTTGATCACTAAATTGAAAATAAAATCATTTTTCCTACCTTTGCTGTCTGGTGATTGATTTCATGAGTCTCTGGTTGTGTTTCCTTCTGTCTGTGTATCCTTTCTTTCTGCACTCAGGCCCAAGAATTGTTCCTTTCTATTCCTTCCCTCTTTCCTTCCTATGTCCTTAGTGCCCTCGGTGCCTCCTTCCCATGTCCTTAGTGCCCCTTCCTGTCTTTAGTGCCCCCAGTGCCTCCTTCCCATGTCCTTAGTGCCCCTTCCTGTCTTTAGTGCCCCCAGTGCCTCTTTCCCAAGTCCTTAGTGCCCTGTCTTTAGTGCACCCAGTGCCTCCTTCCTATGTCCCTTTCACTACCTTCCATACTTTGCCCCACCCCCACCCCCGAAGCCTGCCTGTCTACCTCTCTCCCTCCCTCCCTCGCCAAAGCCAGCCTGCTGCCTCCCTGCCGCTCAAAAAAAAAAAAAGCCTCCCTCCTTCCTTTCCCCTGCTCTTACCGCCATGCTGCAGCTGCTAAAGCCGACAGGAAGTCTTCTTTCCGACGTCAATTCAGAAGTCGGAGAGGACGTTCTGGGCCAGCCAGGCAGCAATTGGCTGGCCCAGAATGTCCTCTCCGACGTCAGAATTGATGTCGGAAAAAAGACTTCCTGTCGGCTTTTTTTTTTGCGCCTGTCCCTTAATCTTGCCGGCCCTGCGCGGACCGGTAGAAATTTCCTGCGGACCGGCGGTTGAAAAACAGTGCCTTAGAATGCCTAAGGTTGAAGTAGGTATGGCTAATGCCGGAAACAACCTTAAGAATCACAATCCTATTAGGCACTCTATAATATCAATCCACTCAAAGGTTTTTCAAAATATTGTTTAAATTTATATCATGCCTTATGAAGCAGCTTATAATACTTTTAAAAGACACAAGGGGAATCTCCACGCTCAACGTAGTGTAACAGCAACAGCAACTTTGCACTAACAAGCTAAGTTATCTAGGGGATAAGAAATTTTCAGTATACTACTTGAAAATGAATTAGAAAGAATGATAATGTATTGAAACAAATGAAATGACTAAGAAAACATATGGAAGAGATAAAAAAAATCCAATGAATTGAGATCCTGGAAATGACTTTTAAGATGTTATTAGTATATTTATTTATTTATTAAAGAGCACAGAAACAGTGTGAAGAATACAAAAAAAGAGATTAGAATAGAATAGAGGACACATTTGGGTGAGCCAGTGACGAGTGCTGCCACACTGTACTGCAGGAATCAACAGCGGACAAGTGGCATTCTGAGATTCCCCTTGTGTCTTTTAAAAGTATTATAAGCTGCTTCATAAGGCATGATATAAATTTAAACAATATTTTGAAAAACCTTTGAGTGGAAATAACCTTAGGCATCCTCAGACACCTCTGTAACCGCAATTCACATCAAATATAGGCCTCGAAAACACTGGTCTACATTTCTGGTACCTATGTTTGAGGTAGTTGTGATTCTACAAATAGCACCATTGCGTGATTGACACACGATTGTCAGCCGTTTTGTAGGTGCCGTTTGTACCGGCATTTAGGCACCATTTGTTGAATCCGGCTCTAAGTGAATAGTATCAACATCCAATGTGCAGGATAAAGAGAATATACAAGTAAAAAATAAACAATCTGAAAATGAATAAAAGTTAATGTATAACAAAAATAAAAATAAAATGTCAGCACTAATATAACTATGGTTTAAAAAAAAAAAAAACCCAAATGGAATTCTGTTGATAAATAAATGACATAAATAAACAAATGCTTAGGTGAATCATGCAAGATCAAAAAAATAAAAATATGTATATGTCAATCCTGTTTATGAGAGAACTCATAAATAGTGTATAAACTCAATATCTCGATTTAACTCCTGAGGGATGTGCTGTATTGAGCTCATAAATGAGTCTTTTTTCTGCATGCAAAAACTGATGTCATGTTTGCTGCCCCTCCAATGTGGTGTAAAAGTGCGTAAAATGAAAAACTTGAGCTCTGTAATGGAGTGGTCTTTTCCCATCCAGTGATTGACCGAAGGAGTAGATGTTACATTTCTTGAGATGCAACTGCATCGTTCTTTTTGGTTTTCCAATGTAAAAGAGATTGATGACATATAGGTCGTGATTGGAGTGACAAGTATTTGAAAAGCTCAGATGGTAAATCTCGCCCTATAGTAGCATGTTTAAAAGACAACAAAGGTTGCACAGAGGAAGACTTAGGAGTAATGTTAGGAAATTATTTTTCACGGAGAAGGTGGTGGATGCCTGGTATGTCTTCCCGAGGGAGGTGGTGGAGAGGAAAACGGTGATGGAATTCAAAAAAGGGTAGGATAAACACAGAGGATCTCTAATTAGAAAACAAATGGCATAAATTAAAGAACTAAGGGCTAGATTCACTAACCGTCCGATCCGTGTGCGATTGGAGGCAGGCCGACCGATTCACCAACCATCTTCATGCAAATGGAGGTGATCAGAGGCACGTCCCCAAGCGACTGCATGGATCGGATTGAGCCCTGACAGTAGTGACAGGAGAAGCAGCCTCCTGTCAGTGCTGTCAGGGCTCTGACAGCTTCTTTTTTAATAGGCCGCAAAATATCAGGCCTATTAAAAAAAAGAAAAAAAAAGCCTCCCCCATGCCAAACACCCCCTCTATGTGCGCCCAACCTGGCACACACACCCTGACCAGCACAGCCCACCCCTGGCCCAGCATGTCACAATCCGACATCCCTCATACCTAAAAGTTGGGAGCAGGAAGGATACTCAGTCCCTCCTGCTCTGTAGGCCTCCCTCTTGCCACCGGCATGGCCCACCCCCAACCAGCATGGCCTACCCACCCCCGGCCCAACACCCCCTACCTAAAAGTTGGGAGCAGGAGGGGTGCTCAGTCCCTCCTGCTCCTCCGGGCTCCAGTGATGCATCTGCCTGGGCCTTAGGCCCCACCCCAGTGCATCATGTGATGCACAGGGAGGGGGGCCTAGGGCCCTGATTGGCTCAGGTACTTCAGGCTCCTCCTCCCTTGGAAGGGGCCTGAGGCACCTGAGCTAATCAGGGACTTCCTTAGGGCTGAGCCTCCCAAGGGAGGAGGAGCACGAGGCGCCTGAGCCAATCAAGGCCTTAGGCTTCTCCCTGTGCATCACATGATGTATCGGGGCAAGGCCTAAGGCCCAGGCAGATGCATTGCTGGAGTCCGGAGGAGCAGGAGGGACTGAGTACCCTTCCTGCTCCTAACTTATAGGTACAGGGATCGGGCCAGGCCGGGGGTGGGCCGTGATGGTCATGGATGGGCCGTGCCAGTCGGGGGGAGCGAGGCCTATGGAGAAGGAGGGACTGAGAACCCCTCCTGCTCCCAACTTTTAAGTACAGGGGGGGGTGTTGGGGCGGGATGGGGGTAGGCCTGCTCTCTGTATGCCCCGACTATCCTGCTCTCTGCTACTCTTCCCCGCAGTGCAGCCCCGCTTTAAAACCATAGGCTTGCACTGGAGGGAAGGGCATCGGAGGGAGGCAGAGAGCAGGAGAGTCGGGGAAGCAGAGAGAGCAGGAGAGCTGGTGAGAAGAGTCGGGGCAGAGCATTTTTTTACACAAGCGACTGGTCCTCACCAGTCTCTTGTTCTTGATCGGCCAGCCAGTAGGTGTGTCAGGGAAAAAGGGTAGTGAATCGCGTCCTTCCTGCTTTGAATGCCAACTCCTCTCATTTGCATGCACATCTCAGGATGGGATCACTACACAGGTTAGTGAATCGGATCAGAGGGAAACCAGGTCTCAAAGGGCTCGCAAACCAATCGGTACACGATCGGTTTGCTTTTGTGAATCTAGCCCTAAGGCCGGTATTGGACAGACTTGTACGGTTTGTGTCCCATATATGGTGATTCGGTGTAGGATGGGCTGGGAGGGCATCAATGGGAACTCCACTGACTTGGAACATGAGAACATTACTGGCCAGACTTTATAGTAGATATCCTGCAAACAACGGGATGGTTGGATAGGCTGGAGTGAGCTTAGATGGCAACTTCAGCAGTTGAAACCTAGGACAATACCAGGTGGATAAGTGCCACATGGAGAGTGACCTGAATGAGGGGTATTGGATGACCTCAGGACTGGTAAAGCTGATACTAGCTAGTCACATAAAATTTTTTCCTCACAGAAATGCTATAGTAGGAAACTTGCCTCAAAAAGAACATAAGAATTGCCGCTGCTGGGTCAAACCAGTGGTCCATCATGCCCAGCAGTGCGCTCACGCGGCGGCCCTCTGGTCAAAGACCAGCACCCTAACCGAGATTAGCCCTACCTGAGTACATTCCAGTTCAGCAGGAACTTGTCTAACTTTGTCTTGAATCCCTGGAAGGTGTTTTCCCCTATAACAAACTCCAGAAGAGCGTTCCAGTTTTCTACCACTCTCTGGGTGAAGAAGAACTTCCTTACATTCGTACGGAATATATCCCCTTTCAACTTTAGAATGCTCTCTCGTTCTCTCTACCTTGGAGAGGGTGAACAACCTGTCCTTATCTACTAAGTGTATCCCCTTCAGTACCTTGAATGTTTTGATCATGTCCTCTCTCAATCTCCTCTGTTGGAGAGAGAAGAGGCCCAATTTCTCTAATATTTCGCTGTACGGCAGCTCCTCCAACCCCTTAACCATCTTAATCGCTCTTCTCTGGATCCTTTTGAGTAGTACCATGTCCTTCTTCATGTACAGCGACCAGTGCTGGACACAGTACTCCAGGTGAGGGCACACCATGGCCCGGTACAGCGACATGATAACCTTCTCTGATCTGTTTGTGATCCATCATTCCTAGCATTCTGTTTGCCCTTTTTGCTGCCGCCGCACATTGCATGAATGGCTTCATCGACTTGTCGATCAGAACTCCCAAGTCCCTTTCCTGGGAGGTCTCTCCAAGTACTGCTCCGGACATCCTGTATTCGTGCATGAGATTTTTGTTACCGACATGCATCACTTTACACTTATCCACGTATCCATGTTGAACCTCATCTGCCATGTCGATGCCCATTCCTCGAGCCTGATTATGTCCAGAATATGCCAATATTTTTTCTTTTAATGTGGTGGATGTCTTTTTAGGCCTCAAGCCGGTCTTTAGGAGATCCTCTCTATGTTTAAGTTTTGATCTTTGATAGGCCTCCTGAATGTGCAAATCTAATAGCCATTATATTTGCCTGTCTTTCAGAATCCATTGGTTCTGAACATAACGATTAAGCCTCAGGAACTGAAAATATGGTAAGTTGTTCTTAAGCTGATCCTGGTGGAAATTTGAATAATGTAAATAACTTTTTGTTTTTATAGATAATTGTAATCAAGAGATATGATTCCATTTTAATCAAAATGTCCAAGAATGGGATTTTTTCCAAGTTAAACTCTATCTTAAATTTCAAGTTTGAATCACAGGTATTAAGCCAAGTTACAATTGACTCCAATTCATTTAAATTGCCTCTGCAGAGGTTAAAAACTTCATCAGTGTATCTCTTTTGTAGTTGTATTTCTCTGGAAAATGGATGTTCACACAGAAAGATGTGTTCAACATTGGCCACATAGAAATTAGCTATGTCAGGTACCATGGAGGCCATTTGATCTGTAAAAAAAAAATGTTGTCAATGCAGAAGTAATTCTTAATGAGTGCAATTGTAGCAAATGTAGGCCCCCTTTTATCAAGCCACGTTAGGGTTTTTTTTTTTTAATTGCCTGCTGCTGCAGTAAAAGCTCTGATGCTCATAGAAATGTTTTTAAGCTGTTCTTAAGTCGAATTTGTATGTAACTCAGAACTTGTAGATTTTAAGATTCTTGCTGCTTACCTCTGCTCCCAGCTGACAAAAGGGCCAACTATCCCTATCAGTGTTCCCTCTAAGGCAGTGATTCCCAACCCTGTCCTGGAGGAACACCAGGCCAATTGGGTTTTCAGGCTAGCCCTAATGAATATGCATGAGAGAGATTTGCATATGATGGAAGTGATAGGCATGCAAATTTGCTTCATGTATATTCATTAGGGCTAGCCTGAAAACCCAATTGGCCTGGTGTTCCTCCAGGACAGGGTTGGGAACCACTGCTCTAAGGTACACAGCATACACAACCACACACTGTCCTTCATGTGATCATGCATCATTCCTGAATCTGCTACAGGAGAAGTGTAGAAATCTAGGCCACTGGAAATACTGCTCAGTGAAATCAAATGAAGCCACAACCGCGTTTTTAAATATGAGTCGTACTTAAGTGTGGTGTCTGTAACTTGGGGACTGCCCATATTGGATTTGGTCTGCTCCTTTTTGTCTTTAGAAATTAAATCCAGAAGGGTAGTATGGAATGTTGCAACTGGGGTTTTGCCAGGTACTGGTGACCTTGATTGGCCACTGTGAGGATGGACTACTAGGCTAGATGGACCATTGGTCTGAACCAGTAAGGCTGTCCTTTTTAGGACTAAATCAGCAATAGTCCCTTCCCCCACCTATTGTTTTAACCCTTAAGTGTGCTTTATTATAATTATTGTAATTCAACCCTACTTCCCAAATTATGTGTAGTCAGTATATGTGTCCTATGCTAAAAGTATACTAACCTAGTATAGTACTGTATAATATTTTAACACCAATTTTTATTTGTGCTTTAAAAGTTTTCTTTTATTAAGGCTGTACACCGCTTAGAAATTTGAATTAGCAGTATAAAAAATGTTTTAATAAACTTGAAACTATTCTTATGTTCTTATGTAAGGGTACAAAAGAGAGTTGGAACACAGAGCCTGAATAAAATACAAATTATGGATAAAAAGAGCAAAAGAAATTATAAGGAAACTACATTCTTCAGGCTGTCCTTGCCAAAACAGTCCAGACAGTGATTTAAGACTTAATGGTGGCAGATGGAGATGAAGCTGACCACCTTGCTTACAGTGTATGCTGGTGCAGTGGAGAAGCTGACTAGTATTTCCTTTCCAGTAGGCACATGGATTGGTACAGCAGTGAAGAGTAGCTGCTTTGGTAGAGACTTGTGCAGTGGTTTCATTAATTTTCAAGCTGGGGCCACTTTAGATTCTAATAGCTGAAGGAGAGCTGCCGAATAGCTTCCCATGTGAGGCCATGATACTGCTGATGAGTGTGGTTAATGATATCCATCCCCACCAGCCCACTTTCAACTTCACTGGGGAGTGTGCTTGAGGTTGAAAACACTTCTAAACACATTCTCTTTTGTCTATTTCTGTCCTGAGCCTGGGTAGAGAGGAAGAGTAGCAGAAAAAGAGACAATGAGGGCTACCCTAGAGCAGTGTTCTTCAACCTTTTTACACCTATGGACCGGCAAAAATAAAAGAATTATTTTGTGGACCAGCATCAGTCCATGGACCGATGGTGTGTGGACTAAGTCATGGGCTAGACCCCGCCCATCTCTACCCAATCTCCACCCTAGACCTCCACCCCCATTATAGTACTAATTGTAACATTATTTTTTTCCATTCATTTTTTACAGATACACAATATAATCTTATTAACAACACATAATGGTTAACCACAAAATTAAACTACACAAAGCACACTGACAGCAGATGTAAATTCTCAAAATTGACATAATTCAATCACTAAATTCAAAAATAAAACCATTCCCCCAACCTTTGTTGTCTCCCTCCCTCTATGCTAGGCCTTATCTTCTGGCCTGCTCCCATCTGGCCATTTTATCTGGTGTTATCTTCAGGCCGGCTCCCTCTTCCTCACTGATACAGTGCACAAATCTGTGTGCAGCAGCTCCTTATGCATCCCGTGCTTCATCTGGAAGCCTTCCCTCTGACGTTGCAACAGCTTTGTGCACTGCATCAGTGAGGAAGAGGGAGCCGGCCTGAAGATAACACCAGATAAAATGGCCAGATGGGAGCAGGCCAGAAGGTAAGGCCTAGCATAGAGGGAGGGAGACAACAAAGGTTGGGGGAATGATTTTATTTTTGAATTTAGTGATTGAATTATGTCAATTTTGAGAATTTACATCTGCTGTCAGTGTGTTACATCCGTACAAAGGTTAACCTTACTGTCTAACCCTTCAGCGATGTCACCATATACAGAATTTGGGGGTTTGTGATTAGCTTTCAAAAGTAACTCTTCTTCAGATCAGAAATTCAGAAGTACCGTATTTTCACGTAGATAACGCGCACCCGTGTAAAACGCGCACACGGGTATAGCGCGCGGAAAACACAAATTTATGTACAGAAATTTTTGTATACCGTGCACACCCGTATACCGCGCATGCTGCCCGACTCTCCAGTCGCCCGCCCCGACTCTCCTCTGGCACCCCGACTCTTCTTTCGCCCGCCCCGACTCTCCTCTCCCCCTTGAAGTCCTGTCCCCACCCTGAAAGCCTGATGCCCCCCCGACGCCCGATTCATCCCCCCCGCACAGGACCGCTCGCACCCCCACCCCGAAGGACCGCTCGCACGCACCCCCACCCTGAAGGACCGCTCGCACCCCCACAGCCTCCCGACCCCCCCCCCATCATGTAGAAGCTCCTACCGGTGTCCTGCTGCTTCCCCTCTTGCCCCGCCAACTCCCCGACACGATCGGGGCAAGAGGGAGCTCAAGCCCTCTTGCCCCAGCCAACCTTGGCACCCCCGACAAGATCGGGGCAAGAGGGAGCTCAAGCCCTCTTGCCCCCCCGACTCCCCGACAATATCGGGCCAGGAGGGAGCCCAATTCCTCCTGGCCCTGGTGACCCCCCCCCCTAGTTGTTCTGGCCAGAAGGGAGCCCAAATCCTCCTGGCCACGGCGACCCCCTAACCCTACCCCGCACTACATTACGGGCAGGAGGGATCCCAGGCCCTCCTGCCCTCGACGCAAACCCCCCTCCCCCCAACGACTGCCCCCCCCAAGAACCTCCGACCGCCCCCCCAGCCGACCCGACCCCCCTGGCCGACCCCCACGACACCCCCACCCCCCTTCCCCGTACCTTTCTGTAGTTGGCCGGACAGACGGGAGCCAAACCCGCCTGTCCAGCAGGCAGCCAACGACAGAATGAGGCCGGATTGGCCCATCCGTCCCAAAGCTCCGCCTACTGGTGGGGCCTAAGGCGCCTGGGCCAATCAGAATAGGCCCGGGAGCCTTAGGTCCCTCCTGGGGGCAGGGCCTGAGGCACATGGTCGGGTTGGGCACATGGGGGAACTATGTAAAAAAAATTTTGTACAACGCGCTCACGCGTATACCGCGCAAGGGTATGCACGGTTTGTAAAAACACGTATAACGCGCGCGTTATATGCGTGAAAATACGGTATGTGTCAAATTAGGATGAATCCAGTGAAAATCGTAACCTGTTAACTGTATATTATGTATGTTTAGCCTGTAACCCATTCTGAGCTGAATTAAATAAATACATAAATAAAATCTGTTTTCTGAATTTCTGATTGGAAGAAGGGTTACCTTGGAAAGCTCATCATACAATGTATTAAGTTAGGTCAATAAAAAAGGTATCCTCTTATTTTCTTTGCTTTATTTCTATTTATTACCTTTAAAAGTAGACTAACACGCTTACCCACCACTGTACCAGGGACTAATGAAGAAACCTGTCTTTCAGACTGTGGTAGTGATGCTTTCTGTGCCTGGCATAGTTATGTGGCTAGTGCAGGGCGGCCATTGCCTACACTGAGCCACTAAAGAACAATATTCAGAAAGCAGCACAAGCTCTGATGACTAACAGAAAGCATCAACTGCTGAGAATGAGAAACAGCAGCAGATAAAACTGACTGCTCATAAAAGCACAATCATAGAGCTACAAGTAGTACCAGCAGGCTGTTAAAAGAGAAAGGAAAGAGAATCGTGGAGCTGGAGAAGAGGGTGGGAGCAACAGGAGAAAAGGGATTGGATTAGGGAGCACAAAGACAGTTCTTGCTTTTACTCCCTGCCTCTTCTCTGCAGGCTGCCTAGTGGGGGATGGAGCAGAGCGCCCCCTGCTGTTCTGAAGTCTGAAAAGAAATGGTGGAACTGTGGGCTCCTTTTACTAAGGTGCGCTAGCGTTTTTAGCGCATGCACAAAATTACCACGCGCTAAACCGCGCGGTATGCTTCTAGAATAACGCCAGCTCAATGCTGGCATTAAGGTCTAGCGCCTGCGGCAATTTAGCATGCGCTATTCCGCGTTAGACCCTGTATAAAAATACATAAATAGATAAATAAACAAGTTCATCATTTTACCATACTAGCAAGCTCCAATCTGCTGAAATAAACAAAAAGAAATTCCCTCTTTGAAGGACGTGGAAGGCAAAAACTGTGCTTGTGGCTCTGTTGTCAATTGCACTGACTTACTGGGACTCTGAAAAGGCTTTTCTAACTGTAGCTATATAGTGAACTGAATTAAGCACTCCCTCACTTGAAAGACGAGACAATTGATGCACTCAGCTTTATTTTATTTTTCTTAATTGTTCAATTAAAAATATATATGCATTAGGCATAATGGTTTTATGATGGGTTTAGTTCAATCCATTCAATTTGCAATGCAATATCCTTAAATAGACTCATTTATCTATTTTTTTTTTAAACCCAGTATTATTATTGTTACCATTTTTATTACACTTTACAACCGACTGAAGTTTTCATTCTCCACAATCTCATAATCATAAAGTTTCTGGATTTAAAGGTTTCTAAACCCAGGATTTGGGCATTGCTAAATTAAGGGCTCCTTTTGCTACGGTGCCCTAGCGTTTTTAGCGCGCACAGGATTTTAGCCCGCGCTAAACCCGCGCTGCGCTTCTAGAACTAACGCCAGCTCAATGCTGGCGTTAAGGTCTAGCGCGCATGGCAATGTAATGCACACTATTCCACGCGTTAAAGCCCTAGCGCACCTGAGTGAAAGGAGCCCCAAATGGTTCCAGGGATTTATCTCAGACCCAAAGGATGCAAGTGATACAGAAAATCAGAACTCAGGCTCAAGGAGACAGATCTGTTAAAATATGAAGGGAATTTATAGTCAGGGGAATTGAAGAGTACCTGTTAGGTACTAAAAGCTGTTCTTTGGATAAATGCATGTTTTTATTTCCACGAATTCTACACAACATAAGTATTTTTTTTTTCCACCAAATATCACATACTGTACAAATAAATGCCTTTTAGTACACTTTTCGAGAATGGACATTTTTCCGCTGCTGACTTTGAGCGACTAGCGCCCTACGTTCAAATCAAACTTAGGGTTCATTTACAAAGGTGAGCTAGTGGTTATAGCGCGCTAGCCACTATGGCCTCCTTTTAAGCAGGCGGTAGTTTTTCGGCTAGCGTGCAGTCATCTTGTGCGCGTGCTGAAAACGCTAGCGCACCTTCGTAAAAGGAGCCCTTAGACATTTTTTTTTTAATTATGCCCCTCTACTTGTCCAGAGTAATTTCTGTCACATTTTCAATTTATTATGCTTTTTAACTCTCTTTATGCTTCCTTGTGCTAAAGGTTGGAAGAGATTAAAGCAGTATGAAATGATGCTTGCCATTCAGGCTCCCAAAATTTATTCAACTATTTCTGTGTGTTTTCATGTATATTACTCTTATCAGCTTTTTAGACATCTTAAGACTCTGCTGTTTAAGAAACATGTTATAGGTTAAAATTTGTTATTTCATACTGTGTTTTGCAAGATCACTCCGTAATTCCTAGGAGTTTGTCCTTGCTCTTTTTGATATTTGTGAACTGCTTAGAACTTAAAGGTTATAGTGGTATACAAGTACCATTTTAATGCTATGTTTTTGCAGGCTAAATGTACAACCCTGTATTTTTTTAGCATTACATCTTAGCTTCCAAATTCTGTACCGTTCTTCAAGTGTCACTAGGTCCCTCTTCATGATATCTACTCTATCGGGGATGTCTACCCCATTGCCGATTTTGGTATCATCTACAAAGAAGCAAACCTTACCAGACATCCCTTCAGTAATGTGCGGCAACGGCGAAAAGGGCAAACAGAATGCTAGGAATGATTAAAAAGGGGATTACGAACAGATTGGAGAGGGTTATCATGCCGCTGTACCGGGCCATGGTGCGCCCTCACCTGGAATACTGCGTCCAGCACTGGTCGCCGTACATGAAGAAGGACACGGTACTACTCAAAAGGGTCCAGAGAAGAGCGACTAAGATGGTTAAGGGGTTGGAGGAGCTGCCGTAAAGTGAGAGATTGAAAAAATCTGGGCCTCTTCTCCCTTGAAAAGAGGAGACTGAGAGGGGACTTGATCGAAACATTCAAAATACTGAATGGAATAGACTTAGTAGATAAAGACAGGTTGTTCACCCTTTCCAAGGTAGGGAGGACGAGAGGACACTCTCTAAAGTTGAAAGGGGATAGATTCCGTACAAACGTAAGGAAGTTCTTTTTCACCCAGAGAGTGGTGGAAAACTGGAACGCTCTTCCGGAATCTGTTAAAGGGGAACACACCCTCCAGGGTTTCAAGACAAAGTTGGACAAGTTCCTGCTAAACTGAAATGTACGCAGGTGAGGCTGGACTCATTTAGAGTACTGGTCTTTGGCCTGAGGGCCACCGCGTGAGCGGACTACTGGGCAGGATGAACCACTGGTCTGACCCAGCAGTGGCAATTCTTATGTTCTTATGCTTATAAAAATGTTAAAAAAGAACAGACCCAGTAACTGAACCTTGTGGCTCATCACTGGTTACATCTTTCCACAAAGTGAGCTCCACTTACCACTATCCTCTGTCACCTTCCTCTGAACCAGTTCCTAACTTACTCAGTCACTTTAGGGCCCATCCTGAGGGAGCTCAGTTTATTTATGTGAAACTATCTCAAAGACTTTGCTAATATCTAAGTACACTACGGGCTCCTTTTACGAAGCTGCGCTAGCGGTTTTAGTGCATGCACCAGATTAGCGCACGCTATAGTGCGTGCAAGCTGAAAAACTACCGCCTGCTCAAGAGGGGGCGGTAGCGGCTAGCGTGCGAGGCATTTTAGCATGCGCTAATCCGCGCGTTAAGATCCTAACGCGTCTTCGCAAAAGGAGCCCTACATGTAGCGCTCTCCCTTGATCTGACTCTCTGGTTATCCAGTCAAAGAAATAAATCAGATTTTGTATAGAATCTGATTGTTTATAAGTGCTTATTAGATGATTATTATTTGTTTGTAAATTGCATTGCACTTTTTGTTGCCATTAAAAACTAAATAAAGTTTCAGATTTGTCTGACAAGACCTGCCTCTAGTGAAACCATGCTGCCTCGCGTCCTGCAATCTACTGGATTTCAGAAACCTCACTAATCTCTGATTTAGAAGCATTTCCATTAATTTACTTATCGCAGAGGTCAGACTAACCGACGTCCCTTCTTTCCTCTGCTCCCAACGTCACTTCTTACCTCTGCTTTTGTGGAAACAGACAACATCTGTTTCTGAACCATCAGGCTCTCTCATTTCTTATTATCTATTTATATTGTATTTTCCGTTTCCTATCAATTCCTATAGCATTATAGATCTGAAGCTACATTCTAAAACGTGTTTAGGACTTGACTTCATGGCTTTTCTTGGCGCTGACATCAAATTGTGAGCATGTTCACTGCTCAGAGTCGCACGGAATTCCATTTTAGATATGCAGAATGCATCTGGGGGTGATACACCTGCACTTCTAGCAAATGGTAGTAGTCCATTTTTGCTGAGTATTGCTTGGAATATATATAGTAGATGGATACACTGAAATAAAACAAAGACACTTTAATAAAACAAAGCTGGAAATAAGTGAGGTAATAAGGGTGAAGCACATTGACATGGCACTGATTTGTGGCACTGAACTTGCAACAGGGTTCTGTTTGATACTGTTTTCCGAGCTATAGGGAATTCACTACCATTAGCACTGAGAAGTAAATGTAATTATCTCAGATTTAGAAAACTGTTGAAAACCTGGTTATTAAACAGTATTCTAACTGATTGTTTTATAAGAAGGTAGTTTAAATATGATTATTTTTATTTCCATCGCACTGTTATGTTCTTTTTGCTTTTTTTTTTTACATTATGCTAAAGTGTACACAGCTCATGGCTGTGACAATATATAAGGATTCTGTTTAAAATTAAACTTAAATTCTAGAGCATCAAGTGAGGTGATTGTGCATAGCTACCAGTTCTATAAGCGCTTGAGCATCTCCAGTACATTCCGCTGACTCTCTTCCTCACCAGTGTGTCGCGGCACACCTGAAATCTCAGGCGACTCACACTTTGCGATACACTGGACTAAGGATTGCAGTGGCCTACAAAGGTGTGAGGGGAGGGAGGGGAGGAAGAAGCAGCACCTGAAAAGTCCATTTCCTGTCTGCCCTGGAAAAGATATCACAACCTATGAAAAAAGAACTGCAAAAAAACCTCTGTCGACTACAACGAGTACAAGATGCTACCAACCGACTTCTGAAGAATCTCCACACACGAGATCCGTTCACCTCGGCCAATGGCTGCTGATTGGCAAACGATGCACATTCAAAGGCCTAGTAATGGCCTACAAACTCTTCCACGACATGGTACCAGTCTATATAGCCTCCAAACTTTCACCCTGTGCCCTGCATCGACCGCGTCGCTCACATGGAGAAAAGCGATTGCACACACCCTCAGGATGTGCCCTCCATCTATAGAATGCCTGAAAAAAATCTTACTCGCACTACCTACCGCGTGTATGGAACAAACTACCTACCCAAACTAGAACACTAGAAGGTCTCCCGAACTTCAGGAAGGCAATAAAAACTCACCCCCTGACCTCTGTGAGAGAACCAAACCATGCTCTTCCACACTCTGTCATACCATTGTCCATCTTTGTCTTACTACACCATATTATACTATACCATACATTGTATTCACCATACTATGTTTGTCATTCTAAGTCTGCCATGCTTCAATCTCTCATACTATATTTACCACACAATGTAGCTGTCTCATATCTTTCATGCTATGCTTCGTCATGTACACTGGCCCTACCATTTTTGCAAAGTCGTATCACGCTATGTCAGCCATGCTTCTTAATACTATGCTTGCCACACTATGTTTCACCATACCAAGTTTATCACATTATGTTTTACTTTGATTGTTAACTATGTTTGCTATCTCCATCAGACAATATTTGCCAGGCAGTCTCCTACCACACTGAGAATGTGGTTCAGGGGTTATAGCTGCAGCCTCAACACTTGGAGTTGTGGGTTCGGAACACCGTCAAAAGTGCGGAGGACAACGGCGCGCTGATAATCCCGTGCTGACATTGAGCGTAGGACAAATGCGTGCCCCCGCTTTGAGGCCTTCTGTTTTACGCTCATTGGGAGTTTTCAGTGTAGTGGTGGTGAGGGGTTTCCCCACACACCCCAATGGGAGCACAAGGACTTCCAAGTGTAGTGCTTAGAGCACAAAGGGAAGGCCTCAAAGCAGCGGAAGCAGCAGTGCACATTTATCCTGCGCTCAAATGTCGGTGCGCCATTGTTCTCCGCAGTTTTGATGTGTCACCGTGGGTTCAGGCCCTGTGACTCGGGGCGGGTTTGCTTGGTCCCCCATTGCCCCAGTTTTATTTGATAGATTGTGAGCCCACTGGGACAGACAGGGAAAAATGCTTGAGTGCCTGAACAAATTCATGTAAACCATTCTGAGCTCTCTTGGGAGAATGGCATAGAACAGTGTTCTTCAACAGAAATTTTCTGCCAGTCCACAGTGCTGGCACGTCCATCGGGCAGAAGACAGTGTATTCTTTCCGCCAGTTTACGGTGCAATCAACGCGGTGTCTTCAGGCCGGCTCCCTGAGTGCTGCAATGCACAAAGCTGTGGGAAAAGGCTCCTACGTGCGTCCTGCGCCTGAACCGGAATCCTCCTCTCTGATGTCACAACGTCAGAGGGAATGCTTCCAGATGAGGCATGGGACGCGTGCGAGAAGCCGCTGCCCACAACTTTGTGCACTGCAGCACTCAGGGAGCCAGCCCGAAGATGCCACATTGATCGCACTGTGGACCGGCCCGAAGATAGCACCGAGGGGCAGGCCAGAAGGCAAAGCACAGCATGGAGGGAGAGAGACAATAACGGTAGGGGAAATGCTTTAATTTTTTTATTTAGTGAATGATTTGTCTGTTCAGGAAGAAATGCATTTGTTTCTTTTCCTCTGGGGACTGTACTGCTTGCAGAGCCTTGCATCTTAGGATTTGTTTGTAAATATTAATACTTTTAGTTTTTGGTCCTACATTTGCATGGTGGTGGAGGGAGAGAAAGGGGCAGATGCTGATAGAATTGGGGTGCAGGGAAAGGGGAGAGAGACATAAGGGGGAAGGATACTGCATGGAATTGGGTTGGAGGGAAAGAAAGGGGGTAGATGCTGATGGAAGTGGGAGGAAGGGAGAGGAGAGAGTGAACAATGTTTTCTTTCATGAAGACCATCCATCAGAGTGAAACCTTTCCCACACTCTGCTGTCGGGTACCCAACTCTTATCACAGAACATCTGTTTTCTGGTAGGAATGAATGTTGAAAAGCATAGTGTGCTTTGTGTATTTTAATTTTGTGGTTAACCATTATGTGTTGTTAATATGATTATATTGTGTGTGTGTATATATATATGAAAAATGAATGGAAAAAATGGTACAATTAGTACTATTATGGGGGCGGGGTCTGGGGCAGAGATTGGGTGGAGATGGGCATGACTTAGCCCAGTGTTCTTCAACTGCTGGTCTGCGGACCAGTGCCAGTCCACAAAATAATTATTTTATTTCCGCTGGTCCATAGGTATCAAAAGGTTGAAGAACACTGGTATAGAAAACTGAATAAATAAATAAATGTTACAAAGATAAGAAGAGAAGAGGGCACTAGCTGGAAGAGGCAGAAATAGAAATCTATGGAGACATGGAAAGTGAGGAATTGAGAATTTGAGAGAGGTGACATGGGTTGTGAGGACAAGAGGAATTGAAATGAGGGCTGTTCAAGAAATGCTTGAAAGGAAGAGAGAAAAGTCAAGAAAGATGAAAAGGAGAGTCGAACAAAAAAAAAAAAAGTGGAAAATCACTGGACTAAGTTTATAGCCCTCGGTGGATACTGCCCCAACTCTGTTGGTTGGACTGAGAACATTTCAGCGGCCCTTTGTAGCTAGCCATGTGGATAAAGGAGAAACCTTTTTTCAACACTTCCACTTTCAGATGGGTCAGAGAAGTATTGGACAAATTAATGTTCATGTGTCTTATTTCCAAGACTCCCTCTGGGGCAGTGGCATACCAAGGGTGGGGCAGGGGTATGGACCATCCCGGGTGCTAGCCCAAGGGGGGTGCACAGCCGGCTGGGTCCGGAACCTCCCCCCGCTGCTCTAAACGGAACCTCAGAGTGGCTGCCGTACTTTTCATGGAGCAGAGTTGGCAGCTGCGCTGAAGTGCAGGAAGGTCCCATGATGACTGCGTCTGCTGGCTCTGCTCCGGAAGAGGTAAGTGACGTTGGAGGGGGTGGACCGGCAGCTGCAGTCATCACGGGGCCTTACCACAACTCCCTGCATCTGCCGGCTCAACCCCCTCTGACATCACTTACCTCTTCCGGAGCAGAGGCAGCAGAAGCAGTCATCTCAGGACCTTGCTGATTTGGATGGAGAGAGAAAGGAGCATAGCATGGTGGTGGAAGGAGAAAAAGGGGGTCAGAGTGGTATGGAAAGATGGTGAAGGGTGATAAAGGGGGTCAGGGTGGAATGGAAGAGTGGTGAAGGGTGAGAAATGGAGTCAGGGTGGTATGGAAGGGTGGTGGAGGGAGAGAAAGGGGCAGATGCTGATAGAATTGGGGTGCAGGGAAAGGGGAGAGAGACATAAGGGGGAAGGATACTGCATGGAATTGGGTTGGAGGGAAAGAAAGGGGGTAGATGCTGATGGAAGTGGGAGGAAGGGAGAGGAGAGAGTGAACAATGTTTTCTTTCATGAAGACCATCCATCAGAGTGAAACCTTTCCCACACTCTGCTGTCAGGTACCCAACTCTTATCACAGAACATTTTCAATTATATCAATAAATCAACCCAGATGGTTTGCAGCTGCGTGGAATATGCAAAAACTGCCATCATCACAGAAGCTGATGGGGCCATATGCCTGAGAGACTTATATTTACTTCCATTGGAATCTATTGCATTTGGGTCTAAGGGCTGCTAGGGGTGTATGAGAAGCACGTGTGTATTTGAGTGAATAAATTTGTGAGGTCTGCCTGTGATCAGAGCAGCAAACACAAACAGCACTTCTAGCTTTGTGCATCGGAAACCTATTTTTCAGCTCATGATAAATATTATCTTTTTTCTGAGCCAAGTATCTTCCTAATATCTGCTTCTAGGAAGATGTTAGCCTGCCTTTTCTCACTATTGCACTTCAGAGGGTTAAAGTATTTTGGGTAAATCAAGTCTACAGTGACTGATCACTAGTCATAATCCTAAATAGAAATGCAGTCTTCCCTGGCAGAACTCACTAGAGCATGGCGTTGGTATCCTGGAGCATTCAGTATTGACTCCACTTTAACCACTACTTTGGTTCATCTCAGTTTGGATATACCTGTACTTTATTTCAAAAGATTCAACTGCCTCCCACTATCAGAGGGTAATAGTAATGAATATTTAAGGTTTGGGTTATTTTCTTACTGAGAGATTTTTAAAAGGTTTCACATGAATATACATTTATCTGTTTATTGGATTACACTTATAGACTGCATATCCAGATTCCAGGTCCATGTTATACAGTATATAAAAACATATAAAAATCACTAGGTATAACAATTCAACAGTTACAAAAAAAAAAAAAAAACAACCAAAACACAGTCAGTACCGTGTATCAACAAGGGATCCAAAAGGAAAAAGAACAAGGAACCGACGTGGCTCACTGTAGAGGTGAAGGAAGCAATCAGAGACAAGAAAACTTTGTTTAAGGAATGGAAAAGGTCAAGAACGGATGAAAACTGGAATAAACACAAACAACATCAACGCAGGTGCCATGAGGCAATAAAAGGAGCCAAAAGAGACTACGAGGAAAATATAGCCATGGAGGTGAAAAACTTCAAGCAGTTCTTTCGATATATTAAGGGGAAACGACCCGCGAAGGAAGCGGTGGGACCGTTGGATGACCATGGAATAAAGGGAGCGCTAAAGGAGGACAAACCAATCGCTGACAGAATGAACACATTTTTTGCATCTGTATTTACCGAAGAGGATATACACAGCATACCGGAACCCATCAGGCTATATGCTAGAAACAAAGGGAAACTGACAGGGTTGACAGATCGATAGGCTTAAGAGTGATAAATACGCGGGACAGGATGGCATCCATCCGAGGGTCATCAAGGAACTGCTTCAACAAATAGCCAATCTGTTGATCAAATCGGGAAAGATTCCGGAAGACTGGAAGGTGGCGAATGTTACACTGATCTTCAAAAAAAGTTCGAGGGGAGATCCGAGAAACTACAGACCGGTGAATCTGACCTTGGTACTAGGAAAGATGGTAGAGGCGCTGCTAAGGACCGCATCATTGATCACCTTGACGGACACAGACTGATGAGGACCAGCCAGAATGGTTTCAGTAGATTTTGTTTGACCAACTTGCTGCACTTCTTCGAGGGAGTAAACAGGCAGATAGATAAGGGCAACCCAGTCAACATTGTATATCTAGATTTTCAGAAAGCGTTTAACAAGGTTCCATATGAACAACTACTTTGGAAAATTGTGAGCCATGGAATCGAGCGTGAAATACTCTTGTGGATTAAAAACTGGCTGGAGCATAGGAAACAGAGAGTGGGGGTAAATGGACAATACTCAGACTGGAAGAGCATCACCAATGGGGTGCCGCAGGGCTCAGTACTTGTACCCGTGCTCTTCAACATCTTTATAAACGATCTGGACATTGGTACAACGAGTGAGGTGATTAAATTTGCGGACGATACAAAGTTATTCAGAGTAGTGAAGACACAGGGGGATTGCGAAGATCTGCAATGTGACATAATCAAGCTTGAGAAATGGGCATCGATATGGCAAATGAGGTTCAACTTGGATAAGTGTAAAGTGATGCCTGTCAGTAACAAAAATCTCACGCATGAATACCGGTTGTCCGGGGCGGTACTTGGAGAGACATCCCAGGAAAGAGACTTGGGAGTTCTGATTGACAAGTCGATGAAGCCATCCGTGCAATGCACGGCAGCAGTAAAAAGGGCTAATAGAATGCTAGGAATGATAAAGAAGGGGATCACAAACAGATCGGAGAAGGTTATCATGCTGCTGTACTGGGCCATGGTGCGCCCTCACCTGGCATACTGCATCCAGCACGGGTCGCCATACATGAAGGACATGATACTACTCGAAAGGGTCCAGAGAAGAGCGACTACATTGGTTAAGGAGCTGGAGGAGTTGCCGTAGAGTGAGAGATTGGAGAAACTGGGCCTCTTCTCCCTTGAAAAGAGGAGACTGAGAGGGGACATGATCGAAACATTCAAAATACTGAAGGGAATAGACTTAGCAAATAAAGACAGATTGTTCACTCTCTCCAAGGTAGGGAGAACAAGAGGGCAATCTCTAAAGTTGAAAGGGGATAGATTCCATACAAACATAAGGAAGTTTTCTTCACCCAGAGAGTGGTAGAAAACTGGAACGCTCTTCCAGAGTCTGTTATAGGGGAAAACACCTTCCAGGGATTCAAGACAAAGTTGGACAAGTTCCTGCTAAACTGGAAGGTACACAGGTGAGGCTGGACTCATTTAGAACACTAGTCTTTGACCTGGGGGCTGCCACGTGAGCGGACTGCTGGGCACGATGGACCACTGGTCTGAATGAGCATATAGAAATGTTTGGATTGCTTCACTCGCAGCTGTTGCTTTTCTGGGTCTGTGGATGCTCTCTGATTAGTTTTTATGCACTTAGCACACTCATTTTTGCCTGTCCTATGTTCAGTGGGGCACAGTGAACTCTGTGACCCTGCTGATGTCATCAACATGGAAGACTCTAGTCATATTAAATAAAAATAAACCAAAACACTATTTGGATTGCTTTACCTGCTGCTGTTGATGTTCTGGAAAGCTCTGATTTTTTTTTTTTTTTTTAAGCAGCATATGTTAACCATGTAAAAATGGTGTTTCAAAATCATGAAGTTCTTGGGTAGTCCTGCTAACCTACCCTTTTAAAGGGAAATTCTCAAGGAGTTACCCTGTGAAACTAAGCTTGCAGATCCTTTCCAGACAGTTGGAAAATCACCCCCAAAATTTGAAACCTAGGGTCCCATGTACTAAAATACAATCAGTTTTGCATTTACCACAAGTTAAAGCAAAATTTACAAGTGGTAAAGGCAAAGCCCTTCTGGTACATGCATAGGCTGTGTCCCAAGTCTGCCCTGAATTTGACATAGTTAATGCAGAGCCATCATGTTACTTGCCCGGGCCAACAGTGTGGGCCCTCTGTGCTATTGCTCAAAGCTGGTTATACAGTGGCCTTGTTAAAACACAACATGACAACTACCGGTAACTACAGCAGTGCTACTTGTTCCCACCCCTCCCCCAAGCACAACCTGATCTCTCCAATGTTTCCCAAACCCATCCCCCAATCAAGTTCCTCAATCCCCTTCCAATTACAACCCCAATCTGCCTTATTTAGTTTCCTAACCCACTAGAGCATAATCTCAATCTCCAATGACAAACTCAGCCCCCTGAATCAGAAGCCCTACCCACCAGAGACCAACCTTTCTCCCTGAGTCTTTCCCCCTCCTCCCCAGATTTATCTGGGGGATCTGCATTGGCTGTCTTTCAAAGGCAAAAGCCCCAGTATTCTGTTTTCACGGTGGCCAATCTAGGTCGCAAGTACCTGGCAGAAACCGAATAGTAGCAATATTCCATACTACCAACCCCAGGACAAGCAATGGCTTTCCCCATGTCTGTCTTATTATGAGAATATAGACTTTTCCTCCAGGAATTTGTCCAAACCTTCCTTTTTTAAAACCCAGCTACTTTAATTTCTGTTAACACATCTCTGGTTACAAGTTCCAGGGTTTAACTGTTCTTTGAGTGAAAAAAATATTTCCTCCTTTTGATTTAAAAAGTATTTCTATGTAATTTCATTGAGTCTTCCCTAGTCTTTGTAATATCTGATAGAGTAAAAAAAATCGATTCATTTGTACCCGTTCTACAACTAAGATTTTGTAGACCTCAGTCATACTGTATCTCCCCTCATTCATCTTTTTTTTTCAAACTGAAGAGACCTAACCTCTTTAGCCTTTCCTCATACAAGAGGAGTTCCATCCCCTTTATCATCTTGGTTGCTCATCTTTGAACCCCTTAACATTTTAGGTCAAAGTGGTTTTGAATGGTGAAAATTATTTATTTATTTATCTCCTA
This sequence comes from Geotrypetes seraphini, assembly GCF_902459505.1. Classification (NCBI taxonomy): domain Eukaryota; kingdom Metazoa; phylum Chordata; class Amphibia; order Gymnophiona; family Dermophiidae; genus Geotrypetes; species Geotrypetes seraphini. The sequence goes on from NC_047085.1 coordinate 317,386,852, forward strand.
GAGATCCAATTAAATACTTTTGTAGGCATGGGATTTCTCCGCTAGAGCTGTGGAGGTTGTATATTTTAAAAATGTCAATAAAGATGATTGAACTAAAAAAAATAAAATAAATAAAAAAAAACTTTTGTAGGCAAATACCTTATTGAAGCATCACATTCTTATGTAGAACTGCTTTTTTTTAATCAATACATTTTTTGAGTTTATAGGGCTTGTAGGTTTCAGTGAGATAATCAAAGAGAGCAGGTATAATTTAAATAAACATTATATTATATGTAGAATTTGTGATAATTTCTTGTATGCAGCCACAGTGCAAATTATGACCGTTTAGCTTATGTAAGTGTATCATCGGGGAGCAATTCTAAAATTGCATTTTTGCCTGAAAGGACATCTCCTTATTTTATTCTGATTAATGCTTAGCACATTGATTTCTTGCAACAATTTAGGTTTTTGATCGATTCTTCTGTATGTCACCCGGCAGCTAAATGGAGTACGAGAAGCCGTAATGACATCATTGATTGATATTGTATTGGCCATTTTAAGATTATGGAATTTTGCATTCAGTTTGACCGGAGGTGATAACTACGGATATTTTTGTTTAAATACAGACTGTTTATGTTGGAGAATGTTAAAGTGATGAATAAGGATGGTTTATTTCTAAAACATTTTTCTATAATAGCAGAGGTCATGGGTATCACACTCTTGGTTTTCTTTGCTCTTGTTTCTAGTATTTAATCATATGGAGCTGACTATTTGCTTTTTAAATGATGGTGTTTAATAATAAGCATAACATTTATTCTACGATTGATCTAGTCACCCCTAAGCTTCTTATTATAAATGGACATTATTTGTCAGGAGATCAGTATGTATTCGGTATATCATTAATGCAGATTTTTCTTATTTGTTGTTTTATTAGAGATGGTGCAGTTAGGCACAAGCCTTTTAATCAATGTATAATTATTTTATTTAGATTGTGTGAAAAGATGGCATTATTTATTGTTCATTTTCACTGTTTTAGTTTCATTTGTAATAATACAGGAGATCTCTGGTACCGTTAACCTGTCTACAAAGGCATTATATTAAAGTTAGTGATAAATCTATAGACTGATCACCACTTGCTGTAGTTAGACCGTGTACAATCATTAGGAAAATATTACGTGCTTATTTGAGAGCACATTATAAAATAGCCTTGCAGTTTTCATTGTTAATCATAAACTTATTGGGGTCAAGACAAGCTACCTGGCTCCAATCATTATTTTGTTTATATGCACATATAGCACTTATGTTTCTTCTAGACGGACATGCACTGTTTGATAGATGCCTTTGATAGGACGGGTATTCTGTTGACTCACTTCTATGAGGGGTCACTGAAAAGTTTTCAGCCCAACCAACAAAGTTGGGGCAGTCTCCATTGAAGGCTATCTACTGTTTTTTGTTTGTTTGTTTCATCTGAAAAATACGGAATGAAACAAGTGGAAAATTGCTGGACTCGCTTATCTTCCCCTAAACTCTCTCCCGTGAACCCTGTTGATCGGTTAAGTCCCTCCTAGCCATTCCCTTCTCCTCCACTGCCACTGCCAACTCCAGATGCCATCCCTTCTATCTTGCTGTGTTGTATGCCTGGAACAGACTGTCTGAGCCATTACATCAGGCTCCATCTCTAGTAGTATTCAAATCCAAGCTAAAAGCTCACTTTTTTGAGGCTGTTTTTAACTCCTAATTCCTACTCACCATAAGATAGAAACATGATGGCAAATGAGGGCCAAATGGCCCATCCAGTCTGCCCGTCCGCAGTAACCATGATCTCTTCCTGTCTTTAAGAGATCCCACATGCCTATCCCATTTTTTCTTGAATTCAGACACAGTCTCTGTCTCCACCACCTCTTCTGGCATGGATGTCCAAGTCCCGATTTTATAATGCCAAGATGTAGATCTTTAAAACTGCTGTATGTCCATAGGCAAGGGGGCATGGTCTGGGTATGTTTTGGGCGACTACCATACCTTACAATTGTCTACTAGGAATCATTGCGGCTTACATATAAGATTAATAAGGTTTAAAGCAGGTACATTATGAGTCACATATTGTGAGATTTAAGTCCTGAGTTATAGTGTGAATTGATGCATTTTTAGTGCCTTCCTAAACAGTGGCGTAGTGAGGGTGGGAGGCACCCGAGGCGGTGGCGCCCCCTCGCCCTCTTCTCCATCCCCCCTGCTGCGCCTGCTCCCTTCCCCTTCTCCCATATCTGTTTAGATTCCCCAGCACAAGCAGCATTTCTAACTTGCTGCCAGCAGCACGGCGTCAGCTATCCTTCTGTCACAAGACCCGGAAGTGACATCAGAGGGGAGTGCCAAAGCTTGTGGAAGGAGCAGGTTAGAGTTGTTGCTCATGCCCAGAAGAGCTAGGAGTACAGTGTTGGAGAATTGTAGGCACGCACACAGCGGGAGAAGGAGCAGGGGCAGAGATGAGAAGAGGTGCCGACGCCCCCACCAAGACGGTGCCTTGGGTGGTTCCCCTCTTACTACCCCACTGTTTCTAAACTGATGATGGGAAGACTAGAGAGGGGCTACAATAAGGATATCCAACATTGATCGCAGAAGAGATCTCCAAGTTTAAAAAAAGATGGGACACCTGTACACTCCTACCCGCCCCCTCCAATCGGAAATGAAGAAACGCCTATGCATCCCCGCAGGAAGGTCCCTCCTGTCAGAAACCGCCCGCAAACGCTCTTACAGCCACTTCATCCCCCAACTCTGGAACCAACTCCCCCTACAAATTAGATTACAGAACTCATTGATGACCTTCCGGAAAGCGATAAAGACCCTCTTCTTCAACTAAAATTCATCCACAGTCTACGCCTCACCCCCCTTAAACCCCCCACCCTCTACCTTCTCTTCTCCTTTCTAAACTTCTACTTAAATTGCTGTACAGTCCATTCTTAACCTATACTAAAATTGCCATATATTCCTTGTATTTAAACTATTGTATAGTCTTTCTATTGTCCAAATGTACTCCACTATGAATGTTTGTTGTAAGGCGTTCTGAGCTACTGGGAGGATGGGATAAAAGTCTAAAAAAATATTTAGACCTGGTATTTGGCACATCCAGGTTACAGAAAGGTGCTCCAAGTGAGCAGAACTCCACTGGGGTGTGTAAAGGAAGCCACATTAGGTACTTGGGACAGCAAAGGCTATACTAGGACGTGAACCAGCAACCTTGGGAATCTCTGCTCTGGTTCACAACTGGCTGCTCCAACCATTAGGCTACTCCTCCACATGGATATCTGTTTGGCTTTGAAGATTTCCATGCTACTTCATAGTTTAGACATTTACATTTGTAAAATGGATGTTCATGCTGGATGCAGCTGGAACCTAAACATCCATTTCCATGTCAGCAAATCCTGTTTTAAATATATGAGAAGTGGATATCCATATGTGACACAAACCAAAACAGCAGATCAGTTACCTTTGAGCAAGAACTGCTCCTTATTTAAACAAGAAGTTTTGGTTTGCTGTGTGATACAGAAGTGCTGATTAGCAATGGTTTATTTCTTGTTGCTTTCCCCTGTAGTCAGTACCCTTGGCACACCCTGTGGGCGAAACGTGGCCACATCGGGTCATTGACAGTAATAAATCGGACTTCTGGTTATTTGGACTGATCTACTTTTTGTTTTACATTTGATTTCTGGCTAATCTTTGCCTCTCATTGGTGTTATTGTCCATATGTGACATACAGATTGCGATGGGATGTCCGTATTCAGATTTGCAAGGCAAAACCCAAAAGCGGGAGTGAACAATGGACTTCCAAAATGAGGAGGACATAGCAGATGACCAGGAACATAGTTTATTAGATCTCACATAAAACCAACCTGACATGGCATTGTATTTCAGCGAGAATATTGCCTGCCTCGGGAGTCAAAACATACTGTGTCACTAAAGAATTGGGTAAATGAGAATAGGGTGGCCCACTGCAAGGAATGGATGCCTCAACGCCCTGAGGTTGTGAGTTCAACTACGTATATCAAAAACAAAAATGAATATAGACCAAAATGACAAACTACAACCAAAAGGTCTAACTAGTAAAAAATGTATGCCACCACACATAAACATATCTTAGGTGTGAGTGGATAAGAAGAAAAAAAGGATCTCAGAAATCCAAACCATAGACTATATTAGTCGTCTATTGTTTATCTCTGAATTGAATTGTCTTTCATTGATCCAACCTCTCCCCCCCCCAAAAAAAAAAACAACTTTTTTTTTTTTTTACTTATATTTTTTGAAAATTTTTATTTACAAAAATTGACCTTACTTATAGTATAATCTTCAACAGGAGTGTAATTGATAATGCACAACGTTGATTTAACCTTAGGGCAGCAAAAACCATACAATATGGGCTGTGTTTCGACAAAATATTATTGCCTTCTTCAGGGGTCTTATTGGATCCTTGGCTGTCTTAAATATAAAAAGTCACAAAAAATCCAAGTAGTTAAGTGGCTACAAACAAGCATCACATGCACATAAACCTCCAATGTAAGCCCACCCAGAAATTGCCTTTTGGCTATGCCACTGGAGACATTTCATACTTAGATGGCTTTTGAGTCAGTCATGATATAATGTGTCTTTTAACAATGGAAGATGCATAAATTCCCTGGACATTTAGGAATAAATAATCAGTTGGCATGACAACCATATTAATTTAAGCCTGACTTAAATTAATGTGTATATTCAGCATTACTATATGGATAAACAGTGGCACTGAATATATGTATATAGCCCCATTTTAGATAGAACACTGAAACTGGTCTTGAGATGTCCAGGTTGGAATGTGTCAAATTCCAGTAATATTTTAGAAAAAGATCTGCTGTCACAGAGCCTTTCCTATAAATGATGCAATAATTTAAATGTGTTATGTGCTAGTTATATTTGGTGGGATCATGCATTTTACAGTTGTTAATGTCTAAAACATCAGTGGAGGCAACCCGGCAACATACGCGTCTTAGGTGTCAGCAGTTGCACATGAAAGTTGGTATTTTAGAACTCACACATGTGATATGTCATTTGGGAAACTTACCATCTAAATGTCCCCAATTAATTACATAGACTGCAGTCATTTGGCATAATTGATTAGGATGGGGGCAAAAAACACAGGAGGATTAAGGAGGTGCCAAAAATGAGCATTTTGCAAAACTTGTATGTACTTGGGAGCAGCTGTAAATCCCAACATTGATCCCCTATTAAAATGAGGAAAACAGCATATTATTTGGTCTTCTCTTGTCCCTCCCAAACCCCACAACTTGCAATTTGCATATATGTATCAATCCCAGCTTTCTAAAATTCAGTTTTCAGTCTTTGACACACGTGTAAAGGCTGATGATTGCATGTGTAAATTATCACTAAAGCTTTAAAATAAGGCCATCATGCTTGAGGATCCCTGTTTGCTTAGTTTGAATCCGATACACTATAAACATGTACATTACCAAGACAGCATCTGAATATCGCTTCTCTACAAATAAGTTTAAAGCCTACCCTCACTCTGCCCAAAAATACAGTCCCATATTATAGAGATAGTATCAGGCTGGAAATCGGACTGATCATCACAATACTATCTGTATATATTTTTTAAAATACATGGATAATGAAGTTATATTTTCATGAGCCACCGGTCAACATACAACATCATTTGAATATGAATACTGGCCCCTTGGTTTATGGTAAAAGACAATGGTTTTGACTGCAGAGATCTCAAAGAGCATATAACAAAAGGTTAAGGTAAGTAAACCAATTATATAGAAAGATTAATTGCTAATTTTTAGGCACAGCTTTGTATAAGTGTCAATAGATCAACACAATTCAGGAAGTACAGTAAAAGGATCCTGAAATTGGGTTCTATCCCTCAACCAGCTCGAGAAAGCTGGTTTCAGATAATTATTGCTAGGATAGAAATACCAGTTTCACAAAGGATATGTGGGAAGGGTTATAATGTTCCTTTTCATGTACAGTGCTATAATGAAGAAACTGCAAATTTAACACCTCTTTGAGTGCAATTATATCACACCACCTGCAAGGATACTGTATCCCATAACTGGGTTTTGTTAGCAAATGGCTTAGATGAGGGGCGGAGGCGGATGGAGATGCACACGCCTATATTACTGACAGAACAGGAAACCTGCAAGCACTGTGATCAAGAAACCCATTTGTACCCTCAACTACATATTTGGCTGGGCACGCTTTCGAGGCCTGGGGCAACCCTCTTCTACTCCTCGAGTTTTCTCTTCACCCTCTCCCTGATCTGTGTGGTATTATTTTATTATGCTCTGCAGTGACTGAAAAACATGTTAGCTATACTTCTGTCTGAAAGATGCTACATAAACTACAGTCCTATGGTAGTATAATTCTATTTCCTCTCCTGCAGTCTATCACAGCCACCAGACATCTGCAGCGTGCCAGCCTGAATCAGTTAGGCTGCTGCTACCCTGCCCTCTTCTAAGTGCTCCCACGAGTTCAATTTGGCAGTCAGACAGCACGCTGTTCATTTAGGTGATGTGCCAAGATGGGGCCCTAATGCCCAAACATGATGAGATGCCATCAGAGGACCACAGATTGTCAAGCACTGAAGGTCTGGCAATAGCAGCTTCAGAAGCTGACTTGATATCAGCGCTTAGGCTTCCATTAAAGAAAGGAAGGGGAAGGGAGCAAGGCAGTGCATGGTAGAAAGGAAGAGGAGTGATACCTCAGAGGCTACAGGGAGAATCCAAAAGGCAGCAGGAGCACTCCCCAGTGGGAAGGAGAGAGGAACAGCAAAGCACTTCCCACACGGTGAGCCTGGGTTCGCATTTTCCACTGCAATATCACAGTGTCACAATGAAAGGAAGTTATACCAAAGGCAGGATGATAGGCTGTCACTTCAGCTTTTCAGGGAAGCATTGTGTGATTTACAAGGACAGGCGGTTTCCTGCACAGAACCATAAAACATAAACAAAATGGAGATGGCATTCAGACGCTTCTAGACAACCAAACTTGTTGCTATTGTACTGCTATGATGTTCGTGTGTTGTTCATACCTCACATGAAAGAGGAGAAAACCTTAAAGTCTAACCAGGTATTATTGAATGAATAATTTAGTTAAGTACAACTGATTTTCAAATCAGCATGCAAGGATCAGGGCAAGAGATGTTTCTCTGCTCATAGAGAAAAGCCAAAAAAAAAAAAAAAAAGTCCAACAGGTCTGCAGTGAAGATCGATCAGCAAGAACAAAAAAGAATTGCAGCAATGATGTACAAAGCACAGGAACTTTATTGCAGTAAATAAATTATAGTGAGCCAAAAGAATGGTTCTTATTTGTGAGAAGACAGGACCCGACACGGTCTGTGTTTCGAAGAATACTCCTTCCTAAGGGGTCCAGAATGTTTGAAGTCACAAATAAATGAGAACCATATGAAGTTTAAATCAATTGGTGTAAAAAACCCAATAGGAACAGTCTCCTGTAGCGCTGCTACACAGTATACTAACGCCAATTGATTTAAACTTCAAGTAGACAAGACAGGGAGGATGGGAGTGTTGTCCACAGAGACAGAGAATGGGGGAAGCAGGAAAGTGAGTTTAGACAGGAAGATGAGCAGCTCCGTTTTAGCCATATTCAGTTTTAGATGAAGGTGAGACATCTAGGCGGCAATGTCAGGCGGTGAGACATCCAGGCAGCAATGTCGAAGAATAACATGAACTCTTTGGGCAGAGGGAGTGAAACCTGTGGATATTCACCATTGGACATTTACTCAGTATGAACATAGCACCATGAATCAACGAAAGGTTTGAGTGGGTAAAAAGATTTAAAGCGGGAAGAACAAGTGTAACTGACAAAGGTCATTCTGGTCACCCATCAATGTTGTACACATAAGAGCACATTGATAGGGCCGATGCCTTCATTAGAGAAGACCAACAAATAACGGTGTCTCAATTGGCTGCAAATTTTCATATGAGCCATGAATCTGCATTTGCCATAATGCATGATGACTTGGGATACAGGAAAGTTTGTGCACAATGGGTTCCCAAACAGCTTACTGATCTGCACGAGCTCCTGAGATGGTATGAAAAAGATCTGAGTATTCTGGAGAGAAGTGTCACTGCGACCTGGAGAGCAAAAGACAAAGCATGATGAAGTAAAGGAAGTAGTGCTCACCTGGCTTCAGGAGCAGCTGAAAAAACTTCTCTATAGGAATGCAGAAACTAGTTGAACTATACAACAAATGCATCTTCTTGCATGGGGACCATGTGGAAAGTGATATGTTCAATTGCTTACAGTTACTTCTATTAAACCCGTTAAATGTATTTTGCCTTTACTTTCTGAGGTACCCTCATACATAAAATATTTAAATGTAATAACCAGCAATTAAGAATATGCTAACTGTGGGCTCTAAATATTTACCCATAAGGATTATCAACCGTTTTATTCATATAGTGCCACTGAAAATTCAAAGATAGGGCTGCCACTATATATTTAGGCCCCTTTGAATATTATTTAGTTCCACGGTTATGGAATAACTTACCCATAGATTTGAGAAAAGTATCATATATAAATTTTAAACCATAACATAAGAATTGCCATTGCTGGGTCAGACCAGTGGTCCATCGTGCCCAGCAGTCCGCTCACGCGGTGGCCCCTAGGTCAAAGACCAGTGCTCTAACTGAGTCCAGCCTCACCTGCATATGTTCCAATTCAGCAGGAACTTGTCTAACTTTGTCTTGAATCCCTGGAGGGTGTTTTCCCCTACAACAGACTCCGGAAGAGCGTTCCAGTTTTCCACTACTCTCTGGGTGAAGAAGAACTTCCTTACGTTTGTACGGAATCTATCCCTTTTAACTTTAGAGAGTGCCCTCTTGTTCTCTTTACCTTGGACAGGGTGAACAGCCTGTCTTTATCTACTAAGTCAATTCCCTTCCTTATCTTGAATGTTTCGATCATGTCCCCTCTCGGTCTCCTCTTTTCAAGGGAGCAGAGGCCCAGTGTCTCTAATCTCTCACTGTACGGCAACTCCTCCAGCCCCTTAACCATTTTAGTCGCTCTTCTCTGGACCCTTTCAAGTAGTACCGTGTTTGTCACTTTCGCCGCCACCACACATTGCACAGACAGCCTCATCGACTTGTCGACCAGTACTCCCAAGTCTCTTTCCTCAGGGGTCTCTCCAAGTACCGCCTCGTACATCCTGCATTTGTGTATGAGAATTTTGTTACCGACATGCATCACCATACGCTTATCCACGTTGAACCTCATTTGCCATGTCGCTGCCCATTTCTCGAGCGTGGTTATGTCACGTTGCAAATCTTCGCAATCCTCCTGTGTCTTCACTACTCTGAATAACTTTGTATAATCTGCAAATTTAATCACCTCATTCGTCGTACCAATTTCCAGATCGTTTTTAAATAAAAGACATTGAAAAGCATCTTTTTTTCAATTGGCTTTCTCAAACTGAAGAATTGAGTCTGGGACTGTAATCTGTATCTATGTAATGATTAATTTCTGTTAGGGAAAATTTTTAATTGTATTAATTAGTTATGGTTCACTGAGATTTGATTGTTTTAGAGTTTTATTATTAGAATTTTTATTATTAGAATTGTTATTATTGAGATGTTAATTGTTTATTTTGGTTTATTATCGAGATGTTGATTGTTATAGTATTTTATGGAAAAAAGATTAACTTTTGCTCTTTTTCTTTCCTTTCCTGTTTTTAAATGGAGTTCTTTTCTTAATGAATGTGAACTATGGGCTGTTTCTAACAAACTGCGCTAGTAGCTTGTAGCACAGTGAGGTCATAGAGTTCCTATGAGCGTCGGGAGCAGCGCGGGCCATTCAGCACTGCTCTCTGCGCTAAAAACTGCTAGCGCAGTTTGATAGAAGTAGCCCTATATATTGTAAACCACTTGGATCCTTTTTAGGCTGTTCTGCGGTTTTTAATAAACTCAAACATATTGAGCCAACATTTTTTAAAGAAGTAACAGACATTGATATTTCAATCCTCTTGTGCTGGAACATGAAACTTGATTTAATTTCTTTGGGTGAAAAGGAACCGATGCCCCATGCAGATAAAGCAAATGTCTTTAGTGTTCAGACACTGCTGGAGCTTTGGATACATACCAGAATGCAGATCCACAGAATATATTTAATTAACATACTTGATTAGGTGAGTTCTGTGAGTCATTTATTTCGGTTTCACTTTGCAGTGAACTGAGCAGACTTGGCGGTAAGTTTAGGGTTCTGTGAAGTGATGAGTGATTAATTTAGTGCAGAGTGTCCTTGCAGTGATTCTTTGTGATCTTAAACAGCTTATCATCTAACGACAATGTTGGATAATGTAATCCACCATACAGGAGATTATGCATATATAGCTTAAAGCACCTATTCAATGTAAAAATAGCACTTTATGCAAATATGAAATTCTGATCTGAATGTGCAAATGCTATGTTGGGTTTTTTTGACTGCTGATGTTCAAGTTTCAGAAAAGAAACATCTTTTTTCATCCCTTAATTTTCAGTAAAATGAGATTGCAACATTCATTTTAAGATGATGCTGTCAAACTCAATTCAATGTTGAGAAAAGGTACACTGTAAGTGGGACCCTTTGAAGGATGTGGCCAACCAAGCAGGAGCATATCAAATTATTGAAAATAAGAAATTCTGTTTTGTTTAACTGTGATAAATTAACTGGACTTAGGGCTAGATGTACTAAAAATGGTCATTAAGACCTTGTGGGTCACTGTGAGCTGATTTTTTGGCTGATTTCTAAACAGCGTTCGATGTTCAAACTGGTTTTATGGAGGGCAATCGTTATCCGATCCAATCACTCACTTCGAAACCAGCTCTCAGACATGTGCAGAAACAGTTTGGAGACGCCCCAACAGCTGAGCATCAGGTGAAGCCCCAAAGCAGTCTCCTGACACTCAGCTATTCGGGGCTTTTTTCTTTTTTAATGGTACAGATGTGTGTGTGTTACGCACTCTCTCCTGCCTACTTCCTCCTGTCGTCATGAACCCCCCCCAACCAACTCCTCCTAGCCAGGTCCCCCAAACTGACCCCTCCCCTTCCCTATAAATCATTAAGAAAGATGCCCACTCCCTCCTGCCACCAGATGCCCCCCTCGACCTCCCCAAACCACCCCCACAACCCCTGAACCACCCCCATACCTCCACATGAAGACAACAGGAGGGATGCCCAGGAGGCTTGCAGGCCCATCACTTCAAAATGGTGGGCCTTCTCTTTCCTGGTGCATCCTGGGATGTATGCAGAGGTGCCTAAGGCCCTGATTGGCTAAGATGCCTAAGGCTCCTCCCAGTATGTGTGCGTATTACACTGAGGTTAGGTGAAGGAATTCAGAGCTCATGGGGGCAGTTAGGGGTTGGCAGGGGAGGCAGAGGCAGGGCTGGATTAAAGGGTAGGCACAGTATGCACGTGCCTTGGGCCCAAAAACATCAGGGGGGCCCACCGGCAGCTGCTCTGGACCTAACTGCCCGGGCATCTCTTCCCCTCACCTTCGTGGCACTTCTCCAAACCATTCTTCTCTCTCAGACGGGCCATGAAGCGGCAGCCATTCTCACTCGTTGCACATGCGCAGCTGCTGCAAAGCTTCCCCTCTGACAAAATCCAGCAGAAACCAGAAGTTGCATCAGAGGAAAAGCTTTGGGGGACCCACACACATGCAACTTGTGAGAATGGTTTCTCTGTCAGGGCCCGTCTGAGAGAGAGAACTTTGGTTTTAGAAAGCATCCACGAAGGTGAGAGGAAGGGAGGGAGATTGCCCGATAAGAGGAAGAGGTTGAGTGGCACTTTAGGTTTAGGGGGATAGACACTGAATGGAAGAGTGGTGGGATGAGAGAGGGGGACAGATGCTGAATGGAAGTGTGGGGAGTGAGAGAGGGAAACATATGCTCAATAGGAGAGGGGGGACCAGATGCTGAATGGAAGTATGGGGGAGATGGGGACAGACATTGAATGCAACGGGGGTTGAGAGAGGGGAGCAGATGCTGGAAGGAAGTGGGGAGGAGAAAGAAAAAAGGGCACATGCTGGATTGGGAGAAGAGGATAGAGTTAGATACTGGAAGGGGTGAGGGAAAGAGGTAGCAAGCTATAGATAGACACAATGGAAGAGGGAAATTGAGGACTGAATAGTAAGAAAGGGTTTAGACAGAGACAGAAAATAAATTGAGAAGGAAGACCAGGGAAGAAAAGAAGAAAGGGAGGAGAGAGAGATGCCAGAGCATGGAGGAAGGAGAGGAGACACATACCAGATCTGAGGGGAGGATAGGAGGAAGGAGACAGATACCAGATCTGAGGGGAGGATAGGAGGAAGGAGACAGATACCAGATCTGAGAGGAGGAAAGGAAGAAAGAGATGCCACACTATGGGGGGAGTAGAGATGAAATAGATGGATACCAGACCAATGGGGAGGGGGGAGGGAGAGATGGAAGGGTGAGGCAGACAGTTTCTGGAAGAGGCATAAAAAGAGAGCAGATGCCATATGGAAGAGGCAGAGAGAGAGCAGACAGTGGTTGGAAGGAAGAGAATGATGAGAAGATGAGGAAAGCAGAAACCAGACAACAAAGGTAGAAAAAAAAATGCTATTTGTTTTATTTATTTCTTTTTGCTTTATGATAAAGTATTATTGTAGCTGTGTTGATAATCGTTTATTAATAGAAAATATCTGATTTCAAGAAAGCTTGGGATAGTTACATGGGATCTCTTAGAGGGAGGAAGAGATAGTGGTTACTGCGGATGGGCAGACTTGATGGGCCTTTATCTGCCATCATGTTTCTATGTTTATTGGGCTAATTTTAATACATTTTTTTTTACTAATTCAGAGACCAAAACTCCTTTCCGCAGGGTTAAGACAGGGATACTGTAACAGCAGTATAGTTTAATCACCTGAAGAAAGAAGTTTTAACCTCTGAAAGGTAATTGAGAAATGTATTAGTCCAATAAAATGGCAGGCACTAAATTTTCTTTCCGCCATGCCCCATGCCTCCTACCCAAATGCAAAATATAAATTGGTGGGCTTCCCAAAGCTCTGCCAGCTGAAGATCTCTTCCTCTAGGAAGGAAGGGGGGATTTGTTCAGAGATGTTTGGAGGTTGCATAGAAGAAAAACTGTACACTGGCTCTGGTATGGTAGTCTTTGTTGTTTGTTTTGAATTTTAAAATAAAAGAAAAAAAGAAATCAAGTGGAAATAAAGAAGTAAATAAGAACACTTGTAAATAAATGGGGGTGGGGCAGGGGGGCCCAATGGACTTCTGTACCTAGGGGCCCTTGACAAATTATTCCTGCCCTGGGAAGAGGAAAAATAATAAGGTTGTTAGGAGTGAAACAGGATAGTGATGGATCCAGGCCTTGGCAGATTGGAAAGGATATAAGACTTCCTCCTATGTGAGTGTGAGAGAGAAAATGAGAATGACACATGTGTTATGTATGGCACTTCAAGGCTGGCGACACCTCGATCTTCAGGTGGGAGCAATAAAGAAGAAAAATTCAGTGCAGGGCCTCTGAGCTATTGGCTCTGGAGCAGGTGGATGCCTAGGCAGGAATTGCCAATGATACCCCATTCCTTAACCCCAATGGCTCCCACTCCTAGTGCTTGAGTTAGCATAGCAGGAATAACATGGTTTTTATTCTCTCCAATTCCCACGCATGCTCTCTTATTCCCTTCCTCCTCAGCACTCCAGGGTCCACATACAGAAGAGACTTCCATGGATATCATATACACTGCAACAAAAGATATCTTAGAAGATTTTTGAATATGTATCTTTTTATACATCTGAAGTTAACTGTTCTGAACAAGCAATATATAATTTTCTACATTCTATTCAGTTACCTCACATTGATGTTCAAGATCACTCTTTATTACAAAATACAATTACTAAAGAAGAAGTTATTAGAGCAATCTATGGCTTCAACCAAGGCTCCAGGGCCAGATTGACTACCAATTGAATTCTGTAAAACATTTTTGAATTATGTATTGCCACATTTTCTTTCTTACTATCAAGACATCATTTGAAATCCTGCTGGTTTGGGCCAATTTCTTGAGTATTATTTTACCAAAGCCAAATAGAGACCATCAGCTGGTGCAGAATTACCGACCCATTTCTCTTTTAAATGTGGACTACAATGAAACCTTCCGCCCAATGTGCAGCGGCGGCCAAAAAAGCAAGCAGGATGCTAGGAATTATTTTAAAAAGGGATGGTTAACAAGACTAAGAATGTTATAATGCCCCTGTATCGCTCCATGGTGTGACCTCATCTGGAGTATTGTATTCTGGTTTCCATATCTCAAGAAAGATATAGCGGCACTAGAAAAGGTTCAAAGAAGAGCAATCAAGATGATAAAGGGTGGGCTCTGGACTTGCGATATCATGGCCATGGGCATTTGGCGCCCTTTAGCGCCAGAGCTTCACCTGGTCCATAGGTTAAGCCGTCCCTGCTTGGATGTTTCCTTCCCTTCGGTAATCATTGTTGGATGCGCTGATTTTGGGCCCTCCCTAGTCCCACTCAAAACATACCCACGATACTCCCCCTTGCTATTTGGATGCATAATTGGGATTTGGATGGTTCGAGCTTAGGGACATCAGTTTCGGTATTTTGGGATGTCCCTATGCTTCGAAAATAAGCGCCAAAGGATCCCTGAGCCTTTCATGCTGACATTGTGAAGAACCTAGCTATCCCTGCAACCTTAACAGGGTCTCAATGGCCTGACTAAACACATTGTAGAAAACAGAATAGTGAGGATAAAATACCAAAAAAAGGGGGGGAAGTTAGGAACTGTGTGCTGTTAAGAATTTCCCTAGCAACAGTAGCAGATGAATCCAGAGACCAATGGGATAGCCCACATCTACCAGCAGGCAGAGATAGAGAAACTGATTAACAGGTGGTCCTATTGGCTGGCACTCCTCCTGTTTATCCAGTATTCTCTATCTCCCAGCAGGTGATGGTCGCTATTCAACTAGCTCCTGGATTCTGGCTGTGCCTGGACGATTAATTTTCTTTTGTTGAGAATTTTTCTCTTCAGTAAGACAGGGGTGTCCGGCTGAACGGTGTCGGCTATGGGAGTTACACCTGGGCCCCCCCCCCCCCCAGGTACCTGCTCCACCCTCCCCTCTGGTGGATTGAGGGGTGTTGATGCTTCTCTCACTTTTTTTCTTTTTTCCCACCTTTTATGAAGCTGCGTTAGGTTTTTCTATCGCCAGCTGCGGCAGGATTAGCTCCGACACTCACAGAATTCCTATGAGCATCAGAGCTAATACCTCTGCAGCCGGCAATAAAAAAGCCCTAAATGCAGCTTTGTATACTTGTAGTTAGTGATAAACATATATTAGTTCCACAGGAAGTGATAAAAAGTAAACAGTTCATGGTTCCCGATTTCCCCTTGTTTTTTTATATTTTATCCTCACTATTCTTTTTTCTAGAAGATTCATGAGGATCCCCTTTCTTTTGATTCCACTTAGATACATTTTAGTCATATAAGAGTAACATTTAAATATATCAAGAAAACTGTGTAAAATAAAAATAAAAAAGCATGGCAAGAGAAAGCATTCGACCAACCAATGAGATAGACAGTCTCAGCAGTGACATTCTGAGGGTAATTTTATAACAGAATGCCTGGCTTAAGAGGGTAAGTAGACACCTACATAGGTTCTGATTTATAAAAACAAATGGGTGCATGGGGCCAGGAGTATCCCAAGCTGCAATAACATAACATAAAACTCACTTTTATAATGCAAATACTGCTAAATTCTATGTGGGTCAAGGACTGAGGGAAAATAGAAATTAATAGCTGGTGTTTAGAATATAAAGCCTAATCGTTTAATTAAGTTCCTCGTTAAATTTCTCTCAAAAAGTTTCGATTGACCATCCCCCTATTATGGTGGTCTAAGAAAGGAAAAATTATTTTTATAAGTATGAATCTGTAATACTTCTGTATTGTTTTTTCTTTCCTGTATTTAATGTAACAAGATGTATTCTTGTAAAATTTTGTTGAATAATAGAAATTAAAAATTAAAAAAAAAAAAATTCTATGTGGGTCACAAAAGATTATGGGGCTCATAATCGAAACAGAAAAACGTCTAACAATCGGCCTAAATCGGCACTTGGACGATCAGTAACAAAAACGTCCAAGTGCCGATAATCGAACAGGGTTTTAGACATATTTAAAAACGACTTAGGTCTTCACAGTGCTGCTGAATGACCAAAGCTAAAAGGGGCGTTTTAGGAGGAGTGGTGAGGGCGGGATTTGGGCGGCACGTGGGCCATCCTAGACTTAGTCATACTACATGTATAACCGAAGGTTTTACAACACTGCCTAATTATGGACGGAACTTGGACGTTGTGACTTAGGCCATCTAAAACCAGGTCTAAGTCCACAAAAAGTATCCAAAGTGACCAAATAAGCACTGCAGACACAAAGTACAGACCCCCACACACAGCCCCAGTGATCACTGACCCCCCTCCCACCCCCATAAAAAACATAATAGCAACTTTACATATCTGCCTCTAGAACATCAGCATCTGGCAGCCTGGCATAGGAAAGCCTAATAGAGCTGCACAGAGGTGGCTTAAGTGGTCTTGGGGGTGGGTTAGTGAACCATGGAGAGGAGGACCCAGGTCCATAAGCCACTTTAATTACTGCATTCAAGGAGAAACATATGCACCTCTCCCCCCAAAAAAAAAACCCAAACCCTTTTGAACTGCCATATAAGTGGCTTCTGCAGCAATAAGGGCTATTGGGGTGGTAGATAGGTGGGTCTAGTAGATTCTGGAGGTGTTTTGGGGGGCTCCCCATGACCTATAAGGGAGCTGTTGTGAGATGTGTATGTGTCACCCTTTTTGTGAAGTTCACAGCAGTGCCCTGTAAGGTGCCCCACTACTCTGTTGCCATGTCTGGGTGTCTAGTCCCTTACTTTTCTGGCCCCTCCCACGTCCAAAAGGTCTTTTTTAGCCGTTTTTGACTTGGAAGAATTTTTGGATGAAAATGGGGTGTAAAGATGGACGACTTAGCGGTCTGGACGATCAGACGGCTGGACATACAATTGGACGATTTTTGGGAAAAAAATATGCTGGATGTATTTTTTGAAAATGGACCTTTCCCGTGTCCAACTTTGAACAACTTGTAAGTTAGGTCAAAGTGGACTTAGACGTTTCTTTTTATTATGCCTCTCCACGTATACAAAAGATGAGAAAGGCAGAGCTTGCCTAATTTTCAAAATATCCAGTAAAATACATTTATAAGACACTTCAAAATTGTAGATAAGAGTCAGTCGACATAATTAAGAAAGTCAAATCCTTATCCCATAGTACCCCCTGAAAGGAAAGCAGCCGTTGTTGAAATCTTTTAAATTTACAACCCTTGGCAAATGGAAAAGAGAATAGTACATGTGATTTCCTGGAATGTTTGGAGTTATTGAATGTAGATGATTCCAAGAAATATTTTGGAATTAAGCCTGCCAATACCTTAAAGCAGAAGCAACCCTGTTTGATATGCCCCCATGCACTCTTGTCACACCTTCCCTCCCCCGCCCCACTTGAGTGACATCAGCAAGGGCAGCCAATGGATGGGGAGCAATTTTGTCACCACAGCTTCCCTTATGCCCTGTGCAGCCACACTGGCTGTACATAACTAGCTAAGTCCTTCATGTGGCTTTATAAAATGCGTGCACAAGAGACAGAAATTGCACCTACCTTGCAGGCATGGACACTTACTCCTTCTCCCAGGCAGCTGTAAATGTTTGCCCTTGGACCGCACAGGGTCAGCTCAAAAGGTTTTGGTGCCCCAGACCTACTTCTGTTTTGGCACCCTGGATCTGTACCAACTTTTTTTTACAGTGCTTCCATGCCCTGCCTCCCCCCCAGGCCAGTTCCTTCTTCTTCATTTGATGCTGCTGCTGCCTGATCCCAATAGGATGTGGCTTCAGAGGCCAGCTGCTGCAAGGAGAGAGAGCCAGCGTTAGTATCAAGCTCTCTCTTCTGATGTTGGACCTCGCCCTTTGTGGCAACTGGCCTATGAAGCAGCAACCTGTTGGATGTGGCAGCTAAGAAAGCAAAGCGAATATTAGGAATTATCAGGAAGGAAATGGAAAACAAAGATGAAAATGTTATAATGCCCTTGTATTGCTTTATGGTACGGCCTCAACTCGAATACCATGTGCAGTTCGTATCTCAAAAAAGATTTGGCGGAATTAGAAAAGGTACAGAGAAGGGCGACGAAAATGATAAAAGGTTTGTGATGACTTCCCTACGAGGAGAGACTAAAATGGCTAGGGCTTTTTAGCTGAAGAATAGACGGCTCAGAGGTGATATGATAGAGGTCTATAAAATACTGAGTGGAGTGGAAAGGGAAGATGTGAATGGCTTGTTCATTCTTTCAAAAAAATACTAGGACTAGGGGGCTTGCGATGAAGCTACTAAGTAGTAGATTTAAAACAAACCGGAGAAAATATTAATTCACACAAAGGGTAATTAAACTCTGGAATTTGTTTCCAGAGAATGTGGTGAAATCAGTTAGCTTAGCGGGGTTTAAAAAAGGTTTGGATAATTTCCTAAAAGAAAAGTCCATAGGCTATTATTGCTTGGGGAAATCCACTGCTTGTTCCTAGGATAAGCAGCATAGAATCTGTTTTGCTACTTGGGATCTAGCTAGGTACTTGGGATCTGGATTGGTCACTGTTGGAAACAGGATAATGGGCTTGATGGATCTTCAGTCTGTCCCAGTATGGCAATTCTTATGTTCTTATGAACCGTACAGCAGCATTGGAGGAATGAAGAGCTGGAGAGTGTTCAAGCCATCTTTTAGCACAGGCACCCTAGGCCATAGGTTCAGCCGGCTGTTAGTGCAATTGTAATCTATGCATGTACTTGCAAACTCTGCTCCTGTGTAGGCCTACCAGTAAAGTATTTGTTATCATATCAAAGCCTGTACTTGTATTGCCAGTTGATATTTTATAAGGGGCCACATTCACATGAAAATGATATAAAATGACCCCATTTGTGTTGAAAATTTGGATGCTGGCTATGAAAACATAATTCTTTTCTCCATGCTATTTCTTTACTTTGGTTTTGTTGTCCACCTTCCTGTTTTGACTCAAGGAAGTTTACACCAGAACAAATTATAAGACTAAAATACACATTCAAGACTGACTACAATCTGGAAAGTCACAATCTTAGCAAGCCACTAGGATTCTTACAGAGGGCACAAGGTGAGGATCCCCTTCTAGAGTGAGCTTTACTGCAGAGGTTTTTGGACATCTGAATTTATCAGCACACAGCTCTGTGAACTGGATAACATTAGCTACTGCTACCAAAGATTGAGACAAAACGTACCACCCACGGGAAAATAATGCTGAGGAGCTGGAGGGAGTTGGATTTTTCATTATACAATTATTTTTTATATACCACTTATATCTTAAGTGGTTTACATTGAATAGTAATCAGGTACAGTACTCCAAGTATTTTCCTTATCTGTCCGGTGGGCTCACAATCTAATTATGGAGGGTTAAGTGATTTGCCCAGGGTCACAAGGAGTGGCACTGGGATTGAGCCCACAACCTTTGCCATTATTGCCTTCCCTATGTGGAGTCAAGTCTGACAACACATAGATTTTTTGGGGGGAGGGAAGGTACTGAAGGAGTATGGAGTGTGGAAATTACTCAGGGGATGTGTTAGTTTGAAATAAAAATATGTGCTCTTTTGCCTTAGAAAAGAACCTGCGCAAAAAAATGGGTGTAAATTTGTGCAGGTACTTTTGGGTGGGGCATTATCAGAGCAGAAGCATATGTACGGTTTTACTTTGATCATTCTGTGGAATCCCGTGGTAAAAAGCATACTGGCCTGTGGATAGTTTCATTATTGTCTGCTTAGTCTCGGCAAGAGCAAGGTCTCTAATATAATTTGTATTTATATATTGATTTGGATTTGACTCACTCTTTTTCAGTTGTAGCTCAAGGTAACATTCAGATACAGTAGGCATTTGTTCAGTTTCTCCAAACTTTGCATAGCATTAAAGGGTCGGAAAATCTGCTTTGGTTTATTACAATTCTCCATGAGTCAGGCCTTTTTACAGGGTGTGGGAATGCAGGGAATCCAATTGCATCTGTAGCTGGAAAGTGAGTTGTATAATGCCGTGGAGTGTAAGCCAATGCTACTGCTACGTTTTCTTCTGATAGGAGAAGCAATTACCTTTATGGATGATTAATAGCTCACTCCCATTCAACCTTTCAGTGCATCCTTTTGCGCACCACTAACTTGAATTGTTTCAATTTGACCTTTATTACTCTTCACCCTCATAATGTTCTCTAACAAAAATATGAAATCGGTACAAGATAAGCCCCTGTGCCTCTTCCAGGAGGGAGCCATTCTGCCTAACATATAAGGCTCTCTCCTTCTTTTGATGTTAGTGTCCGATGCCACTGGGCAGCCCATCTTGCCACATCTGGGGCCAATTAGGGGCAAGTGGCTAACCTATGGATTCAGAATCAGCAAGAACCAGAGATATGCTCTGAAATGTCAGCTGACAATAACATGGACAAATCTTCACATACATATGGAATAAAGAATCAAGAAGACATGCATCTTTTGCTCCCCTCCTACGTCTGAAGCAAAACCCTTGAAACCTGACAGGCAGAGCATGCCAATACCCTTGCAGCGCCTCAGATACCTCTGCTGGCTCTACAGTGGGGCAATTCAGTGCTGACAACTGCTAGTTATAAGAATTATATATTACATTATGTAGGTATTTATAGATCGCTAATATTTCCCAGGAGGGGTTCAATGCAATTTGCAGGTTAAGAGACTGGTCATATCCAGGAGTTTCAATGATATATAAGGGATCAGATCCAGGAGTCAAGTCTTATATTAGGGATCAAAAAATAGCAATAGGGAGCCCTGACAGTTTGATTTTCTGTTAAGTTGGCTGAGAACCTTGTTAAGGGTATAGGGTTTCAAAACTTCTGTGAAAGGCATTATTTAGCCTGAATGAGATTTCTTGTAAACAGGTGTTTCCAGACCTTTACAGAAGCCTTTGTAGGAGTGAAAGGTTCTTGTTGTGTTGGGAAGGAGATCCACCATTTTCCTGATAGATATGGGAAAGTTATAAAGTGTATTGTGTTGAACTTAATACTTCTAGAATTTGGGAATCTCAGTCTGAAATGGTTGCTAATTAGGTTATAATTCTTGTTAGGTGGTAGTTCTACTATGTTTATCACTGAAGTGTCTCCATACTTGATAATTAAAAAAAAAAAAAAACAACCCCAGCCAGAGCCATGTTATACACACACATACTGTACATGCGCACAGAGATTCAGGAATTATCATTGGTTTGATCATTTATGTGTATTCCCTGGGAACTACATAAGAAGCATGATATTCAAAATGATTTAAATGGCCCTCTGTGCCATTTAAATCACCTGTCCGGGTCTAAGTGGGCATTTTCAGCAGCACTTAAACACAATTTGTCCCCATCCCTTCAGGAAAACATCCCGTGTCATTCTTTAGTGTCTATCTCAACTTTAGACCTTCTACACCAGCATTCTTCAATACAAGGCTTGAGGGTCACTGGCTGTGCCCATTCATACTCTGATTCTTATCTGAGCCAAGCATAGGATAATGAACCCATTGTGACATTACTGATGAGGTTGGCTCTTAGGCATTGGTGGAATGAGGCATTATGACATCCAATATCAGCTCTGGAATATTGCTACTATTTGGATTTCTGCCAGGTACTTGTGACCTGGGTTGGCCACTGTTGAGAACAGAATACTGGGCTTGATGGACCTTCAGTCTGTCCCAGTACTGCGGGAAACCTTCTCATGTCATTCTTTAGTGTCTATCTCAACCTCAGTCCTTCTACACCAGCATTCTTCAATGCAAGGCTTGAGGGTTACTGGCTGTGCCCATTCATATTCTGATTCTTATCTGAGCCAACTATAGGATAATTAACCCATTGTTTCAAGTTTCAAGTTTATTAAAAAATTTGTTATACCGCTTATACAAATTTCTAGGCGGTGTACAGCAATAATAAAAAGGGGAAATTATAAAAAATTACACAAACGAAAAACCACTGAAGACCGAAAAGTAAATTCCACACAAATAGGGAAAAGGGAAGAGCTACAATATTTAAAATAAAGCACATTTAATGGGAAAAAAAACAGTAGGAAGGGAAAGACTGACAATTGTTTAGTCCTAAAAAGGACAGTTTTATCCGAAAGCATCCTCAAATAAGAAAGTTTGTGACATCACTGATGAGGTTGGCTTTTAGGCATTGGTTGAATGAGGCATTATGACATCACAATATCTGCTCTGCATTCTGGAGACTATTCTTTAGTGTCTATCTCTACCCCAGTTCTTCTACATCAACATTCTTCAATGCAAGGCTTGAGGATCAGTGGTTGTGCCCATTCATACTCTGATTCTTCCCTCTCTCCTTAAAGAATGACATGGGGATGGTTTCCCATGGTTATCTTTGGAGCGGGGACAAATTCTGACACCGTGTCATTCTCTACAACAGTACTTCTGAAAATGCCTGGCTAGTGCTCAAGCAGAAAACAGCTTTTGTGGTGACATTCAGGGACAGAATCAGCACTTAGCTGATTAAGATAACTGCATAAATAGGACCACAAAAAAATACAGTCTATATACGTTTTTTTCATAACCAGTTAAGTGCCAAGAATCGTGGACATGGCCTGGCATTGGAATTCCAGGTATAATGCTGGCAGTCAGCAAAAAGTTGGCTGAATATTGGGCTCATGGCTTAAAAGGGGGGTTTATAAGGGGGGGGTTGTGTAGTTTAAGAGGGCTTATGTCATTCTTTAAGGAGACAGGGAAGAATCAAAGTATGAATGGGCTGAAGTAAGGGCCCAAAGTGATGAACTGGATTAGAAACGCCAGAGGGTGGTGGTAAATGGAATTCGCTCAGAGGAGGGTCAAGTGAGTAGTGGAGTGCCTAAAGGATTGGTGCTGGGACCGATTCTGTTCAATATGTTTGTGAGCGATATTACTGAAGGGTTAGAGGGTAAGGTTAGCCTTTTTGCGGATGATACCAAGATTTGTAACAAAGTGGACACCCGGAGGGAGTGGAAAACATGAAGAAGGATCTGCAAAAGTTAGAAGAATGAACTAGTGTTTGGCAACTAAAATTCAGTGCAAAAAAAGTGCAGAGTGATGCATTTGGGGGGTAGAAATCTGAAGGAACTGTATGTGCTGGGAGGTGAGAGGCTGATAAACACAGATGGAGAGAGAGACCTTGGGTGATTGTGTCTAAGGATTTAAAGGCGTCTAAACAGTATGATAAGGCGGTGGCTGAAGCCAGAAGAATGCTAGGCTGTATAGAAAGAGGAGTAACCAGCAGAAGAAGAGAGGTTGATGCCCCTGTATAGTTGAGGCCATACTTGGAGTATTGTGCTTAATTTTGGCAAAGGATATAAAAAGACTTGAAGCGGTCCAGAGGAAGGTGACGAAAATGGTAAGGGGTTTGAACAATAAGAAGTATGAGAAGAGACTGGAAGACTTAAATATGTATACTCTGGAGGAGTTGAGGGACAGGGGAGATATGATATAGACATTTAAATACTTGAAAAGTATTAAAATAGAACCAAATCTTTTCCAGAAAATAAAAAATGGTTAAACTAGAGGGCATAATTTGAGGTTACAGGGAGGAAGACTTAGGAGCAATATTAGGAAATTCTTCCTCACGGAGAGGATGGTAGATGCCTGGAATGCCCTCCCAAGGGAAGTGGTGGAGAGGGAAACGGTGATGGAATTCAAAAAAGCATGGGATAAAAATAGAGGATCTCTTTTTTTTAGTTCAATCTTTATTAAGTTTTAACATCTTACATAGAAATGCAACGAAGGATGTAAATTAAGGAACTAAGGCCAGTATTGGACAGACTTGCATGGTCTGTGTCCCATATATGGTGATTCGGTGTAGGACGGGCTGGGGTGGGCTTCAATGGGAACTCCACTAATTTGGAACATGAGATGTTACTGGCCAGACTTTATGGTAGATATCCTGCAAACAATGGGATGGTATGATAGGCAACTTCAGCATTTGGAACCTAATAATAATAATAATAATAACAACAGTTTATATACCGCAGGACCGTGAATTTCTATGCGGTTTACAATGATTAAAAGAAGGTACAAATAGATTGAGCTTAACATGGTGGAAGCTAGAGATTAACAGCTCAAGGGATCAGTTATTGAGGAGAAAGAGTTGTATGGGTCAGCTACCTAGATATTTCAGGAATAGATATGTTTTTAGGCGTTTCCTGAATTCCCCATAGGTAGTAGGCATAAGCGTAAGCAATTGTTCTAAATCTTTACCCCACAATGTAAGTTGTATATTGGAACACCGTGGTGGCAGTTCTATAAGTGATAGCCAGGTTTTCTAGAACGCTGCAATGATTCTTTATAATAGCAGAACGCAGGTATATAGTACACCTTCTATAGATACCTAGGATCATCAGATCGCCAAAAGAATAACTTAACGATCCCAGTAATTTATTCTTATTCTTGTTTTTACTTATACTGTTATTCCTCTTTTGTTTTTGCCATTCTTTTGTTTATTTATGTGTTCTGAAGATAACAGCATAAGTCTGCTAAAGGAAAAGATCCTGTATTTTTGTTTGTTGCCTTGAAATACTTCTGATGAACCATTTTGAATATTTGCAAAAGAGAGAGTGAATAAAACTGTTTTTGGTTATTCATTTGGAGTATTTGCAACTGGAGTCTTTTCTTCTCCTGGCGTCAGTTCGTTATCCAGTGCGCTGCTCTGTAGAGCCTAACACCTAGCACGGACTACAATGATATTTCTACTATGGACATTACGCCAATGGAGATAAGTACTGCTCCTTGCCTTATGTACTGCTAATTATTTATCCCATTTGATTGGATGTTTACACTATAAAGCAAAAAGATAAAGATAAAATTCCTTGACCACCTTAATTTTGCATTTCAACACAGGGTTAAGATTGTAGCTCTGCTCCTTTTTCCTTTGGAGTTTTACACATTATTGATTTTTGCACATACGTCACTTGAAACAAGGTCCTGGGATGTATCACGCTTAAATACCCCGCTGGGTTGCCACAAGCTCTCAACTCGATAAAGAAACTAATTGAGTTGTGAATACTGAGGACCTGTTTCATATTTCTTTAAGCAACTTTCTTTTTATATACATGTAGAGGAAGTCATCCAAGTGAGTGAGGGCTATTCTTCCATGGTGGCTTATAAGGAAGAATTCTCTTGTATACAATTTATGTCATTCTTTTTATTTGGGTTCTATTTTGTGAAAGTTATAAAATATTAGCATAATCCAGCACTGGCGCATAAAATTCCCTTTTTATTCAATATCATTGGTTTTCCATTCTTTACTGAATGCAATTTGATTTTGATTCTTACGTTTAAGGCTCTCCACCAATGATCACCTTTATATCCTCTGTGAACCCTCCTTGCTGGTTTGACAGTTCGCCTGGAGCACACTGGTTCAGTAGTGCCTGGTGGTGGAGTCCAAACACATACCAGATGCAGCCTGTGTGGAGCAAAACACAGTCATGTCAGGCATACTTTCAACTTTGTCTACTAGTAAATAATTCTTTTACTGGATCTGCTCTCACAATTCCTTCCATATTGGAGACTGCAAATTGCCAACCTTCTTGTTTTTGGGATCTGCTGCAGCCACTACAGAACATATGCAGACCCTTACAAAATAGCGCCTAGGCCTCTTTAATGTGTAAATGCTAATTTTACCTCAAAGGGCACATACCCATGCTTGACTAGTTACAGAATTGTCCTTCACGATTTGGCATTAGTTTTTAAAGAATTGTTCTGGGAAGAATTGCTGAGTTTAAATATTAAAATCGTAGATGAAGGAGGGGATCCTAGGGGATCTACAACTTATTTGAGAAAAAGTAAAAGGCTGAAGGTTTGCTGGCCTAATACCCTTGCGCAAGTTCTGTTCTCAGAATCTGATGCTGGTCCACCTGTGAATCATTTCTTACCCTGAGAAGACATAAAAGTGGCAACTTTCAATCTGCAACAATCAGCTGGCAATATGCAATGTCAGTACCTGGATAACTAACCGGGTACGGTTAGAACAGCATTGCATGTGGTCCTACTTGCCCAGTTATTTTGGCACCAACATTAAATCCTGGCGATGCCTGGATAGCTTCCAGTTCTGGAACACCAGATACCACACTACAGGCTTGGTGCAGGAAACAAACAAATTTGTATCCAATATACTCACTGCACAAAAAACTTTCTCTCTATTTTTTTATACCATACTGCAGCAAAGACATAGATCCATTTGGGATCAGGTAAACAAAGTAATGGAAAATCCAGTGGCACTAACATATGACACTGTGCTATTTGCCACTATGATGAGAGCTAAAAACCAAATATTATCTCACAATAATAAACTTTGCTTTATTATGACAGCTTATTCTAAGGAATTGGAAAAACTGGTGGGAGTCTTTCTGTCACGTTTTTAAAATGGAATGTATCATGGCTATACAATAGGGACATTACAAAAAGTTTCTGAAGATTTGGGAGCCATTGGCAAAGTTTTGCAAAGAGTGATTGTTGATTTTGCTCTTTGGTCCTACATGTCCAGGGTGGGTTGGAACATATTTTTAATTTCTTAATTTGAGTGTACTTTTTGAATATAATTAGGGGGGGTGATATATCTATTTGTCATAGATTACAATTTTAATTGTATTTAAGTGCTTTTATAGTGCAATATGATTGTATTATATGTTGCACTTACTTATGGCTTCATAATGAATAAAGATATAAAAAAAAAAAAAAGATATAGTGGTTGGAGGGAAACCTCAGGTCCCAGTTTGCTGTTAGCTATTTTGATTAAGCTTACAAATCACCATATGACTATTCTCATTGGTTAAAGCCTCCCCCTGCCATTTAGTTTATAACTTCTAACGTTTTACTTTCAAATCTCTCTTTAAATCTATAAACTGCACATTATAGTACTTAGCATAGATTTCATCTGGGCTTTTGCCCTTGATTGGATAGGCTGGGGCTCTTCTCTCTGGAAAAGAGGAGGCTCAGGGGAGATATGATAGAGACCTTCAAGATCATGAGGGGCATAGAGAGGGTGGATAGGGACAGATTCTTCAGACTGAAGGGGACAACAAGTACGAGGGGGCATTCGGAGAAACTGAAGGGAGATAGGTTCAAAACAAACGCAAGGAAGTTTTTTTTCACCCAAAGGGTCGTGGACACTTGGAATGCGCTACCGGAGGAAGTGATCAGGCAGAGTACGGTACAGGGATTCAAACAGGGATTGGACGGATTCCTGAAGGATAAAGGGATCATGGGATACTGAGGGAGGAGCTGGGATGTAACACAAGTATAGAAAGCTAACCAGGTAATGAGTATAGAAACCAAACCAGGTCGTGCATGTGCAAGACCGGAGGGTTAGGACTTCGATAGGAAGACAGGACTTAAATGAGAAACCAAGGTGGCAAGGGAGCCCCTTCTGGTGATACAAACAGGTCGTGACCTGTTTGGGCCGACGCGGGAGCGGACTGCTGGGCAGGATGGACCTGTGGTCTGACCCGGCAGAGGCACTGCTTATGTTCTTATGTTCTTATGTAAAGTGCGTGCTCTTTAGTCGGCTGTCCAGTTCTGCCCTGACCCCTCCTCGGGACTGATGCAGCACTAATCGAAGAGTGCAGGAGAACTGGAACTACTATCTATCTATCCATTCATTCAATTTTCTATACCATTCCCCCAGGGGAGCTCAGAACGGTTTACTTAGATTTATTCAAGTACTCAAGCATTTTTCCCTATCTGTTCCGTTGGGCTCACAATCTACCTGGGGCAATGAGAGACCAAGTGGCCCACTCAGGGTCACAGGGAACAATATGGGCCTGAACCCACAACCAAAGGGTTCAAGGCAACCATTGTCTGATAGAGATGCTAAAACATGGTAAAAGATGGTAAAACATAAAATGACAAAACATGGTATGGTGAGCGTAGAATGCCAGAGCACAGCATGGCAGACATCGTATTGCAAGCATGGCTGACAAAGTGAGACACGATTTGGCAGAAATGGTAAGGCAAGTGTGCACAGCAAGGAAGTGGTACAGTAAACACTGACCCCCCTGTTTTACGAAGCC
Organism: Geotrypetes seraphini; assembly: GCF_902459505.1. Taxonomy (NCBI): domain Eukaryota; kingdom Metazoa; phylum Chordata; class Amphibia; order Gymnophiona; family Dermophiidae; genus Geotrypetes; species Geotrypetes seraphini. The sequence goes on from NC_047085.1 coordinate 317,414,996, forward strand.
TCATGGCAACGGCCCCGAAGCCCTTTAAATTTCTATGGGCTTTGGGGCTGTTACCGCAACACAGCCGCTAGCGCGGCTTCATAAAACAGGCCCTGAGTGGCAAACATCAAGTTTATTAAAATTTCTTATACCGGTCAATCAGACTTCTGAGCGGTGTCCTATAATAAAAATATTAAATATTATACATTTACAAAAACAGGGTTAAGGACTAAACGATATATGACAAAAAAGGGGAAGTTGGTAGCCAAAAGACTTCAATTTATAACAAACAGGAACGAAAGGTAAAAAGGGGAGAACTACAATATTTGATAGGAAAGAAGAACAAGTAAGGGACAAGCAATAGGTGGTAAAGTAAATTTGCAAGATAAGATTATGAAATGAAGGAATTAAGAATTTTGAATTTTAGCCCTTATAAGGGCAGTTATGTTTCAAAAGGCATCCTGGAATAGAAATGTTTTTAATTTTGCCTTAAAATGAGGGAGACTTTTTTCTTCATGCAGATAATTGGGTATGGAGTTCCAAAGGGATGGTGCTGATACGGCAAAGGTATTTGATCACATAGAGGGGAATAATCAGAAAAAACGTCTAAGTCCCCTTTTGGTCTAAAGCCTTAAACGTTGAAAGTAGAAGCAGAGAAAATGTCCATTATACAAAAAAAAACATCCAAAAGGAGGTTTTTTTTTATAATGGCCTGCCTCTATGGTCAGCTGTTTAAACACCCAGACCACCACTACGTCTACACTAACACCATATAATCAACCTAAAAAAAGCCTAACTCCCATACACCCAAAACAAGAGCTTTTAGGCAAAGGAGCCAGTCCTTTGCCTAAAAGCTGGATTCTGTAACCGGTGTCCGTCAAAAACAACACCGGTTACAGAATCCCCTCCCCCTACAACGAACCAGGTAGGAAAGAGCCCAAGCCCTCCTGCCCCGCGGCACCCCCGAACCTCCGACTCGATCAGTGCAAGAGGGAGCCCAAGCCCTCCTGCCCTGGCGAGCTGCGACCCCCCCCCCCCCCCCCGCTGACATCGGAACAAGAGGGCCCTCCTGCCCCACCGCACCCCCGAACCCCCCAACACTATCGGGGCAGCAGGGAGCTCAAGCCCTCCTGCCCCGCGGCACCCCCAAAGCCCCCAACACTATTGGGACAGGAGGGAGCCCAAGCCCTCCTGCCCTGCTGAAACCCCCTACCCCCATGTGCCTAAGGCCCCGCCTACAGGAGGGGGCCTAAGGCTACTGGGCCTATTCCAGTTGGCCCAGGCGCCTCAGGCCCCACCTGTGGGTGGGGTTTGAGCTGCCTGGGCCAATCAGGCCTTAAGGCCAGCCATTCCAGCACCCGTTCATCTGACCAATGATTTTCAGGTACAGGGAGGGGCCAATCGGGGGGCGGTCGTGGGGGGTTGCGTCGAGGGCAGGAGGGCCTGGGATCCCTCCTGCCTGTATTTTAGTGGGGGGTGGGGGGTAGGGTGTTTCGGCAGGGCAGGAAGGCTTGGGCTCCCTCCTGCCCTGATAGTGTCAGGGGTTCGGGGGTACCGCGGATCAGGAGGGCTTGGGCTCCCTCCTGCCCCGATAGTGTCGGGGGGTTGGGCATCTCTCCTGCCGCGGGTCGCGGCAGTTCGGGTAGAGGGGTGATCGCATCGAGGCAGGGGAGATGAGCCATCTCTCCTGTCGCGATGGTTGCGGTGGGGGTGGGTGGATAGGTTGTCGGGCCACTTAGCTGATTGCACCAGCCACCATCAGCTCAGCAGGCCCTTTTTCGGCACTTATACCTGTTTTGACTTGGTATAAGTCAAAACGTATAAGTGCCAACTAGGCAACCTGTCAAAAGTTTTGGTTTTTACCTGCTGTACACCTAGGTGTAGGTCGGCCCACCTCCCGCCCTTTCCCCTCCTCTAAAAATGCCTCTTTTCGCTCTCTGCGTTTAGAGGCAGGGGAAAGGCCTAAGCTGGCTTTAGATATGTCTAAAACCAGCTTTGATTATGGGTACTTGGACGATCAGGCTTTTTGATCATCCAAGTACCCATTTAGGCCACTTTTTAGACTTTTTAAAAAATTATTATGAACCCCATAGTATTTATACGTTTTAAAGACGGAATTGTGATGAGATTCTGGTTCATCGAACTGAGGGCTTTAGAAGCATTGTAGGGAATGCGAAGAGTATTAATGAATTCCAGTTGATTACTTAAATGGGTTTTGTAGCTTATTCTATGTTCTACTGGCAGCCAGTGTGCTTTGTATAGGAGGGGGGATATAAGGTATGAGAGATTGTAGCATGGTAGACAAAGTATGGCAAACATAGTATTTAGCAGCAGTCTCCCATTTAGTGCCACTGAATACTACTGTTGGGCAGGGAAGAGTGGTTTAACTGGGCAGAAACCTTTCCTGCCTGGTTAAATCACTCTGATTAACAGCCCCAACATATTTTTTTTTTCTGTTATAGTTGCTATTTCTCCACTATCCTCCCAAGATCATAGTGTTCCCTGCTCATTCTTTTATGAGGAGGCCTTGAATTTCTCTGTCAGCTTTGCAATTTCTATTTCTATTTGTTCAGCACTGGACTGGATGTAAATGCTGGCATTACAGGGTTTCAGTTCGATCTACAGGTCATGGTCGCTTATTCTGTATTCATGGAGGGCCTGTGTGTTCTCTGCATGAGAGCAAGGTGTTTCTGCTAGATTTCCAATGGGGATCTGTATCAGTGCAGTTTATTTGGTTTTCCAATCTGTACTGGAAGACTGGAGGGCGGCCAACATGACGCCGATTTATAAAAAGGGTTCCAGAGGTGATCGGGGAAATTATAGACCGGTGAGTCTGACATCGGTGTCGGGCAAAATGGTAGAGACTATTATAAAAAACAAAGTGACAGAACATATACATATCAGTATAAGGCACTAGTTGTAATATAGCATTCAATATTTATATGCACAATAAAGATAGATTCAAATCTCCGAATCTAGCTCCCTAGAATGCTATATTGATCCTTAGATGCACCACTCTACGTTCAAACTTTATCACAACGAAACATGTCGGCACAAGAAGTCCCTATACTGACCACAAATTAAAAGATAAGTGATCTTATAATGATAAGGAAGGAAGCACCAATCCAATCGACGGGAAGGTAGAAACGGAGGCCATAAATGTTCACACACTCAGCAGAGTTGATAGACCATCTGGGGATGAGCCACAGAAGAAGATAGACAGGACTTACACCATGGATACGGACTTAAGACCCCCGAGGAACCTCCAACTAAAGAAGATTGGGATCATAGTAGGAGATTCCATCATAAGAAATGTGGACAGCCACACTGCGGGAGGAAGACTGGTCACCTGCCTGCCCGGTGCAAGAGTGAAGGATGTGGCCAGCAGGATCACCAGGATCATAGACGGCGCAGGAGGAAATGACACTGCCGTGCTTATTCACATGGGTACCAACGATGTTAGCGGACGGAAATACGACAGGGAAGAAATGAAGGACCAGCTCCGCTCACTCGGAAGGAAATTGATGGTCAGGGAGGTGAAGGTGGCTTTCTCGGAAATCCTGCTGGTACCGAGAGCGGATGAAATGAGACAGGATGAACTAAGAGCAGTAAACGCCTGGATGAGGCGATGGTGCGAAGAAGAGGGCTTCGACTTTGTGCGAAACTGGACAACGTTCTGGGGAAGAAGCAGGTACTATAGAAAGGATGGCCTACACCTCACCAAACAGGGAGCGAGAGTCCTGGCTGAGAACATGAAGAAGTCCATTGAAAAGGCTTTAAACTAAAGATCAGGGGAGAGCCGACAGTCGACAACCAGTCGATGGCCCGGACACCAGGATATCCTGAGGAGGAAATTTCTAGCAACCGCACAAATATAGGGCAAGAACATGATGAAACTACAAGAGGCAATGAAAAGGATCAAATGGATACAAAAAGGGATGCGAGGACCACTAAATCCAGGAAATTAGCACAAAAGGATCTTAAATGTATGTACACGAATGCCAGAAGCTTAGGAAACAAAATGGGCAAACTGGAAGAGCTAGCAAAAAGAAAACAACTGGATATCATAGGAATAACAGAAACATGGTGGAATGAAGAGAATGAATGGGACACTGCATTGAAAGGATATAAACTATACAGAAGAGATAGGATTGAGCAAAAAGGGGGAGGTATTGCCCTGTACGTCCAAGAAGAAATAGAGTCTATTAGAGAAGGGGAGATGGAAGCAAATGGTAAACTAGAGTCCCTCTGGATAAAGATTCCCGGACAAAAAGAAGCAGACATAAAAATTGGCCTCTATTATCGACCCCCGGGACAGATTGAGGAAACAGACAAAGAAATGATGAAGGAAATTAACCGTGGATGTAAATTAGGAAATTTAACGATCATGGGGGACTTCAACTTTCCGGGGATAAACTGGAAACGTCAATCTGCGGCAGGGAGATAAAATTCCTGGAAACGATAGGAGATTGCTTCCTTGAACAAATGGTGGGAGAACCGACAAGAGGAAACGCAATCCTGGACTTGGTCATGAATGGCATTACTGGAAGGACAACAGATGTAGAGGTTACGGCCCCTCTGGGGACAAGTGATCACAATATGATCAATTTTTCCATTGGCATCGGAAAAGGGAAACCAATTAAGACTAAAGCCACAACCTTTAACTTCAAAAAAGGGAATTATGACAGCATGAGAACCATGGTTAGAAAACGGCTCAAGAAGGGGAAAGCACAAATCCAAACAGTTGATCAAGCATGGTCTCTTCTGAAAAACACCATCATAGAAGCACAGAATCTTTACATACCGAAGATATCCAAATGAAGGCGAAAAAAGGTCAAAGGAGAACCAGCTTGGTTATCCAAAGAGGTGAAGGACGCAGTGCGAGAAAAGAGGAAATCGTTTAAAAGATGGAAACGAGAAAAAATGACGGAGGCCTGGAACTGTCACAAAATTGACCAGAAAAAGTGTCATATAGTGGTAAGAGACGCTAAAAAAGTCTATGAAGAATAGATAGCGAAAGAAGCCAAAAACTTTAAGCCCTTTTTTAGATATATAAAAGGAAAGAAACCAGCAAGAGAGGCAGTGGGCCCTCTCGACGACCAAGGAAGGAAAGGGTCAATTAAAGAAGACAAACAGGTTGCCGATAGGTTAAATTCATTCTTTGCCTCTGTCTTCACAAATGAGGACACTGCAACAATGCCAGAAACAGGGAGGATATTCACCGGAGGCATAGAGGAAAGCCTCGCAACAGTAAATGTGGAGTTGGACATGATATACTTTCAGATTGACAAACTAAAGAATGACAAATCCCCTGGACCAGACGGAATTCACCCGAGAGTATTAAAGGAACTTAAAGTGGAAATTGGGGAACTATTACAATCCTTAGCTAACATGTCAATTAGAACCGGGCAAATACCAGATGACTGGAGGATAGCAAATGTCATCCCAATTTTCAAAAAAGGATCAAGAGGTGAACCAGGAAACTACAGACCTGTGAGTCTCACATCGGTTCCTGGGAAGATAATTGAAGCAATAATTAAAGATAACATTGTACAACACCTGGAAGATCACAACCTAATAAGAGCTAGTCAAAACGGCTTCAGGAAACGGAAGTCATGTTTGACAAATTTACTTCAATTCTTTGAGAAGGTGAACAAACACATGGATAGAGGACATCCAGTGAACATAATTTACTTGGACTTCCAAAAAGCGTTTGACAAGGTCCCGTACGCAAGGCTTATGAGTAAATTACTAAGTCATGGAATAGGAGGAGAAGTGCACAGATGGATCGGCAAATGGCTAGAAAACAAAAGGCAGAGAGTAAGCATAAATGGAAAATTCTCGGACTGGGAGAAGGTGACTAGCGGCGTGCCCCAGGGCTCGGTTCTTGGGCCCATCTTGTTCAATATTTTTATAAATGACCTGGAAGAGGAGACAATATGCAATATAATCAAGTTTGCAGATGATACAAAACTATGTTGGATGGTTGGCTCTCAAAGGGACTGCGAGGATCTTCAGAAGGATCTGAACCAGCTGGAAAAGTGGGCGATAAAGTGGCAGATGAATTTTAACACAGACAAATGCAAGGTAATGCATCTGGGAAAGAAAAACAAAGAACGTGAATATAGGATATTGGGTGTGACATTAGCCAAATGCGAACAAGAAAGGGATTTGGGAGTACTGATAGACAGAACCCTAAAGCCATCGGCTCAATGTGTGGCGGCGGCGAGGAAAGCAAACAGGATGTTGGGTATGATTAAGAAGGGGATCACGAGTAGATCGTAAGACGTCATAATGCCACTTTACAGAGCAATGGTCAGACCACACTTAGAATACTGTGTCCAACACTGGTCTCCAAACCTTAAGATGGATATAACTCTGCTGGAGAGGGTGCAGAGGCGAGCCACGAAACTTGTCAGAGGTATGGAGAATTTGAGCTACAAAGAACGCCTCAGAAAACTGGGACTGTTCACCCTCGAAAAGAGAAGACTGCGAGGAGATTTGATAGAGACTTTTAAAATATTAAAAGGATTTGACAAAATAGACCAGGAAGCAGCATTACTGACATTTTCAGATGTGACACGGACAAGAGGTCATAGCCTGAAACTGAGTGGCAGCAGGTTCAGGACAAATGTCAGGAAGTTGTTTCACACAGCGAGTGGTGGGTGCTTGGAATATTCTCCCAGAGGAGGTTGTGGCAGAGACTACTGTTCTGGGTTTCAAGCGCAAGTTAGATGCACACCTTCTTGCAAATCATATCGGGGGATACGGGAAATCCGGGTCTCCAACAGGGAGCACCTAACTGGGCCTCCGCATGTGCGGATCGCCGGACTAGATGGACCTAGGTCTGATCCGGCGAAGGCGTTTCTTATGTTCTTATGTTCATAAATTATTGAAACTATTTAAAATATTTAACATATGATAAATTTAAATTGGTATAAAATTAAAGAGAAAATTATTTAAATATATAATTAAGATTGATCCAGGGAAGATTCTGCACATCAAGCTTAACGTTGTGATAAAGTTTGAACGTAGAGTGGTGCATCTGAGGATCAATATAGCATTCTAGGGAGCTAGATTCGGAGGTTTGAATCTATCTTTATTGAGAACCTATACATAAGCATGGATTAATGAGAGAAAGTCAATATTGATTTAGCCAAGCGAAAGCTTGCCTCACCAATCTACTGCATTTCTTTGAAGGGGTGAATGAACATGTGGATAAAGGTGAGCTGGTTGATATGATGTATTTGGATTTTCAAAAGGCATTTGACAAAGTACCTCATGAAAGACTTCTGAGGAAACTACAGTAGAACATCATGGGATAGGAGGTAATGTCCTATTCTAGATTAAGAACTCTTTGAATGACAGAAAACAGAGAGTAGGTTTAAATCAGGGATGTGAAAACTTTTGGCTTCCCTGGGCCATATTGGCCGAAAAAAATGTTTCTGGTGCTGCGCAAACGCTGCAGCAAGACAGAGGAGGAAGCTGGCAAGACGGTAAACACCCAGGGGCAGCAGAGGAAAACACTGCATCACCCTCGACCAGGGCCACACAAAATACTTCACGGGGCCGCAGATTAGACACCCCTGGTTTAAATGATCAGTGGAGAAGGGTTAATGGATTCATCAAAGCACAATAATATATGCAGAAAAGACTAAATTATATTTGCAATGAGAAGAGAATAAATTATATTTGCAATACTCTCCCAAACTGAATATTCTTATTGTTTCTTAATAATCGCTAAGGCCTCCTTTTACTAAGCTGCGGTAGCGTTTTTAGCGCACGCAGAATATTAGCGCGCACTAACCCCGTGCTATGCGGCTAGAACTAATGCCAGCTCAATGGTGGCGTTAACGTCTAGCATGCTTGGCAATGTAGCGCGCGCTAAAACCGCTAGCGCAGCTTAGTAAAAGGAGCCCTAAATGTTCATACCATTGAAGGGCACATGACATAATATATTTGTTTCTAGGAGGAAAAAGTCTCAGATCCTCGTTTGCTGCTAGAACTTATCTTTACACACAAACTAAAAAGGGAAACCACCTCATCGGCTATAAAAAAAAAACCCCGAAACAAAAACCCCCTCCTTCCTCCTAAATTCCCTATGCACTGACCGATATCTAAATTATTTGCTTTGTTACAACTCAATGTGCAATAGAGGACAGATTACTTAGCTTTTTTAAGTCCTGCTCTCAAGCCCGTTTAAATCATATCCACCGTCCACCACCGACAAAGGCAAGCCAGCATTTCACTTAATGCTGCATCACAGTGAAGGACACACTCAACTGTCCACTTAGGGCTCCTTTTACTAAGGTGCGCTAGCGTTTTTAGCGCACGCAGGATTTTAGCGCTTGCTAAACCCACGCTACGCTTCTAGAACTAACACCAGCTCAATGCTGGCGTTAAGGTCTAGCGCGTGCTATTCCGTACGTTAAAGCCCTAATGCACCTTTGTAAAAGGAGCCCTAAGAGAAGAAAAACGTTATTATGCTATGGTGAGAAATACAATATAACATTCCTTTCATGGCATAAGCACTTACTTTAGTCGGCACTTGAAATTTCGTGTGCACTCTGGCGGCATAGATGGCTGTGGGACAGACTGGCCTCATTTTGAATCAGCGTGTGACATCATCATATGACCTGTGTACATTTTATATCAATGTATGACAGCACTCAGAAACATTTGTGTATAATTTTAATCTTGAATTCTTCTAACAAAGATTATAATTTAAATCTCTTTGATCCAAATCTCTCATAGAGATAGAATTTACCTGTTTACACTCACTTATATCTACACTTCTCCCTCTATATCCATGGGGGTTAGGGGCAGAGTCGGCCTGCAAATATTAAAAAACTGCGAATAATATTCGGGCCGGTTCTGCCCCTAACCCCCGCTTCCTCCTGGCTATTTTAAGCCCTGTAAGCCCCTCCCCCCTTAAGCCTTACCTGGTGGTCTAGTGGGTTTTCAGAGCAGGAGCGATCTCCCCACGCTCCTGCCTCATGCAGATCGCTCACAGGACATGGCTGCCTTGAGCTCCCGTAGTCTCTCGAGCCATTTCCTGTGAGCGATCTGCACGGGGCAGGAGCGTGGGAAGATCGCTCCTGCCCCAAAAACCTGCTAGACCACCAGGTAAGGCTTAAGGGGGGGGACTTACAGTGTTTAAATAGCCAAAAAAATTAAAATGTTTTGTTTTAAAATCGCAAATAAGCGAATCCACGGATGCTGAAACCACAGATTCGGAGGGGAAGTGTGTTCTTATTCCTATAGGGTAGAAACACACTCATGCTATCAGCTGTTTTAAAACACTCCTACATTTGTTCTTCCATTCCATTATTTATTCTCTATTATTAGTTTTCTTGATTTTCTTATTTTTGTTGTTTGTGTTATTTTTCTATTTCTGTCACTTTTAGTTATTAAAAAAAATAAAATAAAATAAGTGCCACTCAATTTTAAGGTTCAGGCTCCATGATTCTTCAGAATTCAAATGGAAAATCCATTCCTGTTCTCTGCGCAAAAGAGCCATCCTTCTAACTCCCCTCTCTTAAATGGTGGCATGTGGAGCAACATAATTTAATAAAAACATCTAAGTCCATTTTGAGCCTACAGCAAAGTCGCCCAAAGTCAGCAGCGTCTAAAATCCATTCTCAAAAAATACATCCAAAATATTTTTTTTAACGAGAATTGACTAATTATATGTTCAGCCATTTGATTGTCCAGACCGCCAAGTCATCTATCTTTATACCGCATTCGTGTAAAAAAAAATCATCCAAGTCCAAAATGCCTAGAAAAAGACCTTTTGGATGTGGGAGGGGTCATAAAAGTGATGGACTGTCCACCCAGACATGACAACAGAGGCGTGGGGCATCTTACAGGGCACTGCTGTGAACTTCACAAAAAGGGTGCCACATAAACATCTCACCACAACTCCCTTATAGATTATGGTGAGACCCACAAAACCTACTATACCCACCTGTCTACCACCCCAATAGCCCTTATGGCTGTAGGTGGCACCCATATGGCAGTACAGCAGGATTTGAGAGGGTTTTGGTGGACTCACATTTTTCACCATGAATTCAGTGGTTAGAGTGGCTTATGGGCCTGGGTCCTCCTCTCTATAAGTATAAGTGCTGACTATGGTTCAATAGCCCACCTTGCAGTCTTCTTAATCCACCTCTGTGCAACTCTACTAGGCTTTCTTATGCCAGGTGCTTATTCCAATTTTTATGGTGGTGGTGTGTGGGTGTGTGTGTGTGTGGGGGGGGGGGGGGGTCAGTGATCACTGGGGTAGTGAGTTGGGTCTGTACTTTCTCCCTGCAGTGGTTATCTGGTCACTTTAGATATCTTCTGGGCACTTACAACTGTTTTTAGATCACCTAAGTCACAACGTATAAGTTCTGTCTAGACAGTCTTGTCAAACTTTTGATTATCACTGCAGGATGACTAAGTTTGGTCACCCACATCCCATTCACCTCCCACCCTAACCACTCCTCGAAAAATGCCCCTTTTCACTCTGGGTGCACAGCGGCAGTCAAAAGGCCTAAGCTGCCTCTAGATACATCTAAAACCCGTTTTGATTATCTGCATTTGGACAACCTGTCTTTTAGGTCGGCCAAGTGCCGATTTAGATGGGTTTTTAGATGTATTTTTGTTTTGATAATGAACCTCATAGTCTATAACCCAACATCTTAATGTGGATAAGGAATGTTCTTATATTAAGCAATGTTGCACCAACGGCTCATCTATTTTCTTACATGATAAACTACCAGGCTGTTTTGAGTACAGTTTGGAGAGCACAAAAGTAGTCTGTCCAACTAGTGGCATACCAAGGGCGGGGTAGAGGGGCGGTCAACCACGAGTGCATGCACTAAGGGGGTGTACAGCTGGCACACCACGTATGGAACCTCCCGTCCTACTCTGCCACGGAATCTTCCTGCACCTCCCTGTGGCTGCCAGTCCACCCCCTCTGACAACACTTATTTGTTCTGGAGCAGATTCGGCAGCTATGGGAAGGTGCAGCAAGGTCCCGCGATGACTGCAGCTGCCGGCTTTGCTCCCAAACATGTAAGTGACATTGGACGGGGTGGGCCGGCAGCCAAAGTCATCACGGGACCTTGCTGCACCTACCCGGGACTGCCAGTCCACCCCCTACGACATCACTTACTTGTTTCGGAGCAGAGCCGGCAGCCGTAGTCATCGCGGGACCTTGCTGCATGGCATTGGGATGGAGGGAGCAAGAAAGGAGCAGGATACTTGTATGGAAGGGTGGTGGAGGGAGAGAAAGGGGGCAGATACTGATGGAATTGGTGTGCAAGGAAAGGGGAGAGAGACATAAGGGGGAAAGATACTGGATAGAATTGGGTTGAAGGGAAAGAAAGGGGACAGATGTTGATGGAAGTGGGGAGAAGGGAGAGACAAGGGGCAGATACTGATGAAAGAGGGGTGGATGGAGAGAGTGAGAGAAAGGGAGGGGAGAGTGGGGAGAGGGAGCCTATGATGGATGGAAATGTGGATGGGCAACAGAAGGGAACAGATGCTGGATGGAAGTGGGGAGGAGAAAGAGAAAGAGGGGAACAAATGCAGGAAGGAAGTAGGGAGGAGAGAAAGAGGGGAACAGACACAGAATGGAAATGGAGAGAGAGGGCAGACGGATGGAAGTGGACAGAGAGAGAAGAAGATGCTGGATGGAAGGGGTAGAGAAAGAGAGCACATGATGGAAGGAGGGGATAAATAAAAAGAGGGCATATGATAGGGAGAAGAGGACTGAGTTCGTGAAATACTGGAGGGGGTGGGGAAAGAAGTGGCAAGCTGTAGGTAGACAGTGAAAAGGGAAATTGATGACAGGGTAGTAAGAACTTAATCTAGACAGATGCAGAAAATAAATTGAGAAGGTAGATGAGGAAAGAAAAGGGAAGGGAGAGGAGAGAGTGAAATGCCAGACCATGGGGGTGTGGGAGAAGGAAGGGAATGAGAGGAGATTACAGACCATTGGGAAGGGGAGGGAAGAAGATGGATGCCAGACTAATAGGGGTGGAGGGAGAGATGGAAATGGGAGGCAGACAGTTTCTAGAAGGAGCATAGGAAAGAAGATGCCATATAGAAGGAGCAGAGGGCAGAAAGTGGATGGAAGGAAGAAAGTGACAAAAAGATGAGGAAAACAGAAACCAGAGAAGACAAAGGTAGAAAAACATTTCTATTTTTTTGCTTTAAGATAAAGTAGTATTGTAGCTGTGTTGATAAATATTTATAAATAGAAAATGGAAATAAGGTGATCCTTTTATTGGACTAATTGTAATACACTTTTGACTAATTCAGAGACCAAAACACGTCGGGACAAGATATCGTTACAGCAGTATACTGTACTGACCTGAGAAAAGAGGTTTTGGCCTCTGAAAGCTAGTTTAAAAATGTATTAGTCCAATAAAATTATCTTTTTTTCCAGTTTTGTTTTATTCCCCCCCCCCCTTTTGTGGCCCCCTTTTATGAAACTGCAACAAAATTAGTTCCGACACTCATAGGAATTCTATGAGTGCCAGAGCTTTTACTGTCAAGACTAGCGATAAAAAAGGCTAACGCAGCTTTATAAAAAGAGGGGAGGGGGGGGGTCTATGAAGCCACATTAGGGTTTTTTAATCTCTGGCTGTGGCGGTAAAAACTCCAATGCTCGTAGAATTCATATGAGCATCAGAGCTTTTACTGCTGTGGCCTGCAATACAAACCCTAGCACAGCTTCATAAAAGGAGGGGGAGGTTATTTGTTAATTTGTTAAGTGATGATTACTATTTCTCTGGGGGTTTTTTTTTCCAAATTTATATCTGCTATCTTTATATTTTGCACAATATTAGGGGACATGTATCACTGTTTCTGTGGTGTTGCATTGTATGCAATGTCCAGCCCCTTGGTGGTTCAGTTTAACTTTTGTCTACATATTTCTATTTTACCCCCTCCCCTTTTTCTTTTTTTACAAAACCGTAATATGGTTTTTAGCACCGGTCGTGGTGGTAACAGCTCCAAACGCTCATAGGAATTCTATGAGCATCGGAGCTGTTACCGCCATGGCCAATGCTATAAAATGTGCTGTTTTGTAAATGGGATGGGGGTTAGTTTGTGTTTACACATTCTATACTGGGCGAAGGTATTTTCTGTGTTCTGTGTATATGAAAGACATGGTTCTCTGCTAGCACTGACTGTGCAGGATCAATCTGTACTGGTCTGGCTTGTTTAGTTTTACAACAGGTGAATATATAAGATGTTGCCTTTTCCTAGGTACATTCTTGTGCGATGTGTAGATTGTTACTAAAAATCATGTTTTTCAAATAATTAAGGGGGGTGTCAAAAAAATGATGGGCCCCAGGTGTCACATATGTAGGTATGCCACTGGTTAACCTCATCAGAGAAAAAAACCATAGCTTTTGTTAACAGAGTTAAATCATGCTCTAAACCAGTGGTCTCAAACTCGTGGCCTGGGGACCACATGCGGCCAGCCAGGTACTATTTTGAGGCCCTCGGTATGTTTATCATAATCACAAAAGTAAGATTAAACAATGTCTTGATCATATGTCTCTCTAGCTATAAATTATAATATTATTATTACTAGTGTTTAAGCCCGTTAGATTAACGGGTGCTAGATGACCACCTCTCCTGCTTTTGAACCTGGGCAGGGGCAGAGGCAGAGCCGGGGCAGGAGGGAGTGACGGTGGGAGAGCAATTTCAAAGCCTCGGAAGCGGCGGCTCCTTGACCAATCCGTGCTTACAACGTCCCCACACTCGCGGTCTGGCTGACTCCCCCACCAAAGCCCTTCGCAGTGGCAGCCCCTCCCGCATCCGTCCCCGCGTCCCAAGCTTCTCCGAAGGCCAGCTCCCACGAAAATGGTACCCCTCTGTCCAAAGCCCCGGCGGCAGCCTCCCTCAAAACACATTTCAAATCTGACATATTGTAATCACAAAAAAGAAAATAAAATTATTTTTCTTACCTTTTGTTGTCTGGTCATTATTCATATCACGTAGGGGTCCCAGGCTATGGTTGGCTTTTGATAACTCGCTTGCTAGGGTCCCTTCTTTCTTCTTCCCTCCCTCCATCCCTGCAGCTGAAGACAGGCACCTCCCCCCAGTGGTCTGAGACAGGAGGGAGCAGTTAGGAGAGGGTCTGAGGGCAAAGAGGGGCTCAACAGAGCCCAACCACCTTTCCTTCCCTCCCTCCATCAGGTGCAGTGAATCCACCAATGTTAAAAGGAGCCGCGTCGAAATCGGAGGCCTGCCACTGCCGTAGCACGTTTCCCTCTGCCTTGGTCCCGCCCCTTCTCTGACTTATGGGACCGCGGCAGAGGGAACGTGTTACGGTGGCGGCAGGGCTCCAATTTCAAAGCAGCTGCTTTAAATATAGACGGAGCTGAACTGACCTGATGGAGGAAGGGAAGGAACGGTGAGGCAACGGCAGGAATTGTTTGGCGGGCCAAGCACCGGTTTCTTTAGGCAGCCCTGGTTGTTTATTTGGATTCAATGTGAGCCGGGTGAGGAAGGCCGCCGCAGCCTCGCGGCTAGGTAGGGGGACAACAATGGCACTTATGCTCAAGCCCCCGCCGCAGCTCCTCTCTCGATCCTGGTGCGGTTCGAGAGAGGAGTCGTGGCGGTGCTTGAGCATAAGCGCCATTGTTGTCCCCCTACCTAGCGGCGAGGCTGCGGCGGCCTTCCTCACCCGGCTTTCACGGCTGGCGGCCGGCGAACCCTAATGCTGACATTGAATCCAAGTAAACAACCGGGGCTGCCTAAAGAAACATGGTAATCATATTCTGTTCTGAAAGCCACCGCCGCAGCTCCTAGGCGGTTGAGGGGGGAAGGTTGTGGTCGGAGTTGCTAGGCTGCAGCGGATGTGTGAGTTGCGAGTGTAGGGCCTGTAGCGGCGCGAGGTGGAGAGCAGGTTGTGGTGACGTAGTAGGTGCGCATGCGCACTCGTGTTTCCGCGACGGGATCAGGGAACACGATTTTTTTAGTGCGCATGCGCGTCCTACCATTTTATTATATTAGAAGACTTAGCTAAAAGGAAAGATTTATAAACTAGAAAGAGTTTTACCTCATGCAAAATTGTCATTTCTTTAATAAGACATTAGCTAATTTTTCTGAGACCCTCCAAGTACCTACATAACCAAAATGTGGCCCTGCAAAGGGTTTGAGTTTGAGACCACTGCTCTAAACGCACTAAATACTAATGGAGTTGATGATGCTGAAAGGGGTATTATAAGAAAACTGTTTGGCCAGGGACTTGTCAGATCATTTCCCAAACCTTTTGAACTCAATTCTGAGAGAATACAATAAATGTGAAACAGCCTTGGATTATTAGGTGACTGGTTCTGATTGTGAGAGGCCCAATAGATCAGCCAGGTAACAAGCAAATGTTGTCTGGTCTGTCAAATAGCCCAGCCTTGACTATAAGGGTCAGTATAGTATGCAAGAGATCTTTCATATCCATATAGGATATTAAGGGGTCTTTTTACAAAGGCGCGGTAGCGGTTTAATGCGTGGAATACCATGCGTTAAACCGCCTGCCACGCTAGTACCTAACGCCTCCATTGACGAGGCGTTAGGATTTTAGGCTGCCGCGGGGGTTACATAGAAACATAGAAAGTGATGGCAGAAAAGGGCCATAGACCACCAAGTCTTCCCATTCCAATGACCTGCCCCCCTGACTTTACTCCCTTAGAGAACCCATGTGAATATTCCATTTTCTTTTAAAATCTGTCACGCTGTTGACCTCAATCACCTGCAGTGGGAGTTCGTTCCAATGATCGACCACCCTTTTGGTGAAGAAGTACTTTCTGGAATCGCCATGAAAATTCACTCCCCTGATTTTCAGTGGATGCCCTCTGTTGGTTGAGGGTCCTATGAGACAGAAGATATCATCTTCCGCCTCGATACGGCCTGTGATATACTTAAACGTCTCAATCATGTCTCCCCTCTCTCTTCGTTCCTCAAGTGAGTACAGCTGCAATTTATTCAGCCTTTCTTCATACGTGAGATCCTTGAGCCCCAAGACCATCCTGGTGGCCATTCGCTGAACCGACTCAATTCTCAGCACATCCTTCCGGTAGTGTGGTCTCCAGAATTGAACACAATACTCCAAATGAGGTCTCACCATGGATCTGTACAATGGCATTATATCTTCAGGTGTCCTGCTGACAAAACCTCTACGGATACAACCCATCATTTGCCTTACCTTGGAGGAAGCCTTCTCCACTTGACTGGCAGCCTTCATGTCATCACTAATGATCACCTCTAAATCACGTTCCGCTGTGGTCCTGGCCAAGGTCTCACCATTTAGTGTGTAAGTTCTGCACGGGTTTCTCTTACCCAGGTGCATTATCTTACACTTTTTAGCATTGAAGCTTAGCTGCCAAGTCGATGACCACTGTTCCAGTAGTAGTAGGTCCTGCTTCATACTGTCAGGCAAAATGCTTTTACCTACTATGTTGCAAAGTTTGGCGTCGTCGGCAAACAGTGATACTTTTCCTCTAAGTCCTTGGATCATATCTCCTATGAATAAGTTGAATAGAATCGGGCCCAAGACCGAGCCCTGTGGCACTCCACTGGTCACGTCCAATGTTTTGGATGGGGTACCGTTTACCACCACCCTCTGAAGTCTACCGCTCAGCCAATCCCCAACCCATGTAGTTAGAGTGTCCCCTAATCCCAGTGATTTCAGCTTGTTCAATAACCTGCGATGTGGGACACTATCAAAAGCTTTGCTGAAGTCCAAATATACTACGTCCAGGGATTCTCTGGCATCCAGTTGTCTAGTGACCCAGTCAAATCAGATTAGATTGGCATGATCTGCCCTTGGTGAATCCATGTTGGCGGGGATCACGTAGGTTTTCCTCGTCCAGGATTGTGTCAAGTTTTTGTTTGATCAGTGTTTCCATGAGCTTGCACACTATGGATGTGAGACTCACTGGTCTGTAATTTGCCATCTCTGTCCTGCAGCCCTTTTTGTGGAGTGGGATGTTAGCAGTTTTCCAGTCCAAGGGGACTCTTCCTGTGCGTAGGGTTAGCGTGTGATGAAATGTCCGACGCGCTAACCCCTGTAGCGTGCCTTGATAAAAGGAGCCCTAAGTTATCCTGAGCTAAGTATTGATTGTAAAGCATTCTCTCCATTGCTCTGACCCTCTCCACTTGCTGAAATGAATGAACCATATGTATTGAGTGGATATGCTTATACATGGCAAATTTTTCCAAAGAGTTTTCAAATAACTTGTAGTTGGCTGCTTTTTCTTAAAACCAAATGTTTTTCCAAAAAGCACAGGCACCAGCATGCCCCTCCAGAAGGATGGATACTCTAACTCTTTTTACTTGTCTGTTTATGCACTAATCAGTACTATGCCAGCAACTCTTAAGCATTTATTTTATAGAATGGTAATACTCCAGGCTAAACTTGCACAAGATTGAGGCACACTCAATTTGAGTGACGCTGTTGGAATTTCCATTAACATTAAGATTCCTTACTCCTCCAACCTACTATATTTTATTTATTCTGCTTGAAGGACACGCCCAAAGCAAAATAACATTCGGGAGAGGAGTTAATGCAGGCTACCATTAAGACATGTTTTACTGTTAACCCCAATCATTAGTAACTAGGACTCATTACATAAAATGGAACTTGTGTAATATTACAAAAAACAAAAAACTTTTAACCATTTAACATTGATAACCACACACCTCAATCCATTATCACCACTAGACAAGGAAAATGAGTATGCTGTATTTAATTTTATAAACTGCTTCTGACTGTGGTCTGGCTCTTTTGTCCTGAACTTCCTTGACTTTTAACTGGGTGTGGTAACATCTACTTTGTATTTGGTATGTTTGGATTTTGAGGACAACCTTGGTAATTCAGACCAATTCTGTACCTATATTTCTAAAAACTATTTGGAAATAAAAATTAGACTTGTAACCACTGGCAATTGTCAGTGACAAAACAGAAAAAAATCTTTTTAAACGTAATCTAGTGAGCACCTTGTATGTTCTGTAGTCAGAGATGACAAATCTACTTTTGCATTAATTGTTTGGCTTCTCTTATTTTAAGAGACAGGTGACTTTGTATTGAACATTGATTCTGCAGACTTGACAGCAGCCAGAAAAAGCTGTCATAGCTAATCCAAGTATCTGGGATATTTTTGTACATTTGCTGAAATCAGTCTTTCACAGTCTTGCAGCAGAAACCCTGTTTCCAGATCAGTTCAGGGAAATCTCTCTGAGCTCTGCTATATTATTTGATCTGAAAGCAGCAAGCTTTTATTTTTTCTCACTCTCTCTCTCTCTCTCTCTGATATTGCATGCAGTAAAGAATTCAGTGTGTCAGATTAGTAAATACAGTATGTGTTTTCCGTGCTTGTGACCAGCAGTTAGATTTTGGATCTTTTTGTATTGATTACATTAGAAAACTGATGAAAATTGGACACTGTTGAGACTCATTGACAAGCTGCTACTTCATATGTGGAGCCAGAGGAAGGTGGAAGGGGAAACAAATGGCCTGTTACTTGCAGCCAATCTAGAACTGCTTTTTTACTCACTCACGTCTTGAATTCTAACCTATGAATATCACAAAGTACATGACAGAGCCTGCTAAAAAAAAAAAAGCCTAATTCAGATGTGAATCTTTGGAATATGCCTTGTTGGAGACAAATCCAGTGAGTATAAGCTTGTAACGGTCGGGTTTGAAATCAGAATTAGCTGAAGATTAGATGCCAAGCTTTGTCTTAACAGGTGAACAAGTAACGTTTGGTCTTTATAGTTTGGGTGATATGTATATACAGGATAAATAGGAGCCCAGACTACACTTTTTTTTTTTTGCAAGTAAATTTCAATTCCTGTGAGTGTTTGCAGTCCTTCATGAAGGATGGTGGCAGTTCTGAGCCAACTGGGTGGGGCTCACTGCGGTATTCGTCTGTGCAGCTCTTCTGTCTGTTAAAAGTTAACAAAACAGGTCAACTGTTTGCTTCTCAGTATTTCACTTCATCTTTTTATAATGTAAATCTTCCAGTTACCCTCACGTGAGCTGGGTTTTATCTAGCCACTCCTATTATAATTGCTTACCTAATTGAATAACTAAACTTGTACTGTATTCTTGCTATGTTAACATCAGATGTTTTTAAAGGATATCTGGACGGGGGTGTTTGTGGAGTGTTGTCATTTATCTGGGGCTAACCATAAAATAACAGGTCTTTAACAATAGCCTACATAAAATTAAAAAATAATTGTGGAATTAAGTCAGATTTCACAATCATTTGTTAAGCATCCATATTAAACTAAACTTGAAAGATGCGACTGAAATCTAGTGCACTGGTTCTTAAACTGGTCCTGGGGGACTCCCAGCCAGTCGGGGTTTCAAGATATCCCTAGTAAATATGCATGAGAGAAATTTGTATGCCTACAATGTACTCTATAGACAAATTTCTCTCATGTATATTCATTAGGGATATCTTGAAAACCTGATTCCCCCTCCCCCCCCCCCCGATAGGTTACTAGATAGATCTCGCGAATGCAATATGTACACTATCTGAATGTAAGGCACCTTGACTTACTACTAGAAATGCTTCAGCTAAAATATAAATCCCCAGATTCTTTTGGTTCTTATGGGAAAAAGATTTGAAAAAAGGAATCTTTAAGAACATCAGATACTGTTATAGAGGCAGGTACAACTTTCACACTTCTGCAGCAATTCTCCTGAATCTCCCTCTGAGCAAATGGCATTTAATCAGAATTAGCTTTTATTACACTTCACATCGATCAAAACATCTTGTGTTAGAGACTGAAAAGGTTAATGCTTAATGGACAGCCTGATAACAATCTTTTTATTTTGAATAAAATGGAGTGATAAATGTTCACTTTTTAAATGTGAAATACAGTATAAAGAAATAACAAAACATGCAAAGAATTTCAATTTCATCTGTTTTTATAGATACTTGGCTTTGTCTTTTTTTTTGCATGAATTGTTAAAAATAGCTCTTCCAGCATTTGTAAGTACTGTCTTTTATTTTAAGATTAGGAAGCCTCGCTTGTATGTTTAGAATGAGGAAAACGAGCACTTGCTTGCTTTTTCGTTTGCAGTCTCTTAAGACTTGTCTCTTGCAGTTGTGCTGGAGATCTCGCTGCCTCTAATAGGATCCTTCTGGTGCCTCCTTAAGCATTTTCCTGCTTATTTCTAAAGTAGCACTGTAGATTTTGCTAGAAAGGGGAGGAAAGGTGGCAGGCAGAAGCCCGAGTTAATGTGTATGTATCTGCTTCTCAATAGTGTAAGAAGGGGAAATGTACCAGAAGAATGGTGTGTTAAATCTCAACCAGAGCAAACTTTCAACACTGAATCCAGCGAATGTTTGTTCAAATAGAATACATGAAAGGGAATACCACCTTTTAGTGGTTACACATTCAAAGCGGTTTACATGGGGCAAAGATTAAGACTCACATTCTGTAACAGGTGCCTAATGTTAGACACCTGTTTTGGAGGTGCCCATCAAGATAGGTGCCTATCTAAATTGAATAACAAGCTCAATTATGCTTAGTAATCAGCAATAATTGAAACGTAGGCACCTATCAAGAAAGAGGGAATACCACCTTTTAGTGGTTACACATTCAAAGCGGTTTACATAGGGCAAAGATTAAGACTCAAATTCTGTAACCAGCGCCTAATGTTAGGCACCTATTTTGGAGACGCCTATCTAAATTGAATAACAAGCTCAATTATGCTTAGTAATCAGCAATAATTGAAACGTAGGCACCTATCAAGAAAGAGCGATTCTGTAACAAGGCGCCTCAAAAAATTTAAGCGGTCTTCAAAAAAGTAGGCGCTATGCATGTTGGGCGTAGGCGTGTGGCTACGTGTTAGGTGCTTTGTTACAGAATCATTGCTATTAAGTGTGCTTAAGCACTTCCATGGGCGCCTACATGTTAGTTGTGCCTAGAGCTGGCCTATTTATTGGGTGCCTCTGAAATATGTGCCCACTAAGCAGCCAACTGTACTTGAATCGAGCTGAACGATGCCTATATCAGCGCCTAACTTTTGAGTGCTTCTTATAGAATTTGCCCAGTGACATAAGGAGCAGCACTGGGATTCGATCCCATAACCATGAGGTACTGAGACAGCAGCTCTACCACCAGACCACTCCTCACCTTGGCTTGTTTAGAAATGTGTTCATTTTAGCCCATTTCTTTGCATTACGGAAAACTACATTCGGCTACTTCTCTCCATTTACCTTGTTGAAACAGGATACATGTACCGTGAGGTCCTAGACAAGCTGCATGCAACAGGTTCTGGTTGAATTTGACTGACAGCTTGTGTGATCCATTCGCTGTCAATTTAACAACTTAATTTGCAACTTTAAATGTGTGGTTCATCATAATGCCACTAGGTTGGATGTTCAGTTTCAAGAAAAATCTTTTTCATGGACAGTTAAAATTGTTCTCGCAACTTGATGATCAAAAGGATTTATGCTCTAAATTGGCCATCTTGAAAACTCACTAGGGCTGAGTTCTTAACTTTAGTGAGATTTGGTCTAAAACTCCTACATGTTTGAGCTTAAGTGGGTCACAACAAAGAAAAATGGGGAGACTCAATGATCCACAGTGAAAACAATCCACCGATGAAAACAAAAACTGTGGATACAGATGTTCTGGAGATAATTTATTAAACACTGACATATAAAACCATGAAAATTCAATTAAAAAGTACAATGATAAAAAATATTGTGATATATGTCAGTGTTTAATAAATTATGTCCAGAACATCTGTATCCACAGTTTTTGTTTTTGTTTTCATCGGTGAGCTTAAGTGGGTGGCAACATGGACAAACTGATGACAGAAAAAAATTTACCACTCCCCTCCCCCCTTTTTACAAAACTATAGCACAGTTTTTAGCACTGGCCACGGCAGTAACAGCTTCACTCATAGAATTCCCCACTATCCCCACAGCTGCTTGGTCCCTTTCTTAAACTACTCACATTCTTATTCTTCCTGTTTAATTATTGTAATGGCTTCATTCCCCCCCCCCCCCCCAATCAGAATCTGGAATACTGTTTTGGTTTGTGGGGAGAAGTCTCAAGGAGAATTCTAAATTCTAGTCTAGGAACACTGTTTTGAAATCTTTTTATTTGTATCATTTAAGTCCTAGTTTAGCTGTTTAAACTTTTTTTTTTTTTAGTGATATACAATGTGGTATTCTCTTAATTTAGTCAGGAACCAGGTGTGTAAGATATTGGTAAATTCTTGAAAGTGGAGCCTAGCCATTAGAAAAAAGCTTTATTCAAATTATATACTTTCCAAGAAATTTCAGCAAATTTGACTTCAACACCAGTTAATTCTACAGACAGAAGAATACCTCTTCAGATAATCAATGTGCTGGGCAATATAGGGAACAATGTGGTGTAAACATAAATTAACAGCTGTTACCTTGGTATGCACATTGGTGATCAACCCTCCCTCTGCAACTCAAGTAGGGAGGGGCTGCAGATATGACTAAAGATGCACTTTCCAGTGTCTTGCATATTTGTAGGCAGTTGTCTTGCAAACAATCAGAGAAACAAAAATTGAATCTGTAATCTAAAGGGATGCAGGTGAAAAACTAAAACTTGCTGCAAAATTTTAAGGTGTGGCTGAGAAGGACTCATATGGGCAATATGAGGAACCAGCAAAAGACAACGCATTGTACTTATAACAATAGAACTGGTACAAAAAAATTCCCAGCTACTTAAATGTTAAAGGTTTTTTTTCAGGATGCCTTTCCCAGACTGGTAGGGACTATGGAAAATTGCCAGTCTAAAAGGAATCTCCTGCTACCATCTCCCCACCGCAGGATCATATTGCCAGTCATCAGCCCGATGTATGAAGCAGCCTGTCAGCTCTGATACTGCTTGCTTCCTGGGGCTGGGTGTTGGGCAAGTGGCAACCCATGCAGTCTAATCCAATGAATGGAGATGAACAAAGCAGCCAGAGTCTGTAGCGACAGCAAAAACTAATCAGTCCTTTAGACTAAAGGCAGATGTACCCTTAACAAAGGGAATTGTGATGCTGTCTGTACATATGGCACAACAACCAATGAGCTCCAGAAGGAGGCTGGCTGAGGCGCACGATATCCAATGAGCTCCAGGAGGCTGGCTGATGCACAATGTGAGGATTGACACAAGCAGCAAATCTGAGATGCACATTATAGTTGGGTTTAGGAGTGAAGTTCATTCCTATAATAGGCACAAAATTCAATTTTAGATATGTTACTCTGAGGGACGGGAAGGTGGGTTTTATTGTGCTAGCATCTGGGAACTAAACTCCTTCCTCACTTCTAAAATCTAGTTATAAATGTAATAGTTCAGCTTATCATGGTTTAATTGGTTACACTTTATAGAATTAAAGGCTAATAACACAGCAACCGCACCTTTTTGTCTAAGAGGAGGGAAAGGTGTCCAGGTATGCTGGAAACAGCTTGGATTTAGCAGGTAAGTGGTTTCATTATGGAATTGATGCTTGCTTGCTTTGGAAGCTGCTGTATTGCTTGGATTGTTTAGAACAAAAAATGCAGGATTGCTGGCACAAGAATACATGTATAAAAGCTCTTTAAAAGCCCCACATTCTGCACGTTTTGAAAGTTTAAAAATGATAACAGCTACATCTAGCCAGGAGGAGGCAAAGCTCTGGGATATCTCCATATGCACTCCGGAGCCTTGCCACCTTCTGTAAAGATTAAGCTGGCTCAAATTTGTGGGTAAAAGGATTTTGTAGCAAAGACACCGTTGATTTTCTGAGACTGTAATTTCCCTGACGCAGCGGCATTGGAAGCCGCAAAATGCTGCTAGCGTCAAACAGCTCGAATGCTGAAAAGGTGCTCCAGGGAAGTTCTGTTTTAAAGGCTAAATAGCAAGTATTTTTGAAAGTTTATATAGCCCATAAGGAATGAATTTTATTGTTTCTGAATGCACAGTGAGCACCGGTTAAACACCATATTTTTGAAACTGAGTTTAAATTTGAGAAAACAAAGGCACCGGAGGGGAGATTTATTTGCCAGTGACTGAGCTAGGGAGTTTGGAGAAGTTCTCTGTATGACTTCTGTAAAAAACACACACAAAAAAATCTGAGGCTTTTCCTTCCCTCCGTGTTGCACTTTCTACTGTTTCTGAATTGGGAATATTAAGGGCTCCTTTTACTAAGGTGCACTAGTGTTTTTAGCGCACGCACAAGATTAGTATGCGCTAGCTGAAAAATTACCGCCTGATTAAAAGGAGGCGGCGGCTAGCATGCATGCGCTAAAACCGCTAGCGTGCCTTTGTAAAAGGAGCCCCAAGTGTGCAGCGGTATGCTAAACTGAAAGGTGTTGGCAAGAAAGTAGGAGCTGGTTCTAAGGTTAGAGCACTGTTATTGACTCTAATATGTATCCTATATTGGCTTGCTTCCTGTTACTGGGGGGGGGGGGGCTGTGCTTGAGAAGTGGTGTTTTGGATTTGTTTTTTTTAATGACTTTATGTCGAGCATAGAGGTTTAGAGAAGAAATGGTGAATACAGATGGGGATAGCATAGGCATTCTGCTGTGCCACTCCCTTATATTTTTTTCCAGCTCTTAGAGTTGGTGGGGCGGGGCTTAACAGCCATCTGGGTTCAACTGCATTAAATCCTAGCAGGAAGTCAACCTTTTTACCCAGGAATCACATGTATTCCTCTTTCGCCTTACAATCAGATCTTTGAGAAGCTCTCTTCTGACAGGAAGCCTTTGTCTGCTTTAGTACAGATGTTTTACTGCCTTGCATTGATTTTGAGCCACCAAATTGGCAGCAGAGGAGTTTTCAGCAGCCAGAACCCCCAAGGAGGTGCTTTCTGTCTTGTTCCTCTTCTCAACTTGGGCATTTCTCTCCTTCTATTATTAAAAAGTGACCCCTTTCTGATGAATAGAGGGAGAGGTGTGTTGTGGAGGAACTAGACAATATTAATGCAGATAAGTGGTGCTGGTATGGGGAAAGGGTTTGGTAAAACGGCTGTGAAGATGGCTTGACTCTTGCCAGAGTCAAGGGCATCACTGTGGCTCCTTCTAATTTTTAAGCTCTTCTGTTTCCTGGCTACAGTAGCCAGCTGTGCTGACTTCAGCTGGGTGTCTAGATTCCAGAAAACTGCTGGATCTCCACAGCCACATTTGCTGCTGGTAAAAGGAGATGCTGCTGTTGCTGGTTTCAGGTCCCCCCCCCCGAATGGGAATTGAAAAAAATGTCTCTTCCTCCTGCAGTTTATGGGTGAGGTTTGTTGGCTATTCATTTGTGAAGAGGAGTGTTAGGGTTTGATACTGGCCAAGTGAACATGATTTAAAACTGCCCTTTCATTTTATTTATTCAATTTTTTTTGCTCAATGCAGGCGTTAGCAGCTAGCGCGGCAGGCGGTTTAACACGTGGTATTACGCGCGTTAAACCCCTACCGCAGCTTGATAAAAAGACCCCAAAATCTGAAAACAGTTTTTGTCTATCACATCCTGTTTTTAAGTTATGTGTCTGTTTGTGTTTATATCATTTTTGTCAATAACGCTACCGTGAACCGTCGGTATTTTACTGTTTCTGTAACACAATATTGCATTTTAGGACAGCTCATCGATCACATATACCAGCAATTTGAAAGTTTATGCTAAAAAGTGATTGTCCTGCTTTTTTCTACTTGTGAATTTTTATATTTTGTTTGTTTTTTGTCTAAGATATTATAATTATTATGAACAGATGAGATTGTGTTAACCATCCTGATAATTTCTGTTATGTTGCGGACAATTTACTGCACAAGATCAGCGAAAGAATCTGTCCAGCAGACTTCAAAGTGCATCCAAGCATTATTTTGGCTGTAAAGTTGGCGACCAAGATAAAGCGTGGGCATCTCATGTGTGCTGCACTGTCTGCTATTCCGGATTAACACAGTGGCTGAATGGGAAACAGAAGAAGATGCCTCTCGCTGTACCCATGGTGTGGTGTGAACCAACAAATTCATCACTCAGACTGTTATTTTTGCATGACAAAAATTGCTGGATTCACAAAGAGGAATAAATAAAAAAATTGTGTATCCTGATTGCCCGTTAGCAATTAAACCCGTTCCTCATGACTTGGAGAATCCAGTTCCAATTCCTCCTTCCACATCTGCAGCACAATGTTTTGAAAGTCCAGATGAAGAATGTGCCTCTGCTGCGGTGGAGGAGTTGTATGAGCCTGAAGTGGATGAAAAACAACCTCACCTGCTAACTCAAGAAGATCTTAATGATCTGGTTAGAGACTTGTCACTGTCATAGGAGAAAGCAGAATTTTTAGGTTCAAGGCTGAAGCAATGGAATCATTTAAGACAGGACACCAAAATATCTTTTTTCCGTGATCATCACACCATCCTGGCTTCCTTTTACCAAATGGAAGGAAACATTTGTTTCTGTACTGATATTAATGTTCTCATGCGAGAACTGGGATATGAACAAGTTTTTGACAAATGGAGACTATTTATTGATTCAAGCAAAGCAAGCCTTAAAGCTTTACTTTTACACAATGGAAAACAGAAGCCATCTGTTCCTGTTGCTCATGCAGTTGGGTTGAAGGAAACGTATGAGTTGATGGAGACACTTTTAAAACTCACACGCTATGCAGATCACAAGTGGAACCTTTGTGGTGATCTCAAAGTTGTATCACTCCTTCTGGGTCTGCAACTGGGGTACACCAAATACATGTGCTTCTTGTGTCTTTGGAACAGTCATGATGATGCCAACCACTAAAGGCAGAAACAATGGTCAAACTAAGATGAATCCATACCTGTCAGATACAATGTGAAGCACCTGCCATTAGTACATCGTGATAAAATCTAAATTCTAGCACTTCACATAAAACAGGGTCTGCTGAAAAATTTTGGCAAAGCGATGGACGGAAATGGTGATGCATTTCAGCATCTAAGAAGTACTTTTGGTTTCGAGAAAAGTGAAGCCCAAATCAAAGAAGGTGTTTTTGTTGGACCCAAAATCTGTGAACTGATTCTTGATGATGTGTTCAAACAGAAGCTGAACCCAGCTGAATCAGTAGCATGGGAAGCATTTGTGCTAGTTGTTCAGAATTTTCTTGGAAATCACAAATCAGAGAATTATGTTGAGCTTGTGGAGAACATGCTAACAGCATATCAGCTAATGGCTGCCAGAATGGCACTTAAAATGCACGTCTTACATTCTCACCTCGATTCTTCCCACCCAATCTTGGTGATGTCAGCGATGAGAATGGGGAAACATTTCATCAAGATATCAGGGTGATGGAAAGCAGATATCAGGAAAAGTTCAGTCCCAGTATGATGAGAGACTATTGTTAGTTCTTGCAAAAAGAGACAAATGCACAGTACAAGCGTAATAGCAAGTGCCTCAAACATTTCTGAACATGCTGATATCACTTTGTGTGACTTCAGAGAGGCGTAAATACTGTATATGCTGTAACATGTCTCCTTATGGTCTTTGTGTTTGTTTTCAGAGTAATCTCCGTAACACAAGCTTGGTGGGTCACAGTTCATACTCGCAATATTGTGCCGATATGGCAAACTGTCTAAAAAAAAAAAATCAATAACATGTATATCAGAAACCTGATGTGCTAGCTGAATTTCAATTACAGATCTGAAATCAGTGTCATTAAATTAACTAAGAACACTTCTTAAGTTCTCAGTATCAAAGAAAAACTAGTACCTGGCCAAAACCCAAGAAGTAGCAATATTCCTTGCTACCATTCCAGGGCATACAGTGGCTTCCCCCATGTCTTTCTCAATAACAGACTATGGATTTTTCCTCCAGGAAATTGTCTAAATCTTTCTTAAAACCAGCTACGCTATCTGCTCTTACCAGAACCTCTGGCAATGCGTTCCAGAGCTTAACTATTCTCTGAGTGAAAAAAATCTCCTCCTATTGGTTTTAAAAGTATTTCCGTGTAACTTCATCGAGTGTCCCCTAGTCTTTGTACTTTTTGACAAAGCGAAAAATCGATCCACTTGTACCCGTTCTACTCCACTCAGGATTTTGTAGACTTCAAACATATCTCCCCTCAGCTGACTCTTCCAAGCTGAAGAGCCCTAACCTTTTTAGGTCTTTCCTCATACGAGAGGAGTTCCATCCCCTTTATCATCTTGGTCGCTCTTCTTTGAACCTTTTCGGTTGCCGCTATATCTTTCTTGAGATAAGGAGACCAGAATTGAACACAATACTACAGATGAGGAGTAATACAGGGGCATTATAACATTCTTTGTCTTGTTAACCATCCCTTTTTTAATAATTCCTAGCATCCTGTTTTCTTTTTGGCCACCACTGCACATTGGGCGGAAGGTATATTTAAAACAAATAGAAGAATATATATTTTTGGTTATACATGCTGTACGACTAAGTCTAAGCCGGCCCATGTCCCGTCCAACTCCCGCCCTCGACAGTCCTCCTGAAACGCCCCATTTATCTTTGGTCGTTCAGCGGCACTATGAAGGCTTAGGTCGTTTAGAAATACGTTCAAAACCCCGTTTTTATTATCGGCACTTGGACATATTTTGACAATGTTCGTCCAAGTGCCGACTTAGGCCGATTTTTGGACGTTTTTCTCTTTCAATTATGAGCCCCATAGGATTTAACATTATGCTATTTTATATCCTAACATTTGTTAGTGCATGGTAAACCTTATTACAGTGTCTCTCAAATTTGTTTTTAACTCCAGCACACTAAATATAGCAAATGTTTTTTGCGATACATTCTAATTGAAACTATAAAATTGCCTTTTCTTTGCGGCCATTTTCTCCCGCATAGGGAATTAAGCCACCATGGCCCCCAGTCGAAATGGAATGATCTTGAAACCCCACTTCCATAAAGACTGGCAGAGACGAGTCGCTACCTGGTTCAACCAGCCTGCCCGAAAGATCCGCAGGCGGAAGGCATGGCACGTAAAGGCTCATCTGATTGCACCTCGACCGGTGTCGGGGCCCATCCGCCCAATAGTGAGGTGTCCCACTTTCAGATATCACACCAAAGTTCGTGGTGGCCGAGGATTTAGCTTGGAAGAATTGAAGATAGCTGGTATCCATAAGAGGACTGCACGGACAATTGGTATCGCAGTGGACCCCCGCCGGCGTAACAAGTCAACAGAATCTCTGCAGGCTAATGTACAGAGACAGACTTATCCTCTTCCCAAGGAAGGCCTCTGCTCCCAAGAAAGGCGACAGCTCTGCAGAAGAGTTGAAGCTGGCAACGCAGTTGGTGGGCCCCGTTATGCCCATCAGGAATGTCTACAAGAAGGAGAAAGCCCGCATAATCACAGAGGAAGAGAAGAACTTCAAGGCTTTTGCCAGCCTACGCATGGCTCGTGCAAATGCTCGTCTCTTTGGAATTAGGGCCAAGAGAGCCAAAGAGGCAGCTGAACAGGATGTGGAAAAAAAGAAGTAAAAATGTTTTCTGGAACTTTCAATAAAAAGCGAGAATATAAAAGACAAAAAAAAAAAAAAGAACTATAAAATTGCAAAACCAACAAAAAGTTACATTTGAGTTAAGTTGTTTAAACTATGGGCTCCTTTTACTAAGGTGCGCTAGCGTTTTTAGTGCACGCACGAAATTACCATGCGCTAAACCACACGGTACACTTCTAGAATATCTCCAGCTCAATGCTGGCATTAAGGTCTAATGCGCGTGGAAATTTAGCGCGGGTTATTCCGCGCATTAAGGCCCTAATGCACCTAGGTAAAAGGAACCCTATGTGTGGGTAATTGTAACAATGATGAAACTAAAGTAGATACATGTAGAATAGAATTGCTAATCAATGCAATGGATGAGCTTGTTTTTGAGTGGAAATTAACTCAAACACAGCTTGATAGTCAACAAGCAAACACACATTTCATCCACCATCTGCCGTTCTTTTTTTTTTTTTTAATGTGTCAGAGCTGAAAATCCAAGTTTGTAAAGATAGGAAGATCCAAATAGTAACAAAGTCTTGATTGAATTGTTGCTCATTAGGATAATTAGTGCATAAAAAATAAAACTAAAATTACTTAAAATTAGTTTTCAAGGACCAATCCCATCAAAGAATGATGCTTGTCTGGGCAGTTGTATCCTTGTGCAAAAGACGCTCATAACATTGACAGACTCTTACGTACACAATGTACATGTCATCTATTCCAGTGTATACTTATGAAGGGAATTTTTTTAAAAAGTAAAATTCTGGAATCTCTCGTGGCACACCCAATTTGAGAGACACTGCTTTATTAAAAGGGCCCCTAGAACTTGAAAATGACCCAACTAGATTTGTAGATTCTAGACATGAAATGGGAAGTTCACATACACCAATCCCAATCTCAATTACTGGTTCAGTTTATAAGGAGGTGGTGCAATGAAACTGAAACAGTATGCGGCATTTCATTTTAAACTTTGAATCTATCTGCATGCAGATGGCTGTCATCTAGAAACATTTTGTAGGAAAGACTGAAATGCTTCTGTTTTCAGAGCCCAAGCCTGCAGAGAGCTTCTAGAGCCCAAGCACCAGCTTAGTTTGATCAAACAATGCTGTGCATCACCTTTAACTAGGCAGATATGAGCAACTCCGATCCTCGAGGGCTGGAATCCAATCGGGTTTTCAGGATTTCCCCAATGAATATGCATTGAAAGCAGTGCATGCAAATAGATCTCATGCATATTCATTGGGGAAATCCTGAAAACCTGATTGGATTCCGGCCCTCAAGGACCAGAGTTGCCCATGTCTGAACTAGGCTGTTTAAGAATTGTTTTGCAATATATATGTAGACTGGCAGCATAATTTCCAAAGGGGTGTATGGTGGGCATGTTTTGAGCAGGTGGGACTAGGGTTACCAGATGTCCGGATTTACCCAGACATGCCCTCTTTTTAAGAGAACATGGCCGGGCATCCGGATGGCTTTTCAAAACCTGGCACTTTGCCCGGGTTTTATTTATTTTGTAAAATTTATAGACCGCCTATCCCTAAGCAGTTCACAGTAAAACATTCACAATAGTGCCAGACAAAATACATAAAAAAACATCTTCAGTTACAGCACAATCACATACTAGCAGATCACGTTGGGAGGGGGCATCCACGCATGCAGCGCATACATGTGACATCATCATGTCGCATCTGCGCAAGTGTGGATGCCCGACCGACCAGCGAGAACAAGCTAAGGGGGGCGGGGCTGGGGCTGAGGCGTGGTATGGGCATAATAGGCTGGGCAGAACTAGGCAGGCCTGGGGGGCGAGTCCAAGGGTCCAGATTTTACACAAGTAAAATCTGGTAACCCTTGGTGGGATGTCTGCCTGCATTTTCAATTTTGTAGTGGCAGTGCATCACGATTACTGCTCGTTTGGACTTGGAGTTTGTATGAGCAATAGAGGGGTCATTTATGCACCTCTATAACCAGAACCATACAAAACCTTAAGCTTTCCTTCCCTTCACTGATAGGCATCACCTCTACTGGCAAACTATTTATTTTTCAAAATAACTGATTTATGAAATAATATTCCTTTACAGCTGCGAGACCTGAGCTCTCTTCAAATATTTTGCAAGCATCTGAAAACTTGGCTATTTTCAAAATTGTAAACCCATCCTTTCCTTTTTTATCTTTATTTTTTTTAATATCTTTATTCTTTTTCATTCTAAAAACAGTGCATACAAAAATTGCATAACAAGTTGCCTGAAAAAACAGCACTTATATCCATCAGTGAAATACATAAGAATAATTTTCATACACCCCTCCCCCCTAATCTAATATAATAAAATGCTAGGCCGCGCATGCGCACTCAAAAGTCGTGTTCCCTGATCCGTCGCGGAAACACGAGTCCGCATGCACGCGTTTTACGTCACCACAGCCTCCCTGCTCTCCACCTCGCGCCGCTGCTTTGGGAGTGGGAGTGTGAGCTACTGGAGGGCCCAGTAGAGGTCGGAGTCGCTCCGGGGGAGAGGGCGGCTGCCACAGCAGGATGAAGATAATGTGGAGCAGCGCTGGCGGCGGCAGTGTCCAGGAGGGAACACATCGACGACTCCCCCCTCCCGCTCCAACCGCTGCCGCTCCTGTTTGAAACGGCCTGCTGAGGTTCACAGCCGGCTGTAGCGAACCTCGCAGGCCACTCTCCACATGGAGCACGTTCCGTCTGACACGATCGCATCAGAGGGAACATGCTACCATATGGAGAGCGGCCTGTGAGGTTCGCTACAGCCGGCCACGAACCTAAGCAGGCCGCTTTGAACAGGAGCGGCAGTGGCGGCAGGAACCATGGGAGGGGAAAAACGGGAGGGGAAGCGAAAAAAGAAGAGCTATGGAGCAGGCAGGAAAGGGGGCTGTTTTGGTGGGAGGGTTGTGCTGAGTGCACAAGGCAATCATGGGGGGTGGGGGAAACAGAAGGTGGCCACGGAGCAGGCAGGCATGGGAGAGAGGGACCAGAGGGAGAGGGAAAGGGGGCTGCTTTGGGGGGAGGGTGTGCTGGGGGCAGACAGCAATCGGGGGGGGGAGGAACAGAAGGGGGGCCACGAAGCAGGCAGCCATTGCACAACAGGGGGAGAGGGAAAGGGGGTTGCTTTGGGGGGATGGTTGTGCTGGGGGCAGACAGCAATCATGAGGGGGAGGAATAGAAGGGCAGGCATTGCACAACAGGGGGAGAGGGAAAGGGGGCTGCTTTGGCAAGCAGGGGGGCCAGGGAGACAGACAGAAAGAAAGACGCACAGACAGGGGACCAGGGAGAGACACAGACACAAAGAATGACAGACAGACAGCGTCCAGGGAGAGAGAGAGAGAGAGAGAGAGACAAAAAAAAAAAAATCAGACATACAGACTAGAGAATGACACGGGGAGCGATCCCCGCAGTGAACCGCTGCGTGGCTGCGGTTTGGCTGCGGGTTATGGTGACCTCATTAGCAAATCGCCGCAGACGCGGGGACAAATCCTTTCACCGCCCGCAAAAACGGTGAATAGATTTGTCCCCGCAGGCCAATGTCCCCCCTTCTAGGAACCGCTATTTACCTGTGTTTCACCATGCTCCTCATTTGTCAGATCAACCCTTCCTGCCAATAGAACCCGCCCCCCCCCCCCCGACGATCGCCCTCAGCCCTTCATGCCGACAGAACCAGCCCTCCCCAACGATCGCGGCAGGAGGGTACCCATCCCCCCCTGCCTACCCCAACAGCCCCCCCGACGATCGCAGCAGGAGGATATCCAACCCCTCCTGCCAGCTCCCCAACAGCCCCCCTATGATCACTGGTAGGAGGGTGCCCAACCCCTCCTGCCGGCACCCCCAACGGCCCCCTATATCGCCAATAGGAGGGTGCCCAACCCCTCCTGCCGGACCCTCCCCCAACAAACCCCGCCATCCCGAAACACCACCCTTAGTCTTACTTTCCAAGTTGGACCGGACAGCTCCTCGCTCGTCTGGCCAGCAGGCCTGCCTCCGTCCAAATGAGGCGGGCCCGCCCCTCCCCTCCCGTGCCTAACCCACAGGATCCTAGGGCCTGATTGGCCCAAGCACCTAAGGCCCCGCCTATAGCGGGAGTGGCTTTAGGTGCCTAGACCAATCAGGCCCTAGGATCCTGTGGGTTGGGCAGGGTAGGGGCGGGCCCGCCTCATTTGGACGGAGGCAAGCCTGCTGGCCATACGTGTGAGGAGCCGTCCGGTCCAACTTGGAAAGTAAGACTAAGGGGGTTCCGGGGTGGGAGGGTTCGTTGGGGGGGGGTCCAGCAGGAGGGGTTGGGTACCCTCCTGCCGGCGATCTTAGGGGAGGCCATTGGGAGGACCGGCAGGAGGGGTTGGGTACCCTTCTGCTGCGATTGTTGGGAGGGCCGTTGGGGGGGGTCTACAGGAGGGGTTGGGTGCCCTCCTGCCGTGATCGCTGGGGGGAGGGGAGACTTGCAGCCGTAGCCGCGGTCACTATGCTAATCACAGCAGGGAGATCTTTGCCGCGATTAGGTACAGTGGCCGCGTCTACTTACCATGTAGGCTAACATTGTAAGCATTTAAAGTACATGTCGTGTTTGTTTTTGCATTGCTAGCCCCAGGGGTGGTGGAAGATTAGTGATTGAAAAACTGTATGAAAAATAACTATTTTAAATTTAGTGATCAAAATGTGTCAGTTTTGAGAATTTATATTAATTAATTTTTTCTCTGCGTGTTTTGTTTTTGTA
Source organism: Geotrypetes seraphini (assembly GCF_902459505.1). NCBI lineage: Eukaryota > Metazoa > Chordata > Amphibia > Gymnophiona > Dermophiidae > Geotrypetes > Geotrypetes seraphini. The sequence goes on from NC_047085.1 coordinate 317,449,110, forward strand.
TAGTTATTAACTAATATTTAACTAGGTTTTAAAGTTTTAAAGTTTTAAAGAATGTTTCCTTTATACGTAAATAAAGAAAAGTATATAAAATCGTACCCGTTTGAGGCTTTTATGTATGCAGCGGTGACGGTGACGGGGCGGTGAATGGGGTTGCAGTGGCGGTGACGGGGCGGTGAATGGGGTGGCAGTGGCGGTGACGGGGCGGTGAAGGGAATGGCGGTGACGGGGCGGTGCAGAGGATGGTGAGACGGGGACGGGGCGGTGACGGGGACCAATTTTTTCACCGTGTCATTCTCTAATACAGACATCCAGCACCCGTTAGTGTAATGGGCTTAAATACTAGTTACAATATATTCAAGATACCCATACAATAGTACTAACAACTCATAAATAAACCAGTCCCTATACATTATTCTTCTCTCTCCCAATCCACCCCCCTTCCCTGGATGTAAAAAGTATAACCAAAAGTAAAGGGAAAAACCATTCAATTAGAATCAATAAAATTGGTCAATGGACCCCACGTCAGATTAAACCACTTAATATTACCTCTTTGTTCAGACATCATTTTCTTGTAACAATAACACAAGCATATCGAATTCCACCAAAAAGTGAAATTTAAGCGGTAACAATTCTTCCAGTTTTTCATAATCATTTGGATGGCTACCCCAGTCATTATACCCAATAACCTGATGATAAAATATAGAAAATTATCTTTATTATTATTAATCTTACTGTAAACCAAGTCCAGCTCTATCTGTATAGAGAAGACACGGTCTATAAACGTGGAGGGGCATAATAAAAAAAACCCGTCTAAGTCCCTTTTTGGCCTAAGTCCTTAAATGTTCAAAGCAGAAGCAGGGAAAGTGTCCATAACCAAAACAAACGTTCTTGTTTTTATTATGGCCTGCCTCTACTAAACGCCCAGATCACCTCTACGTCTAAAAGTACACCCCCACGACGTCTACACTTTTTGGCCATAATGAACCAAAAAAACGCCTAAGCCCCAAAAGTCCAACAGAAGGGCTTTTAGGCGAAGGAGGAGCCAGTCCTTCGCCTAAAAGCTGGATTCTGTAACCGGTGTCTGTCAAAAACAACACCGGTTACAGAATCTCCCCCCACAACGATCCAGGCAGGAGGGTACCCAAGCCCTCCTGCCATGTCGAACCGCAAACCCCCCCTGACAACATCGGGCCAAGAGGGAGCCCAAGCCCTCTTGCCCCATTGAACCGCAACCTCCCCCCGACAACATCGGGGCAAGAGGGAGCCCAAGCCCTCTTGCCTCATTGAACCGTGACCCCCCCCCCCCCGACAACATCGGGGCAAGAGGGAGCCCAAGCCCTCTTTCCCCGCGGCAGCCGCGGCACCCCCGACGATATCGGGGCAAGAGGGAGCCCGAGTCCTCTTGTCCCGGCAATCGTGCCCCCCCAACTCGATATGGCCAGGAGGGAGCCCAAGCCCTCCTGGCCCCGGTGACCCCCTCCCGACTAACACAACGGGCCAGGAGAGAGCCCAAGCTCTCCTGGCCCCAGCGACCCCCCCCCCACTCCAATACAACGGGCCAGGAGAGGGTCCATGTGCCTAAGGCCCCGCCCACAGGAGGGGCCTAAGGCTCCTGGGCCTATTCTGATTGGCCCAGGTGCCTCAGGCCCCACCTGTGGGCGGGGTTTCTGCCACCTGGGCCAATCCAGCCCCATTCTGGACTCGGCTGGCCTGCTGGACGGGCGGGCTTGGCACCCGACCGTCTGGCCAACTTACAGGTATGGGGAAGGGGTGGGAGTGGGGGGGTCGTGGGGTCGGTCAGGGGGTCACGGGTCGGCAGGGGGTCCGATCAGGGGTTCTAGGGGGGGTGGTCATTGGGGGGCGGGGGGTTGTGTCGAGGGCAGGAGGGCCTGGGATCCCTCCTGCCCGTATTGTAATGGGGAGTAGGGGGTCGCCGGGGCCAGGGGGCTTGGGCTCCCTCCTGGCCCAATCCAGTCGGGGTGGGGTTGCCGGGGCCAGGAGAGCTTGGGCTCTCTCCTGGCCCATTGAATTGTGGGGAGGGGTCACCGGAGCCAGGAGAACTTGGGCTCCCTCCTGGCCATATCAAGTCGGGGGGGAGCACGATTGCTGGGGCAAGAGGGCTTGGGCTCCCTCTTGCCCCAATATTGTCGGGGGGGGGGTCGCGGTTCAATGGGGCAAGAGGGCTTGGGCTCCCTCTTGCCCAATATATTGTCAGGGGGGTGATGTATCGCGGCAGGAGAGATTTGCCATCTCCCTTGCCGCGATGCAATCACTCCTGTACCCAAACTGCCACAACCTGCGGCAGGAGAGATTGGGCATCTCTCCTGCCATGGGTCGCTGGGTCCAGGGGGGCTTGAGCTCACTCCTAGCCCAATCCAGTCGGGGGGGGGGGGTCGCCGGGGCCAGTAGAGCTTGGGCTCTCTCCTGGCCCGTTGTATTGGAGGGGGGGGGGGGTCGCCGGGGCCAGGAGAACTTGGGCTCTCTCCTGGCCCGTTGTGTTAGTTGGGGGGGGGGTCGCCGGGGCCAGGAGGGCTTGGGCTCCCTCTTGCCCCGATGTTGTCGGAAGGGTCGCGGTTCAACGGGGCATGACGGCTTGGGCTCCCTCTTGCCCCGATATCGTCAGGGGGGTGATGTATCGCAGCAGGAGAGATTTGCCATCTCCCCTGCCACGATGCAATCACTCCTGTATCCGAACTGCCACAACCCGCGGCAGGAGAGATTGGGCATCTCTCCTGCATCTCTCCGGGTCTTGGCAGTTCGGGTAGAGGTGTGATCGCATCGCGGTAGCGGAGATGAGGCATCTCTCCTGCCGCAATGGTTGCAGTGGGTAGGTTGCCGGGCCGCTGAACTGATCGCGCCAGCGGCCATCAGCTCAGCGGCCCCTTTTTTGTCACTTAGACCTGGTTTGACTTCGTCTAAGTCAAAAAGGTCTAAGTGCTGACTAGGCAACCTGTGAAATGTTTTGGTTATACCTGTTGTATGCCTAGGTGTAGGTCGGCCCACCTCCCGCCCACTGCCCGCCCTTTCCTCTCCTCTAAACACGCCTCTTTTCTCTCTGTGCGTCTAGAGGCAGGGGAAAGACCTAAGCTGTTTTTAGATACGTCTAAAAACCAGCTTTGGTTATGGGTACTTGGACGATCAAGCTTTTTGATCGTCCAAGTAGCCATTTAGGACACTTTTTAGAAAAATTTTTTTTTATTATTATGAACCCCTTAAGTTTTAGTTTAGTTGAAAAATGTTTTTGAAATTTTTGTTTTCTGCTTTGCTCCTTAAATGACTTTCTGGTTAGTCAGTTTTGTAAAATGTGGCACTTACATATGTAAAATCCCTTTACCCTTTTTCTCCTCTTGAAATTTTCCCTTGCTTTCTTTCCTATCAAGATATTGTAGTTCTTCCCGGGTCCCTCCACCCTCTTGCCTTATTGTATTTTTGTCTTTGTTATTATGTCTATGTATTATTTATATAATTCTTCTTCTTTTTACTCCCCACTAATTTTTTGCTAACCAGTTAGCCTTAAAATGAGTGGTATAGAAAAACCCTACTAAACTTGAAACTTAAGCACCGATGCTTTCACCTGAGGTTGTAAAATTGGCATTTGCATGTTAGTGACATCCCTCTGGATTTTGTTTTTGTGTGCGTTTCTAAAATGGCTGCCCTTGCTGGTCATGCCAGTACCTGTATTTCCCAGCATCCTTAGATATTTCACAACTGTATTCAATGACTTGTTTTTGTACTTGAATTATGCACATCTGACCTGGATTCTCCAATTCTGCATAGGGTAGCTATTAACCTGTATGTGTATATGTATAATATATATGAGGCTGATATTCAGACTGCAGGCATTAGTCGGGCTGACTCCCATGGTTAATGACTAACATAGTAATTCAATGATTCACCATATCTGGTGACCAGCAGTGAATTTCAAGGTTTTTGGCCACTAAAAACAGCTAGCAATTTTAAGTTATAGCGGCCAACGATAAACCCGCATAACTAGCAGCAGGTCTGTCTGGTTACTCAACTTACCCAGTCAACCAAAGAATATTGGTGCTAATTGACTATGTCACGTGATATATAGCCAGTAACTGGGCTCAGGGGCCATCTCGTGCTGAATATTAGCATTTAGCAGGCTAAGCCCCACAATATATAATTTTTGTTTACTTTTCTCTTTTTGGAAAGCTACTGGAATCTAGTCATTAAGAATTAGAAAAATTCAGGATTTTTGCATTCTTGGTCTTGAGATGGATGGGGAAAGTGGAATATTTTTAAACAGGCTGTATCTGTGGAGTGGCATAATCGAAAGGGACGTCTAAGTCCGTTTACATCCATCTCGCAAGTCGTCCAAAGTTAAAAAGAGCCTAAGACACATTTTCGAAAGAGACGTCCAAATTTTTGTTGCTTTCGAAAATCGTCTAATTATACGTCCTGCCGATCTGATCGTCCAAGCCGCTAAAGTGTCCATCTTTATACCACATTTCCGTCCAACTTTCCGTCCAAGTCCAAAATGCCTAGAACAAGGGGGAACGTGGGAAGGGTCTGCAAAGTGATGGACTGCACACCCAGACATGCCACCTAAATAGTGGGGTACCTTACAGGGCACTGCTGTGAACTTCACAAAAAGGGTGCCATGGCTTTTCCTCCCTACAGCTCCCTTATAGGTCACGGTGAGCCCCCCAAACCACCTCCAGAATCCCCTAGACCCACTTCTCTACCACCCCAATAGCCCTTATGGCTTCAGGAGCCACTTATATGCCAGTAAAAAAGGGTTTTGGGGGTGTATAGGGGAGTGCACATGTTTATGTATCAATGCAGTGATTACAGGGGCTTATGGGCATGGGTTCTCATCTCTACGGGTCCCTAACCCACCCCCAGGATGACTTAAGCTGCCTCTGGGCTGGACGACTAGGCTTTCCTATGCCAGGCGGCTAGGTGATAATGGTCTGGAGGCTGAAATTTAAAGATGTGAATAAAATTTTTATGGGGTGGAGTGGGGTTGGTGATCACTGGCATAGTGTGTGTGGGTCTGTGTTATGTGTTTGCAGTGCTTATCTGGTGAGTTTAGGTGGGTTTTTGTGACTTAGACCATGTTTTACATGATCTAAGTCACAACGTCCAAATTCCGTCTAGGCTCTGTTGTTAAACTTTCGGTTATACATGTTGTAGGACTAAGTCTAAGCCGGCCCACGTCCCGCCCAACTCCCGTCCTCAACATGCCTCCCGAAACGCCCCATTTAGCTTTGGACGTTGAGCAGCACTATGAAGGCCTAGGTCATTTTTGAATACGTCCAAAACCCAGTTTTATTCTCGGCGCTTGGACGTTTTTGAGAAATGTTCGTCCAAGTGTCAACTTAGGCCGGTTTTTGGACGTTTTTCTCTTTCGATTATGAGCCCCATAGGCTTTAGGAGAATGTCCCAGGAATGTGTGTGTTTTGTACAGTGTGCCTACTGGCTCTGGGCTAGGAGGAACTGCTCTCAAATGGAGAATGACAAGGTGACTGTTTCCTGCAATATGCTGCGACAAACCTCAGTAAACCCACAGGAATGGGGGAAAAATTTGACCGTTTGCCTCGGGTTTGGGAACAAGGCTTTTCACCGCCCTGTGGGAGCAGTAAAGGGCCTTGTTCCCACAGTAGAGGATAATTGCCGCGAGTCACCTTCCTCCCCATCTCCCCTCCTAGCTGGCAGCGGCCCTTTGAGATCGCGGGTCCAGCAGCCCACCCCTCACTCCCTCATTCATGATTGTGGCTCCAATAGCCCCCCTCCCTCTCTCCCTCCTTTGCGCCTTCTGCCTTTTGTCTACCAGCCTAGAAGAGGCAATGTCGCAACATTGGAAGGTCCCGAAGCAGGCCTGTGATGTTGCCTCTTCATTGATGAAATTTATAAGAGGCTGGTAGACCCGGGGTGGAAGGTACAAAGGAGCAGACCCAGTAGGGGAGTCGCAGGGTTTTTTTTTTGGGGGGGGGGGTTGCCATTTGACCCGTGATTGTGGGGGGCTGATGCTGCACCTGTGAAGGGGGGAAGGGTTTGCTTGGGCTGCTGGAATGGCTGAAGTTGAAGGGAAGGGAGACAGGTGCTTGATCTGGTCTGGGGATTGGGGGGGAAGAGGTGCTAGGCCCTTGTGGTGGGAGGACTGAAGCTGGAGGGAAGGGAGAGATGCCAGACCCAAACCTGGGTGCTGACAGGGGGGGTTTGAGGGAAGGGAGAGAGGTGCAGGACCTGCAGGGAGGAACAGAGAAGGGAAAAAGAAAAGCTGAACCAAGGGGATGAACGAAGAGTAAATGAAATATTGAACATAGCAGAGGGAGAGAGGAAGGAAAGAGTGTGTGAGACACATTGGTATAAGGGAGTAAGAGGGGAAAAGCTGGACACAGTGAGCTACATAAAGAGAGGGGAGATGGTGGGCATGGATGGGAGCATAGGAACAGGGACAAAAATGGGAATGCTGCATGAGGGTGGTATATGGATACAGAAGATGCCTAGACACGGGGAGAATAAAAATGCAGAAGGAAGATGCTGGACTTAGGGGGGGCATAAGTTTATAGAGGAGTGATGCTGTACACAGGGGGTGGGGATCATAGAATGTTGAGATGAAGGCAGGGAGATGGGCACAAGCGAAATACTAGAAAGGGACATGTAAGAAAAGGGAGGTTCTGAACATGGGGAACAATAAACACACAGATAGAAGATGGATGATGAGCATGGAGAAAGAAATGTCAAATGGTAAGAAGACCCTGGCAAGTGAGTTAAGAGAAGACAAAAGAAAATAGACCAGCGCCTGAGACCAACATGATTTGAAGAAAATAAAATGATGAGACAACAAAAGGTAGAAAAAAATGTTTTCTATTTTGTGATTAGAATATATCAGATTTGAAATATGTATCCTGCTAGAGCTAGTGTTAGGCAACTGGGAACTGCAAAGCCCAGACCATGCTTCTTTAGCTTCTAGTTGGCTTAGGGCTCTCTCTCTGACCAGGGGGCAGTTGCCCTAGTTGCACTAAAGTGACTAAAGTATTCTGTTGGCTTGATTTTTCTATGTAGCATTCTGTAGTAATTTGGCATGTTCAGTTTTCTCAATTAGTGGAGGGATATATATGGGGAGGGGAAACAGGGGTTTTGTTGATCCTTGCTCTGTATTTATGTTTATAAAATGACAATTGTATAGAATATTTTCTATTTATACTTTAATAAAATATTTTCACTATAAAATCATAACTATTTGAGGCTTGTGCAGATGGGATCAGATGGTTTGCAGCAACAGGGACAAATTTCTTCCTCATATCATTCTCTACTCTCCAACTCAACCATTAATATCATCTGTTGATAATACTGGGTGTTAGCCATCAACTGTTGCCTAACTTAGCAGGTATAGGGCTCCTTTTACTAAGGTGCGCTAGCGTTTTTAGCGCACGCACAAGCGCTAGCTGAAAAATTACCACCTGCTTAAAAGGAGGCAGTAGCGGCTAGTGCGCACGGCATTTTAGCGTGCGCTAAGCACGCGCTAAAACCGCTAGCACGCCTCTGTAAAAGCAGCCCATAGTGCTTTATGCTGTACCTAGTCTGAGCTAACTGACAGCCTCTACAGAAGTATTTGTGAATAAATAGTTGCCATTCCTAGGGTTATTGTATATCTGGATTTACCCGAACATGCCCTCTTTATTTTTTTTTTAAAAAGCATATTTTTATTAGAAAATTCAACAAAGCAATTGAACATAAGTGTTACATAGAACATTCCAGGTTCAAAAACAAGCCTTTGATTAAAAACAGAGCTATACCGAATTCCATAAGCCTATACAGCAGAACCCCAGACTATAGTTAATCCCCTCAATCCCTAACCCCCACTAACTACCTCCATCCTCCCCCCATCCCCCCCTAAAGAATGCAGGATGAAAACGCAATGAAACACCAAAAAGCAATACGGTGACCAGGTGAGTAGGCAATGAGCACGGAACAAAACAATGAAAAGCTAAGATTTATCAGTTTGCGCAGTCCATCTGATGTACTTGTCCCAGGTTTGATGATAGATCCTCAAAGTGTTAAGATGAAATATTGTGAGTTTACAAACCAACTTGAAAATAGGACTTGATAAACTAATTGTAAGAAACAGCTCTTAAGCTCTCAGACGCCTGCGCTGATTATTGAAGGATTTTAAATCAGCTATTGCAGGAACGTGGTATCTTTCATCGAGCTATGAGCTATATTTATAAAACTTTTTAAAGTGCTATATGCCTTGTGCCAAACATTAATAAAGTGCTCTATAACGTGTTTAATACTGGGAAACAACCTAGGAGCATAAGAGTCAGCACTTATCTTTTAATTCTACGCTGGTGCGACTACTGCTCCTCGTTGATCCTTACGGCTAATAACCCTATGGGCCCCGTTTCGCCACCTCATTGGCTTCTTCAGGGGTCTAAAAGTTAAACTGCAAATATAAAAATACGTTATAATGCATTTTACTACTTTATGTATCAAACAATTATAACAATAAACCCACGGTTACTCACTGTGCAGCCTTGCTTAATTATGCAGCAAAAAATGGCGCTGGCAAGTTGACAAACGCCACGCACGCGCTTTAAAGCTCTCTATTGCTGATGTCACTTGTGCCTGTGCGCATGCGCTTGAAAATCTCATTTCCTTAAATCTAAGCAAAAAACTCTGCTTATCAAAACGGACAAAAAATTATTTAAATAAATGTTTGGCACAAGGCATATAGCACTTTAAAAAGTTTTATAAATATAGCTCATAGCTCGATGAAAGATACCACATTCCTGCAATAGCTGATTTAAAATCCTTGAATAATCAGCGCAGGCGTCTGAGAGCTTAAGAGCTATTTCTTACAATTAGTTTATCAAGTCCTATTTTCAAGTTGGTTTGTGGACATATAGGACTTAGTCCATTGTGGTTAGTTTAGTACTGTGAGTTTAGACATAATATGCAAATAACTCAATTTATATTGAACCCATAATAGATTAGGCATTTGAGTCTTCATCCAGGAATGTGCTATACTGCAAATTAAACCGCTGCAAAAACAAAGGTGGCAAAGCTATAAGTCAGTCCGTTTAAAACCAGGCATGGGTACATTCAAAAGACATTCCATAAGTAAAGGGCAATGACAACCCATTATCTTCACTAACAATTGACTTATCTTCTGCCACTAAACCCGCATCAATGGACAGGTCCACCAGATATGTTGGAAGTCTCCCCAGTGGCCACACTGTTGTCAGCAGAGCCCCATATCTGTGCCATAAAAATGTTATCCCAGGACAAGCAGGCATGATATTCTCACATGTGGGTGACGTCATCTACGGAGCCCCGATGCGGAAGCATTTTCAAGCAAACTTGATTGAAGATTTAAGTTTGCTCTGCTGCTCCACGCATGCGTGCCTTCCTGCTCCACTATGGGGCGCATCCCCTCGTGGTCTCCAGTTCAAAATTTTCCGCTGAGCCTAGAAGTCGTGTTTTTTCAGGCTCTGCCCCAACTGCCTTCTAGCACCGCAATTTTTTCTTATTTTTCTCGATTAAGTCGCTGTGCGCGAATTTTTTCTTCTTTCAATTTGTTCCTGCTTCGTTTTTGACCGACCCGGAGGCTTCCGGGTCCCCGTGGCCGCGTGGCTACTCAAGCCACGGCCAGTTTCGATTCTATGTCCCGGCCTTTGACCGGCTTTAAAAAGTGTACCCGGTGCGAGCGGCTTCTTTCCATCACAGACCCGCATCGCCGGTGCATCCTCTGCCTGGGGGCCGCTCATCCAACCGACTCCTGCCCCCAGTGCGCTACTTTCCAGAACCGGGCCCTTCGCCGAAGAAAAGTCCGAATGGCGGATCTCTTCGCCACCGACCAACCTCTACCTCGGCCTCGAGGTCGGCCCCGGCCCCGAATACCTCGGCATCGCCTCGAGACTCAAACCCGAAGTCCTCGGGACAACAGAAAGCCTCGGCTCCGGGTAAGTCCCCTCTTCCTTCAGGTCCCGTAACAGCCAAGAAGCCAGCCTCGGGGACACCGGCGAAGCATGGCGGAAGTCCCATGCTTACATCCCCGGCGAAGTCCTCCAAGCCTTCGGGCCGTGCCTCCACCACACGGGAATACTCTGATACGAGGTCACCCCCGGTGGAGCGCACCGAGGCAGTGGACATGCCCTCGATGCTGTCCCGTGCCCGTCTTCCAGGACCTACTCCGAGCGATGATCTCATCGGAGCTGTCCGCTGCAATGGCCCATCTACAACCGGCCTCGACCTCGACCCCGCATGTGCAAGACCAGCCTGAGCCTTGCGTCGAGCTACCTCGAGGAAAAGCGCGCAAGCTTCGCCGCATCCCATCCTCCTCAGACTCCTCGCCGAGACACCCGAGGCGCTCTCCCTCCACAGACCGCCGCGGGGCAAAACGTTGTGCTAAAACGACAGAAACCTCGAACCGCCGTACCTCCAAGAAGGCCCGGAGTTCCCCCACTCTACAAGGCCGTTCACCTACACCTCGTACAGGACCGCTGAGGGTAACGGAGCTATCACTCTCCAACCCGCGCATCCTCCGAACTTCCCCTCGGACCGGGGCTCCGATCCGAGGTTTCGGGCTTTCACCGAGGGAGTCCGGGTCGAGGTCACTGATTCGACATCGATCGGTACCCCGAACCCCGGCATCGTCTCCGAGGGGCTCTTCGAAACGTCGGAGATCCACGACCCCGGAACACTTTCACAGTGCATCCCCGGTCTCGGAGCGCGGATCGGAGCAGGAACCTTGATACTCGAGGGAAGCCTCCCCATCCTTCTCCACCCGATGGAGGTCTCGTTCACCGACCCCACACGGGGCCTCGGGAACATCCCGTCCATCCTTCTCTCGCTTTGTCCAGGACATGGGCCACGCTTTGGACTTGGACCTCCAATCCGACTCCAGATACTCTAAGGAGTACCTAGCAGAGCTGGATATGCCATCACTGCCCAGAGAGTCCCTTCGCTTACCGCCTAACCCGGTACTCCAACAGGCTTTCTTCAGGAACCTGGAGACCCCCTATATGGTCACAGCAGTACCCTCCAAAATGGAGGCCAAATACCGTACAGTACCCTTCCCGGGATTTGAACAACCGCAGCTCTTCCACCAGTCGCTGTTAGTAGAATCCTCCTTAAAAAAGGCTCACCCCTCCAGGGTCTCAGCGGCGGTCCCCCCAGGCCGAGAAGGCCGAACCCTAGACAAGTTCGGCAGGAAACTATATCAAAATGTGATGATGTCCTCTAGGGTGCAAAGCTACACCTTCACCTTCACATCCTACCTCAAACACCTCATTGGACTACTGAGAATCTTTGAGACTGACTTACCGGCCTCCCGCCAAGGAGCGTTTAACCTGCTTTCAGAGTCCCTCTCCAACCTACGCCTCCATCTATTCCATGCGGCCTACGATGGCTTTGAACTCTCCTCCAAAGAGGCAGCCTTTGCTATCGCCATGCGCCACCTAGCTTGGCTGCGCCTGGTCGACATGGACCCCAACTTACAGGATCGGTTGGCTAACCTCCCTTGCGTGGGTAAAGAACTGTTCGATGACACTATCGAGGCGGCTACAAAACGCCTCTCCGAACACGAACGCTCGTTTGCCTCCCTCGTGCGGCAAAAGCCTAAACCGCCCGCGTCCAGGCCATTCAGGGCCCCTCCGCGCCGCTACCCACAAAAATCCACTCCTGCCTTCTCGCGGCCTCCGCCCAGGAGTCCACAAGCACACCATCGGGCCATGCCCAAGTCCCAACTGCCTGCGACTACCAAACCATCTCCGTCCTTTTGACGGGATACGCGGAAGGGGGCGGGCCCCCTCCTCCATAGTCCCAGGCCTCCTTCCCATCGGGGATCGCCTCAAAGCCTTTTACCCTCGCTGGGAACAAGTCACGTCGGACGCATGGGTCCTTGGCGTGATCTCATCAGGATACTCTCTCAACTTTCGAGCCATTCCTCCAGACAACTCCCCAAGGAATTGCCCTCCCAACCGGATGCAGCTACCCCTACTCCTCTCCGAAGCTTGAGATCTACTTCGCCTGAGAGCAGTGGAGGAGGTTCCCCCCGGCCAACGGGGGAAGGGATTCTACTCCCGTTACTTCCTGGTACCGAAAAAATCGGGAGACCTCCGCCCAATACTAGACTTGAGACGCCCCAACAAATTTCTGGTACAGGAAAAATTTTGGATGCTTTCCCTACCGACCCTCTACCCCCTGATCGACGAGGGCGACTGGCTCTGCTCCCTCGATCTGAAGGAGGCGTACACACATGTTCCAGTGCACCCCGCTCACCGCAAGTTCTTGCGTTTTCAGGTGGGAGACCTACACCTGCAATACCGAGTCCTCCCCTTCGGCCTAGCATCGTCACCTCGGGTCTTCACCAAGTGCCTCGTGGTGGTCGCAGCTACCTTACGCTCCCAAGGTCTTCAGGTGTTCCCCTACCTGGACGACTGGCTGATCAAAGCCCCGTCCAGGGAAGGGGTTATCTCAGCGACCCAACAGACTATTATCTACCTACAGAGTCTGGGGTTCGAGATAAACTTCCCAAAATCCCAACTATGCCCCTCGCAGTCCCTACAATTCATCGGGGCCACGCTGGACACGGTTCGCCTCCGTTCCTTCCTCCCCCCTCCGCGTCTAGAGGCGTTAGTAAGTCTGAGCCGAAGGATCTCACGGCTGACCTCGGTATCAGCTCGACAGATGATGACTCTCCTGGGCCACATGGCCTCCACCGTCCATGTCACACCCTTCGCCCGTCTCCATCTGAGAATCCCTCAATGGACCCTGGCCTCTCAATGGCGTCAAGACCGGGACCTGATCGATCGTCCCGTGACAGTGACTCCTTCCTTGCAACGATCGCTCCGCTGGTGGGCCGACTCTTCAAATCTTTCCAGAGGTTTGCTCTCCCTCGCCCCTCCTCACAGCAAGGTACTCACCAAGGACTCGTCGGAGTACGCTTGGGGAGCCCACCTGGACGGCCTCCGCACTCAGGGGATGTAGTCAGCAGTAGACCGCCGCTGCCACATCAACGTGCTAGAGCTCTGGGCCATCTATCTCGCAGTTGTAGCCTTTCAACATCTGCTTCACGACCGGGCGGTCCTCATCCGAACCGACAACCAGGTAGCAATGTACTACGTAAACAAACAAGGGGGGACAGGGTCTTGGTCCCTCTGTCGGGAAGCCATGCGCCTCTGGAAATGGGCAATCTCCAACAACACCTTCCTTCGAGCGGTGTACATACAAGGAGAAAAAAACTGTCTGGCGGACAGACTCAGCCGCCTCCTCCAGCCACACGATTGGTCACTGCACTCTCAGACCCTACGACAGGTGTTCGAGAAGTGGGGGACGCCTCAAATAGATCTGTTCGCATCCCCCCACAATCACAAACTGCCCCTCTTCTGCTCCCGGATACACTCCCCGGACCGACTCGAAGCCGACGCTTTCCTCCTCGACTGGGAGGGAAGGTTTCTGTACGCGTTTCCGCCGTTTCCTCTGATCCTGCGAACGCTGGTCCACCTGAAAACGGTGAAAGCCACCCTGATCCTGATTGCTCTTCGCTGGCCACGCCAGCCTTGGTTTTCCCTTCTACTTCAACTCATTGTCAGAGATCCACTGCCTCTGCCTCGGTTTCCCTCTCTACTATCACAGAGTCAGGGTTCGCTGTTACATCCCAATCTTCAATCTCTTCATCTGAATGCTTGGTTTCTTTCCCCCTGACTTCTCTCCCCGTGTCTCAATCAGTCAAGGAGATACTGGAGGCCTCTAGAAAGACCTCGACGAGAACCTGCTATTCCCAAAAGTGGACCAGATTCTCAACCTGGTGCTCCGCTCACAGCCAGGACCTGATGTCGGTCCCCGTCCCTCTGATCCTTGACTATTTACTTCAATTATCTCACTCCGGCCTAAAGACCAACTCCATTCGAGTACATCTCAGTGCGATTGCGGCCTTTCACCAGCCCCTGGAAGGAAAAGCCCTCTCGCTCCACCCCTTAGTCTCTCGCTTCATGAAGGGTCTTCTGAATGTCCACCCTCCTCTCAAACCCCCGCCGGAGGTTTGGGACCTTAACGTGGTTCTGGCTCAACTAATGAAACCTCCATTTGAGCCCCTAGACAAATGCCATCCTAAATTCCTCACGGAAGGTGATTTTCCTGCTCACACTCACTTCCGCTCGGCGAGTTAGTGAGCTACAGGCTCTGGTAGCGGACCCACCCTTCACGGTATTCCACTATGACAAGGTGGTACTCCGCACACATCCAAAGTTCTTGCCTAAAGTAGTGTCTGATTTTCACCTCAATCAGTCCATCGTCTTGCCCATGTTCTTTCCCAAGCCCAACTCTCACCCCGGAGAGGTGGCGCTTCACACTCTTGACTGTAAGAGAGCATTGGCCTTTTACCTCCAACGCACTCAACCACACCGGAAAGTCCCACAATTGTTTTTGTCCTTCGACCCAAACCGGTTAGGCCACCCAGTTTCCAAGCGCACCTTGTCCAACTGGTTGGCCGATTGCATCACCTTTTGCTACGCTCAGGCTGGTCTCGCGCTGCATGGTCGAGTAACGGGACACAAGGTCCAAGCGATGGCAGCCTCCATAGCGTTCCTCAGGTCCACACCTATTGAGGAAATCTGCAAGGCTGCCACGTGGTCTTCGGTTCATATTTTCACCTCCCACTACTGTCTGGACTCACTATCCAGAAGCGATGGCCGGTTCGGCCAATCGGTATTGCGAAATCTATTTGCTTAAATTGCCAACTTCCCTCCATCCCTTTTCAGTTAGCTTGGAGGTCACCCACATGTGAGAATATCATGCCTGCTTGTCCTGGGATAAAGCACAGTTACTTACCGTAACAGGTGTTATCCAGGGACAGCAGGCATATATTCTCACAACCCGCCCTCCTCCCCGTGGTTGGCTTTTTTGCTAGTTAAGTGAACTGGAGACCACGAGGAGATGCGCCCCCTAGTGGAGCAGGAAGGCACGCATGCGTGGAGCAGCAGAGCAAACTTAAATCTTCAATCAAGTTTGCTTGAAAATGCTTCCGCATCGGGGCTCCGTAGATGACGTCACCCACATGTGAGAATATATGCCTGCTGTCCCTGGATAACACCTGTTACGGTAAGTAACTGTGCTTTATAACCTAACAGGGATATAGTGCCACAGATAGTAAATTTTGTACCCATTTTCAAGCAAACTGACAGAATAGGTGCCTTTTTAAATAAACATTTGTAAATTATTGCCCAGGGTCGAGGCTGAAAGTCCCTCTCCAGCAAATTTTCCCATCGGGTCTGGTAGGGATCAAGCAGAGCTTCCCTTAACAGCAAAGTCTTATATAAATGAGAGATGCAGCTCCTTCCCACATTAGAGCATAAGGCCTTTTTTATGATGGTCTCTGCAAGACTAAGGTCCTAGATCCCATGTTTCATAAGAAAAGTGCACAATTGAGTATAATAGGAATTATGTGCCAAAAGACCGTGGGGCTCATAATCGAAAGAGAAATACGTCCAAAAACCGGCCTAAGTTGGCACTTGGACGAACATTTCCCAAATACGTCCAAGTGCTGATAATAAAAACGGGTTTTGGATGTATTTCTAAACGACCTAGGCCTTCATAGTGCCACTGAACGACCAAAGCTAAACAGGGCGTTTTGGGAGGAGTGTCGAGGGCACGAGTTGGGCAGGACGTGGGCCAGCTTAGACTTAGTCGTACAGCATGTATAACCGAAAGTTAAACAACCCACGGTCAATAGAACTTGGATGTTGTGACTTAGACCATGTAAAATATGGTCTAAGTCCCAAAAACCTACCTAAAGTCACCAGATAAGCACTGCAAACACATAACACAGACCCCCACAAACTACCCCAGTGATCACCGACCCCCCCCCATAAAAATATTAATCACACCTTTAAAATTCAACCTCCTGACCATCATCACCTGGCCACCTGGCATAGGAAAGCTTAGTCGTCCAGCACAGAGGCAGCTTAAGTCGTCTTGGGGGTGGGTTAGGGACCCATAGAGAGGAGGACCCATGCCCATAAGCCCCTGTAATCACTGCATTGATACTTAAACATGTGCACTCCCTATACACCTCCAAAATCTTTTTGTACTGGCATATAAGTGGCTCCTGCAGCCATAAGGGCTATTGGGGTGGTAGATAAGTGGGTCTAGGGGATTCTGGAGGAGGTTTGGGAGGCTCACTGTAACCTATAAAGGAGAAGTTCACAGCAGTGCCCTGTAAGGTACTCCACTATTTAGGTGCCATGTCTGGGTGTGCAGTCCATCACTTTGCAGACCCCTCCCACGTCCAACAGGGCTTGTTCTAGGAGTTTTTGACTTGGATGAAAAGTTGGACAAAAATGTGGTATAAAGATGGACGATTTAGTGACTTGGACGATCAGATCAGCAGGACGTATAATTAGACGATTTTCGAAATGAAAAAACAGTTGGACATATTTTTCGAAAATGTGTCTTAAGCTGTTTTTTTACTTTGGACGGCTTGTGAGTTGGACGTAAATGGACTTAGATATCCCTTTCGATTATGCCCCTCCAAGTGTTCAAAAGAGACCACAATTGTCCCAATGTGTGAAGCCCTGCCCATTGGTGACCTATAGGATCTTCCTTACCAGCCTGGAAACCAGACATCCGACAAATGGGTGTTTGCAGCATTATGTTTCAAGACAGGCTTTATTTTTTACAAACAGGACACCAATTTTGTAAAATCGCCCTCAAAAATGGATTAACCTGAGTACATTGAGCTCATAGCTCACTAAAAGGGGTCCAGGGCAGTTTCCACAAATTCACACATGGGAGGTAACATTGCTCAACATAGACCCAAGGCCTAGCCATATAGGTAAGACAACACACTATCTCTTGAAGTTTTATAATAACGTAGAAAGTGAGGAACCTCCATACCTCCCTGCAATTTAGATCGATACAACGAGGATCTCTGAACCCTCAGCGGCTTTTTCTGCCAGATATGCAGAAAAACTTTTCTTGTACGACGGCAGGAAAAAAGCTTGGGCAAGGGTTTGAGCAATGCCACAGAGATAGTTCAAATGTTGCTATTACCAAAACTATCACAATACAGCCCATCCAAGTGGTGATAGTATCCCATGTATCTAATTTTCAAAAAGATTACGTAACTGCCTAGGATAATTAGCATCATACAAGTGTAGATGATCCGCCATCAAATAAATCCCCAGATATTTAATAGAGCGCAGTGCCCAGCAAAAAGGAAATTGACTTTCTATCAGAGTGACCTCTTTAGGGGCAAGATTAATATTAAGCAGCTCCAATTTGGCCATATTAACTTTAAACCCCGATACCTGGCCAAATTCTGACAATGCCTGTAGAACAGCCTCCATGGATGCCAGGGGCTTTTGCAACAGCAATAAAATGTCATTCACAAATAGCAAAACCTTATAATGCCTTGAATATCACCTATCACACACCGCATTACCTACAAAACCCTCATGTTGGTCTTTAAAATCAAACTTTCCCATCTACCGCCCACCCTTGACAAACTCCTTATCCCTTTTTGCCCCTCTCGGACTTTTAGATCAGCTGTTCAAAATTTACTATCCGTCCCCTCTGTTAAGGAATTCTATTATACCAGGAAATCCAATTTCTCTGTAGTCGCTCCAACTTTATGGAATGCTCTGCCATCCCAACTTTGCCACGAAAAACTTATCAATAAATTCAAGACTAAATTAAAAATGTTCTTATTTCAAGATGCATTCTACAGCTCTTGAACCTTTCATCATTAAGTCTGCCAACCGCTTTTAAGAAGTGATCCCTTCCCAATGTTTTATCCCTTTTCCTCCCTTCTCTCTTTAACACAAAATTTGTTGTTTTTTTTCTTTTCTTTTTTATTTCTTCTTATCACCACTAACAATGTAACTTTACCTCCCCTCCCCTCTTCTCTATCCCCACTTTCATGTTTGTTTATTGTATAACGTTTTCAATGTTCACTTTCCCTCCTTTTTATAAGTATTACTCTTCTTATTATTTTATCATATCATTGTAAACCGGCTAGATACCTGTTGATGGTCGGTATATTAAAAATCAATAAACTTGAAACTTAAGACTTTTCATACATGCTAATGGCTCAATAGAAAGGGCAAACAAGAGGGTTGATGGTGCACAACCCTGCCAAATCCCCTGGCCTAACTGCAGGGGCAAGGTGTAGCTGTCATTAATTTTCTGAGTAGCCAAGGGTTCCTGATACAGCAGCTGTAGCTACTCCAAAAAACACTCTTGAATACCCATCTTCTGAAGCACTTGAAACATAAATGTCCAGTCTACCCAGTCAGATGCTTTATCCGCATCCAATGATGCAATCAGAGAGGGAGCATCAGTACGCCAGGCATGCCAAATCAAATGCAAGGTCAATTTAATGTTGTAAGTCTGTCGCTGACTGACAAACCCCCACCTGATCTTTGTGAATTGGGGTAGGCAGAGCATTTGCAACCTCCATGCTAAAATTATAAAATCTTTACTAAAATCAGTATCCAACATAGAGATTGGCCGATATGATCCATATTCCTGCAGATCTTTCCCTGATAGAGGACAGAGCCTTTGACAGTGTTCCACAAAGAAGTTTAATAAATAAATTGAGTGCCCTCGGGATGGGTCCCAAAGTGACAGGCTGGATCAAGAACTGGTTGAGTGGAAGGCGACAGAGGATAGTGATCCATAGAGATCGCTCTGAGGAAAGGGATGTTATCAGTGGTGTGCCTCAAGGTTCTGTTTTTGGGTCTGTTCTTTTTAACATTTTTATAAATGATATTGCTGAAGGGTTGTCGGGTAAGATTTGCCTCTTTGCGGATGATACCAAAATCTGCAATAAAGTAGACACCCAGGATGGTATGAATAACATGAAGAAAGACCTGGCAAAGCTTGAAGAATGGTCTGAAATTTGGCAACTAAAATTTAATGCAAGGTCATGCACTTGGGCTGCAAAAACCCGAGGGAACGGTACAGTTTAGGGGGTGAAGGGTATGTACGATGGCAGAGTGGGACTTGGATGTGATTATATGTGATGATCTTAAGGTGGCCAAACAGGCGAAAGCTAGAAGGATGCTACATTGCATAGAGAGAGGTATGGCTAGTAGGAAAAAAAGAGATATTGAAACTCCTGTATAAGACTTTGGTGAAACCTCATTTAGAATATGTGTACAATTCTGGAGGCCGCACCTTCAAAAAGATATAAAAAGGATGGAATCGGTTAAGAGGAAGGCTACTAAAATGGTATGTGGTCTTCATCATAAGGTGTATGGGGACAGACTTAAAGATCTTAATCTATATACCTTGGTGTCATTAAAGGCAAAATAAAATAATTAGCTATATCTTCTATTTGCTGGTTATCCCCGAAAAGGAGATCAGGGAAGCGCCAAGGGGACCACTGGTGAGTGATCAGATGCTAAGGTGTATATTACACTCCAAAGCCTCTCTGCAAATCAGGCCATCCCCTAACCATAAATCTATTCAGGAGAAGGAATTATGTACCCAAGAATAAAAAGTGTAGTCCTGCTCCCTCCCATGAGTATCTCTCCACATAGGTGTCAGAACAGGGGTGGGTGGGGGGAAACAACAGGGGCTGTGGCCTCCCCAAAAAATGGAACTCCTGCCATGTCCTGTGATCCCTAGTGGTCCAGAGGTGCAGTGGGCACAAGAATTTGCGGGAGCCAATTAGGAAGCCACTCAGCACCTAGCAGCAGTGCCTTGGGGCTGCTAAGTGGCTGAAGAGAACTCCGGCAGCCTCCGACAACTGGGTTAGAAGTAGGGCAGGAGCACGGAAAACTTGCTCCTGCCTGCTGCACCTCTGGACCACCAGGGATTGGAGGAGGTACACAGACAAGGCATGGAGGGGGGACAGGGTGTAGAGTCTGACAGGGCAGGAGGGCTGGGTGAAAGTTGGGGGGCTGGGTGCACAGCCAGAGGGGCTGGGTGCAGAGCCTGACAGGGGGGGCTGGAAGGGGGGCTGGTTGCAGATCTAGGCAGGGGAGGGAAGAGGGCTGGGTGCAGAGACTGACAGGGGAGGGGGCTGGATGCAGAGCCTGAAAGGGGAGGGGCTGGGTGCAGGGGGTAGGGAGTTGGGAAGACAGGACAGATGCTCAGGGGGTTGGGAAAAACAGATATTGCACGTACTGGGAGAGGGTTGGGAAGGACAAATGCATGGGCGGGGGGAGTAGGAAAGGAGGAAAAGAGAGATGCACGTGTGGGGTAGTGGGAAGAGAGAGAGAAAGAAATGCTGCCAGTGGGGGAGGGAAAAGGAACATAAAATTGTTGGAC